>NC_083587.1:25962936-26562936 GCF_027579695.1 Neoarius graeffei
AAGGAAAGGACATGGAGGCAGCTGCAAGTGCAGATTAGTTTATTGATATTATTGATAGGATTAGTGAGTTAAGGCAACAATGTAAACAAGATATGAATAAGTACAAATGACACCAACAACAGGAGATAAAAGCTCAACACCAGATCCTGTCCAATACATGACCTAAATATGAGAGCTCATTAAACATAAACATGGATCAGGTGCAAACAGTCATGTGACCTGCATGTTCTGATCAGGTGAGGTGCAGTGGCTGATGGGAGGTAAAGCCCTGCACAACCATGGCAGTCTTGAATAATGAGGAATCAGTTATCTTGTTAAAAATAGGCACCCTGTTTAGGCATTTATTGAATTTGACTTTCTTCAGATGTAATACCATATGAGATTTTTTTAATTGGTAAAATGACAAGCTGCATTTTTTTGAGAGAGAGAGAGAGAGAGAGAGAAAGAAAAGCAGGATACACACAGGAGGTGATTCACTTGTCAATTTGTAGCTGACGGTTGCTCGCTAGTGAATGTTCCAGGCTCTGGTTGCCTAGGTATTTCTCTGTTATTTTTCTCAGTCAATCAACAGTATCCTTTGCTCCCGTTGGTAGTCGCCTCAATTGCATCACCTCAAAGTTGAGTATAATTCAACTTGGTACCCGCCCACTTTGTATCACCAATGGATATTTCACCTGTCATTGCTACAAGTTGCCAAATTTAATTGTCATTCCATGGTGTCTGGTCACCACATCACTGTTAATCTCTTCCTGTGTGTGCGCCCCTAAAGAAAGAGAGCTAGGCTGTATGGGAATGACTATTTATCACAGCTATAACATAAACAAGAGCACCATGTTGGTGTATTGGTTAGCTCTGTTGCCTTACAGCAAGAAGGTTCTGGGTTTGAACTCAGTGCCTGATGGGGGCCTTTCTGTGTGGAGTTTGTGGGTTAGTGGGTTAACCCACTTTGTGGGTTAGTGCAGCATCACACCGCCCTCTATTTTGTAGAACAGCTTTGCCATGTGATGTTGCTTACTTATCTTTTTTTTTCATATAATAAATATAAGCATAATTTCTCAGTAGTCTAATTTGTTCAACACTGCCCTTACAAAGTATGGACTGAGAAATTACACCTATACTGTACTTATTATACTTTTTAGCAGCCTTTTTTTAGTAGCATGTCTCTGGTGTTAACAAATTAGCAGCAGAGTCAACAAACACATCACACATACAATTGAGTATTTGAATTCTTGGGTTTCAGTCACGTGACTTTTCTTAGTGATTTCACTTCTGATAAAACAGCTGATGGTCTAGCAAACCAAAATGACTGCCGCAGTGCGAACAACTAGCGATAACTTATCAGCGTATACTCGTAATCTACCGGTAGAAGCCACTGCTCGCTAAAATATATTCAGAAGATCGCTATATGCAATGGAATCAACCCCTACAGTCAGAGAAGGAAGGATTTGTCATACAATCTTGAAAACTACCCTTCAGTTGAGTTCCCCAACATCTCGAACTATCTGGTGTTGCAGACATCCTTCTACACCACAAAACAGATGAAAGCGTGGACGAGTATGAAGGCTTACAACTTTTTTGTATGTGGCTGGGTAAAGGACCTCGGTATCAAGTCGTTGCCGAATGAATCCTGTATTGTTTTTGCCTGCGTAAGGATGTTTATTTTAAGCTTTTTGTTCACATCTTTACAATGAAGCACTGCAAGTTGAAGTGTAAACAAACAACTGTTGGCTTGATTCTCACTTGTGCTGGCTCTTATCTCTCAGGTAAATCATTCACAAAGATCATTAGAAACCCCTTTAAAGACCTGGATCATAGTTAAACAAGATGAAGAAGTGATCATGGCGCATTGTAACTGTATGGCTGGGTAAGAATTTTGTCTCGACCTTCATGCATATGGACTTTGTGAGGAGTAAACAAAGAAACAGCTGGGGACTTTAGCATTTCGTGACTAAAAAAAGTACCATAAAATAACAACACGTAGCAAGAAAGGCACTTGGAAAACACAAGACATAGCTGAGAGGGAAATACAAACCTTTCACCAAGTGATCACTGCAAACTCAAGCATGCTTCGACTCTGCTCCCTTTGATTTCAGTGAGAGGTTCAAAAACCACCTTTCTCGACATCTTTTTTGTGAAATCCTGTGTTCATTCACCCTTTTTTATTAGTTCACGGGGAACCCTGGAGAAACTTTGACCAGTTTCACGGTTTGATCAATTCGAACAACCTAAAACAATGGAAGCGTAAGGCATTTTTCATGCGAGCAATGCACCTTCTGTCACAGTCTGGTCCACTCATGCCCGAGTTTGTGGGACTCCCATGCTGGCTCCAGGCTGGATCCAGGCCAGGAATTCAGTCCTGCCTTGCTAAAGGCTATTTTCCCTGAAGCAGCACTCCCACACCTGCTACCACTCCTCTCCCATCAGCCAGGGCCTTTTTAAGAACTGTTTGAAGTCACTCCAGTTGCCAGACTGTCTCCTGTTGACTTTCCTTGCCTTGCTACAGTCTTTTGATATTGTGCCTTCTTGATTCCCCCTGCCTGAATTGTTCCTTGTTTTTTTTCTTGTCTAGTTTTCTGTCCAGTTTTTTGCCCCGTTGTACCTGCCCATTCTTTTGGATTGTATTTTCGCTTCCTCTGCCTGGATTTCCCTTGTCCCTGTGTTCTTTGTTTTTTTGTGAAGATTTTTCTGTCATGTTTTTGTCCCTGACCGTGCCTGCCTGCTCCACTGTGTTTTTGACCTCTTGGCCCATTCTTTGACCACTGATTTTTGCCTGAGCCCTATTGTACCTCTGCCCTCTACTTCATTAAAGAAGTTTCTCTCTGAACACTGCCTGTTTTGAGTCTGCTCTTGGGTCCTCACTTCACCTCAGCTCGCCATTTCTGACAGCACAGTCTGGCCAACATGGACCCAGCAGATTTTGCCCAGCTAAGAGCAGCAGTGCAAAAACAGGGAGCTCTCCTTGGGACCCACCAACAGGACATCCAACAGGTGAACCAAAACCTTGTCACCATCTCTAACACTCTCAATCTTCTTGCCACTCAGCTACAACAGCTTCAAGTAGCGTCTGCTCCTACACAACCCCCTCTGCCTACTGCTCCCCCAGCTCCTGCTCCAGCCCTCTTCAGAGAGCCAAGACTTCCTGCCCCACAGCCATATGACGGAGAACCAGGTACCTGCCAATCATTTTTATCTCAATGTTCGCTAACCCTTGAGCTTCAACTGCTAGCCTTCCCTACAGAGCATTCCGAATGGCCTACACTATCACTCTCCTCAGTGGCAAAGCTAGGGAGTGGGGAACAGTTATGTGGGACGCCAATGCACCATGCTGCGCCAGCTTCAAGAATTTCACAAAGGAGATGAGGCAAACCTTTGATTGCTCTCTGTCTGGCAGAGAGGCAGCTAGAGAAATCATGTGGCTGCAGCAGAGTGCCCGATCTGCTTTTGACTATGCGATTGAGTTTTGCACCTTGGCGGCATCTTGTGGCTGGAATGAGAGTGCCTTGTTCGACGCATTTTTGAACGGGCTGTCAGACTCCATCAAGGATGAGCTGGTCTCACGAGAACTGCCACCTGATCTCCCTGGTCTCCTGGACCTCGCCAGTCATATTGACTCCCGGATCAGATGGTAGGTGAAAGAGAACTCAGACTAGTTTTGCTCCCCCCTCAGCCTCCCATTCCTTCCGCTGAGCCAATGCAGGTAGACTGAGCCCGCATCTCACCTGAGGAACGACAGTGCTGTCGGGTTATGAGGGCATGGTTTTATTGCAGACAGCTGGGGCACTTCTGCCAATCTTGCCCTCTAAAAGGAAGAGACCACCAGTGAGTTTAGGGGCCCTGGTGGGCAATGTCCAGAATCAGCCCCCTATCAGTCGACTGCTACTCCCAGTGGTCATTATCCATGGCAATCAACTCCACGACCTCCAGGCACTCATTGATTCAGGGGCTGACAGAAACCTGATCTGCTCGACCACCGCCAAGCGCCTGGGGATTCCACTACTGGCTCTGAACCCATCCCTCACTATCCTGACCCTTAACGATACTGATCTGACCACTATCACCCATAAAACAGCCCTGGTAACCTTAAGAATTTCTGGCAACCACTCTGAATCCATCCAGTTTTTTGTCATGAGCAATCCCCATATGCCCATAGTTCTTGGTCTGCCCTGGCTAACTCTACATAACCCCCATGTCAACTGGATTAACAACACCATTTTAGGATGGAGTCAATTCTGTTTATCATTATGCCTGAGATCTGCCCTCCCTCATGCCAAGCTGCTCCAGCCCACCATTGGTGAATATCCTGACCTCTCTAATGTGCCTCCCGAGTATAATGACTTAAAACCTGTGTTCAGCAAGTCTCAAGCTGTTTCCCTTCCTCCCCATAGGCCCTATGACTGTGGAATTGACCTTCTCCCTGGGACTGCACCACCTAAGGGGCGACTTTACTCTCTCTCTCCTTCTGAAAGGCAAGCCATGGATAAATACATCACCAAGTCCTTAGCAGTTAGAATTATTCATCCCTCCTCTTCTCCTGCAGGGTCAGGATTCTTTTTTTTTGTGGAGAAGGACAAATCCTTGCACCCTTGCATTGATTACCATGGGCTAAATGACATCACCATCAAGAACCGTTACCCCCTACCTCTCATGTCTACGGCGTTTGAGTTACTCCAGGCAGGGCCGCGTTAACCCTTGCTGAGGCCCTGGGCAGACACCCCCCCCAAGGCCCCACCCCCACCTGTTGTCAACTGCGCTCAGCAAATTCACCCCCTCAGACGTGCCTGTCTAACTAGACACAGAAACTTAAATAATGACAGTGGCACAATTAGAAATACTATTGAACGATAAAACTTTATATCCATCAACACCTATTTAATTGAGAAAAAGCAATGGTGAAATAGGCAATTGTATGGTGAAAAAATCCATCAGACATCACGGTTAACAAGTCTGGTTAACTAAAGTTTAGCCTCAAGAAGCCTTTGAATGAGTGAGTCAATGAACAACATGTCAAGAACAAAACCTAGGCCTACAACAGTTTCTTTAGTATTCAGAACTGTTAGGACTGGGACTGTTTTGGCCTCTAGAGGCCACTGTTATTCCCATCTTGTCATGTTTGTTTTGGCCTCTAGAGGCCGCCACTGTGTTTTTGTGTTTGTCTTCATTGCCTGTTTCCTGCCCCGCCCTGTTCCTTAATTAGTGTGTGTATAAATACCCCTCTGTTTGTTCCCTTGTCATGCAGTCTTTTTCCTATGCTATGCCTGTTAGTGCTAGTTCCCTCTGTTCCATGTTCCGTGCCTGTGTCTTTGTGGTTTTTGTACTTTGCTTTCTTTTCTTTTTGGACCTTTTTGTATTTTGTTTTTACCATTTTTGAGATCTTCTGAGCGTTTGCATTTTTGCCTTTTCTTATTTTTGGACTTTGAACTTTTGGATATTTTTTATATTCCCTTTATCTTCTGAGCTTTTGGATTACTTTTTTTTTGCCATGGATTGTACATTTTGTAAATAAACTTTTTGATAGTTTTCTACTTCCGCCTCACGCCTCTGCACTTGAGTAATCCCCCTGGTGGCCTAGTGGGGGTTTGCTGGATTATCACACCAGCGAACCAGGTTCGAATCCCAGCAAAACCCTAACAGAAAGACTCCGTCATGACCGACTCAGCAGAGGCTTCTTCATCTGTCTACCCGGCCAACCTTCAGGGAATGATGGCTGCGTTAACACGCCTCGGATCCACTATGGACACTCATGGACGGACTCTCGCAAGCCAACGTGAGACCCTTGCTTGCCACGAGGTAGACTTGTAGTCAAGACCGCTTTGACCAAGACTAGAGTGTATCAAGACCAAGACGACACCAAGACCAAGACAGATCGAGTCAAGACCAAGACAAAGTCAAGACGAGAACAAGACCGGAAAAAAACTAGTGTTGATGTTACTTGCATTAATAGAATAAGAGCAGCATACTGAGGCCAGAGGTTCAGTAAAAGAAGGTATTATTCTAACTATAGACAATGCTGAGAAGAGCACGTCATGAATGTGTATGACTGAGCTCACTCACTGTAAATGTTCCGCAGACTGAGTGAGATAAATGTGTAACAATTGCATGATGGCTGTCACTGCACTATTAGAGGATTGACACTCCCTTTATAGTACTTTTGTGTGCTGTTGAGGACTGATATGACTGGTACTGACTGGTCCAAAAGTCATCTGATAAAACACCTTCAACAACTGTGGGAAATATGTAGCTGATTTTAATAATGCTTAATTTGTAGATTAAATTGAAGATACACAATTATAATCCTGAAATGGATTAGGCTCATGAAGTCTAAACAACTTGATATGCAGATGATATTCAAAAGTAAATGGTTACATTTATTTAGTAAAACAATATCATTTAAATAAAATATTGTAACCGACAATATAAAGAAATGTGCACATCACTGCTAGTGATATAAAGCCTGTTGTTCAGTAAGGCAAAAACAATAATACAAAACATTAGAGAGAGTAAGAGGGACAGAATGAGAGCATCACAGGAATCACACATTACTGTACTGACAAGAAATGGAACAGAAAAAAACTACTCAATTAAGTCTGTAATTAGGCTCACACCTAGGCTATACAATAGTATTGTGTTTCATAATAACATGCTAGTAGTCCCTACACACTGGACTGGTTCAACACAGAAGACTCCTAAACTTAGGTACCCTTAATAACTCATCCATTATGCCAAATATAAGTCGACAACAAACCACATTACACCAGCCATTAAAGTGCTCACTAACACGGTTTCGACATTTTCTGTTCAATGAACTTGCCAAAATATCCAACGTTGGTGAAAACTGTTAATGTTTAAGTAGCCGAGAGCCACAGATGAAACTTAATTAGCATATCTGTACTTAGCATGTAGTTACACTTCTTCACCAGAAAAGTTAGCTTAGCACCTAAGTCTTTTGCCAAAAAATCCATCCCTAATAATCTATACTGGGCGTGTGAGGGAGCACACGATAAAAACACCACGCATACATGATCTGGTCGTCTAAGACTGAAAAGTGAGATAAAGAGTTTGAGGCCAGTACCATCTGGATAACTTACCTCTCCGGGTGTTTCCGCTCCGGGTGCCGGGTGAATGTAGATGTTGTCCCGGCTGTCTCTGTCAACGAGACCTTGCAAAACTTGCATTTTGCAGAATGTTTCTTCCTTCCACCTGTGGCGAGGAACTCTTTGTGCTCTGTGTATGCATATTTGATAATGCACAAATTCGCGGACATCACTGTGTAGGCTATGTCTGACTGAAAAACTCTTTTAGTGTGAGAGACTGACAGAGTTCACGTAACATTTCATGCTGGTGGCGGTCTTTTGATTGGGTGAGCGCCAATATCTAAATCGCAACAAAATACACGGATGACATTGATTGGTTAGCCTATATGAAGGGTGAGAAAGGCGGAATAAAATAATAATAATAATAATAATAATAGGCCTAATGATATTAATGTTGCATTATCCAACATTATATTTACTGTGGATATTGTTGGCTGCAAATTTTTCGACCACTATCGATCTGAAACTGCGAGACCAAGACAAGAGTGATGCGAGACCGAGACAAGACCAAGACCACAGACAGTCGCGTCCGTGACAAGACCAAGACCACGAAAAATTGGTCTCGAGACCGGTCTCGAGACATCTAAGTCTACCACGAGGTACTGCTTCAACAGATTGGGAAAACCATGGCACAGCTGACTTCTCTGCCCCCATCTCCTCCGCCTGATTCTACTCCTGCTCCACCATCAGCTCCTGCTCCAGTGCCTCCTGCCATGCTGCCTTCTTCACCGCGCGAACCCAGCCTTCCTGCACCACAGAGGTATGACGGCAAGCAAAGTGAGTGTCTAGAGTTCCTTACCCAGTGCCAACTCACCTTTGAGCTTCAGCCTACCACCTACACTACGGATTGCTGCAAGATTGCCTTTGTGATAACCTTGTTAGCTGGTAAGGAGTGGGCCTGGGCCACTGCTATCTGGCAGAGACAGGGACCTGAGTGCTCTGATTTCCAGCTGTTTACTGAGGAGATGCTTCATGTCTTCGATCAAGCAGACATCAGTAAAGACGCAGCCAGAAAGCTCATGTCCATCCGGCAAGGGGGAAGTGCCGCAGACTACGCCATCTCGTTCCGGACACTCGCAGCAGTAAGTGGATGGAACGAGACTGCCCTGATGTCAGCCTTCCACCATGGTCTGTCTGACCCCATCAAAGACGGTCTGGCTTCTATCGGATGCCCTAGTGACCTCGAAACACTGATCTCACATTCTACTCGTCTGGACAACAGGATGAGAGAACGCCGCCAACTTCTGAGCCTCCCCGGCCTCCCTGCCTCTACCTGGAGCCCGTCTACCTCCTCCAGTGACTGTCCAGAACCCATGTAAATGGGTCGTACTCGCCTCTCCGCATCTGAGAGGGAGCGCAGAAGGAGGGACAAGTGCTGCATCTACTGTGGCAAGCCTGGTCACTTCCGAGCATCATGTCCTGAACTCTCAGGAAAAGGACCGCCCCGTCCAGCCAAGGGAGGGTAGTGACGGGGCCTACCCTCTCTCCTGAACTTCCTGGCCAAGGAGTTTACATCCCGGTCTCCATCTCCTGGGGTGAGTCCGTCCACTCTTGTCAAGCCTTGTTAGACTCCGGGGCGGCTGGAAACTTTATGGATGTTCACTTCGCCCAAAGTATCAATGTCCCGACTGCGCCTCTTGAAGTCCCACTGTCTGTGTCTGCCCTGGATGGCCAAGCTTTAGGTGACTGAAGAGTCACCCAAGTAACTTCTCCAGTCTTCCTCCAGTATCAAGGTCACAAGGAAGAAATATCCCTGCACCTGATTCTTTCACCAGAGTTCCCAGTGATTCTAGGCCTTCCTTGTCTTACCCGCCACAACCCTCGCATGGACTGGGTAACAAGCCAGGTTGTGGAATGGGGCCCTGCGTGCCATGCCTCTTGTCTGCTCTCTAGCTCTCCTGTGTCTCCTGTCGAGCCCCCTGATCTCACCGAGCTATCTCAAGTTCCCACAGAGTACTGGGATTTGAAGGAGGTATTCAGCAAAAGCACGGCCGCTGTTCTTCCTCCGCACCGGGCCTACAACTGTGCCATCGACTTGCTCCCTGGGACTACCCCTCCTCGTGGCAAACTGTTTTCCCTCTCTCAGCCAGAACACAAGGCCATGGAAGAATACCTCAAAGACGCCCTGGTCTCTGGGTTCATTCGACCCTCCACCTCACCTGCTGGTGCCGGCTTCTTCTTTGTCGGCAAGAAGGATGGGGGGCTCCGACCATGTATTGACTACAGGGGCCTGAACAAGATCACTGTGTACAACCGATATCCCCTTCCGCTTATGTCCACAGCATTCAACCTGCTCCAAGGCGCCACCATCTTCACCAAGTTGGACCTACGGAACGCATACCACCTCATCCATATCCGACAGGGAGACGAGTGGAAGACTGCCTTTAACACCCCGTCTGGGCACTACGAATACCAGGTGATGCCCTTCGGACTCACCAACGCACCAGCTGTTTTTCAGGCCCTAATCAACGACGTCTTGAAGGACATGATTAACCTGTACGTTTTTGTCTACCTCGACGACATCCTTATCTTTTCCAAGACCGTGCAGGAGCACCGCCACCATGTCTGCCAGGTTCTCCAGAGGCTGCTACAGAACAATCTGTTCGCCAAGGCCCAGAAATGCGAATTTCATGTTCCTGAGGTCTCCTTTCTGGGTTTTATTGTATGGACAGGCCAACTCCAAATGGACCCAGCCAAGACCCTGGCCGTCCGGGACTGGCCCACTCCCAAGTCCGTCAAAGAGGTTCAGCGGTTCTTAGGATTTGCTAACTTCTACCGCAAATTTATCAGGAACTTTAGTTCTGTAGCAGCATCCATGTCGGACCTCACCAAAGGGACAGGTGGATCTTATGTCTGGTCTCCTCAGGCGGAAAAGGCGTTCAAAGACCTCAAGCACCGCTTCTGCACGGCACCCATTCTAGTCCTCCCGGACACCTCCCAACCATTCATTGTGAAGGTGGACGCCTAGGGCAGTGGTGTCGGCACGGTGCTCTCTCAACGTTCAGAAGGAAAGCTGCACCCCTGCGCTTACTTCTCCCACCGCCTGAGTCCTGCAGAGTCCCGGTACGATGTGGGGGATCGAGAACTGCTAGCGGTCAAACTGGCCCTTGAGGAGTGGAGGCACTGGCTGGAGGGAGCGCAACATCCATTCCTGGTTTGGATGGACCACAAGAACCTGGAGTACCTCCAGCAAGCCAAGAGACTGAACCCACGACAGACTAGGTGGGCCCTGTTTTTCAGTCAGTTTGATTTCACCCTATCGTACCACCCCGGCTCCAAGAACACCAAACCTGACGCACTGTCCAGGCTGTTCTGTGCCACTTACAGGGAAAGTGAAGTCGGGCCTATTATCCCTGCGTCCCGGATTGTGGCCCCTGTCTGCTGGAGTATTGAGGAGGCCGTCCGACGAGCCCAACGCCAGGACCCCGGTCCTGGGACGGGGCCACCGGGCCTCTTGTACGTCCCACATCAAGCCCGGGCCAAGGTTCTCCAGTGGGGTCACTCGTCCCCTCTCACCGCCCACCCAGGAGCTCAAAGGACCCTGGACTTTTTGAGAAGGCGCTTCTGGTGGCTTAGCATGGAGAAGGAAGTGAGGTCACTCATCCTTTCCTGCGAAGTGTGCATCAGAAGCAAGAACCCATGACAGCACCCCCAGGGTCTCCTGCATCCTCTGACCATTCCCTGGCGTCCCTGGTCCCACGTGGCAGTCGACTTCATAATGGGTCTCCATGAGTCACAAGGTAACACTGTCATATTGGTCATAGTTGACAGATTCTCCAAGGCCTGCCGCTTTTTACCACTGTGCAAGCTCCCTTCTGCTCTTGAAACTGCTCAACTATTATTCACTCATGTCTTCCGAGTCTTTGGTCTTCTGCAGGACATCGTCTCAGACCGAGGGCCCCAGTTCTCCTCCCGAGTGTGGCACGGGTTCTGCAAGGTCATCGGAGCCACTGCCAGCCTCTCCTCTGGGTTTCACCCACAGTCCAATGGCCAGACGGAGAGGCTCAACCAGGACCTGGAAACCACCCTGCGAGGCCTGGCTATGGATAATCCGACATCGTGGAGCACCTGGCTGCCATGGGCAGAGTACGCCCACAACACCCTGCAGTCATCGGCCACCAAGCTGTCGCCATTCCAGTGCCAATTCGGGTTCCAGCCACCTCTGTTCCCGGACCAGGAGGAGGACGCGGGGGTGCTCTCGGTCAACCAATATGTGAGACGGTGTCGCAAGACCTGGAGCAAGGTCAGGAAGACCCTCATCCAGACCTCCAGAACCAACCAGACTCAGGCCAACCGCCATAGAAGACCTGCCCATGCTTTCCGCCCTGGGCAGCGGGTTTGGCTGTCCACTAAGGACCTTCCGCTGCGGGTGGAGAACCGCAAGCTTGCTCCTCGCTACATTGGCCCCTTCAAGGTGGTGCACAGGGTGAACCCTGTCGCCTACCGGCTTCAGTTGCCCTGGACTCTGAGGATGAACTCCACATTCCATGTTTCCCTGTTGCGGCCCGTACTGACGTCCATGTATGCCCCTGCCCCTAGTAATCCCCCACCCCCCTGCATCTTCCAGGGTCAGACTGTGTTCACCGTGCATCGCCTGCTTGACTCCCGCCGGGTCCGCGGTGGGCTTCAATATCTAGTAGATTGGGAGGGCTATGGCCCTGAGGAATGCTGTTGGGTCCCCGCCCGGGACATCCTAGATAAAGGACTCTGCCGGGACTTCCATTCGGCCCATCCGGATTGCCCTGGGAACGTCAGGAGATGCTCCTGGGGGGGGTCCTGTTAGGAGTGGGACTGTTTTGGCCTCTAGAGGCCACTGTCATTCCCATCTTGTCATGTTTGTTTTGGCCTCTAGAGGCCACCACTGTGTTTTTGTGTTTGTCTTCATTGCCTGTTTCCTGCCCCACCCTGTTCCTTAATTAGTGTGTGTATAAATACCCCTCTGTTTGTTCCCTTGTCACGGAGTCTTTTTCCTATGCTATGCCTGTTAGTGCTAGTTCCCTCTGTTCCATGTTCCTTACCTGTGTCTTTGTGGTTTTTGTACTTTGCTTTCTTTTTGGACCTTTTTGTATTTTGTTTTTACCATTTTTGAGATCTTCTGAGCGTTTGCATTTTTGCCTTTTCTTTTCTTATTTTTGGACTTTGAACTTTTGGATATTTTTTATTTTCCCTTTATCTTCTGAGCTTTTGGATTACTTTTTTTTTTGCTGTGGATTGTACAGTTTGTAAATAAACTTTTTGATACTTTTCTACTTCCGTCTCACGCCTCTGCACTTGAGTCATTCCCCTGGTGACCTAGTGGGGGTTTGCTGGATTATCACACCAGTGAGCCAGGTTCGAATCCCAGCAAAACCCTAACAAGAACATTCATTTGGTATATAACCATTTGTTTTCATTTTGGAATCCAGGTGACTTTTAACTTGTGAAAATAAAGAGTGATAACAAAGAAAGAAAAATATCTTGCTTCTCAGAAATAAATCTCAAAATATTAGGCTATGTGAAACATTTCATCCTTTCACACACGTAATGTCCCAAACAGCAGTGGCACACAGCTTTGCGCATTCAGCTTGACAGCCATGGGTCAACTTATAAGGGCACTTTCCTACTTTTCTGGAAAGCGAAGTCATTAATTAAATCATTGAACTCAAGCTGGTGTAGCATGTGAAGACATGGTAGACAGTGATCATATTGACAATGACGGGTGATTTATGCGACGGGACAAGGTGGGCTTCCATACGGGTGGCGAAATGCATCAAAAATGTTATCAATATGATCAAAACTTCTGAAAATATCATTTCATATTTTCCGATCTCTCTACCTCCAAGGCCCCCTAGTGGCCGAGGCCCTGGGCAGCTGCCCATGAAGCCCATTAGGATAACGCGTCCTTGACTCCAGGGAGCCCAGATTTTCACCAAGCTAGACCTGCATAATGCTTACCGCCTCGTGAGGATCAGGGAAGAGGACGAATGGAAGATGGCATTCAACACCCCCACAGGCCACTATGAATATCTCGTAGTTCAGTTTGGCCTGACTAACGCTCCCGCAGTTTTCCAGGCCCTCGTTAGTGATGTCCTGAGGGACTACCTTAACCTTTTTGTTTATCTGGATGACGTTTTTTTTTTCCCCCTGCTCCCTTGATGAACACTGCATCTATGTCAGGCAGATCCTTCAATGACTCCTGGAAAATAAACTCTTTGTTAAGGCCAAGAAATGTGAGTTCCATAGGAGTTCTGTCTCCTTTCTGGGTTTCATTATCTCCCCTGCACAGATTCAGATGGACCCCCTGAAACTCAAGGCAGTTGCTGACTGGCCCACCCCGTCCTCTTGGCGAGAACTTCAGCAGTTTCTTGGGCTTGCGAATTTCTATAGGCAATTCATCAGGAACTTTAGTATGGTGGCTGAGCCCTTCACAGTTCTAACTTCCACCAAGGTCCCTTTCAGCTGGGGGGAAGGGGCCAAGAAGGCATTCTCCGAGCTCAAACGAAGGTTCACGTCAGCACCCATACTCACCATTCCAGATCCGTCCTGGCAGTTTGTGGTTGAGGTCGATGCTTTGGAGTCAGGGGTCGGGGCCATATTGTCCCAAAGATCGGCTAGTGACAACAAGCTTCATCCTTACTCCTTCTCTAGTCAGTTTTCCCCCTCTGAGAGAAACTACAATGTTGGCAGTAGGGAACTGTTGGCCATTAAACTGGCCTTGGAAGAATGGAGACATTGGTTGGAGGGGTCAGACCTTCCCTTCATCATATGGACAGATCACAAGAACCTTGAATGCCTCAGGACTGCCAAGTGCCTCAATTCTCATCAAGCCCGATGGTTTCTTCTTTTTGGGCTTCAAGTTCACACTTTCCTTCCACCCAGGCTCTAAGAATGGTAAGCCCGATGCCTTGTCCAGAATGTTTTCTCCCCTCCAGGAGGAATCGACCTCCCCTGAGACCATCCTTCCTCCACGGTGCCTGGTGGGGGCCGCTCTGTTAGAGGTGTTAACCCTGGTCCAGAAGGCCCATGAGCAGGACCCAGGGCCCAGTAATGCACCTCCTAACCATCTTTTTGTTCCTGTTTCTGTGCAGGCACAGGTGTTGCAGTGGGGTCATGGTTCCAGAGTGGCATGCCACCCAGGAGCAGCCCGGACTCTGGCACTCATCCGACAATGCTTTTGGTGGCCATCCATCAAGGAGGATGTCCAGAAGTTTGTGGCAGCTTGCAACATCTGCGCCAGGAACAAGACTGGCAACAGACCCCCTGCCGGCCTGCTGAGACCCCTTCCTGTTCCCCACCAGCCCTGGTCACACATAGCCCTGGATTTCGTCACAGGACTCCCTAATTCAGGTGGCAATACTTGTATCCTCACTGCTGTCAACCAACCATTTTTCTAAAGCTGTTCATTTTATCCCTCTGCCCAAGCTTCCCACCATCAAGGACACTGCCAAATTGCTGATACTTCATGTTTTCCATCTACACAGACTCCCCTCAGACATTGTATCTGACCGCGGACCCCAGTTCTCTGCCCAATTCTGGAAGGCTTTCTGTAAACTCATTGGTGCTTCTCGCAGTCTGTCTTCAGGTTTTCACCCTCTGACCAATGGACAGATGGAACGGGCCAACCAGGAGCCAGAAGTAGCTCTCAGGTGCATGGTGTCCAAGGATGCTGCCTCCTGGAGCAAGACCCTTCCTTGGATAGAGTACACTCACAACTCCTTACTCACCTCTGCTACTGGTCTTTCCCCCTTCCAGTGCTCTCTGGGTTACCAGCCACCACTCTTCCCCATCCAAGAAGAAGAAGTCACCGTGCCCTGTGCGCCATGTCCAGGTGTTTGTGTGTTGCTGCAGGAGAATGTGGGCATTGACCAGGAAGAAGCTCCTATGTTCTGTCATGATGTTTAAAGAGCAAGCCAACAAACACCGCTCAGCAGCTCCCATCTATCAGGTGGGGCAGCGGGTAATGCTCTCCACTTGCCACCTGCCCCTCAAGACGGTCTCCCGCAAATTGGCTCGCTGGTTCATAGGACCTTTCCCCGTTTCCAAGGTAATTAATCCCTGCTCTGTAAGACTGTCTCTGCCCGTAACCATGTGCCATATTCACCCAACTTTCCATGTCTCCCAAGTCAAACACCTTGTCTCCAGTTCCCTATCCCCACCCTCCAAACCCCCTTCTCCTCCCAGGTTCATAGATGGTGGTGAGGTCTTCATGGTCAGAAGGTTGCTGAAGGTATGACACAGAGGCAGAGGACTCCAGTACCTGGTTGATTGGGAGGGGTATGGTCCTGAGGAGAGGAGCTGGGTTCCTGCCAGGTTCATCATGGATCCCACCCTCATCACGGACTTCCACCAACAACACCCTGAGGCACTTCCTAAGGCGCCTGGAGGCGTCCATTGAAGGGGGGGGACTGTCACAGTCCGGTCCATCCATGCCTCAGTTTGTGGGACTCCCACGCCGGCTCCAGGCCGGATCCAGGCCAGGAATTCAGTCCTGCCTTGCTGAAGGCCATTTTCCCTGAAGTGGCACTCCCACACCTGCTACCACTCCTCTCCCATCAGCCAGAGCCTTTTTAAGAACTGTTTGGAGCCACTCAAGTTGCCAGACTGTCTCCTGTAGACTTTCCTCGCCTTGCTACAGCCTTTTGATATTGTGCCTTCTTGATTCCCCCTGCCTGAATTGTTCCTTGTTTTCTTCTTGTCTAGTTTTCTGTCCAGTTTTTTGCCCCGTTGTACCTGCCTGTTCTTTTGGATTGTGTTTTTGCTTCCTCTGCCTGGATTTCCCTTGTCCCTGTGTTCTTTGTTTTTTTGTGAAGATTTTTCTGTCCTGTTTTCGTCCCTGACCGTGCCTGCCTGCTCCACTGTGTTTTTGACCTCTTGGCCCGTTCTTTGACCACTGATTTTTGCCTGAGCCCTATTGTACCTCTGCCCTCTACTTCATTAAAGAAGTTTCTCTCTGAACACTGCCTGTTTTGAGTCTGCTCTTGGGTCCTCACTTCACCTCAGCTCGCCATTTCTGACACCTTCCCCCTACAAACGCTTTGTCAACTGAGCTTTAGGTGACCACCAGCTGAAGTTTTGAATAACTAATGAGGTGGATGTAACGTAACGAGAAACCCAAGAATATAAATGTTTTTATTTGTTTCAAGCGTATATATATATACTTTTTTCCCATTAAGGATGCAACTATTTTTATAGTAACAAGCTTATGATATGTGGAAACTTAGGCTATTATTATTATCACTAAAACGAGAATCCAGTCTTGTCTGAATGAAACAAGTGAAGTGAAGCGGTGTTCCTTGGACTGTACCATCACTGCCCCCCGCTCCTGTTGGCTATTTAAATGCGTGGTGGACTGTACCAATAGAAGTGGAAAAAAAGGGGGGATGCTCTTCTTATAAGGCTGCAGCTGTGATGAGGAGTCGGTGGAAGTTTAAGAGCCAGGCAGAGAGCTGATACATGTAGCGTATATACGTTATGGCACGAGTTCTGGCGTGAAATTCTCGCGTTAAAAAAAAAAAAAAGACAAAGAAATAAATAAACAAACCCGGCGAGTGAGACTTAAAGGAGCGCGAGCCGAAGCGCACATCCGCTTCTTTTTCTTTTTCTGTGGCGCAAAATTTCCGAGTGGAGACTCACTGACTGCTCTGTAGTCCGGATAGAAACATCAGCAGCACTTCAGTAGTGTGTGTGTGTGCATGTGAGAGAGAGAGAGAGAGAGAGAGAGCAGGGCTGTCGGAGTGTGTTGGAGGATGGAGAGGAAGATGAGGATGGTGCCCTCGGGATGCATCCAGCTCCTCTGGATCTTCAGCATCAGCATCAGTGTTCATGCTGCGTCTCCATCCACCCGTAAGTTTCACTTAATGCCTTTAGAGCTTTTATATGACTTCATGTCAAGTGTGTGTGTGTGCTTTTGGGGACAGGACCCAGACTGGCACTTCTTGAAATCCTGGGATATATCTGGCTCTCACTAATTTTATTATTATTATTATTATTATTATTATTATTGTTGTTGTTGTTGTTGTTGCATGTATATATTTGTTTACATTTGTTTTTGCTTAAACAGTCCAGTTTCCATTTCACCCCTTCGTCGGCTCGTCTCTTCATTTTAATCCAAGCTGCATCATTAAAACCACACTCACAAACTACACTGTTCAGAAGCACATCTTTCAAAATGTGCACTTTTGCATACTCCTTCATATGCAGATTTTATAAATCATAGTTTTGCAGGAGAGGACACAGATGGAGCCACTGGCATTGAAAAAAAAAGTGTCGTGCTGACTACACTGCTCTGTCTAATTCACCATCCAACGTGAAACTTGTTCTGATATCATATTAATGATTATTTTGTTCTTTTCTTCATCAGATTTTTTTGTTGATGATTCACTTTGTCAAGAAAGGGATGCGATCAGAGGAATTGCTTGTGTCTCTATCAGTAGGCAGCAAGATCGAAATCTCAATCTTAATCTGTATATGTGGAGTTCTGTGCCACTTATTCCTAGGCTGATGTGACAACAGTTCAGTGAACTGTATGTGTACAGCTTTGGCATTTCATTTAGAGAGCTGTCTGGGGTTCATTTCTTTTCTATTTCTGAAGCGCTCAGATTAATTCATGTACTTATTGGGAGTACATTGGGTAGTCGCTCGTGTTAGCAAAACTAATTGAACACATAGACGGGGTGTAATCACACTATTAGTCTGAGTTCAGGCACACACCAGAGGAGGTACGTGACAACTGATTCTTCATGTTTTAGACAAGCAACTCTGTCAGGAATAAAACACAGTGGGGGAGTGCCGTAATAGGAAAATAATCAGTAGTGGGGTGAAGTTACCGATAAAACCCTGAAGGTTATTTCCCTTTAACAATACAGTTGTGATATACTTTTTATCTGCTAACAGCTACATATAATGTTATGGAACATCCACGGAGACAAGTTAGTTCTTGTTACAACTTATGTTATAGCAGCTACTGTATAAGCAGTCATTTACAGTAGTGTGCAAAAGTCTTAGGCACATGTAAAGAAATGCTGAAGACCAAAGATGGAATGTTTCAATGTTAAAAAAAAAAAATACTATAAACAGCATTAAGCCATAATAAATGAAACAGTCAGTATTTGGTGTGAGACGACCCTTTGCTTTAAAAAAAAAAAAAATAGTAGTCTCAGGTTCAATGTGTGCAGTTTTAGAAGGAAATGAGCTGTAGGTTTTACTGAACATCTTGCAGAACCAGCCACAGTTCTTCTGGACACTTTGACTGTCACACTTGCTTCTTCATTTTGCACCAAAACCCTGTAGCCTTCATTATGTTTTCTTTTTTAATCTGAAAAGTGCTCTCTTATGGAGTATGCTGCTCAAACTTTTTTTTTTCCTGTAACATTTAATTTTGTGCTGGAAAATGAATATTTGGATTCTGAAATGTTTTTGTACTTGGTAATGTAGAAGTCATAAAATAGAAATCTATAACACAGTTTGGATGAAAAAATGGGGGGGGGGGGGGGGGTGCTAATACTTTTGCAAAGTCCTGTATATTTAAGG
The DNA here is from genome assembly GCF_027579695.1 of Neoarius graeffei. Classification (NCBI taxonomy): domain Eukaryota; kingdom Metazoa; phylum Chordata; class Actinopteri; order Siluriformes; family Ariidae; genus Neoarius; species Neoarius graeffei. The sequence goes on from NC_083587.1 coordinate 25,981,536, forward strand.
AGAGAAAAAAGCCATAAACAGGAAAACACAAAGTCTTTCATAGTGAAGACTCCTCCCATAAATGTTAAATAAATATCTCCTTACAGAAACTTCATTATGTTCAATATCGAGTTTTTTTTTTTTTGTTAAACAACACAATGTTTTTCAAAATCCCTTAAAGGAACAGTCCTTCCATAATGAACAGTGCTTCCATAATGAAATATGCTCTTATCTGAATTGAGACGAGCTGCTCCGTACCTGTCCGAGCTTTGCGCGACCTCCCAGTCAGTCAGACGCAGTCAGATGTGCTGTCACTCCTGTTAGCAATGTAGCTAGGCTCAGTATGGCCAATGGTATTTTTTGGGGCTGTAGTTAGATGCAACCAAACTCTTCCACGTTTTTCCTGTTTACATAGGTTTATATGACCAGTGACATGAAACAAGTTCAGTTACACAAATTGAAACGTAGCGATTTTCTATGCTATGGAAAGTCCGCACTATAATGACAGGCGTACTAACACCTTCTGCGCGCTTCGGCAGCGCATTGATATCTGAGCTCCGTATCAGTGCGCTGCCGAAGCGCGCAGAAGGTGTTAGTACGCCTGTCATTATAGTACGGACTTTCCATAGCATAGAAAATCGCTACGTTTCAATTTGTGTAACTGAACTTGTTTCATGTTACTGGTCATATAAACCTATGTAAACAGGAAAAACGCGGAAGAGTTTGGTTGCATCTAACTACAGCCCCAAAAAATACCATTGGCCATACTGAGCCTAGCTACATTGCTAACAGGAGTGACAGCACGTCTGACTGCGTCTGACTGACTGGGAGGTCGCGCAAAGCTCGGAGAGGTACGGAGCAGCTCGTCTCAATTCAGATAAGAGCATATTTCATTATGGAAGTACGGTGGACTGTTCCTTTAAAAGCATTAGATTATGTGAAGCATCTGTAAAAGATGTCACTATAAGCAATATGATAACTTATAAGATTAACAGATTAAAAAGAATGCATGGCAGTAGAGTTCTTCATGTGGTGAAGTTTTCTGTCAGGAGATATTTACTTCTGTCTACTGTGTTGGAGGAAGTTATGTTGTTGCCTCCATTTGTTTGTTTGCTTGTTCCCAATGTAACTCAAAAAGTAGCAAATGGATTTTGATGAAATTTTGAGGAAAGGTGGGCCATGAGCCAAGGAACAATTGATTAGATTTACGCCATTTACGGAATGGTGTATAGACAGGATCAGGAAATAAAACCAAAACATGTCACAATAAGATCACGGAGTGTGCATGCTGTGCTGGGAACAGCGGAATGTTTTGAAGGAAGCAGTTACTGAAGATGAATGGAATGAACATCCTGTATGCTTACACTTATTGCTGGCATTATTCCTTTTTTTATCTCCACCAAGGAGGTTATGTTTTCAGTGTGGTTTGTTTATCTGACTCAAAGCAGGATTGCGTAAAACCTACCAACTCAATTTCCATGAAACTTGGTTGAAGGGTGTAGCTTGGGTGATAGAAGAACCTGTTAAATTTTGGAGCAGATCCGAGTCCTGAGGCAGATCTGCTAAGGTTGCTTTGTTGTGGTATTTAGTCTCAGCAGAAGTCTGCACTCAACAATGCCATGCATCTTCAAATCCAATAGCTGACAGTAATGATAAAACATAACCAATGTAGAAATATGATGACTCCATATCACAATCCACACTAACAGGTACCAGTAATCCTCCTGGACACACATGTAGGACCATAATTCTAATAGTTTTGGAAATATATTCATATATTTAAAGTGGTTGCGGTTGCAGATTTTCATATCATAAGAGTTGACTGTTGTCCTTGGCGGACGTTTGTTATTTTATTTTCAGAGTGCCCTTGTAGTTTAAATATTCATTCAAAATTAATTAAACGTCACTGCAAATCCACATCAGGTAGACACATGAACCTAGGCATCTTAGTGCTGCATCTGCATTCATTTCCAGTGACAACAGTTTTGAGGTTTAAATGGCTTCTACTCTTGGACAAATGAGTCATAAAGTGATTTTAGTCCCTGCATTTTCTTGTCAAAATATGAAGAAAAAAAAGTCCTCTAATTTTCAAGCTGCTTTGAATTTAGGGTGCTATTGATTTTTAAATGGGCCTGTCATCGGATGGTGCTCTTACCAAAGGATCTCCAGCAGGAAACAACCAAATGTCAATATACTCTGTTTAGTTTAGCAAAAGAGGATAATTTAGAGTGTGTGAAGTGATTTGCAAATACCTCTGATCTGGAGATAAAGGAAATGCAAGATATTTGTGGATAGCCAAGAAAAAAAATGAATCAGTGGACACGTAATTGAACCTCTAATTTCAGCTGAAAAACTGAAAGTATGCACAGCTGCTCTGAAGGAGTAGAGATGATAAGAGGACTTTAAATTATACTTGGAAATTTCAGAGCTCAATATAATTACATTGAGGCTGTTGTTTTCTTTATCTCAATCTCTAACAGACTGACTGAATTCTATCCACATTCACTGGATATGAGCAATCGCATGCTCTGATTGGTTACTCTACTACTAGGCTATCAGCTCATACAGTATACCGTGAGTAGAGAAAAATAAAATGGCGGCGCATGTTGCTGAACCACCCGAGGACGAAATAAAAACTCTACTTGAAAACAAAACCTCAAAAAATATAAAAAGGCAAAAAAAAGGAATACAATTATTTCATGCCAAGAACGTATCTTTTTTCCCCAAGACTTATTATTATAGCATTTTTCCCACATTACTGCTGTCATTTCGCCGGTTTGTTTACATTCTAAGCAGAAGTGATTTTGTCAGACGTTTTGTATAAAGTTTTTATTTATCGAATTTGCAAAAAATAAAAATGCTCTGTTTTTCAAAATCCAGTGAATGTGGATTGAATAAAACAATTATTCCACTCAATCTTGTTGTACATGGCTTATAGCCAACTCAGTGCTACGTGACTTGTCAACTGTCAGCTCATGTACCGATACGACTTGATTTCGTGGAATAACTGTTAATTGTTAATCCTGTAATTGCAATATGAGTTACAAACTGAAGAATGTTTATATAGTAACCTAAGGCGGTACTGAGCAACAGGTGAGTGCAATTAATAAACCGAGAAGGGGTGTGGTTTTCAGTGGGGAATTCTGGGATTTGGAAGTTCCAAAGGCTGCGACACAATCTAACTTATGCCGCTTTTCCACTACAAACGCGGCTGAGTCGGGCTGAGCCGTGCCGTGCTGAGTCGAGCTGAGCGGGGCTGTTGGAGTTGCATTTCGACTACAACCGCGCTGAACCGTGCTGGCTGGAAGTGGGTGGACACATTGGGTGGAGTTAGCGAAAGTGGGTGGACGTCACGTGATGTCGTTAAGCAGCGCAAACAGTGACATCAGTGATCTTTTAAGCGGTAGTCTCACGACCCGAATAGTAAACAATAAACATGGAGGACATGGAGTCGTTAGTGTTGCTGGTCTTGGTGCTGTGGCTTGTTGTCACCGACAACGTGGACAGATACTGGCAAGAGCGTATAGTTGAGGCGAGGCGCATAAGGCTTCACAAATTCTCGTAATTCGTAATTATTCTTCTTCCGGGTTTACGGTGTTTACAGATCCCAGCGCGCTCGCGGGGCGTGTGTGGGCATGTGAGGACACTCCTCCTCACCAATCAGTGCACAGGGGAGTGTCTGCTCACGCCCCCAGCCTCACTCGGCACGGCTTGGCTCGCTTCAGCCCCACTCCAAAACGGTGCGAGTTTTAGGGGCTAAGCAGGGCTGAAGCGAGCTGAGTCGTGCTGGTTTTTGGTAGTCGAAACGCGAGCCGTGTCGGGCTGAAGCGAGCTGAAGTGAGCTGAAAAAGGGTAGTGGAAAAGGGCCATTAGCTCGTGAACTCATGAGTTCCAACATTATCTAGTTAAAAGTGCACTGCAAGCAGATACAGTGGGGCAAAAAATATTTAGTCAGTCACCAATTGTGCAAGTTCTCCCACTTAAAAAGATGAGAGAGGCCTGTAATTTTCATCATAGGTATACCTCAACTTTTGGCCCTTTTCCACTACCCTTTTTCAGCTCACTTCAGCCCAACACGGCTCGCGTTTCGACTACCAAAAACCAGCACGACTCAGCTCGCTTCAGCCCTGCTTAGCCCCTAAAACTCGCACCGTTTTGGAGTGGGGCTGAAGCGAGCCAAAGCGAGCCAAGTGAGGCTGGGGGCGTGAGCAGACACTCCCCTGTGCACTGATTGGTGAGGAGGAGTGTCCTCACATGCCCACACACGCCCCGCGAGCACGCTGGGATCTGTAAACACCGCAAACCCGGAAGGAGAAGAATTACGAATTACGAGAATTTCTGAAGCCTTATGCGCCTCGCCTCATCTATACGCTCTTGCCAGTATCTGTCCGCGTTGTCGGTGACAACAAGCCACAGCACCAAGACCAGCAACACTAACGACTCCATGTCCTCCATGTTTATTGTTTACTATTCGGGTCGTGAGACTACCGCTTAAAAGCTCACTGATGTCACTGTTTGCGCTGCTTAACGACATCACCTGACGTCCACCCACTTTCGCTAACTCCACCCAATGTGTCCACCCACTTCCAGCCAGCACGGTTCAGCGCGGTTGTAGTCGAAATGCAACTCCAACAGCCCCGCTCAGCTCGACTCAGCACGGCACGGCTCAGCCCGACTCAGCCGCGTTTGTAGTGGAAAAGCGGCATATGAGAGACAAAATGAGAAAAAAAAATCCAGAAAATCACATTGTCTGATTTTTAAAGAATTTATTTGCAAATTATGGTGGAAAATAAGTATTTGGTCAATAACAAAAGTTCATCTCAATACTTTGTTATATACCCTTTGTTGGCAATGACAGAGGTCAAACATTTTCTGTAAGTCTTCACAAGGTTTTCACACACTGTTGCTGGTATTTTGGCCCATTCCTCCATGCAGATCTCCTCTAGAGCAGTGATGTTTTGGGGCTGTCACTGGGCAACATGGACTTTCAACTCCCTCCAAAGATTTTCTATGGGGTTGAGATCTGGAGACTGGCTAGGCCACTCCAGGACCTTGAAATGCTTCTTACGAAGCCACTCCTTCGTTGCCCAGGCGGTGTGTTTGGGATCATTGTCATGCTGAAAGACCCAGCCACGTTTCATCTTCAATGCCCTTGCTGATGGAAGGAGGTTTTCACTCAAAATCTCACGATACATGGCCCCATTCATTCTTTCCTTTACACGGATCAGTCGTCCTGGTCCCTTTGCAGAAAAACAGCCCCAAAGCATGATGTTTCCACCCCCATGCTTCACAGTAGGTATGGTGTTCTTTGGATGCAACTCGGCATTCTTTCTCCTCCAAACATGACAAGGTGAGTTTTTACCAAAAAGTTCTATTTTGGTTTCATCTGACCATATGACATTCTCCCAATCCTCTTCTGGATCATCCAAATGCTCTCTAGCAAACTTCAGACGGGCCTGGACATGTACTGGCTTAAGCAGGGGGACACGTCTGGCACTGCAGGATTTGAGTCCCTGGCGGCGTAGTGTGTTACTGATGGTAGCCTTTGTTACTTTGGTCCCAGCTCTCTGCAGGTCATTCACTAGGTCCCCCCATGTGGTTCTGGGATTTTTGCTCACCGTTCTTGTGATCATTTTGACCCCACGGGGTGAGATCTTGCATGGAGCCCCAGATCGAGGGAGATTATCAGTGGTCTTGTATGTCTTCCATTTTCTAATAATTGCTCCCACAGTTGATTTCTTCACACCAAGCTGCTTACCTATTGCAGATTCAGTCTTCTCAGCCTGGTGCAGGTCTACAATTTTGTTTCTGGTGTCCTTTGACAGCTCTTTGGTCTTGGCCATAGTGGAGTTTGGAGTGTGACTGTTTGAGGTTGTGGACAGGTGTCTTTTATACTGATAACAAGTTCAAACAGGTGCCATTAATACAGGTAACGAGTGGAGGACAGAGGAGCCTCTTAAAGAAGAAGTTACAGGTCTGTGAGAGCCAGAAATCTTGCTTGTTTGTAGGTGACCAAATACTTATTTTACTGAGGAATTTACCAATTAATTCATTAAAAATCCCACAATGTGATTTCCTGGATTCTTCCCCCCATTCTGTCTCTCATAGTTGAAGTGTACCTATGATGAACATTACAGGCCTCTCTCATCTTTTTAAGTGGGAGATCTTGCACGATTGGTGGCTGACTAAATACTTTTTTGCCCCACTGTAAGGCCGAATCCCATTTCACCCCTTGGACCAACCCCTTGGCCCTTCCCCTCCATTTTGCGCGTTCACGTGAAGGGGTAGGGGTATCCCAATCCCAGTTAACGCGGAGGGGTAGGGGAAGGGGTAGGGCTTCTGTACCCCTCCAAACGGAGATTTTCCTGGAGCTGACTCCGAACGAAGGGGTTTGAGTGATTTCCCACAATGCTATGCGGATTTCAGCGAGATTTCATGCGGATTTCAGAAAGATGGCGGTTCCCGCGGCGACAGATTGTCATAAATGTATTTTCTCCATTATTTACGTGTTTTAAGTTGTTATCCAGAGGAAACACGCCGCTTGATTCGCTTTCGAGCTGAGAATGAGCAGCGATTTCTGAAATCCAAGCTGCTGCTAAAAAGCTTTGGGAGTGAGTATTGTTTTCGGTTGCTTGACTGCGTACGTTTTGTTCTGTTATTCTCGCTTTTATTGTTTACATGAGTGTTCTGACACCTCATTCTGTCGGATGTGGTGCACGAAGCGCCAAAGATATCCCATTCAGTGGTGTTAGTTAACAAATCACACCCTGCCAGCAGAGATTTCTGGTTCTGCCTCTGGCTCTGACTGTAGCGGCTGGTCGCAGCCAATGACGCATTTGGTCGCGTTTTGCTAACGTAAACGCTGACGGAGGTACGCGATGACATATGCGATCGTTGAAGGGCTATCCCAATACGTAGGGGTTGAATTTCAAGCCCTATCCCTTGTAGCTCAGTTTCAAGGGGAAGGGCCAAGGGGAAGGGGGAGGGGAAGGGGTAGGGGTAGAAATTAGAATTGGGATTGGGCCTAAGTCTCATTGACTGAGGTCTTGATGCAGCATGGATTTAAGGTAAGCACCATTAATACAGGAAATGTGTATTATTTGTTTGTTTACTGTTGGCTTTTTCACTAGCCTGACCTGTTTTTATGTCCCTTGTGCTGTTGTTCACTGTTGGGTATTTTTAAAGCCGTGGTTTGAGGAGTTTTGGGACATTCCGAGACTCTTAGGGGAATGCAGCAGTGCCGGATATGGCCTAAAAGGGAAGCTAGCACACCCAGGACATCTCATACTGGCACAGTTTACTCACCCACTTGCCTACATTTAACAAGGACATTCAATAAATCAATCAGAAATACAACATCAGTATCCTGCCTTAATACAAGCTCAGACTGAAGAATACAATAATGATTTATAATTTGTATCTGCGCAACTTGTTTGGGAAGTTTTATTTTTGTGGATTGGTTGAAGCTTACAGGGCTGGACAGGTAGGTAGTGAGAAAAGGACAAAAAGCAAAGACTAAAAAAACACCAATTTATTCAAACTGAATACATTTCAACAGCCTCATGAGCATCATATTGTGCAGTCTGCCTCAGTTCTGTGTCATACTTATTTTGTGAAAGAAAATAAGCACTTCTCTCTCTCTCTGATTAATTCTATTAGAAGTGGCCCAGCATGCTTCTTCTTGTCTGCATGAATAGTGACTGTAACACATGGCCCAGTAAATGAAGAAACCGATCATTTTCCAAAGGGATTTGAAGAACAAAATCATAAACTAAAGTAGGCAATAAAATTGTACCACTGTGGAATTATTGCACAATGATCTTTTTTTTTTTCCTGGGTTGTGAAGATAATCAACCACGCTTCTGTCTTCGCTAAACAAACAGCAGTAAATAAGAACAATGGTATGAGAGTACACGCATCACCTCCTGCATGGATCTGACCCACATCTAACGTAGATCTGTTATGTTCCTGTCAAAATCCCTGTAATTTGAACACAGAGTATAAAAAATGCAATATGATGTACCTGTATACATGTTAAAGCTACAGTCAGTTCATCTCACTTGTTATATAGTTTGTAAATGATCGAAAATTCAGGTCATGCAATGGGAAGTGTGAAAGAGAAAGGTTCAGGATGCAGCTGTTGGTCAAACTTTCATCAATGTCAGCAATATAAATGGACATTAACCATGAAAAGTTTGGCAGGCTTAAATGTAAAAATGAAATGTAATAATATCATTCAGCAGAGGACTTTAATTACAAAGACAGTGAGATAACAAATCAAATCAGTAATTTAACATTTTATGCCTTTTTTGCTTCACTCTTCATCATCATCATTATCATCATCTGAGTGGCCTCAGTCGAGCTATGTGCCAGGCCAGCCAGCCATCGTGATCTTGCTGCTAGCTGCTAGCTCAATGGTGTTGTTGGTCCCAGTGTCCCTTATCAAAGTGTCCAGGAAAGTGACTGAGGTTGAGCTGGCCATGGGATGGCTGCCACAGGATGAGATGACTTGCCAAGTGTCAGGTCAGGCATGATGCCTGCTACTGGTACCATGTAACCCAGTCCAACCTGTCGCATGGATGGGTGCTTGGTGTCTAAACCAGCTCCCCTACTAGTATTACTCCAAGACACCCAGTAGAACAAAAAACAAGACCTATCAAAGGGCAGATGAGCTTGTCTAGAGCCAATGGCCATCATCCCACATAGGAGACGTGAGGAGTTGTGACCCCACCTCTGGTACTTATCACATTGTTATGGCTTCACTCTTAATGATAATGTTACTCTCATCTAATTGTCTCATATTGTATAAAGGTGTACACCGATCAGCCATAACATTATGACTACTGAAAGGTGAAGTGAATAACATTGATTATCTCATTACAATGGCACCTGTCAAGAGGTGGGATATATTAGGCAGCAAGAAAGAGAACAGTCAGTTCTTGAAGTTAATGTGTTGGAAGCAGGAAAAATGGGTAAGTGTAAGAATCTGAGCGACTTTGACAAATTGTGATGGCTAGATGACTGAATCTGAGCATTTCTAAAATGGCACATCTTGTGGGGTATTTCCGGTATGCAGTGGTTAGTACCTACCAATAGTGGTCCAAGGAAGGACAACTGTTGAACTGGCAACAGGGTCATGAATGTCGAAGGCTCACTGATTTGCATGGGGCACAAAGGCTTGCCCATATGGTCCAATCCCATAGAAGAGCTAATGTAAGACAAACTGCTGAAAAAGTTCATGTTGACACCTTTTTGTTTTAGCCAGCATTAACTTTTTCAGCATCTTGTGCAACAAACTACAGTATTTCCTTTAGGTGGGATCAACAGTTGCATGTGTCCCACCCATGCTTATGAAGCACTGCCCCCAGAATCTTAGGTGGACCATTCTATAGTGTTGATAAAATGACTGACAAGAGGTGCATCCAAACACAAACAAGCACCTTTAAATACTTCTCAAATCCCCATTTTCCAGTTATACAGACCACATTTACACATTAACCCTCTGGGGTCTGAGGATATTTTCTGGCACTCTAATGATTTTGGTATGCTCTGATTTTGTTGTCAGTTTCAACAAATCTTAAGCAGTATTTTCAAAGTCATATGACTTTTTTTTGTATTCAGCACAAGTTCAGCTGCAATAATATCCATGTAGTGTGTATGTCATGATTGTACTTAAAAAAACAGATAAATGAAGATGTTGTAAAAAGCAGTTTTAGAACTATGTTGGAATGTTTGAAAAAACATGATCTTACCCATTGTGACAAACCATTTTGGTCACTTGAGGTGATTCTGTTCAGTCTTAGGAATGGATCAAGCATAAAAACTTAAATCTGCTCCATTCATTTGGACAGTTAACTGGTCATAAAAAAAAAATATATGTTCTATTGTTTTGGGATAAAGGGTTGGCAGTGGGAGGGGTATTCAATGAGAAGAGTGAAAACCCCTCCCACTGCCAACTCTTAATCCCATCAGATTACGTAACTCTTAATCCCATCAGGTCAAATCACAATGGGTAAGGTAATGTTTTCTCACACATTCCAACACAGTTCTAAAAAAGCTTTTTACAACAGCTTCATTTATCTGGTATTTTACTTTATTTTGGTATTTGACTCATCAGGGTGTCTTGAAATGAACTCTTGTACTATTTTACACCGTTCAGAGCCACAACCTACTCTGTTACACAATTACTCGATCATTTTGTTCCCACTCCAACTCCAAATTGTACTCTCTAAACTCAAAATCAAGCAAAATTAACTATTTTTGAGGAAAACAGATTGCTGTCATTTTTTCTGTGTATGCACTACAGCGCACACATATCAACCAATCTGCTCATAATAAATAGAAGAAATGTTTACACTTACTCGAGTTGATCTTTGGCTGGATCGAGTCGAAGTAAAAAAAAAAAAAAAGTCACCGCTCATCATTAGTGTCGCAGTTCTCAAGATTGAATTGAATTGCTGTCCTGAATCATGAATTGAATCATGAATTGATTCACTGTCCTGAAATTGAATCACTGTCCTGAATCATGATTGAATCACTGTCCTGAATCTTCCAAAGTGCGTAAAATCTGCGTGCCATCCCGCAACGAGTTTTACCTCCAAATAGCCTAAACTGTGTCTGACAGATTTTATCCTGTTTACAGTGGCCATTCCCACCGTGAAAGAGAAACCAATCGAAACCAAAAGAGTGAAAGTGATTATCATGCCGTTACCATGAGAATAGTCTTTTATGAATGCGTAAGTAGGCGCTCAGTGCTCCGACTCCGGTGTGACTGAGTAAGGTGACAAGTTATGTTTCATCTAATTTAGGTAATTTAAAAACTATAATATTATTTGGCAGTGGCACATAGGAAAGTATAATGTATAAAGTTTCTGTCAATATGTTTATCATGCTTGTATGATGATTAACTCGCAAAGATATTTATCTAAATACATGACCTACTCATTCTAAACCTGCTGAGCTTCGCTGGTGAAGCTCTCGACCCCAGAGGGTTAAAGGCCCACATTTGTTATAATCAGTGACCCATTTTTCCTATAAAAAAAGTTTTTTTCTTTTTTTTTCAGTTTCAGGCATCTTTGAAGATAGCCGCTATTTTGCTATTTATCAAAATGTAAGTGTCTGATTGGCTCAAAATGGTATGTAATAATTTGATTAGACAGTAAAGCGCAGAAAATACTATTTATTTATTATTTTGCAGTTTAAGATAGATCACAGCAGTGTGCTGTTACATGAGTTTGTCTCCCCCCACTGATGAGTGAATTCAGAGATGTTCATGGCAAATCCATTATAAAATCTGAGGTTAATGCATTCCATCAGTAGAGGTTTTGTCGGGCAAATTTAGTCAGTGTGTTTGTGTTTTTGAGCTACAGTGCCTTGGGTAAGTGGCCATTTTTTGTGTTGTAAAAGGAAGCGTGGCGACAAGAAAGCCATTAGCCATTTGGTGACTCAACAAATAGGCCTATGTAAGCGTCTCTGGTTTGATTGAGACCCAAATTGAACTTTGGTCTTGGAACAAAGTGCTTTTTTTTTTTTTTAGATAACTCTAAACCATCCACACAGTGAAGCATTGGGTGGCAATGTTTTCCATGAGCAGCAACTGGAAAACTGGTGAGGGTTGAGGAGGAAGAAGGATGAAGCAAATACAAAGCAAACTTGTGTACAAGAGACTTGGGAGCAAGCTTTATACACAAGATCCTGATGGTCCAGTCAAAACCTAGACCTCAATGTGATTGCAGATCTGTGGCAAGACTATTGGTGCTGCTGTTGACCGTGTTAGGACTTGGACTGTTTTGGCCTCTAGAGGCCGCTGTTATTTCCTTTTCGTGTCATATTTATTTTGGCCTCTAGAGGCCGCCACTGTTCCTGTGTTTTGTGTTTTTGTTAATTGCCTGTTTGTCCTAATTATCTTCACCTGTGTCCTTAATTAGTGTATTTATACCCCTGAGTTCAGTCCTCTTGTCACGGAGTCTTTGTGCTGTTATGTTTATCTCCAGTTTCCTTTGTACTGTGTTTTGTGGATCTTCTGAGCTTTTGCATTTTTGCCTTTTTCTTTTTGAATTATACTCTTTGTTTTTGTTTTTTTTTGTTTTGCCCTGGATTGTATATAGTGTACATAGTATAAATAAACCTTTTGTTACTTTTTCTACTTCTGCCTCACGTCTCTGCATTTGAGTCATTCCCCTGGTGGCCTAGTGGGGGTTTGCTGGATCATCACACCAAAGAACCAGGTTCAAATCCCAGCAAAACCCTAACAGACCGATGGTCTCCATCCAGTCTGACAGAGCCTGAGCAATTTTGCCAAAAAGAATAGGTAAAAACATCAGAATCCAGATGTGAGAAGCTGGTCAAGACATACCCCAGGATAAATGTGGTTGTATTAAGCATTGACCCAGAAGGGTGAATACTTATGCAGCCAACAAATGTCTGCACTTTTGTTTAAATAACATTTAGAGTTATTACTTATGCAAGGTCCTCTAAATGTGTGTGGTCACTTTTCTTTCACAGAACCTCACTTTCTTTTCATTACCCTGGATTTCCAAAAGTATCTTTACCTCCTGACTGAAATTCAGTTTGTTCGAACAAGTGGTCCATTGTGCGTAAATGTTGTATGTCAAATTATTTTCATGGAACAACTACCTTTCAACTTGGGTTTGAATTATTGTACATTTTGTTTTAGATTTTCCATGTCTGCCTTTGTTGTATTTCAGTTTAACTTAGCTTTTAACAAAAAAAAAAACAAAACAAGCCAAGACAAAAAAAAAAAAAACCTTGAAAAAGTAGTCATCTGTTAGCTGAGTCGATAATTGTAACCCATCTCGTGGATTCTGGCTGTGAAATAATTGTACTCAGTAGGGTTACATGTTTCTTGTTGGTTTTCTGGAAACAAATGCAAATTCCTCATTAAAGCATAGAAGGCTTGCAGAAATTTATTGAAAACATCCTGTTTTACACAGCATATGTTTCCAAACTCAAAAGCACATGCTGCTCATTAAAACCAGCCGTTGCTTTACTGCTCTCATTAAGAACTTTTGACAAGTTTGCAGTTTCCTGCCCTGAATCATGCAGCAGATCTTTCTGTTAAGGGTTGGAGTTCTCCAGGCCTAAAAACTCTCTTTAGCATGAACCTGGTCTGCTGCTCTGTCTTGAAGTGATTAGTGAAATGCAGACCTGCTAAGGTGGAGTCATTAGCCACGGCAGTGCTGGATACATGTACCGTTTGTCCTTATTCCAGTGTGAATCATTACAATTGATTTGAATATAATTAAGCCTGAGAAAAAGCAAGCTGTTTGCCAAGAATAGTCCCAGGCTCAAGGGCACTTCAGCCATTCCTGCTGGTCTAGGGAATCAAACCAGCAAACTTTTGGGCCCAAAGCTGCTTCTCTAACCGTTAGGCCATAGCTTTACTATATGCATTCTCAGCTTAGTGGATCGAACATCTGAATTTTGGTCAGTCAAATCTGACTTTCTGTCTTCAGCTTATTGTGAACTTTTGGTGATAAATGCTTGATTACTCTGTGGTAGTTGATGAAAACCCATCTGGTGTCACTGTGCCTGAATTCTGGCAATCAGCCAAAATGACATAATTAAAGCAAATTTAACAAATGTAGTGGTTATAAACAGGCCTTCTGCTGAAAGATTTCTAAAATCTAGCAAAGTGGGCTTTTCAAACAACATAAGTTGTTTGATAGCTGTGTGCCGTAGTGAAACATGTTTCATATTTTAGCTCTTTCAAAGTATCCAGTGTTTCCTTTGATGATGCTTTGTGCACTATTGGCATTATCTTAACCAGCTTCATGAGGTAGTCACCTGGAATGCTTTTCAATTAACAGGTGTGTCTTGTCAAAAGTTAATTAGTGGACGAGTTTCTTGCATTATTAATATGTTTGAAATTAAACAGTAAATAATAATAAAAATCAGGCCCGGATTTAGCTTTACCCACCAGGGTGGGCAGGAAGAAATGATAGGGGGGCGCCCCTCGTCTGAGTCAAATCCCTCAAACTTGCTGCTAAAAAACTGCTATTTGCTACCCTCTGCATTTGCCCGAGCTTGGGACCGGCACAAGTAGGACATTGGCTTGTGTCCCGTTGAGGCTGCATTCATATGTTTATCTATCTATCTATCTATCTATCTATCTATCTATCTATCTATCTATCTATCTATCTATCTATCTATCTATCTATCTATTAATTAGGCTATCATCTATTAATTATCATATCTATCTATTAATTGTCATATCTATGTATCTATCTATTATCATATCTATTTATTAATTAGGCTATCTATCTATCTATCTATCTATCTATCTATCTATCTATCTATCTATCTATTAATTAGGCTATCATCTATTAATTATCATATCTATCTATTAATTGTCATATCTATGTATCTATCTATTATCATATCTATTTATTAATTAGGCTATCTATCTATCTATCTATCTATCTATCTATCTATCTATCTATCTATCTATCTATCTATCTTTGTCTATCACATCAGTTTCACACCAGTATCATGTTTATTTATCTATCTATCTATCTATCTATCTATCTATCTATCTATCTATCTATCTATCTATCTATCTATCTATCTATCTATCTATCTATCTATCTATCTATCAACTGTCTATCTATCTATTTATTAGTTATCTCTATCTATCTATATATCTATCATTTGTATATCTTTGTCTATCACATCAATTTCACACCAGTAGGCCTATCATGTTTATCTATTTATTAGTCTGTTGTCACCTATCTATTAATCTATTTATTAATCTGCTATCATCTATCTATTCACTAATTATCATATCTATCTATCATTTATCTATATTTGTCTATCACATCAGTTTCGCATTTGTATGTCTATCTTTCACATTAGCTTATCTGTCTATCAGTTACATTTGTATCATGTTTATCTGTCTATCACATATGTCTCCACCAACACCAACATCCTTTTTATATATCTTAGCATAACATCAGTCTTCTGTTTGTCTTTGCAAAAATTCTCACAAATTCATCCATGTCCAATGTATTTGTTATCGATTTCTCATGAGCCAAGATGACCAAATTTATTTTTCTGCCATGCAACATGGTGCGACGATAGGGCGTTAGGACACGTGCCAGCGTGGAGAAGGAACTCTCACATGAAGCTGAGGACACACCAATTACCAGGGCTGTCACATACAACTTGTGCAACACAGGAAAAGCTGTCTTATACACCTCCATGCATTTACACACAGTGGACAGGTCTGTTTCCTTTGGACATTCCTTGACCAACATTGGCTTTGCAACAGTAACCTCATTTTTCAAAGCCAAATAGTCTTCTCCAGTTCCAGCAAGTGCATGCAGAGGCTGCAATAAGGTGGAGTCTAGAAATACACTAGATGCAGGTACTAGGCTGGATATGGCTGTCATTAAGTCTAGATTCTCCTTTGAGAATCTGCTTTCCAATTCTGAAATGGCCCCGTCAAGGATGTTGAGTAGGGATCTTTTGAGAGACTGAGTGGGGGTGATAGTGGGGTTATCCGAATCTGTATGACCCACAGTTGAGAACACAACACTTTCACCAAGGTGTTTACTCAATGTTCTCCGTCTTTTTGGGTGATGTGACTCATCCTCATCAGTTAACTGAGAATGCTCAGTCCAGCAATGGTCTTTACGGATGTCTTTCAAAGACTCAAGTGAAGCACTAACAACCCCACTAGCAGCACACATATCCACAGACTGAGACTGAAAAATTCCATTTGCTGGTTTCAAGACACCAAGCATCCGCACTAAAAAGTTGCCAATCTCAAAGAAATGTGTCCTCTTTATTTGAATTAAAAGGCCTGATGCCTCAGTGCACAAATCAACTGAGGCCTCATCATCCTCGGCAATCTCAGACAGGATAGTGCAAAGACGCTCTTCATTCTCCACAATGCACCTTGTCACATCATAATGGCTTGTCCAGTGAATTTCAATTAGTTGTCTGAGACAAGGACCATCATACCTTTGTGACACATAGTGGTGACGAAAGAAGTTATACAGGGAATTACAGAGGTCAAAAAACCTTTGGGCACATGGCTCACCCTGCATAGCATGCACAACCACTAAATGCAACTGATGGTTGTAACAGTGAACATATGGCACATATCTACCAACCTTCTTTTGCAGTAGTGCTTGGACACCACCTCGCACTCCACTCATCACCGAAGCACCATCATAACACTGGCTAACTATATTGTCAGCACTGTAGCCAGCATCAGAGAGATGTTTTAGTATTTCGGTGCAGATGTACTCTGCATCAAGTTGATGCAAGCTAAGTAAGCCAATCAGATGGTCCTCTGGTATGGAATTACTTACAAACCTTATCATTATGGACAAATTCTCAATATTACACCTGTCCCTTGTCCCATCACTTTTCACACAGAATCCTGCAGAGTCAGCTTCTGAATACCTCTTCTTGATCTCTGCCTGAACCATGCTGGCTAATGTTTCAATTATTTCATTTTGTACATCCTTAGATGTGTAGGTAGCATTTTTTGGTATGCCTTTGGCAATAGCAGCTAGCTTCTCATCCTTCTCTAAGGTATAGGTAAACAACTTCAAAAAAAGACCAGAAGCAATATCATCACCTTCACTGCTGTCAGGGTGTATTAAGGTTTCTTTCGTTCCATGGAGTCCCAACTCATTAACACAAAGAAACTTAATAATGTCACCAATACTTCTGATATAGTACCGGTTCCTTTCCAGCGCTGTCTTTCCGACCAGCATGCTGTCAATTGTCCCCCCTGTCACTTCTCTAGATTTGTGTTCAGCCCAGGTAGCTGCATCCTGTACATGACATTAGCTGGACGCATGTTTCTGCAGTCCCCTGCCACTTTCGAGTGCTGCTTTCCAATTAGTAAAACCTCGCACGGTAAAAACAACATCCTTTTCATTACCGGCTTTGCTATATTTCCGACAAGGGAAACAGAAACATGCGTCTTTGTTAACGGAGTACTCGAGCCATGGCCGTGTGCGGTACCAGGCAGGGTTAAACGCACGTAATGTGGCACCAAATGCACGTTTTGGGTATATGGTTAAAACGGGTTGGGATGGTACATCTTCGTTCAAGTCTGTGCTAAGTGGTGGGGCTGAGGCAGCGGAGTCTGGGGTTGAGACATTGGTTGTGGTGGGTACACTAGCCTCTGTATTCTTGCTAGATGTGCCACTGCTACTACTACTGCGAGGGGCACATTGTTCGCCAGAGGCAGAGGTAGAAGCAGCACTAGGCTTGCTTACAGGCTTAAAGAAATTGTACATTTAGCTCTTCAGTCAGCAGCAGTCGGGTGCACTGAGAGAGTGAATGACTGTAACTGTGACTGTGAGTGTGTGTACGCGTAGTAAACTTTAGGAATTCGCTTCGGAAAAATCAACGTCTTCTGTGTCTGACAGAAATCTCTGATTGAATCATGCATCCGTTGCTGGGGGCGTGGTTATGTATAGGGTTGTTTTTTACATGCAGCTCATTGGTCTCAGTGTGTCCTGTGTGTTCTGATCTGACAAATGTGCACCTTTTGCTAGCCGTCGTCCGCCCGTCAGAGCCGCTACCAAGTCATACAGTTATCGTGGTATTTTTTTTAATATTGACAGAATGTACATATACATTCCCCATATCTTGATTGGGTGGGCAGGACTCACGTTTGGGTGGGCACTGCCCCCCCCTGCCCCCCCCCCCCCCCCCCCCCATCCGGCCATGATAAAAATACAGTAAATAGTCCTATTCCACAACTGTAGTCATCCATATTATGTCAAGAACCACTGACCTAAGTAAAGAGAAATGACATCCATCATGACTTTAAAACATGAAGTGACTTTTAATTAATAAAAATAAAGAAAAAACATTGAGTTAGAAGGTGTCCAAACTTGACGGATATTGTACATAAGCTTGATCGATTCAGTTTGCAATCAGATATTGGAAGTCAAAATGTCTGCCTTCACATCGTCAAAACAAAGAAGACTTCCGACATACGTGAAGGTTTTGTTTAAAAATGTTTGAAGAGTTTTGTTCCAAAATAAGCAATGGCGATAAGTGGCATTTAAAAAAAAAAATCAAGTTCCTGCCAAATGAAGTTTGGCATTTGATCACTATTCAATTTTACGCAAAAAGTGATATCCACCATGTTTCTGTGCATTTATATATATAATATATGTATGTGTGTGTGTGTGTGTGTGTGAGTGATTCCACGCTTATGGGTACTGAAATGGGGACATGAACTTATTCACCTAAAACCATTTCTTTTTTTACCATCAGGTCACAAAACATGTAATCTTTAATGAATGATATGTTAAAAGATAACTTTAATTTTCTGAGATGTAATAAAAACATATTTATATGCCAAAGTCAAGCCTATGAGTTCCAAAATGATGTCTGTTACATTACTTGTGTTACGATTGTCCATCTCGCGTCTGTTACAAATTAATTACAATCTAGCTATATACCATGTTAATCTTATTGAAAGAATGTGTATGTTTATTCTACTACACATGTTTATTAATTATATTTGCTAAAACATCACCTTCCTATGTTTCAAAAAGTAATTCTACATTGTTAAAATTGAGAATATATATGTCCACAACACTTCTGTTACGTTCTGACTTTGGCATATAAATATGTTTTTATTACATCTCAGAAAATTAAAGTTATCTTTTAACATATCATTCATTAAAGATTACATGTTTTGTGACCTGATGGTAAAAAAAAGAAATGGTTTTAGGTGAATTTTTAAAAATAAGTTCATGTCCCCATTTCAGTACCCATAAGCGTGGAATCACTCATATCCCCTTTCTTTCCAAATCATCACAAACAGCACTACTGATTTTCAGCAGAACCTGAAATCTCTGCTCAACCAATCACAGCACACCATTCAAATATGTCCAAAGTTAATGGCTCAGACTTTGGCTGAAGCCTATAGAGGCACCTGTCTATATGTGTTTGTTTAACCGAGTTCGAGCATGTTTAAGAATGTAATTGGTGTGCCAGCCTCGGGTAGCTATTCCACAGTCACGGTGTGGCGCCACTGCGTACTGACTATGTAAGTGCCACATTATATAGCCTGAGTTTATGATGTAATCTTCCATGGCCGAGCAGTCTAGAGCAGGGGTTCTCAACCTTTTCTGTTTTACAGCCCACCTATTCATACTTGTAACAAGTCAAGGCCTATTAAAAAAGATCCCCAATTCTTTTGACTCATCTATTCTATTAGTAACTAATAATCTACTGTAAAGTTTATTAATGGGATGCAACATCACTCCCTGTTACAGATAGGAGCCCAGGAATTAAATAAATGCAATAAAAAACATTTTAAAAAAATGTTGGTATTCTATTTAAAACTGTGTGGATGTGCCAGAAGCCAAACCATGCATGCAGGGCATTCTTAGTCAAAAGGGATTAAATATTATATATATATATATATATATATATATATATATATATATATATATATATATATATATATATATATATAAAGTGTATATTTTTAGTCTTTTGTATTTATAATTATTTGTATCTGCACATGCACAACCCCACCAGCTCTGCTGATCAACTTATCGTGTTTAAATAAAGTCATTCATTCATTATCAGTTGGAAAATTATCCATCCGTTGAGTTCCTCGACATCTCAAACTACCTGGTGTTGCAGACATCATTCTACACATACACACAGATGAAAACCTGGAAGAGCATGGAGCCGTACAACTTTTTATATGTGGCTGGGTTAAAGATCTGGGGATCAGGACACTACAAGATAAATCCTGTATTGTTTATGCCCAGGTAAGGAGGAATTTCTGGGCTTTTTGTACACGTCTTTATAATGGTTGCTAGGATGCTACAAGTTTTAATATCGGGTGTAAACAAACCACAGCTGCTCGATTCCCAATCCTCCCTGCTCTTCTCTTCCAGCAGACATCACAGATCCATATAATTTACCCACAAAGGTATTTATTTATTCTGCCCACTGTGCGTGCTGTGTGTGTGTGTGTGCTCTCTCTCTCTCTCTCTGTGTGTGTGTGTGTGTGTGTGTGTGTGTGTGTGTGTGTGTGTGTGTGTGTGTGTGCGGATTAAATGCAGAGGAGGAATGTGACAAAAATAAAGGCTTGTTCTTCTTAATTTACCCACAAATGTATTTATTCCACTTGAAAAGTGTTCGGCAAACCAGCTACCAGACTTAGGACACTATGACATCCTGAACTATTTAGTATTTGGCTTCAAACATGAAAACAATTCACGACCCACTAGATGGCGCTTCACAGCCCACTAATGGGCTGTGGCCCAGTGGTTGAGAAACACTGGTCTAGGGTGCTGTCCAGGCAAGGAAAGATTTTGCAACGTCGGTTCAAATCCTGGCGTCGACGTATTTCTAAGCTGGCTATTTTTTTCTATTTATGTACTGTAGCTTCTGTCTCCCATTCAGATAAAGGCTGAGCTCAGACCTGCACAGGTCTCTATTTTTTCCACTTTGAGTGCGCCTGATTCCTCCTGGGATCAAAATATGACACTCATGAATTTAACTGCACATGCTGCACATGGTGTCCAAACTTCTAAATTATTGTTCAGAATAAAAATTTTGCCCTTTAAAAAAAACAGTTTCAATGCAAATATCTGATTGGGCCTACAGTATTAACATTCCTCAGTCTTCATTGGGAAAAATAGATTGGGGCTTGTAGACGACGATGACTGTAATTTGAGAAAGTCTGTGGTCCAATATAAGAGATGGTTCAAGTTCAGAAGCTGTTCTATGTGTAGATCAACTTTACTTCTTGTTTCTAGTTATATTTCACTCACACACACACACACACAATTTTTTTTTATTGATGTAATGCATTTATAGCATTTTTTTGGGGAAAAACGTTATGGATATATTGCGTTTTGGAAAAAAAACAGGGTTTTTTTCAATAAGAATTTAAAAATCATAACCTGAATTTGCATTTTTAATGTTATTACAACCTCATAGTGTTATATTAAAGTTTCAAACATAAAATAGAAGTTTTAATGCTACCAAATTTTTGGTAAAGAAAATAATTTTATTTATTTATTTAATTTATTTTTTGTTAATTCCAGTGGATTTATCATGTTTTGGAACCAAACTCTTAATTTCAATGACTCAGTTCAACATTTGGGAAATTTACCAATTTGTCTTCTTCGAACAAAACTCACAGAATTAATCAGCAAATACAGTAAGAGTGTCCAGTGAACAGTTTAAATGGCACATGTCACATTTATAGACTATGTCTAGACTAGACTACATCTATAGACTACTAAACTTTTTGTGGGCGTTATAAAGTTATACTACTAATTAATTACTAGTATCAAATTTATGCATTCAATATGGGCCTCAAATGGCATTCCATTTGCTTTTCATGTATTTACAGACGAAACATGCATTTCAGCTTGACTTATTGTGGTTCCAACAAAATATCAGACAGTGGCACTGGATTAATACTGAGCCAATATCACTCATGCTAAGGTCACACACAGCCGGTTGATCCATGAGAACTCAGGGATCCCAGACGTCCGCTATTTAGCGGAATTCCGCTATTTTTCTAGCCAAAGTGGTGGTGTGTGTGTTTTTTTTTTTTAATCTCTTGTATATCCGTTAAAAATATGTTTGTTTAAGTAAAATGACCAGCAGAATATGTTCTGATTTGGTTTGCTTGTTTAGCGATGTTTGTTTTTGTCAGCTTCGTTTGTTCTCGTTGACATTCGGGAACACTCGGAAGTTAAATTGATGTAAATACCACGAGACTGTACGCGATAGAACGAGAAAACAATATGGCTGTGCCCATTTGCTAGAAAATGTGTTTTAACTCCGTTCGTGCTTTTGTTTCTAATGCGTTGAACTTAATTCAATATGCAGGGCTGTGAAATTTCCGCGGATTCTGTCGCGAAAAATATCATCTTCACAAAACGTCTATTTTTGCATTAAAAATCATTGGGGGGGTCTAGTCGGTTTTAATCACCTTGCATGAGACTGGCAGCTCAATACAGCCGGACTCGCGGAGTTTTATGCCAGCTGAGCGTGGAACACGTCTTGACTGCGAATGACAGAGCTAAAAATAGCTATTGCGTGACCTGGCACCGCGTACGTGAATTTTGTACTTACAGGGTGTAAGATCAGACATAGTTAAGATGCCATCAAAAAGGAAAGCTAAGGAGGTGTTTGAGAGATATGCAAAGAGGGCTAGAAAAGAACACACAGACAGACTGAAGGAAAAGATGAAAAAGAACAAGTTTGCAAAACTGAAAGAGATGGTGTTAAAGAAAAGAAAATTAAAAGACTTTCATTAGATGCTGTTTGACAGACTATGAACATTTTGTAAATAGCTTTAATAGAGGAATGCAAATACTATAGAACTAATAACTAATAGACTTACTGAAAGATGACTTGAAAGAAATAGCTGGAAGTGATGCAAAGAGGAATAGAAGGAGCCAGAAGTAAAAGAAAAGATGTAAATAATATATTAGATAAGAAACATTAGTTTTTTTAAACTTTTGCTCAGTAGACAAGAGACATTGTGACAGATTCTTGGAAAAAGCCAGGACATAATACAAGAATTAAGTGTAATTTGGAAGACAACAGGTATCTCTCACTTAAATATTGAGCATGATTTTTCACAAAGTCATTTTGAAAGGCCTATCAAAGTTTTCTTTTATTAACATTTCTTTAAATTATTTACACTTTTTTTTACTTTTATTTTGATTAAGAGATAAAATACATAGGCACTTATTAGATATTTCAAGGTATTTTACGTGGATCTTTCATTTTAAAAGAGAAAACTGTTGATAGGTATTTTATATGGCAAAATGAAGACCAAGACTAGTCAAATATTTACTTGTTGAGATCAATTTTTTACTTGCAGGAAATGCTCAGAATACACCATATAACATCTAAAATGGCTTGGTGTCTGGGGCCCTGTGGGCCCCAGACCCCCGGCTTATGCTGGGGGGCTATGCCCCCCAGACCCCCCCTTTTCCTCGGATTTCTTATTTACAATTTCACAGCCCTGAATATGTCATGGAAAAAAGATATCGTCCATAAAAGATCTAGCGGAACAGTGTCCAGGTTAGAAGAAGTATATTCTTCAAAGCTACATTTTCATCTAATTTTTATAAATAACAATTTTTTTTTGCCACTTATGTCATTGATTACAAAATATGCCATTAAATAGATACACATTATTGTTAAATTCTGTTGCTTTTCTATGTTAAATCTATGTAAAAATTGTGTTCTATAGCATCTTTAAATGTTAAAATCTCAACAGCTTCAGGGGGCTTGCAGCCCCCTTGACCCCTGCTGATAGTTTCTTACATTCCTCTATTTTTTTCAGTTATTGCTGGGATCCCTGAGAACTGTGCTTGGGGCCTACTGTGGCCATTCTGACAAATTTTGGAGGTGTATAGTGACATATGGCCTTACAGCAATGAAGGCAGTGTGTATGGTTTTCACGGCTGCAGTACGGCATAGCCACGGCAAGATGAAATAAGCCACACCCCCTTGGCAAACTTTTCACTTTATGTAGAATGTTGTTCCGTGAACATTTTGAGCTTGATGCTTGCAAGAGAATGCTCCGGTAATACTTGTTAGCCCACATAAGCCTCATGTATGCCTTCGTGGTTGTGACAGATGCATTTATCCACCGCTTGACCCATGGCAATTTTCAACATGACAAAACTTCCCAGGGATGGAAGCCACACCCTTCCAGTTGTCAAGGTACCGGTAGCTCCCTGGCTCTCATATATCCTGACAGAAGGACCTGGAACACATGCCGGTTGACCCCCAGAAGGCTCAAAATCATCTACAGGCATCTACTGTGAAGTGATTCTGGCTGAAAGACCTTAGCATCAGAAAAACAGATTAAAGTCCAAGGTCAGAATTGAGTGTAACCGAGACACACCTCTATTTTAGGCTCCACCCTACATGTAACTCTCATGTAACTCATTAATAGCATTTACATCTGATGTCATTTTGATGTTTGATCTTCACTCTGGATGCTTTACTCAACTCCTGAATTCAGCCCTCACATCACGTTGAAAAATAAAAAAAATTACTGTTCTCACTTTTGATTTGCTTTTGCCCTGCACTCTGTCCTTGAATTCAGAGCAGCATAAATCTCTATTTTTGTTCCACTGGTGCAGTGTGCCAAGCCTTAGCCCAGATTTGCCCTCCACCCTGTTTCACTAATAACAGGACTCAGCAGCTTGACATATTAAATCACCACTCATCCCTGATGGAACCTGGAACCTGGTCTGATCACGGACACTTGCTGGTGTAATGCAGGAAGGGTGATGTAAGGGATGGTGTGAGTGGGCATTATCTGGCAAGGCCACTCCTGTACTCTAGGGAGAATTATTACCTTTGAGCTGTGAAAGCTTCATTCTTGTGAAATGATGCTTTCATGCAACTTTGGGTGTAGTGGTCCATCCCCCTTGTCCAAGGCCTGCCATTACACATAAATCCAGTCCAGTTGGATTCATCAGTGAGACTACCAAAAATGACCCTTTCTGATGGCGTTTTATATCCTCATTTCCTTTTTTTTCCTCTTTCCTTTAGTATCTGTTGCTTCTCCTTTTCCTCTCTTTCTCATGCCTTCAGATGAAGGGTATGCATGTCAGAATAATAGGAGGGACATGATGTTAGGTCCATGTACTGTATGCAGCAGCTATAAACACATCTGTCAGATTTGCTTTATGAAACCCTGGTAAAATATAGCATAAAGTACAGCTTTCATCCATCTGGCATAAACCTTTGCTCCAGCTATAACAAAAAGTAAACAGTTACAACTTTTGCAGTTGATTCACGGTGCTTCATTGCCCAATACTTCAGGGTAAAGAAGTATGTGTGCATATTCACACTGCTTCATGTTGCTCTGCAATTATGGATTAGCAGGTTGAATGTATTTGTCATTCACACTTTGCAACCTGGTATCACAATCACACGAGAAGCAGCGAAGAACAAGCATGCTGGCACTGATGAATCAGTGTACTATTCATGTGCCTTCAAAGGATCATTACAGAGCACTGCTTCATGGGAAAACGTTGCTAATTTGCTTTGTATTAGGAAAGATGTGAGAAGAGCTGCTCAGGTGATTGAGCCTTGGCCTGCGCAGTAATCAGGAAGGCCTTAGTTACTTGGGGTTTGTAATTATTTTTCTGTTTCAGGGACACGTGTTAGATAAGAAGGCATTGCACTGGATGGATGGATGGATGGATGGATGGAAGTGAAGATATAGACTTGTCAGGAAGCGTCATGTAGATTTGACGTCACTCCATAAACTGGGAAGGAACTGATAGTTGAGAAGACTACCTCAAGCTGCAAAGGTGAAATTCCAGATTGAGGGAGTGTTTTCAGTGACCTTTATGGAATGGAGGCGGGGAATTACATGTTCCAACATTATTCTTGATAGTACACAATTTAGGCTACATCCACACGACAATGGCAACGAGATTTTAAAAAAAACAACAACAACAAAAAAAAAAAAACATCGCCTCCACATGGGCAACGGATCAGTAAAATATCAGGTCCATATGGCAACGCAACGCTTGCTGAAAACGATGCAATACACATGCCACACCTCTACGTGCGCTGTAAGACGGTCCCATCGGAGACACCAGAACAATAGAAGAAGTAGACGCATGTGCATAAACCCCTTCTTCTACCCGGCGTCATAGACATAGTATAAACAGACGCCGCATTGAGCCTGGTGGCCCGTTGCTGGGATACGTCAGAGTGTCCGCCATATTGGATGTGGCAAATCTTCCCCGTAAACCAATGCAAGTAAATGGACTGAACTTCATAAAGCCCCTTTCTACAATAATGTTTAACTCGATGCCTTTTATTCACCCATTTAGACACACACGTATATATTTGGGAAACAAACAGGCATCAAAACAACACATATAACTTTTAATGTGATGGTTATAAATAGTGTGCGAAATACCTGTCAATATTCCGTGGGAGGTGTGACCTAAATTTCCTCAACATGCAGCAGGCCTATACCGGAATCAAGCTATCGGAAACTTTTTTTTTTTTATTTCGCTGCTACTATCGTAGGTTACTAATGATATCTACACATCAAGGCATGTTTTGGAGCTCAGTGGGGATCGTGTAGAATAATGTGCTGTGCTTACGCTGCTTAACCCGTGCCGTGCCGTCTCCGCATCACTTTCATTAAATGCCGTGCAGACAGGCTATAAAATGTCTCCAAAAACAATTTTTGCAATATACTGTGCTATTTGGAAAAAAATTCAATTAAACCATATTACAATGGGATTGCTCCATGTGATTGCTTCACAGTCTGACATGCTTCCAATCTCTTCTATTTTTGAGTGTGCCATCACCATCTGACAGCTGGTGGTGAAATTGGTTGGGTGGGCTATGAAATAAATTATAAATGTATTTATAAATTATAAATTGTTTGGAGACAGGTTTCACCGAGTGGCTATTATGCGCGAGACTTCATATTAGCCACAAAGTCAGGAAAATCTGTTCGTAAAATTACGTTATAATGACCAAACACAATGAAAAGTATTTTTCCAGTCTCACCTGTGAAAGGTAATCCCATGTGATCTCGTTTGGACGGTAAACCTGTTGGTACAGTTAAACGCAGCGCATGAATGCGGCATCTTTATTCTCCACTTTGCCACATCCAATATAGCGGCGAGGATGACGTATGATTCTACGCGGAAGGCGGCGTCTATATTTATATGTCTATGCCCGGCATGAAGCACTCACAGTCATGTGGTTGTGACGTCATCGTAAACAAATCCGTTCTACTCATCCAGACGACTTTGCAACGGCGCCGTTGCCAGATCTTTCCACTCTGGAACCCGTTCTCAAAAGATTTCGTTTTGGGGCACCCAAAACACTGGTGCCGTGTGGACGCCAGGCCGAAACGATAAACAATTTTATCAGATTCACCTGAATCCGTTGCCGGGCCTTAGACAGGGCCTTAGACTGCTGTGTTACTGAGGTAAGATAAGGAACATTCTTTTAAGTTCGTTTCTTAAGACACGTATTTTTAAGTATGTTACCTCGCTTGTTGACAGTTTCGGCGAACACTTCCGCCTTCTTCAAAACAGTCACCAGATGTCGAGTGGTGACGTGCCTTATCAGCTGATGTTACTCTATGGAGGCGTGAACGTCCCACCCAATTTGACAGGTAGTCCACGCCTCCTGCTGTCAGGTCGCTGCCCCAGGACGGCGCTCCGTTTTGGAGGCAGTGGAGATACGTAAGCGGGCGCAGAGGACCATGAACCGGGATGAGGGAGCGTACGCGCTGTCACATACCTGGAGCGCCGTCCTGGGGCAGCGACCTGACAGCAGGAGGCGTGGACTACCTGTCAAATTGGGCGGGACGTTCACGCCTCCATAGAGTAACATCAGCTGATAAGGCACGTCACCACTCGACATCTGGTGACTGTTTTGAAGAAGGCGGAAGTGTTCGCCGAAACTGTCAACAAGCGAGGTAACATACTTAAAAATACGTGTCTTAAGAAACAAACTTAAAAGAATAGTTATAATTATCAGACATAATGAATTTTCACTACATAAGATAAGGAACATACTGTCCAGACACTTCAAGCCATCAAGTACCACAATGGGAATGCAAAATCTTGGTCTTCTCTGGAATGTTGGTGCTTGTTCAATCATCATCAGTTTAAATACTTTGGTGCAAGTGGGACATTGTTTGTTGCTTTGAAACTGTCCTGAATGATTGTTTATCAGGGCATGGGTTGGCCTGTTGCTCTGCTTTTGCACTTTGGGACTCACTTTCTGCTGTTGTTGATGGCCCCACATGGATACCTGAAAGATATCCCAGACTTCCCTTGCTTTAGTAGATAATCTTACCTGCAAAAAACTATGCTCTTGCACATCATTCTTTTTACTCATATGGAAAATCCTTTCAACACCCTTCCTACTGTTTGACATTATAGTATACAGTTTTAGAAGATGAATGATTTATAGACATGTCATGATATATTGTGCGACAATAAGTCATGATACAAATTTATGACAATTCAAATCCATGAAATAAAAAATGAGCTGCGATTATTATCAGGCTGCATAATCTCTTAGTTTTTCCTCACTGTAATTGCATTGTTTAGACAGCAGATGGTGCAATGATTAAATAATATTGGCTGGCATTGGGCGGTATATCAGGTATATTACATTCAGCTAGCATGATATTGAACGAGTCGAAGACGAGTAGCTGAATAGAATATATCTGATATACCATGAAAAAAAAATCCATTTTATTATTATTATTATTATTATTATTATTATTATTATAATACATTCCTTTTGGGCGTTCAACACATCTTTCTCTTCCAAAATTCTCTCAAAATCTTCCGTATTTAACAAAGCAAACCTGGTGGCCATATTTGTTTACAAATTGTCAGTCACTCACTAGCACAAAAGTTTTACATCTCCAAAATGTGACATCATGTCTCAACAACTGTACAATATTGTAAACTATATTCAACACTCATTCTCCATTGGGTAGAGTGATGTAATACATGTAGGATGAGTGATATGCTAACAATATTGCATGCTATCAAACCAAATGAATGAAACCTGCTAGAAGGGAATAGAACACACGTTTTTATTCCATCGAAAAAGTGTCCTATATGTATAATAATGCACAATAGTGGGAATGCACGTGACTTCACCTGAGGTGGAAGTAACAGAGCTCTAATGCCATAAACAAACACACACACACGTCTAAAATAAAGGAAAGAGGTGTTCTGCAATTGTCCAAATAAATTTAATAAGAAATCAGAGCTCTCTTTTTATAGACTGCCAAAAGCTAAAGGAAAGAAAAGCAAATGGAGGGAGTACAAATGTTTTGAAAGTTTATTAAGAAAAGGCATATTTGTTATTAACTTTTTTCATTTTTAATAAAAGGAATATTTTAGTTAATATGATATATTTTACTCTAACTTTTACAAATGTGGGTTAATAATTTTTGTTGGCTATTAAGAAACCAAAGGGTTTTTTTATTTTATTATTTATTTATTTATTTATTTATTTATTTTATTTCACAAAAGGAATGTTTAAGCTGATAAAGAAAAAGAATTAAATGTTGCATTTTATTGGAAATAAAATTGTCTTCCTTTATAGATATAGTTTTCAAAAGTATTGTGGGAATATTAAATCGTGAAACCAATATTGTGAATTGAATCGAATTATTAATTGGGGGAATCGTTAATTGTGTAATGATTTATAATTATGGATGGGTTCCTACGTAGTTCTCCGATAGACTAGCGACCTGCCCAGGGTGAACCCTGCCTCTCGCCCAAAGTCAGCTGGGATTGGCTCCAGGTTCCCCTGCGATCCTGACGGATAAGCGGTATAGATAATGGATGGATGGGCTCCTTTTTGATTCCTTTTTAATTCCTCTCAAGGTTTCTTCGTTGTCTCATCTCGTCACAGAGTTTTTGCCTTTCCGCTGTCGCCTGGATTTCTCATCAATGATCTAAATCCATCTGCTATAAAACTGTTTTGTGGCAATGTCTATTGTTTAAACAAATAAATTAATCAAATTAAAACTGTATTGCATTTAAGGAAAATAAAATAGAAGGATGTTTATCCAAATTCTGGTTCCTAATAATATAAGAAGCGGATATATTAAATATTGTACGGTGCACACAGTTCCGGAGCTGTGATGTAATGGAATTGCTCCTGCATAGCTGCTCAAATAAGAGACTTGCAAATAAAGCAGACATCATTCTGTGTAGAAGATATCCCTCTGTACAAGATCACATCCAAGATCCAAGACTCTGCACCTGTAGTTGGGAGAGTTGTGGCACATAGTTCAGATAAATGAGAATTTTGTCTTTGTTACAAAAAAAAACAAACATTTTTCAGTCTGGCTTCTGTACCACATGTTGACACCTGTACAGATTTCGTAACAGCTTGTTAGAATATTTGTCAGAATCCTGAAACAAATGTTCTCCCTTGCTAATGATTCTTTCTATTTTTCTCTGTTGGTGTATGAGACTCATGACCTCTCTTTGCACTCAAATGTAATCCCTAATGAGAGATGCTAAATTGCAAATTCCTCTTTTTTTGCTAAGTTTTTTTTTTCCCATGCAACTTTTGACTTAAAAATATAAATCATTCAGTTTATATTTGCAAATCCTTTTACGTATTTGTCTTTTCACTTTTTAGAGTGGTAGTTAAGGCCACCGATGTGATATTATTGTGATTATTATTGTGATATTATTGATATTATTTATAAAAATAAAACCATCTTTCATAAATGTGTTCTAACAGCCAATCCTAATAACCCTAATAATTATGCTGAAACTAGAGATATCTTGAATCCTTATTTCCTTGTGAGTTGAGGAGCCTGGATAACATATACAGTGGTTAAAAAAAAAGTCTGAATGGAGTTTAGTTTTTGACAATCAAAAGCTGCAAATTTTTCATCTGGAAAGTAAACTGGATTCTTATTTGGTTCAGCTTTACTTTTTCCCCCTCATTCTCTTGATTTAATCTTTGGCAGTCATAAGCGACTTCTTTTGTTCCAGACAGTTTATTAATACATCTATGATCTTGCCAAGCGAGAACTGGAAATGTTGGATATACAGACGTGGAGGCGTCGTTAATGAGGAATCTGTCTCTTCTGCTATTTTTATTATTCATTTTCTTTCCTGATAATGCAGCAATATTGAGAGACGGATGGATCTCGTCCCCCTAGCTTCACCCCATCTTTCTCTAGGATGAAAAGATGTGAATATTAGAAGTGTGATGTCTCTGTGTATCTGTGTTGAAGCGATCATACAAAAGCATCAGTATGACCAACTCACTAAGCCTCGCAGATGCTCAGTCATGAGGTGTGAATCTCTCTCTTTCACATGAGATCATATCTAATCATCTAACGCAGGGGTTCTCAACCTTTTCTACTTTGAGGCCCAGCTATTCATACTTATAACGAGTCGGGGCCCATTAAAAAAGATCCCCAATTAGTTTGGCTCATCTATAAAAAGCTTTTTTTTTCTTTTTTTTTCATTTATTATTATTATTTATTTAGTTAGTTAGTTTGTGTAGTTTAATGTTTGTTTTTGTTTGAGTGTTTTTGTCTGCCAGTGGTGGTGTAGCACCGGACCCAGTTTTGGGCATCGGTTCCCTCCAGACCTTGGTTCACGGTGGGTGATGCCTGTGCTCCTAGCTATGGACTGCAGTGAGCTCGTTGCTCATTTTAACATCATGGTTGGCCAGCGCTCTGTGCTTTAGTGCTTGGCGTGATGTTCCAAGCGATGTTGCTCGGTGGCATCACAGCGGCTGTGCAGGTGGTTTGGGACATACCAGCGCTCTGCATGGTGGTGCTTCTGTGCTCGCTTTGTGGATCTATGGCATGGTGTTCTGAGTGATGTTGTCCAGCGGTGTCGCAGTGGCTGTGCTGGCGGTGTGGGACTTGTTTTCGTGCGCCTTTTGGTGGGACTGTGGCTGCTACACCATTGGAATGACATCCTGACCTCTCTTTGGTGGACTCTTTTTTTTTTTTCCCCCATAATTGTAAAGCAACCTTGGGTTTTGAGAAAGGTGCTATATAAATATAAATTATTATTATTATTATTATTATTATTATTATTATTATCTAATAATCTATTGTAAAGTGTATTAAAGGGATGCAACATCACTCCCTGTTACAGATGGGAGCCCAGGAATTAAATAAATGCAATAAAAGCAAACTGTTTTTAATTGTAGGCATTGGTTTTAAAACTGTGTGGATGTGCCAGAAGCCAAACCATGCGTGCAGGACATTCTCAGTCAAAAGGGATTAATGAACCAAAAGTGAAGTCTGGTCCATTAACACAAGAATTTATTGCCATGTTTGTGTTCAGCAAACAAACAAGTTATTAAAACCAAGAAGTATGCTCAAAAGAAGTGGATACAGAAACCACTCAATGGGATTAGATCCTTACACACTAACAAAGAAGGATTTTTCCAATGAAAGAAAAATTTACTCGTTAAATTTGACATTAGATTAAACTTTGTTCCTGTTGTAGCCATAACTAAATACAAAGACAAGCTCATTATCTCTAGCCGCTTTATCCTGTTCTATAGGGTCGCAGGCAAGCTGGAGCCTATCCCAGCTGACTATGGGCGAAAGGCAGGGTACACCCTGGACAAGTCGCCAGGTCATCACAGGGCTGACACATAGACACAGACAACCATTCACACTCACACCTACGGTCAATTTAGAGTCACCAGTTAACCTAACCTGCATGTCTTTGGACTGTGGGGGAAACCGGTGCACCCAGAGGAAACCCACGCGGACACGGGGAGAACATGCAAACTCTGCACAGAAAGGCCCTCGTCGGCCACGGGGCTCGAACCCGGACCTTCTTGCTGTGAGGCAACAGCGCTAACCACTACACCACTGTGCCGCCCACAAAGACAATAGATATACAGTACATAAAATTAATTAACTTAATGTTAAGATAATTAACAGGTTTTAAGTTTTTAAGACTGTGCACATTTTTAGTCTTTTGCATTTGTAATTATTTGTATCTATACATGCACAACCCCACCAGCTCTGCTGATCAACTTATCGTGTTTAAATAAAGTTACAGTGGTGCTTGAAAGTTTGTGAACCCCTTAGAATTTTCTATTTTTCTGCATAAATATGACCTAAAACATCATCAGATTTTCACACATGTCCTAAAAGTAGATAAAGAGAACCAAGTTAAACAAATGAGACAAAAATATTATACTTTATCATTTATTTATTGAGGAAAATGATCCAATATTACATATCTGTAAGTGGCAAAAGTATGTGACCCTCTAGGATTAGCAGTTAATTTGAAGGTGAAATTAGAGTCAGGTGTTTTCAATCAATGGGATGACAATCAGGTGTGAGTGGGCATCCTGTTTTATTTAAATAACAGGGATCTATCAAAGTCTGATCTTCACAACACATGTTTGTGGTATCATGGCACGAACAAAGGAGATTTCTGAGGACCTCAGAAACAGCATTGTTGATGCTCATCAGGCTGGAAAAGGTTACAAAACCATCTGTAAAGAGTTTGGACTCCACCAATCCACAGTCAGACAGATGGTGTACAAATGGAGGAAATTCAAGACCATTGTTACCCTCCCCAGGAGTGGTTGACCAACAAAGATCACTCCAAGATCAAGGTGTGTAATAGTCGGCAAGGTCACAAAGGACCCCGGGGTAACTTCTAAGCAACTGAAGGCCTCTCTCACGTTGGCTAATGTTAATGAGTCCATTATCAGGAGAACACTGAACAACAATGGTGTGCACAGCACGGTTGCAAGGAGAAAGCCACTGCTCTCCAAAAATAACATTGCTGCTCATATGCAGTTTGCTAAAGATCACGTGGACAAGCCAGAAGGCTATTGGAAAAATGTCTTGTGGACGGATGAGACCAAAATAGAACTTTTTGGTTTAAATGTGAAGCGTTTTGTTTGGAGAAAGGAAACACTGCATTCCAGCATAAGAACCTTATCCCATCTGTGAAACATGGTGGTGGTCGTATCATGGTTTGGGCCTGTTTTGCTGCATCTGGGCCAGGACGGCTTGCCATCATTGATGGAACAATGAATTCTGAATTATACCAGCAAATTCTAAAGGAAAATGTCAGGACATCTGTCCATGAACTGAATCTCAAGAGAAGGTCGGTCATGCAGCAAGACAATGACCCTAAGCACATAAGCTGTTCTACCAAAGAATGGTTAAAGAAGAATAAAGTTAATGTCTTGGAATGGCCAAGTCAAAGTC
Organism: Neoarius graeffei; assembly: GCF_027579695.1. NCBI lineage: Eukaryota > Metazoa > Chordata > Actinopteri > Siluriformes > Ariidae > Neoarius > Neoarius graeffei. The sequence goes on from NC_083587.1 coordinate 26,015,278, forward strand.
CTGACCTTAATCCAATCGAAATGTTGTGGAAGGACCTGAAGCGGAAACGTTTAGTTGCAGTTATTGCTGCACAAGGGGGTCATGCCAGATACTGAAAGCAAAGGTTCACATACTTTTGCCAGTCACAGTTATGTAATATTGGATCACTTTCCTCAATAAATAAATGACCAAGTCTAATATTTTTGTCTCATTTGTTTAACTGGGTTCTCTTTATCTACTTTTAGGACTTGTGTGAAAATCTGATGATGTTTTAGGTCATATTTATGCAGAAAAATAGAACATTTTAAAGGGTTCACAAACTTTCAAACACCACTGTATTCATTCATTTATTATGAGTTAGAAAATTATCCATCCGTTGAGTTCCCCGACATCTCAGACTACCTGGTGCTGCAGACATCATTCTACACGAACACACAGATGAAACCTGGAAGACCATGGAGGCAAACAACTTTTTATATGTGGCTGGGTTAAAGATTTGGTGATCAGGACACTACAAGATAAATCCTGTATCATTTTTGCCCAGGTAAATAGGAGTTTCTGGGCTTTGTACACACGGCTGCGTTAACCCTTGCCGAGGCCCTGGGCAGACACCCCCCCGAGGCCCCACCCCCGCCTGTTGTCAACTGCGCTCAGCAAATTCACCCCCTCAGACGTGCCTGTCTAACTAGACACAGAAACTTAAATAATGACAGTGGCACAATTAGAAATACTATTGAACGATAAAACTTTATATTCATCAACACCTATTTAATCGAGAAAAAGCAATGGTGAAATAGGCAATTGCATGGTGAAAAAATCCGTCAGACATCACGGTTAACAAGTCTGGGTAACTAAAGTTTAGCCTCAAGAAGCCTTTGAATGAGTGAGTCAATGAACAACATGTCAAGAACATAACCTAGGCCTACAACAGTTTCTTTAGTATTCAGAACAAGAACATTCATTTGGTATATAACCGTTCGTTTTCATTTTGGAATCCAGGCGACTTTTAACTTGTGAAAACAAAGAGCGATAACAAAGAAAGAAAAATATCTTGCTTCTCAGAAATAAATCTCAAAATGTTAGGCTATGTGAAACATTTCATCCTTTCACACACGTAATGTCCCAAACAGCAGTGGCACACAGCTTTGCGCATTCAGTTTGACAGCCATGGGTCAACTTACAAGGGCACTTTCCTACTTTTCTGGAAAGCGAAGTCATTAATTAAATCATTGAACTCAAGCTGGCGTAGCGTGTGAAGACATGGTGGACAGTGATCATATTGACAATGACGGGTGATTTATGCGACGGGACAAGATGGGCTTCCTTTCGGGTGGCGAAATGCATCAAAAATGTTATCAATATGATCAAAACTTCTGAAAATATTGTTTCATATTTTCCGATCCCGCTACCTCCGAGGCCCCCTAGTGGCTGAGGCCCTGGGCAGCTGCCCATTAAGCCCATTAGGATAACGCGTCCTTGTTTGAACGCATCTTTAAGAAGGTTGCTAGGACGCTAAAAGTTTTAATATCAGGTATAAACAAACCACAGCTGTTCGATTCTCAATCCTCCCTGCTCTTCTCTTCCAGCAGGCATCACAGATCCATATAATTTACCCACAAACATATTTATTCTATGTATACATAGAACAAGTTTAAATTTAAAGTTTAAATCATAAATCCATGGAACAAATTTTAGTCTCGGGTATAAACAAACCACAGCTGCTCGAGTCTCAATCTTCCCTGCTGTTCTCTTCCAGCAGGTATCACAGATCCATATAATTTATCCACAAAGGTATTTATTTATTCTGCCGACTGCACGCACATGCTGTCTATGTGTGTGCGCACACGGGCGCTCTGTGTGTGTGTGTGTGTGTGTGCATGCACGTGCGCAGGGAGGTTAAAGGCAAAGGAGGAACATGATGATTATGAAAGCTTGTTCTTATTAATTTACCCACAAATGTATTTATTCCACTTGAAAATTGTTTGGTAAACCAGCTACCGGATTTGAGACACTACGACATCCTGAACCATTTGTATTTGGTTTCAAACTTGAAAAAAATTCATGGCCCACTAGATGGCACTTCTGTTGCCTTCTGGTGCCTTCTCAGCTAATAAATTACTAACCATTTCTCTGTAAAATACTTGCAAAATATGTGTAAAATTTCCCTCTAGATGTGTGTGTGTGTGTGTGCTTGGCTTTCTCAGTTCCCTTCTGTAGTACGCTGCGTGGCTCTGTAACATAACTACATATGCTATGGTGTGGTCACGTGGTCCAGCTCAGCCAATCAGAGCACAAGAATCAATCAACAAATATGGCGTCGCTTCCGGTCATGCTAGACCCGAATCAAAGACAATTTCATGGTGGAATAATTGGATTTGCAGCAAATTATGGGCAGCGGAGACAATATAAATCACTTGAACATTGAAAGGCAAGTTTTTATTTTTTTCTGGGATCGAGTAGCTGGCGCAGACTGTCTGTGTAGGCAGAGAAAACCACCAGTCACCAGTGTGGACGTCTCTGCGTGTGGAATTCAAGATGAATTTTGGACGGGGGTCTCTCTTTCTCTCTGATGATCCCTTGAATGATGTTTTTGAACCATTTCCCTCTTCAATTTGAATCAGATTGAGTAAACCAGTGCAGTCATATTGTAGACTATTGGACCAATCATCAGATTTTTGATCATTTTTTCCCCCTTCACACTCTTAGTTCTGGCTCTCATCTCCAGGTCTGGGATGATGGACAGGAGGCTGAAATTCATGATTTGTTTTTTTTTAATGATTTAATAAAGTGGTATTTAATTAAATGCCATCGCTACTGCAGCTGATATACAAAGGAAATTCACATGGCAGTGCAGTGGTCATATATTTGGCAGGAGGTGCATTGATGTGTATCGGAATCATACACTGTATTTGGATTGTCCATTTGTCTACTCACTCACTCAGTGTATCGTGTTCACTACATAGAACACTGATGAGAGGATAAGCGCAGACAGCTGTTGATATATTTCGGACACTCGAGGGATGTTACGCTACTACAGAATTATGTGCCAGATATTCGGAATTATTATCTTTGTCGCATAAACAAATGCCAGAACATGGACATCAATGTTGCTATTTTTGGATAAGCATACGTACATGTGGTGAGGTCTCCTTGTGGTCAGGTCATACCAAAGACCATCATAAAAATGGTACCTACTGCCATCTGGCGAGGCATGCCACAATACAGATGCGAATATGGAGTCAAACTCTTGCACTTACCAGAGGGCCAGCCCCCCAGTGTAACCCTAGTTATGTAATAGGCGAGAGGCCGAGGGTGAGAGAAACGGAGATTGGCGCCGCCCAGTGTGCCTCAAGAGCTCATTAGTAATGGAATGGGAAACTGCCTGGGAAGACCAGGTCCTGGCATGGGAGGGACTTTGACTTGACTTGACATGTACATGTCACATGACAGGTCACAATGCATGACGTCCTAAGTGGACCAATTGATGGTACAGCTTGTGTACACTACATTTTGGTGTGTCTCATGACGATTTTGTAGTGCACTATATAGTGAATGAAATTTACAGTCAAGAATTTGAATAGCACTAAAAAATGGTTGATTCATGATATCGTGGACTATATAGTGGGTGAGTGGATGCTCCAAACACAGCAATAAACTCTTCAGCAATGTGAAGACAATGCAGGACCCCGAGCATTAAACAAAAACAAAACAAAAACCCACATACCTTTCTATAAAGGCTGGCCTTTATAGAAAATCTTAATTTCGTATAATTGGCTGTTGTCTGGGGAAAATGTCTTAATGTCTTAGTGATTCACATTCACCCATTGCATTACATATAGGCATGGGGTTAATTAATTTCATTTTCTTAACATGGAATTATTTGTCCTATTAGAGTTTCACTTCTGTGCCTACTCTCTTGATAGAGCCCTCAGATCATAATGTGCCTTCAGGGTGTGTTCCAGTTTGGAACACACCCTGTATGTTTGCTGTACGTTTGAGTTGAGAAACTCTGGAGAATGTGTCTGAACATACAGATCACTGTACCGAGGCCAATTTGAGCTCCTTTCTTTTTATCTTCCTCGCTCCTACCACTGTTTTGCATGCAAAACACCCCATGCCACACACTGACATTATAACCCTGCTTTATAAAGGTCCATATTCATGGTTGGATAACTTAAGTCCAAGAGTTATTCCAGTATTCACATTGAAGTTATGCATATTCATGTTCACATTTATATCCAAGAACATTGGTTCTAAGATGATCTCTGAAATGTAAATAGAACTTCCTTATATGCAATATAGATAATGCTCAGATGATGATGGACAGAAATAGTGACAAATCCTGGATGGATGCTTTTCTTTCTGTGATGCAGCAAGTGCTTGGGGTTTGTAGGTTTCCTTGTCCAGTAACAGTCATAGTAGGCTGTGTCTTTGACGAGTGATGAGTCTAGTATCTCACAGCTCACCATTCATGTGGAGTCTTTGTCTGCTCAGGAGCCTCAATAAGAGAAGAAAATGCTAATTTTATTTTGCAATGCTAAGATACAATCATTGTTTTCTTTCCTGTTGGCTAGCTCCTTTTTTATGCTCCTCATACCGAGCCACCAGTTAGGAATGAATGGAATGGAAGCAGGACGTGGAGAAGCCTCTAGCTCTGTGTGTGTGTGTGTGTGTGTGTTTTTTTTAATGGTTTATTTTGTAGCGCGAATAGCGTGTGGGTGGAGCACAGAGGACGGCAGGACAGAGATCAAGGTTCTTCAGAAGGCTTTATTGCCGAACTTTTCAGTCTAACAATGTTTAAACTACGCAGGCAGAGACACACACACTGTCGGCTCTGCTGGGGAAGAAGCTCCCTTCCGCTCTCCCTTTCCCTCCTTAAGTAGGGCGGTTTACTGGGGAGAACACACACAAAACACAGGTTAATGACACTCAGGTGAAGCGATTCTGCCACTTACCTTCCCCAACTCCGCCCTCCTGTCACAGACCGGCGCTTGACCACGCCCCCGCTGCCACATACCCCCACCGCCCGACTCAGGCCGGGCACCCGTCCGGCCCGCAGCCGACTCCCCCCCCCCCCCCCCTTGACGGGAGAGGAAGTCCGCCACGACCATCTGCGCCCCCGGTCTGTGGACCACCTTGAAGTTGAAAGGTTGGCGCGCCAGATACCAACGGGTGATCCGCGCGTTGGCATCCTTCATGCGGTGGAGCCACTGGAGGGGCGCATGGTCCGAACAGAGGGTGAAAGAGCGCCCCAGCAGGTAGTAACGGAGGGCGAGGACCGCCCACTTGATGGCCAGGCACTCTCTTTCTCGATAGTGCTGTAGCGCCCCTCACGCACTGACAGCTTCCGGCTGATGTATAACACTGGGCGGTCCTCTCCCCCCACCTGCTGGGACAAAACGGCCCCCAGCCCTCTGTCCAACGCATCCGTCTGTAACAAAAAAGGGAGAGAGAAGTCAGGGGAGTGCAAAAGTGGCCCCCCCACACAGTGCAGCCTTTACCTCAGAGAAAGCCCGCTGGCACTGCTCCGTCCACTGGACCGGATCTGGCGCCCCCTTTTTAGTGAGGTCAGTCAGCGGGCTGGTGACGTCCGAATAATTAGGTATAAACCTACGATAATAGCCAGCCAGCCCCAGGAACTGCCTCACCCCCTTTTTGGTCTTGGGTTTCGGGCAGGCCGCAATCGCTGCTGTCTTATTAATTTGGGGACGCACCTGCCCGTTACCCAAGTGGAAGCCCAGATACCGTACTTCCACCCGCCCAATCGCACACTTCTTCGGGTTGGCCGTGAGCCCCGCCCGCCTCAGTGACCTAAGGATGGCCCTCAGGTGTTGCAGGTGCCGCTGCCAGTCATTACTATAAATAATAATGTCGTCTAGGTAAGCGGCCGCGTAGGTGGCGTGGGGCCGGAGGACCCGGTCCATCAGCCGCTGAAACGTAGCGGGCGCCCCAAACAGCCCAAACGGAAGTGTGACGAACTGGTGTAAGCCGAATGGTGTGGAAAAGGCCGTTTTCTCCCGGGATAATGGAGTCAAGGGGATCTGCTAATATCCCTTCGTCAAATCCAGTGTCGAGTAAAAGCGAGCCGTGCCTAGTCGATCGAGCAGCTCATCAATACGAGGCATTGGGTACACGTCGAATTTAGACACCGCGTTGACTTTTCTATAGTCCACACAGAACCGGACCGAGCCGTCGGCCTTAGGAACTAAGACCACCGGGCTGCTCCAGTCACTGTGGGACTCCTCGACGAGGCCCATTTCGAGCATGGCCTGAAGTTCTTCCCGAACTACCTTTTTTTTGTGTTCGGGTAATCTATAAGGACGGCTGCGCACTACCACCCCCGGGGGCGTCTCTATGTGGTGTTCTATGAGGTTAGTGCGACCGGGCAGGGGCGAGAATACATCCGAAAACTCGGCCTGCAACTGGGCGACCTCCGTGAGTTGGGTCGGGGAGAGGTGGTCTCCACAGGGGACCGGAGAGGTACGAGATGCCAATGTCCCTTTTTGGACCTCTGGCCCCAGCTCCGCCTTCTCCGGAACTACTGACACCAATGCCACGGGGACCTCCTCTTTCCAGAGTTTTAACAGATTGAGGTGGTAGATCTGTAGCGCCCCCTCCCTGTCCATTCGCCTAACCTCATAGTCGACGTCCCCGACTCGCCGTGTGACCTCAAAGGGTCCTTGCCACTTGGCGATTAATTTGGAGCTCGACGTGGGCAACAGGACGAGTACCTTATCTCCCGGAGTGAACTCTCTAAGGCGCGTGCCCTTGTTGTACAGGCGGGTTTGCCATTCCTGGGCCTGGCGCAAATTCTCCTGAGTTAGGTGGGTGAGCGTGTGGAGTTTTGCGCGCAGATCCATAACGTACTGAATTTCGTTTTTGCTCTGTGAAGGTCCCTCCTCCCAATTTTCCCGCAGTACATCTAAGATGCCGCGCGGCTTACGCCCGTATAATAATTCAAATGGGGAGAACCCCGTGGAGGCTTGGGGGACCTCTCGCACTGCAAACAACAAGGGTTCGAGCCACTTATCCCAGTTACGTGCGTCCTCACTTATGAATTTTTTGATAATATTCTTGAGGGTGCGATTGAACCGTTCAACTAAACCGTCCGTCTGTGGGTGATAAACGCTGGTGCGGATTGGCTTAATACCCAGTAGCCCATACAGTTCGCTCAGTGTTCGTGACATAAACGAGGTGCCCTGGTCAGTCAGAATCTCTTTCGGGATTCCAACCCGGGAGATGACGTGGAAGACGGCCTCTGCAATACTGCATGCTGAGATATTGCGAAGAGGCACTGCTTCCGGGTATCGCGTTGCATAGTCCACCAGAACCAATATAAAGCGGTACCCACGTGTTGACCGGTCTAATGGCCCGACGAGATCCATCCCAATTCTTTCGAACGGGGTCTCGATTAATGGTAGGGGGCGCAAGGGCGCTCTTGGAATGGCCGCTGGATTTACTAACTGGCATTTGCGGCACGCCGTACACCACTTACGGACGTCGCCGCGAATCCCCGGCCAATAGAATCGGGCCATTATCCGGGCGAGTGTCTTATCCTGCCCGAGGTGTCCAGCCATGGGATTAAAGTGAGCCGCCTGGAATACCAATTCCCAGCGGCTCTTTGGAATTAACAACTGGGTGACCCGCTCTTTCGTCTGAGTGTCCTGCATCACTCGGTATAACCTATCCTTCAAAATAGAAAAATAGGGGAAGGGCAGGGTGGCGTTCGGCGGGAGCATTTGACCATCGATTACTCTCACTTGGTCAAACGCGTGTCGCAGACTCTCGTCTCGCGATTGTTCCAGTGGGAAATCCGCGAGGGATTCCCCAATAGAAAGAGGAGGGGCCGGGGGCTCCTCACTCTGTCGCGGAGATGACGTAGACGGCTCTGTGACCGCCGCTCCAGCCAAAGCGACACCGGGACCCTCCCCTATCAACCGGCAGGACCCACTCTTTACTAGGCGTGCCATCAAACCCCGAAATCCCGGCCAATCAGTCCCCAAGATCAAAGAGTGGGTAAGGCGAGGATTAACCGCCGCCTTCACTATTGATTTTTCCCCTCTGAAATATATGTGGACCGACACCAGTGGGTAGCTGTGAATATCCCCATGCACACACAACACCTTCACCCCTTGTGCTCTCCCCAATGCCTCGTCTTGCACCAGGCTTTGGCGGATTGAGGTCTGATTGCAGCCTGAATCCACCAACGCCTGATATGTAGCCCCTTGTACACTTACCGGTATGCGATACGCTCCGGCCCGATCGAGGGCAGCCTCTGGCGCGTCGGGGATCCGCACCACCGCCCCCATCTCCATTGCTGCACACTGTTGCTGCAGGTGGCCCGGTTCCCCGCAGCGCCAGCAAACCGGCCCAGGCCTTCCCTCTGCAGCTGTGTTCTGAGGCTCACTCACCTGAGGGGGGGGAGAGACAGACACAGAAGGGAGAAATGGGAGGGCACCACGAGTGTGGCGGGCCGGCTGGGGTGGAGCCGGCCCCCGCCTCCGTGGTGGGGGAATGGGGCGAGGACGAGACACGGGAGGAGGGGGGAGAGAAAGAGAGAGAGGAGAGAGAAGACGATGTCGGTGGTTGTCCTGCCGCTGGAACAGCTGCCACATGATCCTCCGCCAGTCCCACGGCCTGATCCAGCGACACCGGGCGGTGGCACTGGACCCACTCCGCGGTTCCGGCTGGTAAGCGGGCGATGAACTGTTCCAGCGCCACGTGGTCGATGATTCCCTCGGCGTCGCGATCTTCAGCCCTCAGCCACCGCCAGCAGGCGTCCCGGAGCTGCTGGCCGAACGCGAACGGGCTGCCGACTTCCTCCATTCGCAGCGCGCGGAAGCGCTGGTGCTGCTGCTCCGGCGTGCTCCCCACGCGCTGGAGGACAGCCCGGCGAAGGTCGGCGTAGGCCAGCCGGCGATCGGCGGGGAGCTGTAGTGCGGCCAGCTGCGCGTCTCTCGTCAGGAGGGGGAGGAGGCGCGCCGCGCGCTGCTCCATCGGCCACCCCGAGGCTTCTGCGACCTGCTCGAACAACGTGATGAAAGCCTCGGGGTCGTTCTGCGGGCCCATCTTAGTTAAGGTGAGGGGAGACGGACCCGCGGCCGGGGCGCTGGTGGACCCCGCCGACGCGAGGAGACGCCGGAACGCCTCTCGATCTTCCTGTTGAGCCAGCACCAGGGCTTTGAAGCGGCGCTCCTGCTCCTTCCGGAGCATGATGAGTGCCTGGTGCTGGCTCTGCTGAGCCGTGGCGAGGGTGTGGACCAAGTCCGCGAACGGGGAGGATTCCATGGGGCTGCAGGACTGATGCTCCACCTTGTCCCGGGTTTCGGCACCACTGTAGCACGAATAGCGTGTGTGTGGAGCACAGAGGACGGCAGGACAGAGATCAAGGTTCTTCAGAAGGCTTTATTGCCGAACTTTTCAGTCTAACAATGTTTAAACTACGCAGGCAGAGACACACACACTGTCGGCTCTGCCGGGGAAGAAGCTCCCTTCTGCTCTCCCTTTCCCTCCTTAAGTAGGGCGGTTTACTGGGGAGAACACACACAAAACACAGGTTAATGACACTCAGGTGAAGCGATTCTGCCACTTACCTTCCCCAACTCCGCCCTCCTGTCACAGACCGGCGCTTGACCACGCCCCCGCTGCCACATATTTATTTATTTATTTAGCCCTGGCACTACACTTCCCTATTTTTACTATTGCGGGTGCTGTCCATTGTACTAATATTCTGGGAGTAGTACAACTTTTCCATGAAGACTGGTGTCACAATATCAACTACTGTTTGCAGCAAAAAAACAGAAGCAAACAAATGCAGTTTCAGGTTGGGAAGTAATAAAATAAATCAAAAATATCATTGGCTTTTTGATTCATGTTTGGTTTTCTGGATTCTTTACATCTGATATCTCTTACTGATCTAATATTTATGCTCTCACTGGGTCATATCCGTATCCTACAGCCTTCTTGAGAGCTTTGAAGCCTGGCTAAACCTCCAGAACATCAAACTCTACCCAACTTTTGTTTTATCAATAGAATTCATACTGCATAATCTATAAGATGACCCTTTTTTAAAAATGTCTCCGATATCCTAAATGTAACCTATGTACAGTATATCAGAGATGTAACACCTTGCTGTTACTGTATTTGCTCTATGAAATTTTTATATTTTACCACCATTTGATCCATGTATCACTGCTTCAACCTTCCCAGCTGCTTCCTGTTTTGGAAAGTTAAGGTTTTGGAGAATGCAGTCCATCTGGAATAATACATAGCCCAAATTAATCCTATTAGCCATTACATAGATAATGGAGGTTTCCATTTTCTTTCATATTCCTCTTATGTCAAGACTCTCTAGGGTTTCTTGCTGCATGGAGTTTTTAACACATTCTTCCCAAGTCTGTGTGGGTTTCTTCTGAGTTCTCTGGATTCCTCCAGCCTCCCAAAAACATGCAGGTAGGTGGATTGTCGATGTCAAATTGCCTTTAACTGTCCCTATTACATGCCTAATATTCATAGGATAGGCTTGGGATCCACTACAGCCATGACCAGGATGAATTTCTCATGTCGTGCTAACTTTTAAAGCTAGACGGCCTTTTGATTTCATAAAATCGGTGAAATGTAGTTCCCTCTGAAATTTGGTCATTGTGATATATGATTATTTCTGCAATATCTTAAAAAAAATCAGGCCATTCTGTGGCTGGGAAGTTATTTACTTTGAGGGGATTCCAGAGTAAATAAAGTGCATGAAACCGCTTGCTTCATGCAGTCAAGCAGAGAGAGGAAGTCTGTGTGCACATGTGCAGGTTTACCTTCTTTTTCTTCTTCATCTTTTGGGTTTTATGGCAGCTGGCATCCAGGGTTGCATTACTGCCATCTACAGATTTACCTTGACTGTGCACTGACAGTTGCATCATTCTGTCACTAAATGAACAGTTGATCACACCAAGGTGTTCGCTGACCACCAATATTTATTAGTTTGGTCCTGCGTTTCCTTTCATTTGCAACATAATGTCTTTTCCTCTCACTTTCTGTTACTGTAGTCAGTCTTTCATGTTTCATTCACGTGTTCCATTTTTTTCTCCTGTTTCAAATTTGCATCCCACAATTCCTTGCACAAACGGGGAAAGCCCACCACATGATGCATGACGCAGTATCTTGAATTGGGTCATGGTGAAGCAGGAAAAAAGAGCAGAGAGTTTAGGGCCACGTGGCCCTAAATTCATTAATTGTTCTATTAAAAAATAATAAAATTGGAAGTCTGTGATTCGAATTCAGTAACTTTCAGTCCACTAAACAAAAATAAAGAGAATTTTCCCTGACACCCAGTTATGACCTACACTTGAAAAACCTGAAAGGCAGTCTACCTTTAACTTTTGCAAAATCAGTGGGGATGGATTGGTATTGGTGTGCAGAAACAAATATAAACTAAAAACTAAAAATCCCTCATGAACCAGCCAGAGGCGACAGTGGGGAAAAAATAAATAAATGAATAAATAAAATAAAAAAACCCTCCAGAAACCAGCACAGGATAGTATTTTTGATTACAGTAGCAGTTCTTTTTGGGCCAAATCTACAGTATCCATGTGAGATTTTCAGTGAAGGAAAAGCGTGGCTTTGTGATCAGATGTTTTTGGGAACAGCAATCTTGAAGATATTCGTACTGAACCTTCCACATCAACACAAATATAACAAATACATAATACTGTAGGTTTTTTTTTTTTTTTAATGCTTCATGCTTTGTAGTGACTGTGATGGGAGGATTATGAACACTCATTCCCTACACCACTGTGGTGGGGAGATACTGTTTGGTCTGCCGGCAGCATTTGCTCAATATATCTGTGATTAATCCTCATAGTGCAGCGATTCTTCAGCAGGGGCTCATATACAAGGCATTGTTTGACCCCTTGGTGCTGAAATTTATGACCTGTGAGCGGTTGCATTGGAAAGATGCTCTGACTTGTATTTTCAAGTCTGTCACGCTTCTTATTAATGGCAGCATCAAAGATCCAAACTGTTTTATGAGCAGTGAAATGGATCTTGTGTGGCCTTTTCAAGACACACACCACAGACTAGGACGCGATTACGCGTCTGTGCCGATATACAGAGCTGCATGTGATGGGGATATATTACTATTGCATATGCAGAATTTAATGAAGTAAGGGAACTAGAGAATAGAATGATAGTATGGAGTATAAAATAAATCAACTGGGGAGAAAAAAATGATGTTCCACCTCATTTTCTTACTTTCATGTCTATAAGTAAGCCAGATATGACTGTGTTTATGTTTAACTCATACTGATTTGTGTGTAGCAGATGCAACCATTAGTCATGCACAGGTCACAGATATTTTCATCTGTGAAAATCTGTGTCATCTGACTCGTAAGGTTTGAAAAATGGCATCTCTGGGCAACATGGTTTAAAAAATATATTTGTCTGCACATAAACACACAGGAAAAAAATTGAAAATGAGCACAGAAGCCAAGGAAGTTGGCGGTGGTGGCTGTCCATTGTTAGTGATGATGACTGCTTCATTAGGATGCACAGAAATGCAGATGGGCCACAAGGCCCACACCAGAGCGACAGAGTTGCCCGCACCAGCGGCACAAACGGCCCGGCTGAGCTGCCACGGAATGTTTGGCCTCGTGAGCTCTCGTATACTATTCTCCTCTCCTAATGAAGCACCTTGCACAGTAAGTTAAGACAAGCAATGTTGTGCCCCCATCGTGTTGTCTCTCTGGACCTCCAGACCTGATGGCAAGTAGTGCACAAAAAGTGCCACAGACCTGATGGGTATGGAAGTTGCCCCACAGTGACAACTGACTTGCAGAGTGATGCCATCCATTGGCCATTTGAGTGGCTCTTCCGCATGCCATCTGGTGGTGTGCCATTGACCCTGTTGGGTTAATCTGCCACATTGCACCGATAAGCTCCCTGCTGCCAGCGCCTTATTGATGATGTACTAACCCATTGCTGGAACCCAGGCAGGTGCTACCACTTTGGGTCAGAGCGGACCTGGGAGCAATGGTGATTAAGGGGTAACTCCATTTTCCCCAATACTCCTCCTGAACCTGAGACTCACCACTGGTTGCAGTTTATACCCAGTCATACCCAGGACTAAACACTAGCCAAGGAAGTGGTGATAATATTTTTTGTCAGGTACATCAAGAGCAAACGTATTGAGCGGTATGGAAAGCATTATGCAGAAAAACACACCAATGCTAAACTGATGCTAAACAAAAGTGAAAAACATGGACACATACAGAGGATTCATGTGTATAGACTGATGATGAGTGGGCCAAAGAATTGTTGCTGTGTCTGAACTAGATATCAAATGCGACACTTTCTTTAATGCATCATTACCAGATTATAAATTATGAGGAATAATGTGTTGGTGCTTTCTCTTCAGTTCATTCATGTTCTCCAACAATACCCACAATGCTGTCTGATTAACTTTGGATAGTGGAAACTGATGCAGCAGCACTTTAGTCTTTTAGTCTGTCTCCCTCACTTACCTCCTCTACCCCTTGTCCACTTCCAAAGCTTCGACTTTCACACTAATGTGGCCATCAGTGCCATCGCGTTCATCATGTCATAGATTTCTAACTAGCTGAGCCAGGTTGAGCCGTTGAGCTGCCTTGGATTCTGGAAGTTTGACTCAAACATTTGCTGTCTCTACTACTTCTACATTGGATTGCTCATTTGTACGGCATTCAGCATCACTAGATAAAGGTGAGTGGCAAAAGAAGCTCTTACGCTTGTTTTTAGGAGCAAACAGCAAAACATGACCCTGATGTTTGAGATTGTTGAACTCCATAGGACAGACAATATCAAACAACCTCTAAAGTCCTACTAGAATAACAGAGATACAGCCCCAATCAACAGATTAGCATCAGAATCAATAAACACATGACAAATGTTTCAAGAGCTTCTTCTTTCAGCTGCTCCCATTAGGAGTCACCACAGCAGATCATCCACATATTTGATTTGGCACAGGTTTTACACCTTCCTGACACAACCCTTGCCAATCTATCTGGGCTTGGGACTGGCACTAAGTATGCATCGGCTTGTACAACCCCAGTGGCTGGGTATTTTTTTTACTTAATCTGCATGTCTTTGGACTGTGGGGGAAACCAGAGCACCCGGAGGAAACCCATGCAGACACAGGGAGAACATGCAAACTCCACACAAAGGCCCCCGTCGGCCATGAGGTTCAAACCTGGAACCTTCTTGCTGTGAGGCAACAGTGCTAACCACTACACCACCATGCTGCCACATGAAAATATTTCATTGTAAACATATTTAATGAGCATTTCAGGGTGGACTTGTACTTTGAATCTGTGAAAGAAGGTCAAATTGTCATAAAGAAATGCACTTTGTGGTCATTGCTGCCTTTCTGCAACATGATTAGTCACTTAGCGAAGGCTCCAACTCTGTGATCACGCACATATCCTTCCTCTGAATTAGCATGTGACCGTGCTTTATGACTTTAATAAAATGACCACCTTTAGCCATTAGAACTGAAATTAGTCAGAGACTTTATTATTTATGTGCCTTGCCACAGAGATGTGAGTTTAATTCCTGTGAGCTAATGAGGTGCAAATCAGAGGTGAGCGGCTGCCAGTGCTTTATCTTCAGCACTCATTTCCTCCAACTTTGTGCACTTAAGCGCTTCTCTCCAGATGATTAGCCTCTCCATATTGACCCACAGCAGGTGCAGGGTCTCTCAGGAGAGGAACTGCAAGAGGAAACTGATTGCATGTTTAAACTGTCAAGTACAAGCTATTTATCATCTCTCCCTCATAGTGCTTGTGGTAGCATTGGTATGTAGAAAAGTAGGTTCACTCCTTGGAGATAATAACCGCATTCGTCACCTCCAACCCAACACACATAACTCATTGACCACAATGCACCTGTCGTGTCGTCTCTTGGTCTTTTTTGAAGTGTTTTCTTGATTGGCGGTGTCAAAAACCTCTTCCTCATTTATCTCACAAGCAGTACTTGATTCATTTTTGGAGGGTCATTTTATAAAATTGAAATAGATGTCAGTTGGACATTTCATTCCTACTGTAGGGGAGATGTAAATGAATATGAATAGTTTTTTCAGAATGAACAAGTAATGTGTTTGAAACACATACAAATAGAGATATGAATATGAGGCACACTATTTACTTTATTTACAGCATTCATTATCATTGATTCATACTTAGTAACTGCCTGGTCTGGGTCATGCTGATTTAAATTAGAACAGATTTTGGACAGGTGGAAATAATAATAATATGCATTAGTATAAATATGGAAGTAATTATAGAAAATTGTGCATGCTGATTGGTTGAGAGACTATTCAGACTATTTCTCAATAATCACCTCGAGCAACTCGGCAAAACGGTGGCCAATCGCTTTGTCACTGTAAATAAAGAAGAATTACAAATTCTGAAAGAAAATGCTGTTCCTAGAAGCACTAAAGGTGCTACAAAGTTTGGTCTAAAACTATTCAAAGGTAAGGTGGGTTTGTGATTTATTTTATCGATTTCAAAACAAAGTATTTTAAGTAATTCGGCATCGATAAATGACACAAATCTCGACTTCATCTCGATTATAATTAACCAATATTCACCTCGCCTTCAGCGAATAATTGTCAAATAATAACATTTAAAAATAAAACAGAATGAACAACAAGCCTCTAGTTTGAGCCCAATTCTGAACTCGAGTGATGTAGCTGAGGTTGAGGAACTGTCACAGCCAACAGTGACAGAACATTTCAGTTTTCCAAAGTGTTTTGTAGGAAAGTCCCACTTCCAGGTTTAATCTGGATACAAATATGGATACAGATATTTAGAGCATTTAAACTTTTACAGATACAGATGGTCACATTGTGTTACAGCTCTACTATGGCTTCAGCAAAGTGCGTAATGGTTTTATTTTTTGTTATTCATTGTCTTTGTGAAATTATACTGTGCAGTTTGTAGGACAAAATTAATATGGCAGTCTTGGACAAAAAAAAAAAAAGAAAAGAAAATTGATGTCACCATGATTAAATTTGAGAAAACAGTGATTGAAAATGATAAACAAAAGCAGGTTTTGATGACATTTTTTTTACTTTAAGGAAACATAAATATAGTTGACTAACATGACACGGAAAGGTATTTTTTGATGTTCGAAATTTGCCTTGGTGTCTACCTGCAAAGATCATATAGTGCAACGAGTCAGTTTAACCAAAATTACTTTGTCATAGTGATCCATGTGGTGATGAAACATACAGTGTATCTGTAATTTTCAGAACTAAATGTAGATTTTTTTTTTTTCATTTTCAACCATGTGAAGGGTTTTGCCAGGCCACCACACATATACACTCACTGGCCACTTTAATAGGAGCTTGTTGTTGATTCTAAGATTCCTGTTCTTGGCTGCAGGAGTGAAACCCAATGTAGTCTTCTGCTGTTGCATGCTGAGATGCTTTTCTGCTCACCATGGTTGTAAAGAGTTGCTATGAGTTGCTATATCCTTCCTGGCAGCTCGAACCAATCTGGCCATTTTCCTCTGACCTCTCTTATCAACAAGGCATTTGTTTCCACCCACAGAACTGTCGCTCATTCAATGGGTTTTTTTTTCACACCATTCTGTGTAAACCATTCTAGAGACTGTTGTGTGTGAAAACCCCAGGAGACCATCAGTTTCTGAAATACTCAAACCAGCCCACCTGGCTCAAACCAACACCCATGCCACAGTGAAAGAAAGTCACACTTTGAGATCACAAATTTTCCTATTGTGATGTTTGAAGTGAATATTAACTGAAGCTCTTGATTTGTATCTGCATGATTTGATGCATTGTGCTGCTGTCAATGGATTGGCTGATTAGAAAACTGCACCAAAGAGCAGGTGGATGGGTGTTCCTAATAAAGTGGCCACTGTACACTCAAAACAGTATATAAACTATAGCATGCTATTTGAATATTTCACACTAGATCACAAGATACTGCTACTGTTTATTTGTCTGACTATGTAACAATGCAACCCTGCAAGGCTGAGACAGTATTCATGAGCAGTGTTTGCCACCAGCATCGTCCTCGATAGCCCTGATGTGAGGAGCGCAGATTTAATTTGATGCTTTAATACCCATCTTAGAAAAACTCGCAGAGGTCCCTTGCAGTGTACCTTCTGAATAAACATGGCCTCGCTGAGGAATTCGGTTCGGCAACATCTCAAAAACTGCTCAACAAACTGGTGAACAATAGAAGTATAAAACAAGACTAATCCTGTTTACGTAAAGCTCCGGCTGAAGGGTTCAAGCGTCTGATAGTTGGATTTTAAGAGCTTCACAAACATACAGGCTTTTATGTTTCCTTTGGATGGGGATGAAAGTATTTCTTTTGTTTTTAATGAGCGTGCAACACAAGAAGACAGTAGCTGTCAAAAAAAAGGGATTTTTATTTTTAATTCCTTGCTGAACAAAAGTCTTCGAGAGCTGCCTTATGCAGGAAGGATGTTGGAATGGCAAGTAATCAGAACAAGAAAATATTTGTAACAGCTGCTAAATTATAAGTTTGCTCAAATGGCTCGATAAAGCAACATACCACACCGTATAAAGTCTTACCACTATCATTCTATTGAGTATGGTACCATGGTGTTTAGTACACAGCCATGGAAATGCCGAAATGTGTTCATGAAACATCATCATCATCATCATTTCTTCTTTATCGCTACACTTTCACTAAGTGTAATAAGAGTGCTCTGAGAGCACAATATCCACCACTGGCAACTACATCTGTCCTATAAGGCCATAACTCTGGTAAAATGCGACTGAATTGAATGGAATTGCAATATGCATATTACCAACATATAACAAAGAATCCTGTCAAGTTTCGTGAAATTCCTCCAAAAATTGTGAGAGGAGTTGATTTCAGAAGGTGAGTATCCTTCCCGGGACGGCCTGACAGACGGACGGACGGACAGATGAACGGACGAACATCGCCACAACATAATCCCCCTTCGGGCCGTTCAGCCAGTGGGGGCTAAAAACTCGACAGTATTTCAGTGTTCATGTCAATTTCTGACATTTTCCTTTAGGGTTATATCTCATGTTTCATCACCTAGTCAGTATTGATTAATTGCTTTTAATATTTCACTTAAACGTTTTATTCAGAATATCATCTTAAGCAGATATGAAGAAGGCCTGATGTGAATATGGCTTCGTCCACGTCCATTAATCGAGTCATGATTTACTGGGCATTGTATGGGGAAATCACGCTTGTTGAAGATTGGGTAAAGGCCAGGCAACATTCTGAACGTTCCAGTCTTCAGCTGTACTCAGTGAGCCTGTACCTATTTGTGGTCTTCTACTGTAGCCTGTCTGCTCCAAGGTCCAACATGTTGTGTGTTCTAAAATGCTTTTCTGCTCACCATGGTTGTAAAGAGTTATTTGAGCTACTGGATGTTATGCTCTGGCCTTTGTCATCAACGAGGCATTTCTACATGGTGAACTGCTAAAGAGAGGATGTATATTGTATTTCACACCATTATGCAGAAGCTTTAAGCTCAAGAGACTGTTAAGCCTCACTCACAACCCGCCATACATGCTGCTACAGGTGGTCTACAGTAAAAAAAAAAATGGCAAAATCATGCTTGAGACTTGTGCAACACTTGCATGTTTTCAGCGCCATAGAAGGTCACAGACTGCCCGTGGAGACTTTTGGTCCTGCACATGCAAATTCTATGGGTCTTGCGACAAATCAAGAACGCCTATGCTACGTATGGGACCCATTACTCCTTTTGTACGCCTGAACCAAGTCAGCAGCATGGCTAGTAGGGGCTTTTTGTGATGACAGTAAGACGTATGAGTGACGCACAGTCATTGTACGAGTGACGTACCTCAGAAGTACGACACAAGTATTCCACGCTTGCTATTTGTGCGGCCCGCAAGACAGAAGTACATCTCACTTTCTATTCCTATGTGTGGTGTGCATGCAGCACATGTGACCTGCACGCAGCACACGTGACCCACACATGACACGAGGGGCAAGACTCTGGGTATATATATTGGGGAAGAACCAAGGAACCGATCATGTAGCATGTACTGTAGCATTGTAGAAGGGAAGAAGACCACCTCATTTGCTGTTTTTATTTAAGTACATGTTCATTTACCATGCAAACATCAAATAATAAAACATGAGTATAAGGGAATAATGCATTTTATTACATTGTAAAATATCCCAACTGAATAGCCCAACAGTTTGAGCACTGAAACACACTTTGACTCTGACTCTGAGCTACTGTCCTGCTCCTACTCCTGCTGAGTGGTGGGACGGGGTGTTGGGATGTACTTGTCCTTATCACTGAGCATGGCACAATGGCCTGACAGTGATGATGGGATTGCAATGTCCTCACTTCTGGGCATCGTTAGCTGAAACATACATGAAAATCAGCATATATGATATTAATTACATAAGCATATAGACACTGAAATGAATGTTTAAAGCATGTGTATTTACCTGTGACAATACCTCTGGCGGAGTGCTGTGCCTTCTGCCGGCTTGAAGGCATACTTCTCCCTGTCTGTGCAGGGCTTGCCGGTGCTGCTACCATCATCAAATTCTTCCTCCTCCTCCCCCTCTGCTGTTTCAGGCTGGGTTACTTCACTTTTGGTCGCTTCTTCTTGGGTCCCATTTTCTCAACTTTAAACTGAAATTTTTTTACATTTTTCCCACAAAATATCCAATGTTCTTCAGTCGAAAGACAGATGCAGAATGCTGCAGACACACTGGTTTTATACCCACTCCTGGTTTGCGTCATATGCAAGTTATGAGTGATTGTAATGTGCTAATCACATGCGTCACACATGCTTCACAAGTGCAGCCCATATTCCCAGCACAGGAAACTGGTCAAATGCAAATCACATGCACCCCACACTCACTGAACACGCACTGATCACGTGCGTCAGGCATGCGCTTTCCACGGGCTAACGGCACAATTTTTCCCATGCTTTGAGGAAGTCAGGCGTGCAACTTGTACTTGACAAGTACTTTGCCTGTGCTCCTCCTCCAAACTTTCCCCTGGGTTCACCACGACCCTGTGGCACGGCTGTGAGCTACCAAACCCTGTGACCCGTGCGTGTCAAAAACATTTACGGCGGGTTGTGAGTGAGGCTTTATGTGTAAAATCCCAGAAGATCAGCAGTTTCTGACATATGCAAACCAGCCTGTTTGGCACCAATAAGCACTGAGATATCCCCATTCTGTTGTTTGATGTGAATATGAGCTAAAGCTCTTGACCTGGAGCTACATTATACAGTGAATATAAAAAGTGTACACACACCATTAAAATGATAGGTTTTTCTGATGTAAAAAAATGAGACCATGATAAATAATTTCAAAACTTTTCCCACCTTTAATGTGACCTATAACATCTCATCTCATTATCTCTAGCCGCTTTATCCTTCTACAGGGTCGCAGGCAAGCTGGAGCCTATCCCAGCTGACTACGGGCGAAAGGCGGGGTACACCCTGGACAAGTCGCCAGGTCATCACAGGGCTGACACATAGACACAGACAACCATTCACACTCACATTCACACCTACGGTCAATTTAGAGTCACCAGTTAACCTAACGTGCATGTCTTTGGACTGTGGGGGAAACCGGAGCACCCGGAGGAAACCCACGCAGACACGGGGAGAACATGCAAACAACACACAGAAAGGCCTTAGCTGGCCACGGGGCTTGAACCCGGACCTTCTTGCTGTGAGGCGACAGCGCTAACCACTACACCACTGTGCCGCCCTGACCTATAACGTACAATTCAATTGAAAAGCAAACAAATCTGTTCAGGGGGAAAGCATAAAAAATAAAAAACGTACAATAAGCTGGTTGCATAAGTGTGCACATCCTTAAACTAATACTTTGTTGAAGCACCTTTTGATTTAATTACAGCATTCAGTCTTTTTGGGTAGGAGTCTATTAGCCTGCCACATCTAGACTTGGCAATATTTGCCAACTTTTTCTTGCAACAGCGCTCCAAATCTGTCAGATTGCGAGGGCATCTCTTGTGCACAGCCCTCTTCAGGTCACCCCACAGATTTTCAATTGGATTTAGGTCTAGGCTCTGGCTGGGCCACTCCAAAACTTTTTTGGGGTCACTGTCATGCTGAAAGATGAAATTCCTCTTCATCTTCAGCTTTCTAGCAGACATCTGAAGGTTTTGGGCCAAAACTGATTAAATAAAACGCCGATGTCAGGTACCGTATTTAGAACTGTTCATAATTCCCTCCACCTTGCCTAAAGCCCCTGTTCCAGTTGAAGAAAAACAACCCCAAAACATGATACTTTCACCACCATGCTTCACCCTGGGTATGGTGTTCTTTTGGTGATGTGCAGTGTTGTTTATGCACCAAACATACCTTTTGGAATTGTGGCCAAAAAGTTCAACCTTGGTTTCATCAGACCATAACACATTTTCCCACATGCTTTTGGGAGAGTTGATTTTTTTTTTTTGCAAAATTTAGCTGGGCCTGGATGTTTTTCTTTGACCCTACCCTATAGTCCAGACATATGGAGAATACGGGAGATTGTTGTCACATGTAGTACACAACCAGTACTTGCCAGAAATTCCTGCAGCTCCTTCAGTGTTGCTGTAGGCCTCTTGGCAGCCTCCCTGACCAGTTTTCATCTTGTCTTTTCATCAATTTTGGAGGTACGTCCAGTTCTTGATAATGGTCACTGTTGTCCCATGTTTTCTCCACTTCTTGATAACTGTCTTCACTGTGCTCCATGGTACTGTATATCTAATGCCATGAAAAATTTTCTGTACCCTTCTCCTGACTGGTACCTTTCAACAATGAGATCCCTTTGATGCTTTGTAAGCTCTCTGCGAACCCTGGCTTTTGCTGGAGGATGCAACTGAGTAAATGTCTGAACTTTATTTGGGGTTAATCAGAGTCGTTTTAATTGATGGCAGGTGTGTACCCAAAAAGACTGAATGCTGTAATTAAATCAAAAAGTGCTTCAACAAAGTATTAGTTTAAGGGTGTGTACATTTATGCAACCAGCTTATTGTACTTTTTTTAACTGTTTTTCTCCCTAGCAGATTTGTTTGTTTTTCAATTGAATTGTACAGATTATAGGTCACTTTAAAAGTGGGAAAAGTTTTGAAATTATTTATCGTGGTCTCATTTTTTTACATCAGAAAAACCTATCATTTTAATGGGGTGTGTACACTTTTTATAGCCACTGTATTTGTCTTGTTTCACGGATCTATTTGCGAATGTCAACCACAAATTACATCCCTGCGACTTAGAACTCTGAGGTCGATACAGGGTCACAATGTTTTCCACGTCGCCATCTTGGTGTGATGCAGTTCCATAGTTATGGTAATTAGTTAAAGTTCCTCACGTTCAGCTGTTTCCGCAGGGCCATACTGTTTACCTCAAGAGGGAGGAAAATAGTCCCAAAATGGAGAAAAGAGACCCTCAGGACATCAAAATGATCACGTCTCATCTGCATGACATTGTTCTTGCGAGACATAGGAAAATGCTATGCACAATAATTTTATTTTATTTTTTGAAAATTTCAGAGGACTTTGCAGTCAGCACCTTTAAATAAGTTAAACCCATTTTTTGGCTGTTTTTCTAAATTTCAGAGTTGTGAGTGGCACCATATTCAGTTCAGAAATGCTTGTGGAAATTGCCACAGGTATGTCACAGGAGGCATTATGACTATTAAAGGGATCCTTTCTGAATTTGGGATAATTTTTCACTCTCTTTTAAATTCAGGTAACTCATGTTTAGCAGTGGCCAAGGCTGGTGTGAAGAGCTGGCATCCTGTTGATTAGATGTCAGTAGAGCTAGAGAGGGTCGTAAAGGAGGCAGAATGATGGTGGGTTGGTTGGATCGAGTCCATTTGTCCTGGAGAGTTTGTCCAACAGGAGGCTCATGATTCTTTGGCAGCCTTTAATTAGGTACAAAGTGGGCAGAACAGGGTGTATTGCCTGGATCAGGTCCATTTGATCTGTTCCCATGTTGTTTATGTTAATGACAAGCAAATATTGTCTTCTCTTTGCTTGCATTTTCCTTCAAACATTATGTGATGGGATTACTTTACATGAATGGCATTTAGCAAATGCTCTTATCCAGAGTGACATACAACATACCCAGAGTAACCTGGGGAGCAGTTGGGGGTTAGGTGCCTTTCTCAAGGGCACTTCAGCAATTCCTGCTGGTCCAAGGAGTCAAACCGGTGACCTTTTGGTCCCAAAGCTGCTTCTCTAACCATCTAACTGATGGAGAACTGCTGATGATGGAATTTAGTTCTTGGTCAATCGGATAAAGAGTTATGTTCATATTCACACACCACATTGGTAAAAGACCTTTGAAAACTGTCTGTCACAGAAGTGAGGCCTTGTACAAGTTCCACCCACTTCTAGAATCTTTCTTTATTCTAAACAAAGCAACAGAGGAAATGGAAAATTTTATGGGAACAACCAAAAACAACAACGGCCCATATTTGCTGCTAATGAACTAGACCCACCAATGGGGATGGGGCATGTGGTTCCAGAGAGCATTTAATTGACCATTATGGAGATGTGCGCAAATATGAATCATCAGAAAATATTTTTTTAGCGTTTTCTTCAAAGTGGCAAACTATAAAATGAAAATGAGAATACCTCCAAGACATTTTTTCAGATAGAGTATCACATCTATCAGACTAAGGGACAGAAAACAATTTTGATTTCAGGGACATTTTAACCTCGTTTGGGGCAGCGGCACATGTTTCCACTGGTATTACATCATTCATATTGCTTAGTGGCTGTGTGGGATTTGCCAAAGTCCAAGGAATGTTCCGGAAATTAAATGTCTTCATTACTCTTCCATGAAACCTCTGTAGAGTACACAATAACAGTTGCCTCTGCCTGTCAGTCACAGACTCTGCAGTCTTATGTCTTAAAAGTAAAAGAGAAAGACTGTGGAAAAATGTGAACTCAGAACTTGTAAGTGAAAAGGGAAAGAGTTTATGAACAAAATGCTGTTGTGTAATTTAGTGGATAAAAAAAGCTTTTGAAATGCTGTAATCTTCTTGTAATTTCAACCATTATCTTAATAGCGGGGATGTGGAATAACTAGCCTTGTCTAGTCTGCATTGAGGAGTCTGCTTTTCTCAAGGTTACAGTGCTCCAGCAACGCTGCTATATTTGGTTGGGAAATCCATCAGGGCTTCCAGCAGTGCTGTATTCCAGATCTACTGTATTCTCTATTTACATTAAACTGAATTTCAACTAAGACTCAATTACAGTCCCACCACAGCGAATGTCTGATAGAAGAGCTTTCTGATATCAATCCATTGTTATAAAATCTATCAATGAGTGCAGGTTGACTCTCTGTGCTTCTGATAGCATTTCAGTGACTTTAACCATAACATAAATGTTACCTGGTTAGATTATTGTTGATTATCGATTATATGAATTTTCCTGCACAACAGTCTGGTTTGATCTGACAAGAAGGCTCCTGTAAGTCAAATAACCACTCTTTACAACTGTGGTGAGCACACAAACATCTCAGAACACACTACATGCCAAACCTTGAGGGGTGAGCTACAACAGCAGAAGACCACATCAGGTTCCTGTCAGCCAAGAACAGGAATCTGAGACTAGAGTAGGCACATCCATCCATCCATTATCTGTAACTGCTAATCCTGTGCAGGGTCACAGGCAAGCTGGAGCCTATCCCAGCTGACTATGGGTGAGAGGTGGGGTACACCCTGGACAAGTTGCCAGATCATCGCAGGGCTGGCACATAGAGACAAACAACGATTCACACTCACATCTATGGTCAATTTAGAGCCACTAATTAGCCTAACCTGCATGTCTTTGGACTGTGGGGGAAACCGGAGCACCCAGAGGAAACCCACGCAGACATGGGGAGAACATGCAAACTCCACACAGAAAGGCCCCCATCAGCCACTGGGCTCGAACCCAGAACCTTCTTGCTGTGAGGCCACAGTGCTAACCACTACACCACCAACAGTAGCCACAGGCTCACCTTAAACTGCCCAGTTCCCAAGCAGTCTTCAAATGGTCCAGTTTCTGGAGCCATTATTTGTCCAGAAAGCAGTTTCATTCATCCATTATCTATACCATTTATCCATCAGGGTTGCAGGGGAAGCTGGAGGCAGTCCAATACATGTCAACACCTACGGTTTATCCGTATTTAGTACAGATTTTGAGTGTTTGAAATTAATACGGGCATATTGGTAAAATACTATGGAAATTATGCTTTTACCCTAAAAAATATTTTCAAAGTTTTATTACACAAACATTGCAGAAGACACCTTCATTTGCATTCAGAATTACTCGATCTGTGTTTCCAGAATAACACGAATCAGTCCGAATGTCCGTACATGCGCAGTTGCACTAGTAGTCACCTTCCAGCTGAGCGTGAATTTTTCAAGTACACGACGCGAGTCATGGTGAAAGTTCCACGAAAGAAATGATTGAAGACAAAATCAGGGGGTCGTTTTCTTCCAGAATGGATGGAAATGTTTGATGGCATTATTCTTCCATCAAAACTAGGAAGTGATTACGCCAATTGTTCACTTTGTAATCGGAACGTTAAGGTAGTTGCATTGGGGTTGTATGACCTAAAAGAACATATGAAATTGAAGCTTCATCAGCGAAATGTGACCGAGAGAAGGAATCAGCAGCCAATATTTTTATTTATTTATTTTTTGCTCAGAAACAACCTAGTAAAGTTGGTAGTGACAGTGTAGTGAAATCCAAAGTTGTCTTTTGCAATTTTATCGCACATCATTTTGGATTAAATGCAGTGTGCAACATATCACAGTTTAACAGTTCTTGCTGAAAGAAATGGAGATAAGATTACCTTATTTTATGCATAGTTATGTTGGTAGTTACTACGGATTTTTTTTTTTTATAGAAAGTAAGGGTTTTGAGACACTGTAGTACAGGTGACACCTATTTGGGGTTGACGTGTGCAATCCCAGCTGACTTTGGGTGGGAGGAGAGGTATACCCTTAACATGTCACCAATCTAGGGCTAACACAGAGATGTTCACTGTAGCCCATCACACTCATGGGCAATTTAGAGGAGCCAGTTGGCCTAATCCGCATGTCTTTGGACTGTGAAAGGAAACTGGAGGAAATGGAAAAACTCCACATGGAGAACATGCAAACTCCACACAGAAAGGCCCCAGGTGGTGGTGAGGTTCAAACCCAGAACCTGTTTGCTGTTAGGGGAGAGTGATAACCGCACTACCATGCTTCAGAATTGTTTTTTAAATACTTACATTTCCCTCGTCTCCAGTTTTGCCATGGACAATTGGTATTGATTTCTCTTGCAGGAATAATTTCATTATCAGTCCTGCTTTGTAATGGCTCAGGTTGGCAAAGCAAAAAGACAGAAAGTGACTAGCACACACAGGTTTTTGCAAAAGAAGAGGAAACCCATGCATGCACAGGAAGAACATGCAAACTATGCACAGCAAGGTTCCAAGGTTCAAACCCAGAACCTTCTTGCTCTGAAGCTACAGTGCTAACCACTACACCACCAAAGCAATTTCATTCCTACTTGAAATGCTACCCTAAAGTGTTTGTAGTGGCATAATGCCTTCAAAATAGACACTCCTGTAGTTTCAATTTTACAGTCAAAGGTTTTCCCAGGCAGCCACACATCCATCCATCCATTATCTATAGTCACTTATCCTGTTCTACAGGGTCGCAGGCAAGCTGGAGCCTATCCCAGCTGACTATGGGCGAGAGGCGGGGTACACCCTGGACAAGTCGCCAGGTCATCGCAGGGCTGATACATAGAGACAAACAACCATTCATACTCACATTCACACCCATGGTCAATTTAGAGCCACCAATTAGCCTAACCTGCATGTCTTTGGACTGTGAGGGAAACCGGATCACCCGGAGGAAACCCACACAGACACGGGGAGAACATGCAAACCCCAGCCACACATATAATAGTCATTCAACATGTTCGTTCTGAACCGTACTATTGTAAACAAAACAAACCAGGTTTCCGAAGGACTTCATTGGACTGGCTTTCTATTTTATTTTTTTCTTCTGAGGGTTCCTTCAGAGGAACAAGTCGAAGAACGATGAGGACAGAGGTCTTTAATTTTATCAATAAAGGAGTCACTCATAATAGTCAATTGAAGACCATGATCAACTGTTTAAACAGGTGGAATGAGTGGCAATGAAAGCCTGCAGCCACACAGACTCTTTACCCATAAGACCTCTAGCTGGAGTTATCTTGAATAAAAGGGTACCGAGAGAGAGAGAAACAGAAGAGAGATACAGAAATTACAAAAAAAAAAATCTGTGCAGTGTCTGGAAAAGACTTCCCCAGCTACTGCTGCAAGATTTCTGATGCATAACATTGGATGAGGATGAGTGAGAGAGATGGATGGAGAGTAAATGAGTGTGGTGGATAGCAGAAGAAAAAGAGCTACTTTGAAATTTGTTTCCTGACTTGGAGGGTTAACAGGGCACTCATACTGCTGTCCAAGCAGAGAGAGTGACTACACAGATCATACGACACTCCATCTGCCACAGAGCGAGAGAGAGAGAGAAGCAGCATGATCTCATAGATCTATTAATCCATGTGTCCTGCACTGATGGAATGTAAATGAGTTCCTCAGTGTGACCATCCATAATCCATCTAATAAAACCGAAAGTGCTCTCCAAACCTCCTACATCTCTTTTATATGCTTCTTCCTCACTCCTTCCGCTCTATCACAGAACAAAGAAGCCTATAAATAAGTCCGCACCTTTAAAATGTCAAATCCGATGATCATGACGAAGGTGCCGTGTGACTTGACCCCACTGTCTCAGACTGAAGGTGTCATTTTCAACACTTGAATATTACATCCAAAATATCTGAGAAATATCAGATGAGTGTGTCAGATTTTTCACAGGAACACTGCTGTCATCTTCTCTCATCCTGACATACAAATACAATACTAAATGAGAGCTAGGAAAGCTAAAAAATTAAAGAAAGGATAGCCTTGCACTAGAAATGAACTTGAATATGCATACTTTATTCAGAACGAACAAATCGTTTTTTCTAAAAGTATACAAATAGCTTAAAGATATGAATAGCAGGTGCACTATTGTTTTTTTTTTTAAAGCTTGGTCCATGGGACAAAAAAAAGTCACATAAGCAGGAAGTTTTTAGTTTCATCTAGGTGTGGGTGTGATGTCAGATATGAAGCTTGTGGGAGAAAGAAAGACCACGTTCATTAATATAATAGCATGAGGCATATGGTGCTTACTGTATGTGGCATTGTATGATGCTTTTACAGCATCCTTAGTAATTGCCTGGTCATTGTCATGGTGTTTAAATTAGCCTGTTTGTTTGGTTATATTTGGGGGAAATATGCCCCCCCCCCAAAAAAAAAAAAGAAAAAAGTGGGAAAAAAAACCAACAACACGATATGGTACATGATCCATAGGGAAATTGTTGAAACCATCCTTGAAACCAGTGCACGCACGCACGCGCACACACACACACACACACACACACACACATAAGTGTTATACTTCATATACAATGTCTTGAAAAAATATTCACCCCCTTCATGTTTGTCCTGTTTTGTTGCATTACAAGCTGGTATTAAAATGGAATTTTGGGGGGTTAGCACCTTTTGATTTACACAACATGCCTACCACTTTCAAGGTAAAAATTGTTGTTTTATTGTAACACAAATAATAATTAAGATGAAAAAACAGAAATATGGAGTGTGGATAGGTATTCACCCCCCAAAGTCAATACTTTGTAGAGCCACCTTTTGCTGCAATTACAGCTTCAAGTCTCTTGGGGTATGTCTTTATTAGCTTAGCACATTTAGCCACTGGGATTTTTGCCCATTCCTCAAGGCAAAACTGCTCCAACTCCTTCAAGTTAGATGGGTTGCTATGGTGTACATCAATCTTCAAGTTATGCCACAGATTCTCAATTGGATTGAGGTCTGGGGTTTGATTAGGCCATTCCAAAACATTTAATTGTTTTCCTTTAAACCACTCCAGTGTAGTTCTAGCAGTATGTTTAGGGTCATTATCCTGCTGGAACGTGAATCTTCCTCCCAGTCTCAAACCTCTGGCTGACTCGAACAGGTTTCCCTGCAGAATTGCCCCACATTTAGTGCCATCCATCTTTGGATGACACTAAATGGCATCCACATCCAAAGATGGATGTGGATGTTCACCTGTCCCTGCAGATGAAAAAAATCCCCACAGCATAATGCTGCCACCACCATGCTTCACTGTAGAAATGGTGTTCTCAGGGTGTTGGATTTGCACCACACATGGCATTTCCCATGATGGCCAAAAAGGTCAATTGTAGTATCATTTGACCAGAGAATCTTCTTGTGTGTTTGGGGAGTCTGCCACGTGCTTTTGGGCAAACTCCAAATGTGATTTTTTTTTTAAGCAATAACTTTTTTTTTTTCTGGCCACTATTCCATAAAGCCCTGTTCTGTGGAGTGTATGGCTTAAAGTAGTCCTATGGACAGATCTTCCCATCTCCACTGTGGATCTTTGCAGCTCCTTCAGTTTTATCTTTGGTGTCTTTGTTGCATCTCTGATTAATGCCCTCCTTGCCCGGTCTGTGAGTTTTGGTGGGCGGCCTTCTCTTGTCAGGTTTGTAGTGGTGACATATTCTTTCCATTTTGCTATAATGGATTTAATGGTGCTCCTTGAGATATTCAAAGTTTGGGATATTTTGTATAACCCAACCCTGATCTATACTTCTCCACAACTTTGTCTCTGACCTGTTTGGAGTGCTCCTTGGTTTTCATGTTGCTTGCTGAGTAGTGTTGCAGAGTCAGGGTCCTTCCAGAACAGGTTGATTTACACAGACATCATGTGACAGATCATGTGACACTTTGATTGCACACAGGTGGATCTTAATCAACTAATTATGTGACTTATAAAGTGAATTGGTTGGACCAGCTCTTATTTAGGGGTTTCATATGAAAGGGGGTGAATACCTATTCACAGTCCAGATTTCTGTTTTGTCATCTTAATTATTGTTTGTGTCACAATAAAACAACAATTTGCACCTTTTAAATTGTAGGCATGCTGTGTAGATCAAATGGTGCTAACCCCTCAAAAATCCATTTTAATTCCATCTTGTAATGCAACAAAACAGGACAAACACCAAGGGGGATGAATACTTCTGCAAGACACTGTACATATGCGAGTGACTTAAATTCATTCATGGTTTCTTTAATAGATCCCTGACCTGCTAATATATATTTTTTTCTATTCCACATGCATGCTGCATAATTTATCATTAACATTACAGAACATGGTATAATTTCCCAGCTGACCCAACACTGTTTCTTCAGAAAGCGTTCTTATTGAAAAATGAATTAATGGTAGAAGGTTTTCCTCCTCCTTTTGTCTCATGGCTGATAACATCAGTTTTAATTTCCCGTTGATTCTCTTTGAAGCAGAAGGAGAATCAGGAGAGAGCCGAGGTGGATTTCAGCATGAAGTGTTAGCCAGAATATTGGTGGCCCACTAGATTAATTAATATAATTTGACTCCATTGGAATGGGAAAGAATGTCAGGTCTTTTGCCAGTTCATGGGTCATAATGTTATCGGTGACTCTATATTGCCATGTGGGTACAGTATGTACAGTATGTTTATTAGACAAAAGTAAAAACTGCAGCAGGGTAATTTGGTATTCCAGAACTTTCAGAACTTCTGATTATTCAGCAATCCCCCCAAAAAAACTCAGTTCCACTTCAAAACCAGCAAGTAGTTAACTTCAGAGATTTCGTTTCTTTGCAAAATAGTGGAACAGACTTTACAATCCCTAGCAGTGATTTAAAGCACAAAATATACCCCTTTCATACCCCAGGCAAGAGGCTGAGGGCTCTTGAAACAGAGATCAGTGCTGCCTAATGTGCCTTAAGGGCCTGGTTAGTACTGGGCCGGGAGACTCCCTGGGAAAACCAGGTTCTGGCATGGAATATCTTAGATATTCCAGCTTGCTGTCTTAATAAAAATGAACCAATAACTAAAGGAGTTATGCTGCTACCTTGAGAAAACTTTAATTGATGCCTCCTCGAATCCTCAATCCTACATCCTTCAGTCTTTGACCTGGATATCGATCATCTTCTGCCATCTTCAAGGGAGTACCAAAAGTGCTGTCAGAGGACTCAATGAACCAGGAGACAGAAGGCTTTGGGATCAAGGATATACACTTGTTTCCTATATGGAAGTTTCCTTATTTTTTTTTTATTTCAGTAAAATTCTGAAATAATTCAGAAATAACTGCTTGAAAGAACAAATTGCAGTGAATGATAGCATACAAGGAACCACAAATCCAAAGTTAGAAGGTTAAATTTCATGAATGAACTTTGATGTTGGCTTGACAAAGCCCCCTAAATATGCTAAAAGAGTTAAATGGTATTTCATTGTGTTTTTAAAATGTTAAATCCTTCAGCAGGTAAGTATGTAAAGGTTAAAAGTTGTCAAAGTTATACTGTGTAGAGATTAAAATGTTAAAACTTTGAAACATTTAATGGTAAAAAATGTGTAAAAGTGGTTGCTGTGATATCCTATCTGGTTGCTAGAGAGTTGCTAGTTGGTTGCTATGATATCCCAGCTGGTTGCTAGGGTGTTGTTAGGTGGTTGCTGTCATATTCTAGTTGATTGTTAAGGTGTTGCTACTACTTAGGTAGTTGCAATACTAACCCATTTGGTTGCTAGGGTGCTAGGCGGTCTCATCTCATTATCTCTAGCCACTTTATCCTGTTCTACAGGGTCGCAGGCAAGCTGGAGCCTATCCCAGCTGACTACGGGCGAAAGGCGGGGTACACCCTGGACAGGTCGCCAGGTCATCACAGGGCTGACACATAGACACAGACAACCACTCACATTCACACCTACGGTCAATTTAGAGTCACCAGTTAACCTAACCTGCATGTCTTTGGACTGTGGGGGGAAACCGGAGCACCCGGAGGAAACCCACGCGGACATAGGGAGAACATGCAAACTCCACACAGAAAGGCCCTCGCCGGCCACGGGGCTCGAACCTGGACCTTCTTGCTGTGAGGCGACAGCGCTAACCACTACACCACCGTGCCGCCCCATTGCTAGGTGGTTGCTATGATAATCCAGGTGGTTGACAATGTTGCTAGATTCCCCATGTAATGAGGAACTTAATGACCGAGTTCCATACCTGTAGCACCTATGATTTATCTCGCATGACCTCCCAACCAAAAATAAACACACCCCTGTGTATCCCTGTAGAAAAAACAAAAAACACTTTGGAGCATTGCTGTGCTGCAACCATAATTCCAATCTTCCTCAAAAGTACAAGCACACTATTCCTGTTCAGGATCTGTCAATTTTGCTAAAGTTTGTGGATCCACGTGAAAAATTGTGACCCATGAAATAGAAACATTTCAAGAGAGAATAAAAGTAAAGTCATTATCATTAAAAATCTTAGCTCAATAAGCAATGGGTAGAAATACAATCCTTTGAGGAAAATACATTAATATGCCTTATTATGCTGATATGTTGGCACGTTGCTGTAGTATAAGACAAATAAAACATTTTGAAATATGCTTTTATTGGAAAACAATGGTGGCATCAGTAACTGTTCACTTTGGACCAATCCACCCTGTCATTGATTATTTTTCTTTAACAGCATGTTCATTCGCCATGAATCGATTAATTTGCAGTCCGCAGTTAGAAAGAAGACACGTGGATATAATTCATCTAATGAACAGGTGTACTGGTCAAATTTCTCTCTGATTTGACATTGTTGTAAATTTGTACTGTAAGAAAAACATCATGCTTTAGTTATCTGGGAAAATTGCCAGCATAAAATGTACGATTGATCACTTTGCCAAGGTGTTACATTTGGATATTTTTTCTTGACCTGTAACAGCATGAAAAGTCCTTATTAATTAGATCCTCTATGTTCTTTATTTATTTTGTGCCTTTTTTTTGAAATAAGCATGCACTTTATATTGCACTCCAAATTACTCCTTTAAGAGCCGAACTTAAGCCAAACGAAAAACTTTAAAAAAAAAAAAAAAAAGGGAAAAAAGAACATACTGTATTTTTTATCCTCAACTAATCCGCTGGAGAATTGGTTTGTAGATTTGATACCTGCTCTTTGAGAAAATGTCAAAATGACAGCAGGTATAATATTGTCGGACATGTCTGCAAGCCAACAGTCTAATGAGAGTAAAGCCTGTGGTGTATCTGGAACGGGTCATATATTATACATCACAGTTCATAGTAGACAGTGAGTTCTGAATAGTAAATGTTCATGTTTGATTTCTGCTTGAAGCTCAGGTTTAAATGTCTGTCAGCAGCTGAGCAAAACTGATCATGATACTCTTATATTCCTGAAGAAGTGTCCCAAGTTTTCAGAGGCAGTTTGCTTAATTTACTGCAAAAATCTCTATATTTTAGTGGTTTGACTACCATTGCAGAGGCGGATTCAGGAAAATGGGAAGGGTGTCAAATCAGTAAGGCCGGGGGCCGCCAGAGGCCCCCGGAAGCTCTGCAGTTTTTAAATCCCCGGAGATGCAGTTTGAGCTGTCAGAGATATGTTGTAAATGAAATCTCTTAAAGAAAGTTACCATATCAAAAATATATTTTAAAAATAGGAACTTTCAAAACCATTTTCTTAGTCACTGAAAATGATACTATCAGAGTTGCAGGTATATGCGTAGAAGAGAATTACAACTGATATATGGTAATATTTATGAAAGTTGCATTGTCATATAATGCATTATCACATGACACACTACAGTGTAGTACACTGACCACAAAACACCTTATATCAATGAATTATTACTATTTTAGCAACTGCAATCTGAGCTCCTGCTTAGGACATTCAATGTACATCTAAGACAGTGAATATATCCAGGTAACCTGAGGGAATGTAAGTGGCCACTTAAGACAGAGCTTAATCCTGAGATAACTATAAACAAAGACTGCAGGAGTTGTATGTCTATAATACAAAGTCAGTAACTGCATTCTGAGCTCCTGAGTCTAATAGACTGAGATAATACAATGATTGTGCAAGTTGCATGTGAACAAGTCTTATAATAAGTCTTAGTTCCCAAGACTCAGGGGATTAATAAAAAAACATCCTTCTTGGGCGCTTTGTAGCATACATGTTAATAACTTTGTCATAATCCAGTTTAACGTCTCTGTGGACAAACAGGAGGATCAGAGCATTTACCGGTAGGTGCTCTTCCAGCATAGTGCTCCTATGCACATTCTTCATGTACCTGAGAGAGGAATTCGCTCTTTCAACCCCTGCACTAGTTACAGGACAAAGCAACAACAGATACAAAATCGTGTATATTTAGGAACATTCTTGCTTTGCACAATCCAGCTGTTCCCTATCTTCTTCATGCCTAGGGGCACATAAGGCTTCCACAGAATGCCTCCACCTCTCTCTGTCGGCTGCAGCAGCCCTTGCCTCTTCCCATGACCGCCAACCTGCCTCTTTCCTCTCTCTTTCTACCGTTCTTTGCCAGGTCATCTTAGGCCTCCATCTCTTCCTTTTTCCTTCAGGCGTCCATGTGAGTGCGGTGTTGGAATCTCTCCTTCTGTCTTGCCGTAGAATATGGCCGATCATCTTCCATCTGTGCCTCTTTACCTCCTTGCTCAAAGGCTTCATGCCTGCTTTCTCAAGTAGTTCTTTGGTAGTGACATGATCCTTCCACTCTATTTTAAGGATTCTCCTTAGACACTTATTGTGGAACACCTCGATCTGCTTGTCGTCTCCCTTGCTCATTTTCCATGTTTCACACCCGTAGAGTAGCACTGGCACCACTAGGGTTTTGAACAATCTAAATTTGGTTCTCTTTGTGATGCTCTTGGAGTTCCATGTTCTTTTGAGTTTGGCAAAGGCACCTCTTGCCTTGGAGAGCCTATTCTTCAGATCCTTCATCCCTCCTCCCTCTTTACAAATGGTAGCTCCCAGATAGTTAAACTCCTCAACTTCACCAATGTCTTGTCCATCGATTGTAACCCTTTCTTGACTCTTCGCGTTGATCTTCATCACCTTTGTCTTGTCTTTGTTGATTTTCAGCCCAACCCATCTTGCCTCTTCGTTCATTTTCGTTGTCTTGCTTTGGATATGTTGTTTAGTTGAAGAGAGCAGCGCCACATCGTCTGCGAAATCCAAATCATCGAGCTTAGATGTAAACCTCCACCTTATTCCATTCTCTCCATTTCCCACAGTCCTTCTCATTACCCAGTCCAATCCTATCAACAAGAATCCCAACATGTTGCACCCTTGTTTGACGCCTGTTTTGATGTTGAACCACTCACATGCTTTTGCCTGATCTTCTACAGCACGCTCGAAATCGTCATAGAACAGATTTTGATTTTTATGACAGCAGCTGCACAATCCAGCTGCTGTCATAAAAATCAAAGTGAGGCTCACCCCCAAACAGCACGTGTACTATGTAAATACACAAGGTATAGTAAGTACAGGGATACCCTATTAATGAATATGAGCAGTAGTCGGACAGCCGACACATGTGTGTACACAGTAAGCCTGCTGCAGCATCTTATCAGTTTGGCTTGTTGCGTGTTAACAGTACCATAAACATAAAAGGATAGCACATACCCTTTACATGTAGTCTACAGTGCAGTCCAGGAATACAGTATGTTATTACATCGATGCACGAAGTTCCCGCACCCTGTTCAAATCCAACAGGATTCGCCCAGCTTGCTTTTCACTGCATTCATTTCAGGAGCCAAAAACCCTAAGCTAGGAACCTACTATTAAATATAAATGTATACTATAAACTCTTCAGCTCAATCCCACATAAGTTATTTTGTTTATTTTTTAAAACCTTATAAATGAAAAAACAGGGGGCATATCTCGGTATCTGCATTGCAATCGAGTCACAATTCCAAGTAGCCATGTATTAAAACTACTTTTTTTTTTTGACAGGGTGCACCCCCCCCAAAAAAAAAAATCCATGCCAGTATTGTGTGTGTGTGTTTTTTTTTAACTTTTCCATAGTGAAAGCAAAACATGATTCGGGATATAGCTATCTTATTAGTTAGTTAGTCTCGGGTATGACTTTAAACTGCAACCAGTGGTGAGTTTCAGGTCCAGGAGGACTTGAGTATTGGGGCAAGTGGAGTTACCCCTTAATCACCATTGCTTCCAGGTCTGCTCTGACCCGGAGTGGTAGCACCTGCCTGGGTTCCAGCTATGGGTTAAATAGTACATCACCAATAAGGTGCTGGCAGCAGGATGCTTTTTGGTGCAATGTGGCAGATGAACCCAACAGGGTCAATGGCACACCACCAGATGGCATGCAGAAGAGCCACTTAAATGGCCAATGGATGGCATCAATCGGCAAGTCAGTTGTCACTGCGGGGCAACTTTCATACCCATCAGGTCTGTGGCACTTTTTGTGCATCACTTGGCATCAGGTCTGGAGGTCCAGAGAGGCAACATGATGGGGGTACGACATCATTTGTCTTGCCTTACTGTGCAAGGCGCTTCATTAGGAAAAGAGAATAAGTCTGGTGCACTCTGGTGCGGGCCTTGCGGCCCACCTGAATTTCTGCACATCCTAATGAAGCAATCATCATCGCTTGCGATGGACAGCCACCACCACCAATCTCATTAGTGTAGTTAAATGCTGATAAACAACAGAAAAGGACATCCACCTGGTCTTTAATTAACAGCCATACACAGGTTACAAATTAACTTTCCAACTTCAATCCTGTTTAAGCTACATCGTTAATGACGAAACTAAATTAGTGTGTATCATATTACATTATTTAAGGATGCACTCATGTTTAAAATGCAGTTGTATAGCAATTGTGGATCATGTAGCTCAGCTTAAATTGTTGATTCTGAAACTGAGAGCATGCAGCATGGAAGCTCATGTCCATCAATAGAACCTTCTTATACTTATAGTTCAATTACCAGCCTTACTTGAATAGTGGGAGCTGTGTATAGCATTGTCTGGAAAGTTTTTCCAAGCTGATAATAATCCAAGGACTCAAACCCACCATGTTCAACTCTGATCTCTGTAACATCCTAAAATTAATCTGTATCAGCATCAGTTAGCTGGGTGGGATTTCAGCTCGCTGAATGGGATTGCGATAGTGATGTGCAATATGTGGCTCCAAAATCACACTTTTACACAGTGCTGTCACAGTGGAACTCATAGTGCAAGGATTTTATTTTTATCTCGAAAGACAGTGTGTTACATGCCATTCTGACTGATATTATAGTAGTAAGTTTCCATTAAAGCAAAATTAATTTGCCCAGCAAAGTCTTACACCATGTGCACTGGATTGAAGAATAAGTTCAGGCTAAAAAGATGTTTATCTGCTTTCTTTACCCCGTGTCTTGACCCCCACCCCGTACCACTCTGCCTTGTCAACACTGCAGCTTTGAATGTATTAATCACCCAGTCTCTGCCAGGCCCTACTCTTGGCAATCTTGTGTTTTTCCTGCAGTTTTTCATGAATTAAGTCAATGGATCTTCTTAGAATACCCCATTCTGTGCAGCATCAGAAGATTATCATTAATCTTTCTTTTCCTGTGGAAGTGATGAGCAGATAATAAAGCCTCGTTCTTGATTTTACTCATGATCTGGCTTGGTAATTGAGACTTGTTGTAATGTAAGGAGACTCCTCTGTTTGATCTCACTGCGTGGAGATGAGCACTATTACACTCTTCCAGTATTTTTTATCAGACATTTTTATTTAAAGTTACTTCAAGGTGAAGCATTACACAATCTAAACACAGTCCATCTTGAGTAGTTGTGGATTAAAAGTTAAAAGAACCCACTAGTTGTTTCATAGTAACACTAGAATTTTATCTCGTATCCTTGGGTCACTTGTACAGAACCATATTTACTATCTACAGAGCTACCGAGGTGAAACGGTGGGCATTTTGGGATAAGATGTGGCCACAAATTTATATATTGAAGCAACAGGTTAAGTTTCTTCAGATCTTGTTTCATTGTCACAGTGTATTTATCTCATGAAAACT
This sequence comes from Neoarius graeffei, assembly GCF_027579695.1. Classification (NCBI taxonomy): domain Eukaryota; kingdom Metazoa; phylum Chordata; class Actinopteri; order Siluriformes; family Ariidae; genus Neoarius; species Neoarius graeffei. Next base: position 26,053,280 of record NC_083587.1, read on the forward strand.
ATTTGTTATTTATTAATTTATTCATGTATATGTCTTTTTTGTTTGCTTTTTTCACTTATATAGTTGTCGTTGTTATCATTATTTGTCTTTCTTTTCATATTTTGTAGTTGTCATTGTTATGCTCATTTTTGGTCTGTTATTTCCCCCCTATGTTGCAGTTGTTGTTGTTGTTATTGTCCCCCCCCCCTTTTTTTTGTAGTTGTCGTTGTTATTGTCATTTTTGGTCTGTTATTTACCCCCATGCTGCAGTTGTCATTGTTGGCTTTTTTTTTTTGTCTGTTTTTCCCCATTTTTAATTTTTTTTTGTAGTTGTCATTTGTTGTTATTGTAATTTTTGGTCTATTTCTTTTTTTATGTTGTAGTTGTCATTGTTATCATTTTTGTCTTTTTTCATATTTTGTAGTTGTCGTTGTTATTTTCATTTTTGGTCTATTATCTCCCCCCCGTTGCAGTTGTCATTGTTGCTATTTTTTCCCTGCCCCCCCCCCTTTTTTTTGGGAGTTATTGTTGTTATTGCCATTTTTAGTCCATTTCTTCTGTTACGTTATAGTTATCATTGCTGTTCTTCCCATTTTTGTCTGTTTTTCCTTATGATGTAGCTGTCATTGCTGTTATTTTTTCCATTTGTTCTTTTTTTGAGCTGTTCTAATGGTCTTTGCTATAATTATCATTTTTTCTTCTTTTGTAGTTGTCATTGCTGTTATTGTCATTTTTTTTTCTGGTTGGTGTTTGTTTGTTTGTTCTGTTGTAGTTGTCATTTTTTAATTTTTTATTTTATTATTAAGGGGCGGCATGGTGGTGTAGTGGTTAGCGCTGTCACCTCACAGCAAAAAGGTCCGGGTTCGAGCCCCGTGGCCGGTGAGGGCCTTTCTGTGTGGAGTTTGCATGTTCTCCCCGTGTCCGCGTGGGTTTCCTCCGGGTGCTCCGGTTTCCCCCACAGTCCAAAGACATGCAGGTTAGGTTAACTGGTGACTCTAAATTGACCTTAGGTGTGAATGTGAGTGTGAATGGTTGTCTGTGTCTATGTGTCAGCCCTGTGATGACCTGGCGACTTGTCCAGGGTGTACCCCACCTTTCGCCCGTAGTCAGCTGGGATAGGCTCCAGCTTGCCTGCAACCCTGTAGAACAGGATAAAGTGGCTAGAGATAATGAGATGAGATGAGATGAGATGAGATGAGATTTTATTATTACTGTAGTTATCATTATTACTATTATCATACATACATTTATTATCAGACTGTGGCAGCGGGGGCATGGCCAAGCAGCAGTCTGTGAATGGAGGGAGGGGTCGGGGAAGGTAAGTGGCTAAGTCATTCCACCTGCTGTCAATTAGTGTGTGTGTGTGTGTGTGTGTGTGTGTCACTGTTTGTTACAGGGATGGAGCATAAAAGGAGAGAGAGAGCGCAGAGAAAGGGAGCTCTCTCCCCAACCACAATGCATGTGTGAGTGAGTGAGTGATGAAAGGAAGGAAGCAAGCAAGCAAGCAAGCTGAAAAGCTCAATAAAATATTTGTGTAAACATTAACTCTCGCCTGCCGTGCTTCTGTGCTCCACCCACATCAGGAAGTATTACAGTGGTGCCAAAACCCGGAAGCACAGAAGGGAACCACCCCATGGAGTCCCTGCCATTTGAAGAGCTCATCCTTGCCCTCGCTACCGCCCAGCAGAACCAGCATCAAGTGTTGATCGCCCTCCGAAAGGAGCAGGAGCAATGCTTCGAAGCCTTGATGCTGGCCTAGCAGGAAGATTGCCAGGCGATCCGGCACTGGCTCGCGTCAGCAGGGGCGTTGACCACCACTGCCGCCACCCTCACAAAGATGGGACCGCAGGACGATCCGGAAGCGTTCCTTGCTCTTTTCGAGCAAGCAGCCGAGGCGTAGGGGTGGCCGCAGGAGCAGCTTGCGGCGGGCCTTCTCCTGCTCCTGACTAGCGAGGCACAGCTCACAGCACAGCAGCTCCCTGCTGACAGCTGGCTGGTCTACACTGACCTAACGAAAGCCATCCTGCAGCGGCTTGGCCGCTCCCCGGAGCAATATCGCCAGCGCTTCTGGATGCTGGCATTGGAGGAAGTCGGCTGGCCGTTTGCATTCGGCCAGCAACTCTGGGATGCCTGCCGGTGGTGGCTGAGGGCAGAAAACCGCGACGCTGACAAGCTCATCGATCTGGTGGCACTGGAGCAGTTTGTCTTTCGACTTCCGGAAGGAATGGCGGAATGGGTCCAGTGTCATCACCTGGTGTTGCTGGAGCGAGCCATCGAGCTGGCGGAGGACCATCTGGAGGCGGCTCCGATGGCAGGCATCTCCCCTCACTTCTCTTCTCTCTCTCTCTCTTCTCCTCATGTCTCTCGCCCCCCTCCCCACCCCGTTCCCCTGCCACGGAGGTGGCGGCTGGCTCCTCCCCAGCCGGCCCGTTGCACCCGTGGTGTCCTCGCCTCTCCCTCTCCTGTGTCTGTGTTGTCTCCCCCTCAGGTGAGTGACACCCATAACACCAGTGCAGAGGGAAAGCCTGGGCCAATGTGCTGGCGCGGCGGGGAATCGGAGCATCTCCAAGGTCAGAGCTGTGCAAAGGAGGTGGGAACTGTAATCTGGATCCCCGACGCGCCAGAAACTGCCCCCGATTGGGCCGGAACGTATCGCATACCGGTGAGTATTCAAGGGGCTACATATCACACTTTGGTGGATTCCGGTTACAATCAGACCTCAATTCACCAACACCTGGTGCAAGGTGAGGCATTGGGGGTAGCACAAGCGGTGAAAGTGTTGTGTGTGCACGGGGATGTTCACCCTCTAGTGTCTGTCCAAATTCTATTCCAGGGCCAAATGCATAGAATAAAGGCGGCGGTTAGTCCCCGTCTCACCCACTCGTTGATTTTGGGTACGGATTGGCCGGGATTTAAAAACCTAATGGAATATTTAACACGCAGTGGGTCCTGCACTAGTAGGTCACGGGAAGGTCCCAGTGTGGTGTTGACTGGAGAAGCTGTCGCAGAGCCGTCTTCATCAACACCGCGACAGAGTGAGGAGCAGCCCACTCCTCCTCCCTCTCTCGGGGATTCCCTTGGGGATTTCCCATTAGAGCAGTCGCGAGATGAGACTCTGCAGCATGCATTTGACCAAGTGAGAGTAATCGATGGTCAAACTCTTCAGCCAAGCGCAGTACCAACCTTCCCCTATTTTGCCATTATTAAAGATAAATTGTACCGAGTGGCACATGACACTCAAACCAAGGAACAAATAACCCAGTTGTTAATCCCAAAGAGCTGTAGGGAACTCGTGTTCCATGCGGCTCACTTTAATCCCATGGTTGGACACTTGGGGCAAGATAAAACACTAGCCTGAATAATGGCCTGATTCTATTGGCCAGGGATTCGTGGGGATGTCCGTCGGTGGTGTGCGGCATACCGTGAATGCCAATTAGTAAATCCCACGGCCACTCCAAAAGCGCCTTTGCGCCCTCTTCCTCTAATCAAGACCCCGTTTGAGCAAATTGGGATGGATCTCGTTGGGCCATTAGATCGGTCAGCACAGGGATATCGTTTTATTTTAGTTCTAGTGGACTATGCAATGCAATATCCGGAAGCAGTGCCTCTCCGCAATATCTCAGCACGCAGTATTGCGGAAGCACTCTTCTGCTTTATCTCCTGGGTCGGGATTCCAAAAGAAATCCTGACAGACCAAAGCACTTCATTTATGTCACGCACACTGCGCGAGCTGTATGGCTTACTGGGGATTAAGTCTATCCGCACCAGTGTTTATCACCCACAAACGGATGGCTTAGTAGAGCGATTTAACCAGACACTCAAAAACATAATCCGTAAATTCGTAAGTGAAGATGCGTGTAATTGGGATAAGTGGCTCGAGCCCCTGTTGTTCGCAGTACAAAATGTCCCACAAGCCTCCACGGGGTTTTCTCCCTTCGAATTATTGTATGGCCGTAAGCCGCATGGCATTCTGGACGTGCTACGGGAAAATTGGGAGGAGAGACCTTCACTGAGTAAAAACGAAATCCAGTATGTTCTTGACCTGCACGCAAAACTCCACACCCTCACGCACCTAACCCAGGAGAATTTACGGCAGGCACAAGAACGTCAAAGCCGGCTGTATGACAGGGGCACGCGCCTTAGAGAGTTCACGCCGGGAGACAAAGTGCTCGTATTATTGCCCACATTGAGTTCTAAATTAGTCGCCAAGTGGCAAGGGCCCTTTGAGGTCACACGGGGAGTCGGGGACGTCGACTATGAGGTGAAGCGAATGGATGGGGTGGGGCACTGCAAATCTACCACCTCAACCTTTTAAAACGCTGGAATGAGGGGGTCCCCGTGGTGTTGGTGTCGGTAGTCCCAGAGAAGGCAGAGCTGGGGCCGGAGGTAAAAAAGATAACATCTCGGACCACTCTGGTCCCTTGTGGAGACCACCTCTCACCGGCCCAACTCACGAAGGTAGCCAAGTTGCAGAAGGAATTTTCCAACGTGTTCTCGCCCCTTCCTGGTCGTACCCACCTCGTAGAACACCACATCGAAATGACCCCGGGGGTGGTAGTGCCTAGCCGCCGTTCCCGCTTGCCCGAACACAAGAAAAAGGTGGTTCGGGACAAACTCAAGGCCATGCATGAAATGGGCATAGTCGAGGAGTCCCACAGTTTCCCTGGTTCCCAAGACTGACGGGTCGGTCCAGTTCTGTGTGGACTATAGAAAGGTCAACTCCGTGTCTAAACTTGACGCATACCCATTGCCTCACATTGATGAGTTGCTTGATCGGTTAGGCGCTGCTCGCTTTTATTCGACACTGGATCTAACAAAGGGATATTGGCAGATCCCCTTGACTCCTCTATCCTGAGAGAAAACGGCCTTTTCCACACTGTTTGGATTACGCCAATTTGTCACGCTCCCTGTTGGGTTGTTTGGGGTGCCCGCTACGTTCCAGTGGCTTATGAACAGGGTCCTCTGCCCTCACACTGCCTACGCTGCCTCTCTAGACGACATCATAATCTACAGTAATGATTGGCCACGGCACTTGAAACACCTGAGGGCTGTCTTAAAGTCGCTGAGGCGAGCGGGCCTCACAGCTAACACAAAAAAGTGTGCAATTGGGTGGGTGGAAGTACGGTATCTGGGGTTCCACTTGGGCCATGGGCAGGTGCGTCCCCAAATTAACAAGATCGCAGCAATTGCGGCCTGCCTGAGGCCCAAGACCAAAAAGGAGGTGAGATGGTTCTTGGGGCTGGCTGGCTATTATCGTAGGCTTCTACCTAATTATTCGGACGTCACCAGCCCGCTAACCGATCTCATTAAAAAGGGAGCTCCAGATCCGGTCCAGTGGACGGAGCAGTGCCAACAGGCCTTCTCTGAGGTAAAAGCCGCACTGTGTGGGGGGCCACTTTTACACTCCCCTGACTTCTCTCTCCCGTTTATTTTGCAGATTGATGCATTGGACAGAGAGCTGGGGGCTGTTTTGTCCCAGGAGGTGGAGGGCGAGGAACGCCCCGTGCTGTACATCAGCCGGAAACTCTTGATGCGTGAAAGCAGGTACAGTACAATCGAGAAGGAGTCTCTTGCCATCAAGTGGGCGGTCCTTGCCCTCCGATACTACCTGCTGGGGCGCCCTTTCGCTCTGTTCGGACCACGCGCCCCTCCAGTGGCTCCACCGCATGAAGGATGCCAATGCGCAGATCACCCGTTGGTATCGCACCCTCCAGCCATTTAAGTTCGAGGTGACCCACAGGTCGGGGGCGCAGGTGGTGGTGGTGGACTTCCTGTCCCATCGGGGGGGGAGTCAGCTTCAGGCCGGACGGCTCCCCGGCCTGAGTCGGGCGGTGGGGGTATGTGGCAGCGGGGGCGTGGCCAAGCAGCAGTCTGTGAATGGAGGGCGGGGTCAGGGAAGGTAAGTGGCTAAGTCATTCCACCTGCTGTCAATTAGTGTGTGTGTGTGTGTGTGTGTGTGTGTGTGTGTGTGTGTCACTGTTTGTTACAGGGATGGAGCATAAAAGGAGAGAGAGAGAGAGAGCAGAGAAAGGGAGCTCTCTCCCCAACCACAATGCATGTGTGTGTGAGTGAGTGAGTGAGTGAGTGAGTGAGTGAGTGAGTGATGAAAGGAAGCAAGTAAGCAAGCAAGCAAGCTGAAAAGCTCAATAAAGTATTTTTGTAAACATTAACTCTTGCCTGCCGTGCTTCTGTGCTCCACCCACATCAGGAAGTATTACACAGACATACATCATACATACAGTGGTGCTTGAAAGTTTGTGAACCCTTTAGAATTTTCTATATTTCTGCATAAATAGGACCTAAAACATCATCAGATTTTCACACAAGTCCTACAAGTAAATAAAGAGAACCCAGTTAAACAAATGAGACAAAAATATGATACTTGGTCATTTATTTATTGAGGAAAATGATCCAATATTACATATCTGTGAGTGGCAAAAGTATGTGAACCTTTGCTTTCAGTATCTGGTGTGACCCCCTTGTGCAGCAATAACTGCAACTAAACGTTTCCGGTAACTGTTGATCAGTCCTGCACACCGGCTTGGAGGAATTTTAGCCCATTCCTCCGTACAGAACAGTTTCAACTCTGGGATGTTGGTGGGTTTCCTCACATGAACTGCTTGCTTCAGGTTCTTCCACAACATTTCGATTGGGTTAAGGTCAGGACTTTGACTTGGCCATTCCAAAACATTAGCTTTATTCTTCTTTAACCATTCTTTAGTAGAACGACTTGTGTGCTTAGGGTCATTGTCTTGCTGCATGACCCACCTTCTCTTGAGATTCAGTTCATGGACAGATGTCCTGACATTTTCCTTTAGAATGCACTGGTATAATTCAGAATTCATTGTTCCATCAGTGATGGCAAGCCATCCTGGCCCAGATGCAGCAAAACAGGCCCAAACCATGATACTACCACCACCATGTTTCACAGATGGGATAAGGTTCTTATGCTGGAATGCAGTGTTTTCCTTTCTCCAAACATAATGCTTCTCATTTAAACCAAAAAGTTCTATTTTGGTCTCATCCAGCCACAAAACATTTTTCCAATAGCTTTCTGGCTTGTCCACATGATCTTTAGCAAACTGCAGATGAGCAGCAATGTTCTTTTTGGAGAGCAGTGGTTTTCTCCTTGCAACCCTGCCATGCACACCATTGTTGTTCAGTGTTCTCCTGATGGTCAACTCATGAACATTAACATTAGCCAATGTGAGAGAGGCCTTCACTTGCTTAGAAGTTACCCTGGGGTCCTTTGTGACCTCGCTGACTATTACACGCCTTGCTCTTGGAGTGATCTTTGTTGGTCGACCACTCCTGGGGAGGGTAACAATGGTCTTGAATTTCCTCCATTTGTACACAATCTGTCTGACTGTGGATTGCTGGAGTCCAAACTCTTTAGAAATGGTTTTGTAACCTTTTCTAGCCTGATGAGCATCAACAATGCTTTTTCTGAGGTCCTCAGAAATCTCCTTTGTTCGTGCCATGATACACTTCCACAAACATGTGTTGTGAAGATCAGACTTTGATAGATCCCTGTTCTTTAAATAAAACAGGGTGCCCACTCACACCTGATTGTCATCCCATTGACTGAAAACGCCTGACTCTAATTTCACCTTCAAATTAACTGCTAATCCTAAAGGTTCACATACTTTTACCACTCACAGATATGTAATATTGGATCATTTTCCTCAATAAATAAATGACCAAGTATAATATTTTTTTCTCATTTGTTTAACTGGGTTCTCTTTATCTACTTTTAGGACTTGTGTGAAACTCTGATGATGTTTTAGGTCATATTTATGCAGAAATATAGAAAATTCTAAAGGGTTCACAAACTTTCAAGCACCACTGTACTTTTTTTTATTCTGCATGCATATCTGTTTGTTTCTTTTTTCTTTTGTAGCAGTCATTGCAGTTATTGTCATTTTTTTCCCTATGGTTTGTTTTTACCTCCTCCAACTTTGCTGGAGGTGGTTATGTTTTCACCTCTGTTTGATTGTTTGTTCGTTTGTTCCCAATGTAACTCCAAAAAACTAGTGAACAGATTTTGATGGAATTTGGAGGAAAGGTGAGCCATTGGCCAAGGAACAATTGATTAGATTTTGATGCAAATCTGGATTTGCATGTGGATCCAGGATTTTTTGCCTTTACCCAACGTAACTCAAAAAGTAGTGAAAGGATTTGGATAAAATTTGGTGGACAGCTTTAGTATTATCCTAAGTTCAAGTGATTTGATGTTGATATGTAGCTTGGTGGAGGTATGCACTCTACCGACTGCCCTTCTATTTTCTTTCTGTTGTAGTTGTCATCATTGTTAGTGATTTTTTTCCCTTCTGTTTTTTTTTTACATCTGTTGTTGTTATCATTGTCATGTTTCTTCATTTCCCCCTCTGTTTTGGTAACCATAGTTATTATTGCCATCTTTTTTTTTCATTTTTTTTTTTAATTCTGCTGTAGATTTAATTGTTGTTGGCTGAAGTTACATAATCCTTATCCACAGCCTTGGTCAAAGTAATAACCTCTAACCTCAATATATTATCTTGTGGCCTTATTCTAAAATGAACCTCAGCGGCCACACAGCCTCTCTCCTTTGTTTTTTTATTACATACATTTTTTATTCTACATACACATCAAAAGCTAGGAGTCTTGCTGTGGATTATGTTATGGCTTTGATGGGATTGCAGCTGCATGACTTCTTAATGCTTGGAAGCCCTTGTTACTGGGACTAAAAGTTTGTAGGATTAATGATGACATATTCTACTGTGTTGGGTAAGTTCACATTCAGTTTATACCAGCACAGAACAACATGCATGTGCACGTTTCTCATTCAGTTAGTTGTTCTTTTGAGCACTTTATCAAAATGTCAAACAAGCTAGAAAACAAAACAAGCACAGGAGAAGCTGAACACAAGTGTGATTTTTCTGTGTGTGCATTTCTTTTTTCTTTGAATAGTAATTCACTCAAATCTGTTACATTCTACTTACTTCATCTCTGTCATTAAGCATAAATGTTGATTTATAATAGGCATAAAGGATCACCCATGTGACATGGTTAGAAGAAATACAGATGTGTCTCTGTTTATAATTTAGCACACTGGATTTTCAGCATGGGATAAAACAGAATCACAGAAACCCATGAAGAATCCTGCACTTTGTTACACCTGAGTGCCTTTCATCTCATCTCTCACTCTCTTTACCCACACTTTCATCTGCACCCTAGTTTATCATCTGTCCTGTCAGCCATTTAACACAGCTCTCTGGACGACTTAGGCATGCAGCAGTGTTCAAAATGCTAAAAAGGAAGTGACAAAGGTCATATGGAAAGTAAGAAACTTTCCTGACTGTCAAATCATGCTGGACTGCTTACTTTTTGCTGACGAGTCCCTCGATGTCATAAGGGTGCCTACCGTCATGCCCTCACACACCTTGATTTAACCCTGTCAATATCAGTGGACTAATTATCACACACACCTCAATTATGTGCCACTTAGTCATTTGTGTGTATGCACCTTGTGTGCTTAATAGTGTAAAAAGGGTTTCAGCCATCCATTATCTGTAGCCGCTTATCCTGTGCAGGGTCGTGGGCAAGCTGGAACCTATCCCAGCTGACTATGGGTGAGAGGTGGGGTACACCCTGGACAAGTCCCCAGATCTTCACAGGGCTGACACAGAGACAAACAACCATTCACACTCACATTCACACCTACGGTCCATTTAGAGTCACCAGTTAGCCTAACCTGCATGTCTTTGGAATGTGGAGGAAACCGGAGCACCCAGAGGAAACCCATGCAGACACGGGGAGAACATGCAAACTCCACACAGAAAGGCCCCCGTTGGCCACTGGGCTCAAACCCAGAACCTTCTTGCTGTGAGGTGACAGTGCTAACCACTACATCACGGTGCTGCCCCTATAAAAAGGGTTGCAATATTAAATATGTAAATGATGTGATGAAATAAATGTAGCTTAAAACATATTATACCTTGATTTTAGACCAACAGATCAATGCAATGTAAAATTAATAGTCAGACATAACAGGTCATGATCTCATCAAAATGAAAATAATAAAATAATATTTACAAATATTTGATTACATCGAGGGCGGCATGGTGGTGTAGTGGTTAGCGCTGTTGCCTCACAGCAAGAAGGTCCGGGTTCGAGCCCCGTGGCCGGCGAGGGCCTTTCTGTGCGGAGTTTGCATGTTCTCCCCGTGTCTGCGTGGGTTTCCTCCAGGTGCTCCGGTTTCCCCCACAGTCCAAAGACATGCAGGTTAGGTTAACTGGTGACTCTAAATTGACCGTAGGTGTGAATGTGAGTGTGAATGGTTGTCTGTGTCTATGTGTCAGCCCTGTGATGACCTGGCGACTTGTCCAGGGTGTACCCCGCCTTTCGCCCGTAGTCAGCTGGGATAGGCTCCAGCTTACCTGTGACCCTGTAGAAGGATAAAGCGGCTAGAGATAATGAGATGAGATGAGATCAATGCAATGTAAAATTAATAGTCAGACATAACAGGTCATGATCTCATCAAAATGAAAATAATAAAATAATATTTACAAATATTTGATTACATCGAGGGCGGCATGGTGGTGTAGTGGTTAGCGCTGTTGCCTCACAGCAAGAAGGTCCAGGTTCGAGCCCCGTGGCCGGCGAGGGCCTTTCTGTGCGGAGTTTGCATGTTCTCCCCGTGTCTGCGTGGGTTTCCTCCAGGTGCTCCGGTTTCCCCCCAGTCCAAAGACTTGCAGGTTAGGTTAACTGGTGACTCCAAGTTGACCGTAGGTGTGAATGTGAGTGTGAATGGTTGTCTGTGTCTATGTGTCAGCCTGGTGATGACCTGGTGACTTGTCCAGGGTGTACCCTGCCTTTCGCCCGTAGTCAGCTGGGATAAGCTCCAGCTTGCCTGCGACCCTGTAGAACAGGATAAAGCAGCTAGAGATAATGAGATGAGATGATTACATTGAAATTAAAAATAAAATTGAGTGTAAAATAATTTAATTAAAATTAAGACAATTAAATACACAATATATATTTTAGTATAAACATACATCATATATATTCTCTTTCTCTCTCTAGTGCTCAGCATAAATGAGTACACCCCCTTTGAAAAATAACATTTTAAACAATATCTCAATGAACACAAACAATTTCCAAAATGTTGAAAAGACAAAGTTTAATATAACATTTGTTTAACTTATAACGTGAAAGTAAGGTTAATAATATAAATTTAAATTACACATTTTTCAGTTTTACTCAAATTAGGGTGGTGCAAAAGTGAGTACACCCCACAACAAAAACTACTACATCTAGTACTTTATATAGCCTCCATGATTTTTAATGACAGCACCAAGTCTTCTAGGCATGGAACAAACAAGTTGGCGACATTTTGCAACATCAATCTTTTTCCATTCTTCAACAATGACCTCTTTTAGTGACTGGATGATGATGATGATAGTTTATTTCGAAAATGTAAACAAACAATGAATAAATAAGCAGAAAACAAGAAAAGCAAAACAGCATTTGCAACAAGAACACGTAAAAAGCCACTAAATTAGAAAATAAACCTTAAATAATATAGGTAATAATAATATATCAAAATCAAAACAAAAGAAAACAAAACAAAAATACAAACAAGGACACACTAAGCAGTTTTGAGTTTACATGTCCGAAAAGGAGTGGGCTGAAGTAAAAACTTATTTAATCCCACCCCTCTTACACACACACACACATACATACATATACATTGTATATTACTTATTACTTCAATTATTCAGATATCAATTCTCTATGACTGATGGAGAGTGATGCTCAACTTGTCTCTTTAGAATTCCCCATAGGTGTTCGATTGGGTTCAGATCAGGAGACATACTTGGCCACTGAATCACTTTCACCCTGTTTTTCTTCAGAAATCCAACAGTGGCCTTAGATGTGTGTTTAGGATCATTGTCATGTTGGAAAAGTGCACGATGACGAAGGGCATGGAGTGATGGTAGCATCTTCTCTTTCAGTATAGAGCAATACATCTGTGAATTCATGATGCCATCAATGAAATGCAGCTCCCCGACACCAGCAGCACTCATGCAGCCCCACATAAGGACACTGCCACCACCATGTTTCACTGTAGGCACCATGCATTTTTCTTTGTATTCCTCACCTTTGCGACGCCATACAGTTTTGAAGCCATCAGTTCCAAAAACATTTATCTTGGTCTCATCACTCCAGAGTATAGAGTCCCAGTAGTCTTCATCTTTGTCAGCATGGGCCCTGGCAAACTCTAGGTGGGCTTTTTTGTGCCTGGGCTTTAGGAGAGGCTTCTTTCGTGGACGGCATCCATGCATGCCATTCCTCTGCAGTGTACGCCATATTGTGTCATGGGAAATAGTCACCCAGTTTGGCTTTCTATTTCTTTAGATAACAACAGTGAACTTGCATGCCAATTTTCTTCAACCCTTCTCATCAGAAGATGCTCCTGTCGAGGTCTTAACTTCCATGGATGACCTGGACGTCTCTCTGAGATGGATGCAGTTCCATCTTTCTTAAATTTTTGTACCACTTTTGCTACAGTATTCTGACTGATAAGTAAAGCTTTGCTAAGCTTCTTGTAGTCTTCACCTTTGTGGTGGAAAGAAATAATTTTCTTTGGGGAATTCTGAAGAGACAAGTTGAGCATTGCTCTCCATCCAGCATCCAGTCACTAAAAGAGGTCATTGTTGAAGAATGGAAAAAGATTGATGTTGCAAAATGTCACCAACTTGTTCATTCCATGCCTAGAAGACTTGGTGCTGCCATTAAAAATCATGGAGGCCATACAAAGTACTAGATGTAGTAGTTTTTGTTGTGGGGTGTACTCATTTTTGCACCACCCTAATTTGAGTAAAACTGAAAAATGTGTAATCTAAGTTTATATTATTAACCTTACTTTCACGTTATAAGTTAAACAGATGTTATATTAAACTTTGTCTTTTCAACATTTTGGAAATCATTTGTGTTCATTGAGATATTGTTTAAAATGTTACTTTTCAAAGGGGGTGTACTCATTTATGCTGAGCACTGTATATAGTGGCACGGTGGTGTAGTGGTTAGCACTGTTGCCTCACAGCAAGAAGGTTCTGGGTTCGAGCCCAGGGGTCGACGGGGGCCTTTCTGTGTGGAGTTTGTATGTTCTCCCTGTGTCTGCGTGGGTTTCCTCTGGGTGCTTTGGTTTCCCCCACAGTCCAAAGACATGCAGGTTAGGTTAATTGGTGGCTCTAAGTTGACTGTAGGTGTGAATGGTTGTTTGTCTCTTTTTGTCAGCCCTGTGATGACCTGGATACTTGTCCAGGGTGTACCCCGCCTCTCATCCATAGTCAGCTGGGATAGGCTCCAGCTTGCCTGTGGCCCTACACAGGATAAGCGGCTACAAATAATGGATGGATGGATGTACAAATGTAATAATCAGACATGATAGATCATGATCACATTAAAAGTAAATAAATAAATTCATAAAAATATTAAAGGAGCAGAGCTCCATACTTAAGACTATATGGTAATGCATCAGCCTGAATTTTGATGGATTTTGCTACTGTACAATGCCTGCATGTATGTGTACCACCACAGGAAACCCAATCGCAACGCATCTCAAACACTTGATCACCAGAGAATGAAATCTGTATCTTTATTAACATAAGATAAATGTGTTTTTTTTTTTTTTATCCAGCACTTATTTTTAATTTGCTTTTTAAAAAATAAATTGAGATTATTTACTAACACATTTTTTGGAATATATTTATGACAATTTCATATAAAATTAGTTAAAACAGTTATTATTCCACTAGCTTCTTGGACAGTTGACCGTTTCTTTCATGTAAGGGCGATAGACAGCTGTAAGCGAAGGAAGCGTTTTATTGAAAGCACGCTAGCAAACATCCAAAACATAGACAAAGGTGGAGTCGAAAAACAGGCAGTGGTAGAGTGAGGTACAGACAGAATGTCAGAGGTAATACAGTACTCACAATCCAAAAACACAAACAGGGTCAAAACCAGAAAAGCGATACAAAATATGAGGCTTGGTAACATCAGACACAGGGTACAGAGTGTATACTTCACAAAATCTGTTTGTTACTGAGAGTCCTTATATGTATGTGCAGTGATTGTGCTCTAATCAGGAACAGGTGCATAGTAATTAGTCCTAATGGTGCTGCATGCGCCGAGTGCCAACGTGCGTAGACGTGAGAGATGTAACCAGACAACTGGTTGATATATCAAGTTTGATATTCGATTGTAACTATACAGTCATGATATAAAGTGAAAGCACTGGTTCACTGCTGTCCACCAGGCACCCAGCAAAGTCACACCATAATAAATGTCGTGGTGTTGTTTCTGGCACATGGCATGCGGTGTCAAAGAAAGGAATAAATATGTATCATAACTGTGATGTGTATCTCATTATTGGCATCATGGTTACAAGACAATGCAGCAATTTATTGACATGAAATACACTACACAATTCAATGGTTCATATGCGATAATATTATTATTCTGTTCAGGTTGGTTTTATACCTTTGCAAATATTTTGCTCATAGACTCATCAGGAGATTTGCTTTTAGGCAGTGCCTAAATATCTATATTAGAAATGTCAATACACATACCTTAATAAATGCAGCTTCTTGCATAATTTACTTATTATGCCTGGATTTTAAACCAGTAGATCAAGCTGTATACATCTTAAACGACATCATGGATTCAGTTTTTAACTTGGTTATTGATGAAGTTTATGATTGCTAAAGTGTCAGGTTTTTCACCCAAACTGAAACTTGACATGCATTTTTTTTTCCTTGCTTACATCATTTAGCTCTCTAATTATTTCTCAACTTTAAGTCTGTAAACAAGCTATGCTAATTGAGCCATTTACAAACTTGACTTTGTTTCCTGTATTGTCTGTCTTTGCTGACATAAATAGTTCTTTCTGTCACCTTCTTCCTTGTTGTTTTTTGTTTGTTTATTTATTTATTTTTGTTCACTCTGAGTCTGCTGTTTGAACTCTGGATGTGTGAATGTCAAACAGAATTCAAGAGTGTGCTTAAGGCAAGAAAAAGATCAAGAAAAAGATCTGATAAGGGAGAGAATTTGTGCAGTGAGTGTGTCCTCTTGGACTGAAGTTGTAGGGTTTTTTTTTGGGTTGTTTTTTTTTTAAATAAGCCTTCTCATAGAGTAAAAACTGTTGTAAGATTTGCAATATTTCTAAGCTTTTTATTTCCAATTTACCAGCTGTGAATTTCAGCAAAAAGAACAAACCTTGATTCTTTTCCTGCCATTTGATAGCTGGGTTTGTCAAGAAGTGTCCTTGGTGTAAACGGGCTGAAGCTCTGTGTTGAGTTCATGAACTTAAGAGTTAGATAGACACTTTCCCATCTAAGTCATGTGATCAGAAAGCACTGCAAATGTTGTGTCTATTTTTGAAATTTCTCTTTAGTTTCCTTACATTCCTGTTAAAACCCGGATGAACTTGCTGAAAGCTTATGATATTCAGTGATTCCTGAAATTAACAGGACGGCTTCTAATGTTTCTAATTATTCAAATTAATTTCATCACATCACATCACATTATCTCTAGCCGCTTTATCCTTCTACAGGGTCGCAGGCAAGCTGGAGCCTATCCCAGCTGACTACGGGCGAAAGGCGGGGTACACCCTGGACAAGTCGCCAGGTCATCACAGGGCTGACACATAGACACAGACAACCATTCACACTCACATTCACACCTACGGTCAATTTTAGAGTCACCAGTTAACCTAACCTGCATGTCTTTGGACTGTGGGGGAAACCGGAGCACCCGGAGGAAACCCACGCGGACACGGGGAGAACATGCAAACTCCACACAGAAAGGCCCTCGCCGGCCCCGGGGCTCGAACCCAGGACCTTCTTGCTGTGAGGCGACAGCGCTAACCACTCAAATTAATTTCATAATATTTAAAATTTTACTTGTATTCCTAATGAGCAAGTATGATGGTTGTATTTGAGCCATTGTACAGTGGTGCTTGAAAGTTTGTGAACCCTTTAGAATTTTCTATATTTCTGCATAAATTTGACCTAAAACATCATCCTGTTAGAATGCAGGCACTTACGGATGTATGCGCAGAGGAGAGCAGAGTGCAGACTGTCAACAAAGCCAAGACAAGAGACAGGAATCGGAGTCGGTAAACTAGCGAGGGTTGGGCGATTGGCAAACAACTTGGCGAAGGAAAGACAAAGAGCGAAAACTTGGAAGAAATAGCAAAGGGTCAGAAATACAGGAGGGAGGCAGTCAGAAAAGATACAAGGCTCAATATGAACTAAGCAAGCAGGACAATACTTCACAATGGTGTGTCTGTTTGGGGAGCTTAAATAGAGAGAGGTGATTAAGGAAATGAGAGACAGCTGAGATTCAGTAGGTTGGAGACAGAGGGCATTGTGTGTCTTGGGAACTGTAGTCCAGGGTATCAATTTTTGTAGTGTTCCCACTGAGAAAACTACAACATCCCCCCTGAGGTGCTACCTCTGGGAGCTACATTTTTTTCTTGGATGACCCCTACCTCTGGGTGCTGGTTTGTTGGGATATTGGGCATGAAATTCTTGTTTTAGAAGAGGGTCTAGAATGTCCTTGGCCCTGACCCAACTTTGTTCCTTGGGTCCATATCCTTCCCAGTCTACCAGGTACTCAACTTGGCCTCCGCTTCATCTTGATTCGAGGATCTTATTAACCTGGTAGATGGGTTCTCCCTCTAGATCGAGTGTAGTGTGTTCCTGGTGTGTTGCTGGCAAGGGGTTCCGGGATATCAGGTTTTAGCTGTGATACATGGAAGATAGGAGATACTCGGCTGTGAGGGGGAAGTTCAAGGTGGTATGATACATCATTAATGCGGCACACAACTTTGAATGGCCCAATGTAGCATGGCTGAAGTTTTCTACAGGTGTTGGGTTCGCTCAGGTTCTTTGTGGCCACCCATACTCTGTCACCTGGGGAGAAGTTTGGAGTCTCACCTCTGTGCTTGTCCGCATATTTCTTGTACTTGGTGCACACTGATTCAAGACACTGATGGACCTCCTCCCAGATGGTTTGACTGCATGCGAACCAGTCATTGACTGCTTGTGCTTGGCAGGGTGTGTCATCCCAGGGGAACAAGGGCAGTTGGTAGCCAAGTATGCACTGGAAAGGTGTTAACTGGGTAGCTGAGTTTTTGAGCGAGTTTTGTGCATACTCAGTCCAAGGAAGGAAGCATGCCCAGTCCCTCTGGTTGTGCATGCAGTAGATCCTCAGGAAACAACTGATCTCCTGATTTGCTCTTTCTACTTGGCCGTTAGACTGGTGGTGATAGCTTGATGTGAGACTCACAGATACTCCCAACCTTTCCATGAAGCCTGTCCAGAAACATGAACTGAACTGGGAGCCTTGGTCACTGACTATGTCCTCGGGGATGCCAGAGTACCTGAAGATTTGTTGAAACAACAGTTTTGCATTTTGAGAAGCTGTGGGGATGCCTGGCAATGGGATGAGTTTAAGTGCCTTAGAGAATCAGTCAATGGTCACCATTATGGTGGTGTTACCTTGAGAGGGAGATAGATCAGTGATAAAGTCAATAGCTAAGTGTGACCAGGGTCTTTGAGGAATTGGGAGGGGGCATTAATTGTTGGGGGGGGTCTTGGAACTTTTGCTTGGGCACATTCACAACATGAAATGATGAACTGGTTTATTTCTGTGAGCATGTTCTCCCATCAATACTTGTTTCTTAATATTTGGTATGTGCGTTGACTGCCTGGATGTTTTGTGGCAGGAGATGTGTGTGCCCAGGTGATGAGTCTGCTGCGAAGATGCTTGGGTACGTAGAGAAGACCAGGTGGGGAATGAATGGGACAGGCTTTAGGTTGTGACTTCCTTATTTCTTTGTCCAGTTCCCAGGTGATGGCTCGTACGAAGCATTGTGGTGGAAGGATAGGATGAGAAGCTGAGTCTTGGTGTGATGGACTGAAAGTTCTGGATAGGGCATCTGCTTTGGTATTCTTGGAACCAGGGCAGAATGAAATGGTGAAGTTGAATCAATAATGCCCACCTGGTCTGACGTGGATTTAACATTTTGGCTTTACTGAGGTATTCTAGGTTCTTGTAATCCGTGAGGATTATGAAGGGGTGAGTAGCTCCCTCTAGCCAATGCCGCCACTCCTCGAGGGCTAGTTTAATGGTGAGCAGTTTTCTGTTCCACATCATAATTCCTCTCTGCTGAAGATAACTTCTTTGAAAAGAAAGCTATTGGGTGTAGCTTCTGTTTCTCCCCAAAGCATTGGGAAAGAATGGCCCATACTCCAGTGTCCGATGCATCCACTTCTATGATGAATGGCTTAGTAGGGTCGGGATGCTGGAGTATGGGAGCCAAAGTGAAGGCAAGCTTGAGCTTGCTGAAGGCTTCCTCTGCCACCAAGTTCCAATGTAGGCGCTTGGGACCCTTCTTCAGTAATGCTGTCAAGGGGGGCTGCCAGAGAGCTGGAATCTTGAATGAACTGGCGGTAGAAGTTTGCAAAGCCCAAGAACTGTTGAAGGTCCTTAATGGACTTTGGGGTCAGCCAGGACGTGACTACTGATACTTTAGATGAGTCCATGCTTACTCCTTCTACGCTGATGATATAGCCAAGGAAAGAGATTTTGTTTTGATGAAACTCACACTTTTCAGCTTTTATGTAGAGATTGTTTTCCAGTAAATGCTTGAGAATTGCTCTGATGTATTCCTGGTGACGTTTGATATCGGATGAGTACCGGTATATCAGGATATCATCAGTGTAAGCAATGGCATATTTGCCCAGCATGTCCTGTAGCATGTCATTGATCAGGCACTGGAACACGCTGGGAGCCGAAGAAAGGCCATAAGGCATTACCTGGTACTCGAAGTGTCCCACAGTAGTGTTGAAGGCTGTCTTCCACTCATCACCTTTCCTAATCCTGATCTGATTATATGCACTGCGGAGGTCCAGCTTATAAAATATCCTTGCTGATCTTAGTTGCTCCAGAGCCACTGGGACCAGGGGAAGTGGATAAGGGTATTTTACTGTGACCTGGTTTAAACCTCTGCAATCAATGCAAGGCCTTACTCCACCTCCTCGTTTCTCCACAAAAAGAAACCAGCCGATGCAGGAGACTTGGAAGGGTGGATATATCCCTGTTTGAGGGCCTCCTGAATATAATCCTCCATGTCAACATGTTCCTTCTGGGATAGAGGGTAAATACGACTGCGTGGTGGTGACATACCTGGTAGTAGGTCAATCGCACAGTCATATGGCTGGTGTGGAGGTAGCCTGCAGGCCTTCCCCTTACTGAAAACTTCCGATAGATCCTGATAACACTCAGGAATGTTGTTCATGGAGTCTGGTTGAGGACTTTCTACTGAGATGGATGATATTTTGATTTGAGGATGAAAGACAGCTCTGGACGCACATGGATGACCACTGAAAAATTTCCTTATTTTGCCAAGAGATCAAAGGGTCATGCAGCTGGAGCCAGGGATATCTAAGAACAATGTCATGGTCAATGATAGTGGTCACATACAGGGAAATTAACTCTTTGTGTAACGCTCCCACTTGAATCTGGACTGGATGGATGCATGTGGTGACAAGTCCATCACCTATGGGTCCTCCATCGATGGCCCTAATGCTGACTGTGCTGTGCAGAGGGGTGGTAGGCAGGTTGAACTTCTGTATGATGGTGCTGTTAATAAAGTTCCCCTCTGCCCCTGAGTCAATAAAAGTAGAAAGGACGTAGGTGGAGGATGCTACCCTTCGCAATACTGGAATCTTAAAGGATTTAGAGTTAAGTTCTCTCACCGGTAATGTGGATTTCGCTGGTGTCTCTGCTGGAGATTCATGGACTGGACGGACTGGACAGTGCCGGATGTTATGCTTGGCAGTCGAATACGAATACGAATATCTTTTATTTGTCATTGTAACAAGTACAACGAAATTAAGCAGTCCTTGTTCGGTAAAGCAATAAATAATTAAAATAAAGACAAGAGAAAATAAAAAAATATTAAAAGAAGACTCAAAACCTCTCACACAAAAGTACATACTACTCAAACCTCACCCACCCACCCACCCACACATATCACAGCCGTACACTTCCACATTCATGCTGTAGATATAAAACTATACTTTAATAGCATAATTTAGTGCAGTAATAGCTGCTGGATAAAAGCTATTTTTCAGTCTGTTTGTCCTGGTTTTCATGGACCTGTATCTCCTACCGAATGGCAGCAGTTCAAACAGGTTGTGGCCTGGATGTGATATGTCTCTCAGAATGGAATTGGCCTTTTTTAGGCAGCGGGTGCTGTACAGGTCTTCCAGAGAGGGAAGAGGGCAGCCGACGATGTTCTGTGCTACCTTTATGACCCCCTGGAGCTCTTTCCTCTGTGCTACAGTGCAGCCTGGGAACCACACACATAGGCAGTATGTTAGTATACTCTCCACTGAGCAGCGGTAGAAGGACACAAGCAGCCTCTGACAGATGTTATTTTTCCTGAGTACTCTGAGGAAATAAAGTCTCTGCTGTGCCTTCTTTACTAGCCCAGTGGTGTTGACGCCCCAGGTCAGGTCCTCCTTGATGTTGACTCCCAGAAAGCGGAAATCAGACACCCTCTCCACACAGACCCCCTCAATCACCAGTGGCTGGATGGCAGTCCTCCTCCTCCTAAAATCCACGACCAGCTCCTTGGTCTTGGCTATGTTTAGGAGCAGGTTATTGGCTCCATACCACCCCACCAAACGTTCCACTTCATCTCTGTAGGCGGACTTATCCCCCCTTGAGATAAGTCCAACTACTGTGATGTCATCAGCAAATTTCACTATGGTGTTACTGAGATAGGCAGGGGAGCAGTCATGGGTGTAGAGTGTGTACAGCAGAGGACTTAACACACAGCCCTGCGGCGAGCCAGTGCTGAGGCTGAGGGCCCTGGAGGTGTGATGACCTACACGCACTCGCTGTGTGCGCTCTGTTAAAAAGTTCTTAATCCAAAGACAGGTGGAGTATGGTATGCCAATGCCTGTTAGTTTGTCCACCAGTCTATTGGGGAGGATGGTATTAAAAGCAGAGCTAAAGTCTATGAAGAGCAGCCGAGCATAACTCCCCTGCTGCTCCAGATGTGACAACGCAGCATGGAGAGCTGTGGCTACCGCATCCTCAGTGGCCCTGTTCCCCCTATAAGCAAACTGGTGTGGGTCAAAAGTGGGGGGGATGAATGACAAGATGTGCTTCCGGACCAGTTTTTCAAAGCATTTAATAATCACAGTCCTCAGTAAAAGCACAAGCCCTCCTTACGTTGTCTCGCACACTCAGCACGGGTTAGCCTAGTGCGTGACACCTCCATGGGTGAGTTGTCCTCAGAAGGCTGCATAGATCTAGTGCTTTCATGGAGAGAGGGTCGGCATTTTAGCAGTTGGTCTAGACGGATAGCCAGGTCAATGAGGGAGTCCATGGTGAGGTTTTCATCTCTGCAGGCCAGTTCACTGATGATCTCAGGGTCCAGACCTTGGCAAAAAACAGCTTTAAGGGCTGGGTCATTCCATCCACTGGCAGCCGCTAACATCCTGAAGTCCAGGGCATATTCAGCAACACTTCGAGAGCCTTGAGAGCTGGCGAGTAGACTCTCACCATCAAAAATCCCCTCTGGTTCATGGTCAAAAACTCTTGAATAGGGAGAGAAAATGCTCATAGGAAGTAGTAGGCTCACCACCCTTGTTCCAAATAGCAGTTACCCACCGGAGCACTTTGCCAGTGAGAAAGGATAGAAATTTGGCGATTTTATGCTCATCAGATAAGTTTGGTATGGTGGCAAAATACACAGAACATTGAAGTAGAAAGCCTTTACATATGATGGCATCTCCAGCAAACTTCTCCAGATTGGGGAGTTGCAGTGCTGGGCTAGGAGGAAACTCAGAGCATGCCAGGAGGGCCTGTGACATCACAGTTGCGAGCTGTGTCATCCTAGTGTTGAGATTGGTGAGTATCTGTTGATGTTCTCCCAGCAAATGCCCCTGTGCATTCAGAGCAGTCTGTTTTGTATCCTCAGCTACATCCATGTTCCATGTTGGCGAAGTATTCTGTTAGAATGCAGGCACGTACAGATGTATGTGCGGAGGAGAGCGGAGTTCAGACTGTCAATAAAGCCAAGATAAGAGACAGGAATTGGAGTCAGTAAATTAGCGAGGGTTGGGTGATCGGCAAACAACTTAGTGAAGGAAAGACAAAGAGTGAAAACTTGGAAGAAATAGCAAAGGATCAGAAATACGAGAGGCAGTCAGAAAAGATACAAGGCTTGGTATGAACTGAGTTAGCAAGACGATACTTCGCAATGCTGTGTCTGTTTGGGGAGCTTAAAAAGAGGGACAGGTGATTAAGGAAATGAGAGAGAGCAGAGATTCAGTAGGCCGGAGACAGATGGCGCTGTGTGTCTTGGGAACTGTAGTTCAGGGTATCCATGTTTGTAGTTTTCTCAGTGGGTTTACTGGCACATCAGATTTTTACACAAGTCCTAAAAGTAGATAAAGAGAACCCAGTTAAACAAATGAGACAAAAATATTATACTTGGTCATTTATTTATTGAGGAAAATGATCCAATATTACATATCTGTGAGTAGCAAAAGTATGTGAACATATAGGCAGGGTTTTTCAATGAATGGGATGACAATCAGGTGTGAGTGGGCACCCTGTTTTATTTAAAGAACAGGGATCTATCAAAGTCTGATCTTCACAACACATGTTTGTGGAAGTGTATCATGGCACGAACAAAGGAGATTTCTGAGGACCTCAGAAAAAGCATTGTTGAAGCTCATCAGGCTGAAAAAGGTTACAAAACCATCTCTAAAGAGTTTGGACTCCACCAATCCACAGTCAGACAGATTGTGTACAAATGGAGGAAATTCAAGACCATTGTTACCCTCCCCAGGAGTGGTCGACCAGCAAAGATCACTCCAAGACCAAGGCACGTAATAGTCGGCAAGGTCACAAAGGACCCCAGGGTAACTTCTAAGCAACTGAAGGCCTCTCTCACATTGGCTAGTGTTAATGTTCATGAGTCCACCATCAGGAGAACACTGAACAACAATGGTGTGCATGGCAGAGTTGCAAGGAGAAAGCCACTGCTCTTCAAAAAGAACATTGCTGCTCATCTGCAGTTTGCTAAAGATCATGTGGACAAGCCAGAAAGCTATTGAAAAAATGTTTTGTGGACGGATGAGACCAAAATAGAACTTTTTGGTACAAATGAGAAGCATTGTTTGGAGAAAGGAAAACACTGCATTCCAGCATAAGAACCTTATCCCATCTGTGAAACATGGTGGTGGTAGTATCATGGTGTAGGGACAGCTGCCATACCCGTAACCATGGTAACCTTTTCACAATCAGTTTGAACACACCAATCTCTGTACTCGACACCATGTTCTATCTCCGCCCCTTTCTCTGACTCCCTGTAATGGTATTGGACAGAGGCGATGCCAGATACCAGGTACAATGACGTCACGACTGCTTTAAACTCCCGGCGGGACCGAAATTCTGTCTCTCTGGCTGTGGAGCCGCTCTGTGGTGGATTCCACATGTGAAAGAGAGAAGCTGATGCATTGTAATAATAATAATAATAATAATAAATTTTATTTATAATGCACTTTCTATTGTTAAAATCTCAAAGTGCTACAAAAAATAGATAAAAAGGGAAGTTAAAAAAGGAGTTGCAATAAAAAAGTGTTGCACTAAAAAAAGCAGAGGCAATAAAATAAAAATGAAAAGAAGCAGAAGCAATAAAATAAAAATGAAAAGAAGGAACAAGATTAACAGTAGGCCAATTTAAAAAGATGTGTTTTTAAGTGTCTTTTAAAAGTTTCTGTAGGCTGTGGGGCCCTCAAATGGTCAGTGAGGGCGTTCCACAGCCTTGGAGCAGCACAGGAAAAGGCCCTGTCACCCATGCTGTGCAGTTTGGTTCTGGGTACGTGGAGGGTATTTGTGTTTGTGGACCGGAGGGAGCGTGTGTTGACCTGGGGGGTGAGGAGTTCTTGTAGGTAGTGGGGGGCATTTCCATTTATGCACTGGTGGGTGAGAAGTGAGACCTTGTACTGGATTCTGAAATGGACCGGGAGCCAGTGAAGGTTTTTTAGAATGGGGGTAATGTGTTCATGTTTGCGCACCCTCATCAGGATCCTGGCAGCAGAGTTCTGGATGTATTGAAGCCTCTGGATGTTCTTGCCAGGTATCCCGATGAGGAGTGCATTACAGTAGTCTAGTCTGGAGAAGACAAAGGCGTGGACGAGCTTCTCTGCATCTCCCAGGCTGAGTAAAGGATGGAGTTTGGCTATGTTTCTGAGATGATAGAAAGCTGTCTTACAGAGATGTTTGATGTGGGTGTCAAAGGTGAGGTGTGAGTCCATTTTAACACCCAGGTTAGTGACAGCTGTGGATAGGGGGATGTTTTGGCCAGAGAAGGAGATGCTGGTGATAGTGGAAGAGCGAAGCTGATGAGGAGTGCCAACCAGTATTGCTTCTGTTTTGGAGCTGTTTAATTGTAGAAAGTTGTGTCTCATCCACGCCTCAATCTCCTCCAGACAGGTGGCCAGATTGGATGTTGGCTGGGGAACAGATGAGGTGGGGGTTGTCCTGAGGTAGAGCTGGGTGTCGTCGGCGTAGCAATGGAAGGAGATACCATGTCTGGTGATGATATGTCCAAGGGGGAGCATGTAGATGGTGAAGAGTGTGGGGCCCAACACCGAACCCTGGGGGACACCACAAGTGACTGTGTGCGATTGTGATTTTGCCCTGCCCAGTGCTACGTGTTCAGTTCTGTCTGTCAGGTAAGAGGTAAACCAGTTGAGTACAGTGTCCGAGAGTCCAATGATATGTTGCAGGCGGTGAAGGAGAATGTTGTGGTCGACAGTGTCAAAAGCAGCTGTCAGGTCCAGGAGGATGAGTAGGGAGGTGAAGCCAGCGTCTGCCGTCATCAGGAGGTCATTTGTGACCCTGACCAGAGCTGTCTCTGTGCTATGGCCAGGGCAGAAGCCAGACTGAAACTTCTCGAACAGGTTATTGTGTTTGAGGTGATTATGGAGTTGAGCTGCAACTGTTTTTTCCAGCACTTTTGACAGGAATGGAAGATTGGAGATCGGCCGGTAGTGGGAGAGGACATCTGGATCGAGGGTGGGTTTTTCCAACAGGGGTCTGATGACAGCAGTTTTTAGTGCAGAAGGGACATGGCCATCCAGGAGGGAGTGGTTTATGATGTTAGTGATGAGAGGGGACACGGCAAAGATGTTGGCCTTCAGCAGAGCTGAGGGGAAGGGGTCCAGAGCACAGGTGGATGGCTTCATTTTTGTGATGATGCGCTCCACTTCTTCCTGTGTGGCTTCTGAGAATGAGCAGAGGGGCTGGACAGTCGTCGGCGAGGAGTCATCAGTTTGCAGGGGTAGGACAACAGTGGCAGAGAGGTGTAACCGGATGTTGTGAACTTTTTGCCTGAAGAAGTTCATGTGCATGTTGCACCTCTCCTCAGTGGTCTCAGAATGGGAGGATGAGGGGGGCTTGAGAAGGTGATTTATTGTTGAGAAAAGTTGTTTGGAATTACCAGGGCTGTTATTGATGATGGAGGAGTAGAACTTGGACCGCGCATCCCTCAAAGCTTCTGTGTATGCCCTCCTGTGTTCCCTGTACGCCTGTTTATGGACAGTCAGTCCAGAGGCTGAGCTGCCGCTCAAGAGCATGCCCAGCCGTCTTCATTTTTCGCAACTCACCATTGTACCAAGGGGCTGAGCACGTGAAGGAGACTGACCTGGATGTTAGAGGTGAATGGAGGTCCAGGAGGCTGCTCAAGGACTGGTTGTAAAAATCCACAGAGTCAACAACAGAGGGGGAGACAGTGAAGCTAGAAGAGACACGTTGAAGATCCAAGGCCAGGGCATCCTGGTTAATGCCTTTCAGTTTTCTGAACTGCATCTGCCGCTTTGATTTGGTGTGAGAAGAGGGGAAAGGCAGCTCCATTGATATAACCATGTGATCTGATACACCAAGATCATAAACCTGTAGGTTACTGATAGGAGCAGAGTTTGAAATAACCAAATCAAGTGTGTGCCCTCTGGAGTGTGTGGGGACATCAACATGCTGATGTAAGTTCAATGAGTCAAGCAGCTGAAGGAAATCGGCTGCAGGTTGACGAGAAGGAACATCAACATGTATGTTTATATCTCCCAGGATTATCGTATTTGCAGACGTAGTGCAGAATGTTGTAAGGAGATCAGACATTTCTGGAATGAAGGCAGAGTTTGGTTTTGGGGGCCGGTAAATAAGGAGAACAGTCATGGGAAATGGTGGCTTGCATTTAAATGCAAGACACTCACAGGAGGATGTTACAGGCAGTGTGATGGGGGTCAATTCCAAGCCCTGTCGAAAAATGACAACAAGGCCACCACCACGGCCGGTGCTGCGAGCTGCCTCCAGATAACTGTAGCCCGGGGGACAGGCTTCATTGAGGGCAGAGTAGTCCTCTGGCTGGTGCCAGGTTTCTGTTAGGCACATGAAGTCAAGTCCTCTCTCCCTGACATGTTCTTCAATCAATGAGGATTTATTCTTTATGGATTGACTGTTAAAAAGTTCAATTTTGACCAGAGACTGTGGAATGACTCTCTGAACAGGTCGCAGGACACTAAAATCCACTCCACGAGATCTGGGATATCCCAAGCTGGAATGCAGAGATCTCGCGATATTCCCATTGTTATTTGCAGCTGAGGCAACAGTGCTCTGATGACGCGTTAGACGTGTGCCAGAAGACCAGAGAGCTGGAATGTTTGTTGCAGAGCTGCTTGACTGTTTGTGGAAAACAAACTTTCGACTGGAGCCCCTATGGGTGTAGCGAGGGCGGCGAAGGAGTCCAAGCTCGTTGATGATGGGGATGTTAAGTCCAGGCGTGACTTTGGGCCGAAGTTGCCGAAGTTGTGAGCTGGAGTAGCTAAGCGCCATGCTGACCCAGGAGAGGCGCTAGCCTGCCGACGTTAGCGTCGTGTGCTGGATCGGTGGCGGCAGGTAGAAAGTTGTCCGCCAAGGCGTTATGGCGTTTGGTTGTTTGGTTGTTGGATCTACGAACCCAGAAACAGCTTGGCAGCCGCCCACCGTCAGCAAAAGGATAGCTGGATCCTACGCTGGATAGCTGGATAGCAGAAGGATAGCTGGATCCTACGAGTCAAAAGGAGCCCTTTTCCAATCGGAACAAGTTGACAGCTGGAAGTCGTCTGAAACAGGTAGGTGCTTAGCCACCTGGCTTCCCCACTGGTCAAAGAGAGGGTGAAAACGTATGCTTCAGGGTCCCGAAAAATTGGTGCTTTAGGCTCGTAGAAAGCATAAACGTCAAAAATAGCTCAAGCTTAAAAATAGCACAGATAGATCGCTGGATTGTCATCAAAGCGTTTTTTTTTTTTTTAAACTGTGCGAGCAGGCTATTCCAAAAGATCTCAGGCGGAGAAGCGGCGAACAGACAACGCCAGCGTCCTCTCCCCCCAAAACAGCATTGGCACTACAGAAGGGCAGAGACCAAAGAATGAGCTATTGATACCGGACTTTAACCAAAGTTCAATGTATTTGACCTTCGCAGAGTTGAAATAATAACTGAACTGGTTAGTTACTGCAGCCCATGCAGTGTTTCAAAGAGAAAAGGTGACCAGATCCCTTTTCCCACGTCAACAAATTATAAACAAGATTCCTTCTAGATCATCAGACGACCGAGGATCTCCAGCTGATGAGCTTAAGGAACAAAACCATCTTCTTCCTGGATCTGCTTCCCGCGCTATCCCAGATAACAGAAGGCACTTCTAATCACTAATAAGAGCGATCACCCCGAGTAAGGAGCAAAACCGTCTTCTTCCCCGGATCTGCATCCCGTGCAATCCCGGAGAAGGCACACTTCAATTGCTAACGAGTAAGGCTGGCATCTGGGCAAAGTTTGTTAGTTTTACTTGTACTGTAGCTACCGTAGTTAACATGAGCAGTGTTGTTTATTTGAATTCATTTGTGATTTTAAATGTACGCATTTTGAATCACATGAAAGTCAGTCTTAGACCGTGTGTTGTTGATTTACTTTGTTTACTATCTGATTTAGCTAGATTGTGCATGCTTTCTCTCTCTCTCTCTCTCTCTCTCTCTCTCTCTCTCTCTCTCTCTCTCACTTTTTAACCGAGGCTAGTTCAAACTCCAGATTCCTTTGACTTAATTTTCACACGTTCTCCTTGTAGGCACGGCCTGGCACGGCTCATGCATTCCATTCGCATTCCACACACTCTTTTACACACACACACACACACACACACACACACACACACACACACACATGATTTTCCCTATCACATTTTAACATCCACTCGCCCTATTACTTCTGATCACCATTAGTGCTTCAATTATCATACACACTACTGATTCTTTTGTATACATTTTGTATATATTGTATCATTTATATTGAATTATTCCTTGGATGTATCTGTGAAGATACTCAGTCATCCAGGTACATAGTAATCTGTGGTTGGTAGAAGAGAGCAACTGGACTTGCTTGAAAAGTCTTGAAGACGTTTCGCCTCTCATCCGAAAGGCATCCTCAGTTCTGTCTGTCTAATAGGGAGTATCAAGTATTTATCCTCTCATGGATCATCATAGAATCCGAATCAGAATGCTGATGGCTGCATTGTAGGTGGCTGATAGATGCCATAGACACCCACCTCTGTTCAGTGATGGTCGTTCCAAGTTGACAAAAATGAACGATCCTCTCTGGCTAAGATGTCTGCCAGTTTTCTGGAAGTCCTCTCATACTCCCGCACCAGTCGAAGGGAACTCATCCCAAAGTGCGTAGAAACATATCTGTGAACACCCACCTCTGTTCAGTGCACTTTGGGATGAGTTCCCTTCGACTGGTGCAGGAGTATGAGAGGACTTCCAGAAAACTGGCAGACATCTTAGCCAGAGAGGATCGTTCATTTTTGTCAACTTGGAACGACCATCACTGAACAGAGGTGGGTGTCTATGACATCTATCAGCCACCTACAATGCAGCCATCAGCATTCTGATTCGGATTCTATGATGATCCATAAGAGGATAAATACTTGATACTCCCTATTAGACAAACAGAACTGAGGATGCCTTTCGGATGAGAGGCGAAACGTCTTCAAGACTTTTCAAGCAAGTCCAGTTGCTCTCTTCTACCAACCACAGATTACTATGTACCTGGATGACAGTATCTTCACAGATATGTTTCTACGCACTTTGGGATGAGTTCCCTTCGACTGGTGCGGGAGTATGAGAGGACTTCCAGAAAACTGGCAGACATCTTAGCCAGAGAGGATCGTTCATTTTTGTCAACTTGGAACGACCATCACTGAACAGAGGTGGGTGTTCACAGATATGTTTCTACGCACTTTGGGATGAGTTCCCTTCGACTGGTGCGGGAGTATGAGAGGACTTCCAGAAAACTGGCAGACATCTTAGCCAGAGAGGATCATTCATTTTTGTCAACTTGGAATGACCATCACTGAACAGAGGTGGGTGTTCACAGATATGTTTCTACGCACTTTGGGATGAGTTCCCTTCGACTGGTGCGGGAGTATGAGAGGACTTCCAGAAAACTGGCAGACATCTTAGCCAGAGGGGATCGTTCATTTTTGTCAACTTGGAACGACCATCACTGAACAGAGGTGGGTGTCTATGACATCTATCAGCCACCTACAATGCAGCCATCAGCATTCTGATTCGGATTCTATGATGATCTATGAGAGGATAAATACTTGATACTCCCTATTAGACAGACAGAACTGAGGATGCCTTTTGGATGAGAGGCGAAACGTCTTCAAGACTTTTCAAGCAAGTCCAGTTGCTCTCTTCTACCAACCACAGATTATTCCTTGGATGCTATTGTTGCTATATCTGATCAGTATTAGTTTGTTAATTCCTGTTGGCCATTTCAAAAAATGGTGTCTTTGGAATAAACTGTGTCCTGTTTGTTGTTACAAGATTCACTGAAGTGCCAACCTCCATCAAGAAAAGAACTCTAATTGCTTTCACCCATTTTGTTAATGAATTTATGAGACTGATCCCTTTTTACATGAGACTAATTTGATTTACTGATTAATGAATTTATGAGACTGATACCTTTTTACGAGACTGATTTGGTAAGCCCATTGCACCTACAGTGGTTTGGGCCTGTTTTGCTTCATCTGGGCCAGGACGGCTTGCCATCATTGATGGAACAATGAATTCTGAATTATACCAGTGAATTCTGAAGGAATATTTCAGGACATCTATCCATGAACTGAATCTCAAGAGAAGGTGGGTCATGCAGCAAGACAACGACCCTAAGCACGCAAGTCATTCCACCAAAGATTGGTTAAAGAAGAATAAAGTTAATGCTTTGGAATGGCCAAGTCAAAATCCTGACCTTAATCCAATCGAAATGTTGTGGAAGGACTTGAA
Organism: Neoarius graeffei; assembly: GCF_027579695.1. Lineage (NCBI taxonomy): Eukaryota > Metazoa > Chordata > Actinopteri > Siluriformes > Ariidae > Neoarius > Neoarius graeffei. The sequence goes on from NC_083587.1 coordinate 26,083,715, forward strand.
GCAAGCAGTTCATGTGAGAAAACCCACCAACATCCCATAGTTGAAGCTGTTCTATACGGAGGAATGGGCTAAAATTCCTCCAAGCCAGTGTGCAGGACTGATCAACAGTTACCGGCAGTGTTTCATTGCAGTTATTGCTGCACAAGGGGGGTCGCACCAGATACTGAAAGCAAAGGTTCACATACTTTTGCCACTCACAGATATGTAATATTGGATCGTTTTCCTCAAGAAATAAATGACCAAGTATAATATTTTTGTCTCATTTAACTGGGTTCTCTTTATCTACTTTTAGGACTTGTGTGAAAATCTGATGATGTTTTAGGTCATATTTATGCAGAAGTATGGAAAATTATGAAGGGTTCACAAACTTGTGTATACAACCCCAATTCCAAAAAAGTTGGGATGCTCTGTAAACTAAATAAAGACAGAATGTGATAATTTACAAATCATGGAAATGCTATATTTAATTGAAAATAGTACAAAGACAACATATCATATATTGAAACAGAAATTTTATTGTTTTTTGAGAAATATATGTTCATTTTGAATTCGATGTCAGCAACATCTTTCAGAAAATTTGGGACAGGGGCGTGTTTACTGCTGTGTTGCATCATCTCTACTGTTAACAACACTCTGTAAATGTTTGGGAACTGAGGAGATCAGCTGCTGTAGTTTTGAAAGAGAAACATTGTCCCATTCTTGCCTGATATACAATTTCAGATGCTCAACAGTTCGGGGTCTCCTTTGTCGTATTTTGCGCTTCATAATGCACCAAATGTTTTAATAGGGAGACAGGTCTGGACTGCAGCAGGCCAGTTTAGCACCTGGACTCTTTTACTACGGAGCCATGTAGTTTTAATATATGCAGAAAGCGGTTTGGTGTTGTCTTGCTGAAAGAAGGAAGGCCTTCCCTGAAAAAGATTTAGTCTGGATGGCAGCATATTGCTCTGAAACGTGTTTATATCATTCAGCATTCATGATGCCTTCCCAGATGTACAAGCTCCCCATGTCATGTGCACTAATGCCCCCTCATACCATCACAGATGCTGGCTTTTGAGCTGTGCACTGATAACACGCCAGATGGTCCCTCTCCTCTTTAGCCTGGAGGACGTGGGGTCCATGATTTCTAAAAAGAATTTCTACTTTTGATTCATTAGACAATTTTCCACTTCACCTCAGTCCATCGTAAAAGAGCTCGGGCCCAGAGAAGGGGGTGGGGTTTCTGGATACTGTTTATATCTGGTTTTAACTTGCATTTGTGGATGCAGTAATGAAGTGTTTTCACAGATGATGGTTTTCTGAAGTGTTCCTGAGCCCATAGACTGATTTCCACTACAGACACATGTCTGCTTTTAATGCAGTGTCTCCTGAGGGCCTGAAGATCACAGGCATCCAATGTCAGTTTTCAGCCTTGTCTCTTGCATACAGAGATTTCTCCAGATTCTCTGAATCTTTTAATGATATTATGGACCATAGATGATGTGATCCCCAAATTCTTTGCAGTTTTACATTGAGGAACGTTATTCTTAAATTGTTGCACTCTTTGCCCACGCAGTCTTTTACAGAGTGGTGAACCCTGCCCCATCTTTACTTCTGAGAGACTGCCTCTCTGGGATGCTCTTTTTATACACAATCATCTTACTGACCTGTTGACAATTAACCAGATTATTTTTTTAGCATTACACAACTTTTTCAGTCTTTTGTTGCCCCTGTCCCAACTTTTCTGAAACATGTTGCTGACATCAAATTCAAAATGAGCAGAAATTTTTCGAAAAACAATAAAATTTCTCAGTTACATGTGATATGTTGTCTTTGTACTATTTTCAATGAAATGTAGGGTTTCCATGATTTGCAAATCTTCTCATTCTGTTTTTATTTAGATTTTACACCATGTCCCAACTTTTTTGGAATTGTGTATGTGTGTGTGTGTGTGTGTGTGTGTGTGTGTATTACTGTCATAATCATGGTGGCAAGGAAAAACTCCGTGAGAGATCATGAGGAAGAAATTTTCAAAGGAAAAAGCTCAGAAAAAAGGGAACCCATTCTCTTCTCAGTGACACTTTTCATGCTGAATTTCCCTTTCACAACTGTATAGTATATTATAAAATTAAATAATAGTAATTGTGTTGAAAGGATCGTCAATGTGAGCACTGTGTGAATGAGAGTCCTGGGATGAGCACAGGACAGTCTTGATGATTGCAGCATCAGTTCTTAAGGACAAATCTTTTTTTCTTCTCAGATGACTTTCTTTAAAAGTTTGTTGCCGATCAACAATAAGCACTTTCTGCGGAAGATGCTATATCTCTGGCTGCTGGGAACTGTGAATGTCTCATTCACATGCCTCTGGGAGAGATGCTTATTCCATGCAGGAGATATTTTAATTTACCTGCAATTGTTTTAGGCTGTAATTATAGCTAAATGTCAAAGTAAATGTGAAGAGCTGCTTCCATACAAGGGCCATGCAGCCATATACATAATCAAAGCTTGATCCTTTTTGAATTAGTAAAAATCACTCCATTAATAATGTCGATGATCCAGCTGCCTGTGTGTTTGATTAGCAAAGGACCGAGTTTGAGTATTAAAGCTCACAGTGGTGTCACAGGACTGCTTGTGGCTGTCACAGCTAATCGGATTGAGCTATTGGAGTAGTTCAGACTGCAGTGTAATGCTGACACAGCTCAAGCAGGGTGAAGAATGAAACCAGTGTTCCTCATCCATTTCCTCTGTATCAGCCCAAATATCCATGTCTGAAGATTGCTGCAGGCTGATTTTGGAGAAATTACTCTTTTGGACATATTTAGAAATGATTAGAGCTAATCACATAATATGTGATTATGTTTCAACACTCGGTAGAGTGCATACCTCTGCCAAGCCATATATTAGAATATCCTGGATCAACATACATATCTGGATTTGCATTGATATCTAATCAATTGTTCCTTGGCCCATGGTTCACCTTTTCTCAAAATTTCATAAAAATCCATTCACTACATTTTGAGTAACGTTGGGAACAAACAATGAGCAAGTGTGATGGTGTATCAGGGCCATTATAGGTAAAACAAACAAATAAACAAACAAACAAATGAACAAAAAAACAGGGCTGAAGTGGAGTTACTATTCTGAGAAAAAAGATTCAGAATTTCTGAGCTTAAAGTTATATATTTACAAGAACAAAAAACAAAACACAAAAGTAGATATTCTCCAAGATTATAAAGTCATAAATTTGTGAGAAAAAGCTCAGAAATTCTGAGAATTTTTTACAAAAATTCCGAGATTAAAAAGTTAGAAATTCCAAGATTAAGAAGTCACAAATTCTCATCTCATTCATCTCATCTCATTATCTCTAGCCGCTTTATCCTTCTACAGGGTCGCAGGCAAGCTGGAGCCTATCCCAGCTGACTACGGGCAAAAGGCGGGGTACACCCTGGACAAGTCGCCAGGTCTGGCTGCAGTGCATTCTGTGAAATGCAGTTGAAAATCTCTTAGCACTTCATTTAAATAATATTGGCTAGTGTTGAGTGGTGTATCAGATATATTCAATTCAGCTAGCATGATAGTGAATGAGTCAAAGATGAGTTCAATATCATACTACCTGAATGGAATATATCTGGTATACCACAAAAAAGCCAGCCAATGTTATTATTATTATTATTATTATTATTATTATTATTATTATTATTATACATTCCTTTCGGGTGTTCAACACATCTTTCTCTTTCAAAATTCTCTCAAAATTTTCCGTATTTATTAAAGCAAACCTGGCAGCCAAGTTTGTTTACAAATTGTCGCAGTTGCTTGCTAGCGTGGAAGTTTTACGTCTCTGACGTGTCTCTTTTTCAGTCTTTCGATGTCTGCTAGTATGCTTTTCTCTTGTAAATATGCATGAAGAATATACAATTAAATTTTTGCAGGCTTTCGGGTGTTCAATGCATCTTTCTCTTTCCTGGCGAACACAGAAATGATTGTGCGCATGTGCAGCAGAAAACTTTCTCATTGGATATTCGCATCAGCTCCGACATGTGACATCATATTGTCTTGACAACCATGGAATATTGTTCTCATGCAATATGCAGTCTTTCTTCCTCGATCGTGCTATACAAAATATTATTATACACACAGGACACTTTTTCCACAGAATAAAAACATGTATTTTGTTCCCTTCTAGCAGGTTTCATTCATTTGGCTTAATAGCATGCAATATTGTTAGCATATCATTTATCCAACATGTATTAGATCACTCTACTAAATGGAGAATGAGTCTTAAATATGGTTTACGATATTGCATGGTTGGCAAGACAACATGATGTCACATGTCAGAGCTGATGCTAATATTCAATGAGAAAGCTTTCTGCTGCGCATGCGCACAATCATTTCTTTGTTCACCGGGAAAGAGAAAGACACATTGAACACCCAAAAGGATACCAAAACTTCATTATATATTCTTCATGCATATTTACAAGAGAAAAACATACTGTACCAACGGACATTGAAAAACTGGCAAAGGGACACGTTGGAGAGGTAAAACTTCTGTGCTAGTGAGTGACTGTGACAATTTGTAAACAAACATGGCTGCCAGGTTTGCTTCATTAAAAATGAAAGATTTTGAGAGAATTTTGACAGAGAAAGACATGTTGAACACCTGAAAGGAATGTGTATGTATACTACGACTACTATTACTACTACTACTACTAATAATAATAATAATAACATTGGCTAGCTTTAATCGTGGTCTATCAGATATATTCCATTCAGCTACTCGTCTTCGACTTGTTCAATATCATGCTAGTTGAATGGAATATATCTGATATACCACTCAACACCAGCCAATATTATTTAAATACTGACTTGTTAGCAACATCATTCTTATAACTTCAGTAGATACAACCCCGATTCCAAAAAAGTTGGGACCAAGTACAAATTGTAAATAAAAACGGAATGCAATGATGTGGAAGTTTCAAAATTCCATATTTTATTCAGAATAGAACATAGATGACATATCAAATGTTTAAACTGAGAAAATGTATAATTTAAAGAGAAAAATTAGGTGATTTTAAATTTCATGACAACAACACATCTCAAAAAAGTTGGGACAAGGCCATGTTTACCACTGTGAGACATCCCCTTTTCTCTTTACAACAGTCTGTAAACGTCTGGGGACTGAGGAGACAAGTTGCTCAAGTTTAGGGATAGGAATGTTAACCCATTCTTGTCTAATGTAGGATTCTAGTTGCTCAACTGTCTTAGGTCTTTTTTTGTCGTATCTTCCGTTTTATGATGCGCCAAATGTTTTCTATGGGTGAAAGATCTGGACTGCAGGCTGGCCAGTTCAGTACCCGGACCCTTCTTCTACGCAGCCATGATGCTGTAATTGATGCAGTATGTGGTTTGGCATTGTCATGTTGGAAAATGCAAGGTCTTCCCTGAAAGAGACGTCATCTGGATGGGAGCATATGTTGCTCTAGAACCTGGATATACCTTTCAGCATTGATGGTGTCTTTCCAGATGTGTAAGCTGTTCATGCCACACACACTAATGCAACCCCATACCATCAGAGATGCAGGCTTCTGAACTGAGCGCTGATAACAACTTGGGTCGTCCTTCTCCTCTTTAGTCCGAATGACACGGCGTCCCTGATTTCCATGAAGAACTTCAAATTTTGATTCGTCTGACCACAGAACAGTTTTCCACTTTGCCACAGTCCATTTTAAATGAGCCTTGGCCCAGAGAAGACGACTGTGCTTCGGGATCATGTTTAGATATGGCTTCTTCTTTGAACTATAGAGTTTTAGCTGGCAATGGCGGATGGCACGGTGAATTGTGTTCACAGATAATGTTCTCTGGAAATATTCCTGAGCCCATTTTGTGATTTCCAATACAGAAGCATGCCTGTATGTAATGCAGTGCCGTCTAAGGTCCCGAAGATCACGGGCACCTAGTATGGTTTTCCGGCCTTGACCCTTATGCACAGAGATTCTTCCAGATTCTCTGAATCTTTTGATGATATTATGCACTGTAGATGATGATATGTTCAGACTCTTTGCAATTTTACACTGTCGAACTCCTTTCTGATATTGCTCCACTATTTGTCGGCGCAGAATTAGGGGGATTGGTGATCCTCTTCCCATCTTTACTTCTGAGAGCCACTGCCACTCCAAGATGCTCTTTTTATACCCAGTCATGTTAATGACCTATTGCCAGTTTACCTAATGAGTTGCAATTTGGTCCTCCAGCTGTTCATTTTTTGTACCTTTAACTTTTCCAGCCTCTTATTGCCCCTGTCCCAACTTTTTTGAGATGTGTTGCTGTCATGAAATTTCAAATGAGCCAATATTTGGCATGAAATTTCAAAACGTCTCACTTTTGACATTTGATATGTTGTCTATGTTCTATTGTGAATACAATATCAGTTTTTGAGATTTGTAAATTATTGCATTCCGTTTTTATTTACAATTTGTACTTTGTCCCAACATTTTTGGAATCGGGGTTGTAGATAGATAGATAGATAGATAGATAGATAGATAGATAGATCTATTACTTTATTAATCCTATAGGGAAATTCACATATTACAGCAGTAGCAGCAAAAGAATGTTGTTTGCAATGAGAAATAACCAAGAGTAATAAAATAAATATATTCAGTAAGATTACAAATACTTTAGAAACTAAACCAATAAGGTAAGCAGGAAGTTTCCTCTGAACTACCCCATTTAAAAGTTTAAGATTTAACATTTAACATCTTGTCTGGCAGAAAAAAAAAGTATTGTATATAAGGTTTTGTCAATCTTTCTTTAAATTTTTACTTCTGAAGCTTGCTAGATACAGGAGGCTTTCTGAGAGAATGAATAACCAGTCAGCATGATGTGATTAGAGTTTCAGCACTGAAATCCCTTAAGATTAATTCTAACCACAAGAAGCCATTCAGCATGTTGTCACAGTAAAGAGGCTATGATGGAAAACTCCAGAATGCTTTCATGGTCATGGTGTTTTACAGAAAAAAAAATAGCCATAAGCAAGAGATTGCCATCATGTCAGGCATCAATCCATTTGTGCTAGAGAAGCTCTGAAGCTAATACAGCTTGCATATGGTGGTGGGAAATGTGAGAATTTATTAAGCCCTCCATATGAATGGTCCCTAATTGATCATCTGATGTTCCAGCTCCAGAGACTATTTGGAGAAAGACTGATAGTCAATAGTGTCCTCTCAGTGTTGTGATCTGTCAATTGCACTTGATGGATTGAATTATCTGACTTAATTATAAAACACATCAATGTGTGATAAATGATGCCATTACTTTCTCCCTGCTCTCATTTCAACCAAATTTCCCAAGTGTGTTGATTGGAGAGATGTTTCAGCCATATATATATTACTTCTCTGGCTCATGGGATTCTATGAAGTGTCTTCACAACTCACTTCAATGAATCTGAGCTCATTTTAGATGGATCATGAAACTTTATAAACTATACGGCCAAAAGTAGGTGGACCCCTAACCATCACATTTTTATGTGCTTGTTGAACATCACATTTCCAAACCATGGGCTCCTATAACAGCCACCAGTCTTTAGGGGAGGGAGGCTTTCCATTAGATTTTGGAACCTGACTTTGAGGAGGACACATGTCCATTCAGCTTCAAGAGCTTTAGTGTGGTCCAGCATGGATGTTGGGCAAGAAGTGTTGGTGTGCAGTTGGGTATTCCAATTTATCCAGAAGATGTTCAGTGGAGTTGTGCAGACTACTGTCAAGTCAAGTTTATATGTATAGTGCTTTTAACAGTAGACACTGTCACAAAGCAGCTTTACAGAATTTTAGTGACTTTAAACATGAGTTAATTTTATCCCTAGTCTATCCCTAATGAGCAAGCCTGTGGCGATGGTGGCAAGGAAAAACTCCCTCAGACGACATGAGGAAGAAACCTCAAGAGGAACCAAACTCAAAAAGGAACCCATCCTCATTTGAATGATTACAGATAGCATGATTATAACATTTTTAACAGTTTTAACATGAAGTCTGTTTCGCTGATGTTATAAACTGTTCACTGATAGAAACTTGAGTGCAAAACTATTCATGACAACTGCAGTTCTAAAGTTAGCAAGTCAACTGTAGTCCTCAGCCATAAAAGCATTACTGTTAGTGTCCAGAGCATCTTCCAAGTGTGACTTTCAACTGTCCATATGGGGTCATCCTCCACAGGAGCAATGTGATGAGACTCCAACCAGACGTAGGGCGTCAGGATGGATCAGGCAGGTCCGAGGAGCAGAAGAGGTCAGGATCTCGATCTCAGGATTGACATGTAACTCAGAGGGACAGACAGTGTGTGTGTGTGGGGGGGGGGGGCAGAGAGAGAGAAAACACAGGTTGTTAGGTATGCCCAATGTCACCTGATGAGTAAGAAGAGTATACATTTTGCACTGAGTGAAAGCAGGGACTCTGGCAAAACTAACTATGGCAACATAACTAAAAGGGGAGAGCCAGAAGGTAACACAGGCATGAGGGCGTGCTGGGACATAAAGCAGCCAGCCACTACACCGTCAAGAAACTCGAGTGAGCTAGTGAGTGTTTCCACTCCATGCTGGAACAGGTTTGGACCTCTTAGGCCCTGTCCACATGGCAACGGATTCAGGTGAATCCGATACAATTGTTTATCATTTCGGCCTGGCGTCCACACGGCACCGGCGTTTTGGGTGCCCCAAAACGCAATCTTTTGAGAACGGGTTCCAGAGTGGAAAGATCTGGCAATGTTGCCGTTGCGAAGTCATCTGGATGAGTAGAACGGATTTGTTTACGATGACGTCACAACCACATAACTGTGAGTGCTTCACGCCGGGTAGAAGTGTAACGAACTCGATGCGAGTTGTCAACAAATCCTATAACTTGGTTCATGAAACGCGCTTACAAAATATTTTCACTGTGAATATTTATTGTGTAATGGTTCAAGTTCAAGTTCAAGTGTACTTTATTGTCAAAAATCTATGTAACAGGGTTAGCACAGAAGTTTGAAATTGCGTTTGACCAGTCTCCAATGTGCAAGTTTAACTAAGCATACATATACTATTGATAAAAATCACCCACCCACCCACCCACACACTGCAGTAAAACACACACACACTGCAGTGAAAACACACACACACACACACACACACTGTGCAATAATAAGACATACTGATGGACAATAAATACACACACACACACACACACACTGCAGTAAAACACACACACACTGCAGTGAAAACACACACACACACACACACACACACACTGTGCAATAATAAGACATACTGATGGACAATAAATACACACACAGCAGCAGCAGCAGAGAGTACAATCAGTCGTCGTAAAGGTAGAGTCCTGCAGTATAGATGCAGTATATAAGGTGCGAAGGATAAGGTGCAAGGGCATGGTGAATAAATGTTCATGGAATGTTCTTGGTATCTTTGGAATGTTCATGTAGTTTTCCTCAGTGAGTTAAGGAGTCTGACAGCTTGTGGAAAGAAGCTGTTTCCCAGTCTGCTTGTGCGGCACCGCACGCTGCGGTAGCGCTTCCCTGACTGCAGTAAGGAGAACAGTTTATGTGCTGGGTGAGTGGGGTCTTTGATAATGTTCATCGCTCTCTTGGAACAGTGTGAAGTGTACAGGTCCTGAATGGCTGGTAAGGGTGACCTGATAATCTTTTCTGCTGCAAAGTGAGAGAGAGAGAGAGAGAGAGAGAGAGCGAGAATAACCCTTAGGGCAGAGTCAATCCCGCCAGCAAAAATAGGGAAAAAAAGGAGCGATCTCACCTCTTCAGATGTTGGTTTAAGTCCTACAATACATTCCTCAAAAAGGGCGTAGAAGAACAAATTAATCCATCAACGTGTAGCATTCAATTTATTCCGGACCATTAAAGACGCCGCCTTCCGCGTAGAATCATACGTCATCCTCGCCGCCATATCGGATGGGTCAAAGCGGAGAATAAAGATGCCTCATTCATGTGCTGCGTTTAACTGTGCCAACAGGTTTACCGTCCAAACGAGATCACATGGGATTACCTTTCACAGGTGAGACTGGAAAAATACTTTTCATTGTATTTGGTCATTATAATGTAATTTTACGAACAGATTTTTCTGACTTTGTGGCTAATATGAAGTCTCGCGCATAGTAGTTTATGCGCATGCGTCCTTACTTCTTCTATTGTTCTGGTGTCTCCGAAGGGACCGTCTTACAGCGCCCCTAGAGGTGTGGCATGTGTATTGCATCGTTTTCAGCAAGCGTTGCGTTGCCATATGGACCTGATATTTTATTGATCGTTGCCCATGTGGACGCGATATTTTTTTAAATAACATCTCGTTGCCGTTGTTGTGTGGATGTAGCCTTAGTTCCAGTGAAGGGAAATTGTAATCTGATAGCATGCAAAGGCATCCTAGATACTCCTGTGCTTCCAGCATTGTGGCAACCTACATGTGGGAAGAACCACATGTACCTTCATATACTATAGGTGTGATGGTCAGGTGTCCACAAACCTTTGGGCAAAAAGTGTAAGCATATTTTGTCCAACTGATGAAAAGCACAAGATCTTAATTGTATCAAACCTCAGTCTTCAGTCTAACGGAGAATTACAGTGTGAATTCATGATGTTTTTTCAGGGGCGGGGTTTTGAGGTTTTACTTGAAGAGGCTGCATGAGAAACTGCTGGCTTTCATAAACTCAAAGCACTGAAATGAGATATAATAGATACAATAAAAGATAATTCTTGGTTAGCACAGACATAACAGATTTCAGGACAGAAAATGTTGTTTCAGTCCAGAGACTGATTTAACTTGGGACTGGTGTGAATATAAACCCCAGTCATGCTGGAACATGAGAATAGGCTTGACAGTGTGGTGCTGCCTTGATGAACCTCCTATACATTTGTATGGGAGAACAGCATGTTTTCATTTGGCATTTAAAGACATTTAAGTGTTTAATCTACATAAAACTAATGTCAATTCAAGAATAAATAACACATTTGTGGAATATATTGTTAATTTTGTGCGGTGTTGTGATGAGCTTTTACTTTAAGTTTTTTTTTTTAACATTGCGTAGTACAATACACCAAATTCACGGGCAAAATCTTGTTTTTTTTTAGTGATATTCATCACCGGTCCGTGTGTTTTGTTGTTGTTGTTTCCAGCTCACTCACTGTTGGTTTAATCAGCTTGAAACTCATGATTCCCACCCAGTGGTCGAATCTCTCATGTTGACTTGATTTTCCAATAAAATCGGCTGAACACTTTGCTGTCTAGTGCCTGCGAAAGATCGGATCACTGAGGAAAATTTTGTGTCCTTCCTAAAAATCAATGATCTTCCTAATATTTTTTTCAAGGAGAAAAAAAATGAGGTGTATAAATGTAATACTGTTTTGAAGAGAATTAACACAATTTCGACACTCTTATACACAGCACATTCGAGCACCACCGTCATTAGTCATGCTTGGTGTTCACACTTTAAAGTGAATATACCCACTAAATTCTGGCTTTTATGTTTAAACACAAAGGATGGACCAGTTTCACTGATGTATTACTTTTAAGCCTTCTAGGTGCATAATTGTGATCTACAAGAAGTAGCCTTTATCTGTAATTCTTACCCTGATACTCAAAATTCTACATCTCTTTATTTTTGGCTTTTTGGTCTATTAATTTCTGATTGAGTTTTTTTCTCATGAATGTAAAATTAAACCAAAGGAAAATGATTGCTGGTTTGTGACCGGGGCAACAGACAGAAATGGAAATTTTATAAAACACTGAATTTTTAAATGTTCATAACTTTGTTTTTTTTGTAGACATATTTACAAAATTAAGCAAGTTTTCAGTTCAGATCTTCATACTCTTAAATTTGATACATTACACAACACTATGACAACTACTTTTAAAAAAAATGACCTGTCATAGCTAATGAGAAATACTAACGAAAGCTCTCTGACGTAAGTCTCTCTCTCTCTCTCTCTCTCTCTCTCTCTCTCTCTCTCTCTCTCTCTCTCCATATGTTCCCCTTCTGACCCCATTTCCTTACATCTATTGCAAGTTGATGTCGTGCAGGATGTAGAGACAAAGCTTCAGAACGTTCCTTAATTTTGCTTTGGAGTTCTCATGTTTTTCTCATGAGCTCAGAGCTGTGTTAACACATAACAACTCCTCTGCATTGGTTTGCACCATCTGTTCACTTTCTGTATTTTAAAATGAATAGTGATGAAGTAAAAGTCTGAACATTGATGCATCTTTTGAGTAAAATGTCATTTGTAATAATAATAATAATAATAATGTGTGTGATTGTAATGTCTACATTGTTCTTTGTGTTTTCTTTAGAGAAATGTGATGATGCTCTGGCCACGCCCCTTTCCCATAGTGCCTTCAGCAGTTCGTCGGTGTTCACCACTGGCTACACTCCTGAATACGCCAAGCTGAACAGGAGAGGAGGTGAGAGGCCTTAAACACACACCCATGAAGACACACACCAAACCACAACCATGTGTTTGGTATTTTGGGATTTTTAGACTCTCCAGTGTCAGTGCTTTGTAACAGAGTTAAAGATGAAACATTATAAGACTTCATAGAACGTTTTCAGGATGGAATGGTTTCTTGGTCACGTAAGGCACTTAAGGACTTGCTGTTATTGGAAAATAATCAAGTACAGGGTAACTCTGTTTCATGTCTGGCTGCATCACACTACCTTGTCTGACTATTTTACATTATATTACATTAATGGCATTTAGCAGACGCTTTTATCCAGAGTGACATACAACATACCCAGAGCAGCCTGGGGAGCAGTTGGGGGTTAGGTGCCTTGCTCAAGGGCACTTCAGCCATTCCTGCTAGTCTAAGCAATTGAACTGGTAACCTTTAGGTCCCAAAGCTGCTTCTCTAAGCAGCTTTTTTAGGTTAACCCTTTTCCTAAAAGAGCATGCCTTATCATGTTATATTCCTTACATAATGCATTATAGTCAAATCAAAATCATTTCTATCAAATTTTGTTACCTTTTCATAAGTAATAAACTCAAAACAGTTCTTATTAGAGGGCTCAGATGTTTGGAACTGACAGTATCGCTAACACAGGTGAATGTAAGGCATGCTCTTAATTAAACCACTGTTAGTGTGGGTCAGTGGACTTTGTGTAAATATTTAATGGGACATGGCCTTTTAATGGGGCTGCATGATCTCAGTGACACAATGTGCACCATCACACTGCTACGCCGTTTGACACCTACACACTGGTGGATAGAGAGCAGGATCATTTTTAAAGCTATTTCCCCTTGCCATAGTGCTGTATTCATGGCTCCAGGCCATGAATGCTTTCTTCGTCATTCTGTTTTTATAAGTAAAAAAAAAACCACTCTCATTTATAATTAGCGAGACTGGTTCTTGACTTCCACCAGTTAAAGATTTTAAGTCCTAAATTTTAACAGACTTTTATTATGTTTTGGAATCACTTCTACCGACATCTGTTGTAAAGAATTAGCTTCAGTTGTCATAAGAACACACACTTGCAAGCCATTAATTAGGGATTTGATGTGACTGGAGGGTAGTTTTATACTTTTCATCGCAGATGAGCAAACAACCTGTCACGGAAATATTCATGTCCCAGGCATTTTTTTCAGCCATATTCATTCCTGATGACATCACTGAGACAGGGTCATTTGCTACACTAAAACAAGCATCATCATAAAAGACTAATGAAAGGATCCAGACATTTGTATGCCAAACAGATGTTTATGCCCAAATCATTGACATTACTGAGACTGGAAATGACACTTCTGAACTGGAGAACTGTGTACAGTGTTTATAGTGATTCATGTCAGCCAAAAATCACTGGTGTGGGAAAAGGGTGTGTAAAAATCAATGGCACCCAGTGCTAGCATTTATCAGTTTTAATAGATGGTTTTCTGTTCTGTAATGTCTACCAACAATGATCAGTATGAAGCAATACACAGGTGTATACAATACCGTGTTTCCAAAAAAAAAAAAGGTTGGATGCTGTGTAAAATGTAAATTAAACAGAATGTGATGAGTTACAAATCATGGAAACCCTATATTTCATTGGAAATAGTGCAAAGACAACATCTCATCTCATCTCATCTCATTATCTCTAGCCGCTTTATCCTTCTACAGGGTCGCAGGCAAGCTGGAGCCTATCCCAGCTGACTACGGGTGAAAGGCGGGGTACACCCTGGACAAGTCGCCAGGTCATCACAGGGCTGACACATAGACACAGACAACCATTCACACTCAGATTCACACCTACGGTCAATTTAGAGTCACCAGTTAACCTAACCTGCATGTCTTTGGACTGTGGGGGAAACCGGAGCACCCGGAGGAAACCCACGCGGACACGGGGAGAACATGCAAACTCCGCACAGAAAGGCCCTCGCGGCCACGGGGCTCAAACCCAGACCTTCATGCTGTGAGGCGACAGCACTAACCACTACACCACCGTGCCAACCGCAAAGACAACACATCAAATGTTAAAACTGAGATATTGTATTTTTTTTTTAAATGTATGCTCATTTTGGATTTAATGCCAGCAACACATTAAAAAATGGGATGGGGCAACAAAAGAGCAGAAAAGTTTTGTAATGTTAAAAAAAGTAATTAGGTTAACTGGCAACAGGTCAGTAACATGATTGGGTATAAAAAGAGCATCGCAGAGAGGCTGAGTCTCTCAGAAGTAAAGATGGGGAGGGGTTCACCGCTCTGTGAAAGACTGTGGACAAATAGAAAAAATATATATTCAGCGAATCCAGAGAAATCACCATACGTAAGGGACAAGGACGAAAACCAATATTGGCTGCCTGAAAACCAATATTGGATCTTCAGTCCCTCTGGCGGCACTGCATTAAAAACAGACATGATTCTTTAGTGGAAATCACTGCATGGGCTCAGGAACACTTCTGAAAACCACTGTCTGTGAACACATTCGCTGCATCCACAAATGCAAGTTAAAATTTTACTATACAAAGAAGAACCATATATAAACAATATCCAGAAACACTGCTGCCTTCTCTGGGCCTCATTTATGCTCATTTACAATAGCTTGCACATCTGGGAATGCAGCATTAATGCTGAATGATATATACAGGTCTTGGAGCAATGTACCCTGCCATCCAGATGACGTCTTATTCAGGGAAGGCCTTGCTTATTTCAGCAAGACATTGCCAAGCAGTGTTATACACATTATTATAATTACATGGCTCCATAGTAAAAGAGTCCGGGTGCTAAACTGGCCTGCCTGAAAGTTCAGACCTGTCACACACTGAAAACTTTTGGTGCATTATAAAATGAAAAATACACCATAGAAGACTCTGAACTATTGAGCAGCTGAAATTGTATATCAGGCAAGAATGGGACAACATTTCACTTTCAAAACTATAGCAATTGCTCTCCTCAGTTCCCAAACATTTACAGAGCATTGTTAAAAATAGAGGTGATGCAACAGAGTGGTAAATATGCCCCTGTCCTAACTTTTTTTTTAATGTGTTGCTGACATCAAATTCAAAATGAGCATATATATTTTTTAAAAAATTGTTTTAACATTTGAGATGTTGTCTTTGTACTATTTTCAATAAAATATTTCCATGATTTTTGAAGGATATCCTCTACAGTACATAAGTACTCTGATTCAGCAGAGATTGAGGCATCTGTTTAGCACTAGCTCATCTGTGAAGTAGAGACAGGGAGGAAAAGGTCAAATCCCTGTCAAACGTAAACCTGCTTGTCCTTCCAAGCTGGAAATGGAAAGGTAGTGAGATGGGAAGACTGGGGACAGATGATCAGGCGAACCAATAGGAAACTAATGAAAGGGAGAGCAGGGAATTAGTTGAAGTTGGCAAAGGTGGAAAGATGGCTGTGCTCAGCATTCAGCCCAAGAATGAAATCTCTGCTGAATAGAAATGTGGCCGTGCATGAGATTGGAGTGTTAATAAGATGCACAGACCCACTGATCCCTGCACTTCATTTTTATTTTTCATTCTCTGTAGTGAATTAAATCCCCTCAGCCTGAGGCAAAATGACATTTATAGGCTATGCAACCAATTTGACTTATTTCCTCGTATTCCTCTTTGGTTTAAATACACTCTCGTATTTATTTGCATTAATCAACCCGTCATTTTAGCTTACTTTTCTCAAACATGCATTATTCTTTGTAGTGTTGTTTTGCAAACTTAGGGGGATGTTCAACATTAATGTAGGCAAATTTCCAAAGTTTGTCCGTTGTAGTTGAAAGTAAGACAGTGTGTAGGCCACAGAAGCAAATAGAAGACATCTTTAATGAAATGTTCCATTCTTCTACCAAAGTGTTCATTAATACTTTTGATTTTCTTTCCTGATTTGGTCATTTTCCAATTCCTGTCCATTAACTAGCTCTATTCTGTACAACTACAAACCAGGGAGGGTGAAGACTCCCTCCTGTACTTCCTCGGTTACTTGTGAAGCCAACTGTTGCATCTTTTTGAACTGCTGCTTAACACACTCACGGGAAGGCCATCTATCAGGCCTTGCCCTAATACATGAGCTTGGAAACACCACAATTATTTAGTGTTTCTTTGATTGACAGGGGAAAGAGTAAGTCTTTCAATCCCACATAGACAGCGAAGCTAGTTTTGCTGTTTCAGGCTCCTGGCCATGGATAGGTGTGCTGTCATTGGTATTCGGATTTGCTTTTGGTTGTTCAATGCACTGTATAATTTCTGAGAACCTGATTTGTCCAAATTTGAATGACAGTCTTATCCCAAACCCTAAACCTTTGCACCTTTTCATATGAATTAAATATGGTGATGATGGGACATTGGCAGTGAGGGTACCATTGCATATTGAGTTTTGCATGTCCTTTCAATTTCTGTGTGAGTTTCCTGCAGGTTTTTTTTTTTTTTTTGTTCGCTCTGACCTCTCAAAAAACATGGCCCCATCCAATGTCCATTCCCACCACACACTCATGCCCCTTTTCCACCAAAGCAGTTCCAGGGCTAGTTCGGGGCCAGTGCTTAGTTTGGAACCAGGTTTTCTGTTTCCACTGACAAAGAACTGGCTCTGGGGCCAGAAAAACCGGTTCCAGGCTAGCACCAACTCTCTGCTGGGCCAGAGGAAAGAACCGCTTACGTCAGCGGGGGGCGGAGTTGTTAAGACCAACAACAATAACAAGACCGCGAAAGATCGCCATTTTTAAGCGACGAGAAGCAGCAGCTGTACAAATGCGAAGTCATCCACTATTATTACCGTATTTTCTGGACTATAAGCCGCTACTTTTTTCCTAGGTTTTGAACCATGCGGCTTATACAAAGGTGCGGCTATTCTGTGGATTTTTCTTCCACCGCTAGGGGCGCTCTTCTTCTTGGATTTTTATGGCGGTTGGCAACTTAACGTATGAGGTGCATTACCGCCACCTGCTGGACTGGGGTATGGTTCAAGAGCCTATTCTACAACTAACCTGGGTGACTAAAAAAAAAAAAAGAGAGAGAGCTAGGGGCGCTCTAACCGGAAGTAGAATCAAAAATAAGATAGACGAAAAATCAATGCAAAGAAGAATTAGCAGATCTTTAGCAGATAGAACACGCATGACAAATTACTAACTGGTAATTATTTTCAAATCCAGCGAAGATGATTAAAGTGACTTGTGGTTTCAAACACAGGAGAAATGAAGGTAAATAAATACCGGTTATTTTCTCTTGGTTCTGTTCCGTTTTAATCAGCAAAGTTGCTGCCGTGTTAAAAGGCACTGTTCGGAAAGAATCTGTTCAGGTACATACATGTACATTTACAGTACAAAATCGTTCTGTACATGCAGTAAATATCTAATTTTTCAACATAGATATCTGCGGCTTATAGCCCGGTGCGGCTTGTATATCTTTTTAAAAAAAAAATTTTTTAAATAGAGCGGATGCGGCTTATATACAGGTGCGCTCTATAGTCCAGAAAATACGGTATTATTATTATTATTGTTGTTGCTGCTGCTTCTTCTGTGTTGTTTTTGCTTCGATATTTGCGCCAAGGTTTATGCAAACGTAGTGACGTAACTGACGTATACAGCGACGTAATGACATGGCTTCCCTTAGCACCGTGAGCTATGGAAAAACAAACTGGTTCTCAGCTGGCTCGCAAGTTGAACGAGTTGTGAACCAGCACCAGCACTGGCCCCGAACTAGCCCTGGAACTGATTTGGTGGAAAAGGGGTATCAGTGTTCCTGGGATGTGTGTGCATGGTCCTCTCAAGTGTCCATTCCCACCTCACACTCGGTGTTCCCAGGATGAGTGTGCATGGTCCCCTCCAGTGTCCATTCCCTTCTCAAACTCAATGTTCCCAAGCTAGGCACCAGATCCAATCACTTTTACTTATCATACCTCTGTCTTTTCCAATTATTGTATCAGAAAAGACTGGGGCTGTCAAGAATCTCAACAAACTTCTTTTACTTCACTGAATTGCCTTCTTTTACCTTCCAGATGCTTTCTTTTACTCCCCTTATCTTATCAGAACATCAGTCTCTATGGCAGGTTACAGTAAAATCACCCCACTGGCTGTCCTCTCATCTTGACCTCCTTTCACTCATCCTCTTCTCTTCTCACTATGTTACTGTTAAGCATCTCTTTTTAGGTCTACACTTTAGGTCAACCAGCCCTAATCGTTTGTTAGCTCCATACGTATACACTTATCGACAGGGCCAAGTGTGTTTTTTTTCAGATGGAATTTTGTGCCTTAAAGAGCACCCAAATCCTCTCTATCCAGAGATACACTCTGTTTATCCTGTTGAAGCCAGATTGCAAATAATGATTCTGTAATAGGACCAGATATCAAATCCTACTGAGGATGATGTCACACCTTATTACGCACCTTATCACTGCTCTTTGTGCTTAGAAAAGGAAAATGATATAGCTACTTAAGCAACTACAGATATATACGAGTATTTATATACTTATGAATATTTATACATTCACTGGATATGAGCAGTCGCACACTCTGATGGGCTACTCTACTACTAGGCTATCAGCTCATAGACCGTGAATAGAGAAAAATTAAAAACAAAATGGTGGCGCGTGCTGCTGAACCGAGTATGAAATAAAAACTCTACTTGAAAACAAAACCACAAAAAAAGCAACAAAATATGGAATAAAAGTATTTGATGGTAAGAACGTCTTTTTTTATTTTTCAAGAATTATTATTATAGCATTTTTCACAAATTGCTACTGTCATTTCACTGGCTTGGTTACATTCTGAGCGGAAATGATTTTGTCGGACGTTTTATATAGTTTTTATTTATCAAATTTGATAAAAAATAAAAATGCTCTGTTTCTCAAAATCCAGTGAATGTGGACAGAATAAAACAGATATTCCACTCAATCTCATCGTACATGGCTTATAGCCAACTCGGTGCTCTGCGCCTCGTCGCCTATCAGCTCATGTACGAGTTGATTTCATGGAATAACTGTTTGTGTATATCTCATCTCATCTCATTATCTGTAGCCGCTTTATCCTGTTCTACAGGGAAGCTGGAGCCTATCCCAGCTGACTACGGGCGAAAGGCGGGGTACACCCTGGACAAGTCGCCAGGTCATCACAGGACTGACACAGACACAGACAACCATTCACACTCAGATTCACACCTACGGTCAATTTAGAGTCATCAGTTAACCTAACCTGCATGTCTTTGGACTGTGGGGGGAACCGGAGCACCCGGAGGAAACCCACGCGAACACAGGGAGAACATGCAAACTCCGCACAGAAAGGCCCTCGCCGGCCACGGGGCTCGAACGCGGACCTTCTTGCTGTGAGGCGACAGTGCTAACCACTATACCACCGTGCCACCCCTGTTTGTGTATATACAGTGGTGCTTGAAAGTTTGTGAACCCTTTAGAATTTTCTATATTTCTGCACAAGTATGACCTAAAGCATCATCAGATTTTCACACAAGTCCTAAAAGTAGATAAAGAGAGCCCAGTTAAACAAATGAGACAAAAATATTATACTTGGTCATTTATTTATTGAGGAAAAGGATCCAATATTACATATTTGTGAGTGGCAAAAGTATGTGAACCTCTAGGATTAGCAGTTAATTTGAAGATGAAATTAGAGTCAGGTGATTTCAATCAACGGGATGACAATCAGGTGTGAGTGGGCACCCTGTTTTATTTAAAGAACAGGGATCTATCAAAGTCTGATCTTCACAACAAATGTTTTTGGAAGTGTGTCATGACATGAACATGGTGGTGGTAGTATCATGGTTTGGGCCTGTTTTGCTGCATCTGGGCCAGGATGGCTTGCCATCATTGATGGAATAATGAATTCTGAATTATACCAGCGAATTCTAAAGGAAAATGTCAGGACATCTGTCCATGAACTGAATCTCAAGAGAAGGTGGGTCATGCAGCAAGACAACGACCCTAAGCACACAAGTCGTTCTACCAAAGAAGTGTTAAAGAAGAATAAAGTTAATGTTTTCTAATGGCCAAGTCAAAGTCCTGACCTTAATCCAATCGAAATGTTGTGGAAGGACCTGAAGCAAGCAGTTCATGTGAGGAAACCCACCAACATCCCAGAGTTGAAGCTGTTCTGTATGGAGGAATGGGCTAAAATTCCTCCAAGCCGGTGTACAGGACTGATCAACAGTTACCGGAAATGTTTAGTTGCAGTTATTGCTGCACAAGAGGGTCACACCAGATACTGAAAGCAAAGGTTCACATACTTTTGCCCCTCACAAATATGTAATATTGGATCATTTTCCTCAATAAATAAATTACCAAGTATAATAATTTTGTCTCATTTGTTTAACTGGGCTCTCTTTATCTACTTTTAGGACTTGTGTGAAAATCTGATGATGTTTTAGGTCATATTTATGCAGAAATATAGAAAATTCTAAAGGGTTCACAAACTTTCAAGCACCACTGTATATATATATGAAAATAGACTTTATATGTAATTGATTTTATAACAGTTAATAGAATAAACCCCAACAAACAGACTGTTAAACTACGTCACTTCATGCTTATTCAAGTTGAATGTATCAATCAGTAGTAGAAAACAGCCAATAATGTGTGGGGAGGGGTACAAGTCATTTAGTTAATGTTTTATGAATAAATTGGGTCTAAAATGTACATCAAGCATTACTCTTGGTGAAAGTTTGCAATAATTTGCATTATTGTCTAAAACTGATTCAATAAAGATTTCTTTTGGAAATATAACAAAAGGTTTATCTTGGAGATGCAAAATGTACCCCAAATTCTAGAATGTTTTACACACACACACACACACACACACACACACACACACACACACACACACACACACACAGAGTCAGGTTCATAAGTATTTGGACAGCAGTGCAATATTATTCCTATATTTGCCTCTATTTACCACCACAATTGATTTGAAATCAAGCAATGAAGATGTGATTGAACTGTAGACTTTCAGCTTTAATTCAAGGGTTTTACAAATACTGCATCAACTATTTAGGAATTATAGCCATTTATTTTACATCGCATAATATCATTAGATAATTGTCTATTTTCTAAGGTCAGCATTGTGTAGGTGCAATAGGCTTATCAAATCAGTCTCATATAAAAAGGAATCAGTCTCATAAATTCATTAATCATTCAAGTGTCTAATAGTTTTTAGCTAAACTGTTAAAATCACTGGAATAACTTGGTGATATTGCTATAGTTTAGTGAGTATTGTAGCTCTAATGTAATACATTTACTCTAGATCTATAACATTCATATAACCACCAAATGGGTGAAGGCAATTAGAATACTTTTCTTGGCAGAGGTTGACATTTCAGTGATATTGTAACAATAAACAGGACACAGTTTATTCCAACAATATAATTTATTGAAATAGCTGACATGAATTAGCAAACTAATACTGGTCAGATATGGCAACAATAGCAGCCAAGGAATAATTCAATATAAATTGTGATACAATGTATACAAATAAGAATCAGTAGTGTGTATGATAAATAAGGCACTAATTGTGATCAGAAGTAATAAGCTATAGCCAGTGTTACAGTGTAGGGGCAAGTAGATGTTAAAATGTGATAAGGAAATCACGTGTGTGTGTGTGTGTGTGTGTGTGTGTGTGTGTGTGTGTGTGTGTGTGTGAGTGTGTGTGTGTGTGTGTGTAGAATGCGAATGGAATGCGAACTCTGTGCCAGCCGCACCTAAGGGGGATGGTCAGCACAGGAAAAGTTAAAGAGAGAGAGAGAGAGAACATGCACAATCTAACTACATACAGATAGTAAACAAAATAAATCAAACAACATGCTGTCTAAGACCGACTTTCATGTGAATCAAAATGTGTACATTTAAACCATGAATGAATTCAAATAAACAACACTCTTCACATTAACTAGCCACAACTAAGACTAACAATTGCCCATATGGCAGCCTTACTCATTAGCGATTGAAAGTGAGCCTTCTGAAGATAGCGCAGAGCACAGATCCAGGGAAAAGACAGTTTTGTTCCTTACAGCTCGTCAGCTGAAGATCCTTGGTGTCCCGTCAGTTGTCCGATGATCTGGAAGGAATCTTGTTTATACTTCGTCAATGTTGAAAAAGGGAAAAGGGATCCAGTCATCTTTTCTCTTTGAAACACTGCGTGGGCTGCAGTAACTAACCGATTCAGTTATTATTACAACTCTGCGAAGGTCAAATATATTGCACTTTAGCTAAAGGTCCAGTATCAATAGCTCGTTCATTTGTTCTTTGTCCTTCAGTAGCACCAATGCATCAGCTTCTCTCTTTCACGCGTGGAATCCACCACCAGAGAGAAAGAAATTCGATTCCGCCGCGAGTTTAAAGCAGTCATGACATCACTGTATTTGGTATCCGGTATTGTCTCTGTATCCAATACCATTACAGGGAGTCAGAAGAATGGGCGGAGATAGAACATGGCGTCGAGTACAGAGATTGGTGTGTTCAAAAATGGTTAGTATGGTTACGGGCATGGCAGTCCATCCCTACAATTGTTATAAACACGTATAAACTTCATGGAAATCTTGTACAAAGGAATGCCCTTTTTCAAGCACAAAGTAGGCAACTTGTAACATCTATTATTTTTGCCGTCTGAAGGGGAAAATTAGTGGTTCTCTTTTACCCTTTTTCCACCAACAGGGAACAGGTTCTGTTCTGGTTCACCAAGCAAATTTTGCCATTCAGAGATTTTTGACGAAAAATAAATTGGTTCAGAACGTGAAAAGTTGGTTCCCAGCTGGAACCAAAATATACAGTGGTGCTTGAAAGTTTGTGAACTCTTTAGAATTTTCTATATTTCTGCATAAATATGACCTAAAACATCATCAGATTTTCACACAAGTCCTAAAAGTAGATAAAGAGAACCCTGTTAAACAAATGAGACAAAAATATTATACTTGGTCATTTATTTATTGAGGAAAATGATCCAATATTACAGATCTGTGAGTGACAAAAGTATGTGAACCTTTGCTTTCAGTATCTGGTGTGACCCCCTTGTGCAGCAATAACTGCAACTAAATGTTTGCGGTAACTGTTGATCAGTCCTGCACACCAGCTTTGAGGAATTTTAGCCCATTCCTCCGTACAGAACAGCTTCAACTCTGGGATGTTGGTGGGTTTCCTCACATGAACTGCTCGCTTCAGGTCCTTCCACAACATTTCCATTGGATTAAGGTCAGGACTTTGACTTGGCTATTCCAAAACATTAACTTTATTCTTCTTTAACCATTCTTTGGTAGAACGACTTGTGTGCTTAGGGTCGTTGTCTTGCTGCATGACCCACCTTCTCTTGAGATTCAGTTCATGGACAGATGTCCTGACATTTTCCTTTAGAATTCGCTGGTATAATTCAGAATTCATTGTTCCATCAATGATGGCAAGCCGTCCTGGCCCAGATGCAGCAAAACAGGCCCAAACCATGATACTACCACCAGCATGTTTCACAGATGGGATAAGGTTCTTATGCTGGAATGCAGTGTTTTCCTTTCTCCAAACATAACACTTCTCATTTAAACCAAAAAGTTCTATTTTGGTCTCATCCGTCCACAAAACATTTTTCCAATAGCCTTCTGGCTTGTCCACACGATCTTTAGCAAACTGCAAATGAGCAGCAATGTTCTTTTTGGAGAGCAGTGGCTTTCTCCTTGCAACCCTGCCATGCACACCATTGTTGTTCAGTGTTCTCCTGATGGTGGACTCATGAACATTAACATTAGCCAATGTGAGAGAGGCCTTCAGTTGATTAGAAGTTACCCTGGGGTCCTTTGTGACCTCTCCGACTATTACACGCCTTGCTCTTGGAGTGATCTTTGTTGGTTGACCACTCCTGAGGAGGGTAACAATGGTCTTGAATTTCCTCCATTTGTACACAATCTGTCTGACTGTGGATTGGTGGAGTCCAAACTCTTTAGAGATGGTTTTGTAACCTTTTCCAGCCTGATGAGCATCAACAATGCTTTTTCTGAGGTCCTCAGAAATCTCCTTTGTTTGTGCTATGATACACTTCCACAAACATGTGTTGTGAAGATCAGACTTTGATAGATCCCTGTTCTTTAAATAAAACAGGGTGCCCACTCACACCTGATTGTCATCCCATTGATAGAAAACACCTGACTCTAATTTCACCTTCAAATTAACTGCTAATCCTAGAGGTTCACATACTTTTGCCACTCACCGATCTGTAATATTGGATCATTTTCCTCAATAAATAAATGACCAAGGATAATATTTTTGTCTCATTTGTTTAACTGGGTTCTCTTTATCTCCTTTTAGGACTTGTGTGAAAATCTGATGATGTTTTAGGTCATATTTATGCAAAAATATAGAAAATTCTAAAGGGTTCACAAACTTTCAAGCACCACTGTAGGTGGTTTTCCCAGCAAAAACCATGATAATGGGTGTGTCATTTGGATAGGAAGCAGAGCACAGCAATGGAGAACGCAATGGAAAAGAATACATCTTCAGAAAAAATGGAGTGGAAACAAATATCAGCAATAGCAGAACAAAAGATCGGAGGTAATCAGTGTGCTCTGACATTGCTACTACTGTTTACTTCTGTTGTATGTTGTGCAACACCCTAAGTTCATGACACATCTTTGATTACAATGGTTCGATTCAAAACTTTTGAAAATGCAGGCTGGTTCGCTTGCTTGTGCCAAGGTATACAAAATCCTAAATGGAACTGGTTCAAAAACCTGTTCCCAGTTTATCAAAAAGTAGCTTTTGTGGCCAGCTTCATCCTGCCTCGGCATAGATTCCACAAATTTATATCAGCCATGTCTCAGCCATTGCCAACTTTACTATGTCTTCCAACATTTGTTTGGTACATGAAATAGTGATGGAGGGCATGAACTCCTCAATAATGAACCTGAGGATGTGACAGGCTTTGGAAAATCAAAGAGAAAATTATGAGTGAACAAATGAAGCAGGAAGACTGACGAATTATAAAATGTTGGTATAAAATGTTGGTTGTTTACTGTAACTAAATGTCGTAGCCTAACATTAGTGGTAGAATATATTCAAAAAGTTACACAAGTAAATATAATGTCATAAATGTAGCTGCTTACTACACCTGTGTGTGAGACTATATTTACATTCACACAGTGTTAAAATCCTTTGTACTTTGATGGAGGAAAAATGAAGTGAGGAAAGACAGTTATCAGGTTTGTATTAGCAGTTGCTTACAAGCCTTTGCTTTTGTGAAATGGTAAACATTGCACCTTTTCAACTCAAATCTCTGTACAATCCACATTGCAGAACACACAAATACACGTGACTCAATAATTACTCCCCTTATTGTGTTGTTTGTCCCTGCAGTTTTTGTCAAGCATGCAGTGTGATCCTTATAGTTATTGTGTGTGTGTGTGTGTGTGTGTGTGTGTGTGTGTGTGTGTGTGTGTGTGTGTGTGTGGAAAAAAAAGAAAAGAAATGTGTGTCGATACTCTACCAGGAACATCAAGTCAAAGTTTAATGACTACATTATAGTTGGATTGGATGTTTTCTGTGTTTGCTATGTGAATGGATTGCTCTTTCCGGGTGTGTAGGTGCTGGAGGCTGGTCTCCTCTCGACACTGATCATTACCCGTGGCTGCAGGTGGACCTGGGCAGCAGGAAGCAGGTGACTGCTGTCGCCACTCAGGGTCGATACAGCAGCTCAGACTGGACCACGCGCTACCGGCTGCTCTCCAGCGACACAGGAAGGAACTGGAAACCCTACCATCAGGATGGAAACATCTGGGTAATTACTGCACTCAGTTCTGTGTACTGCTGGTTTTAGAGAACATCCTGAGATTTGCATAGACTCAAAATAAACATGAATATGAAGGAACTTCTACAACATATAGTTGTCTCCACAAAATGAGTCCAGTTGGTCAAAAAAATACAAGTTTTTTTTTTAATTGGATATTTATTATATTTACAATGAGGGGTCATTTATTAAATTTGGTGGAGCCAATCCAGATAAATTAGAGAGAATGTTCAAGGTGTCATCATCTTAATAGAAAATCAAATTTGGAGAAAATCAGCTGTAAACTTTGGGAAGTGTGAATGGAATTTAAAAAAAACAGCAGTGTACACTTTTATTTAGCCTACAAAGTCACGGCTATTTTTTATTTTTTAAAACAGTATAATATTTTGATGACCGATACAGATTAAGGAATATATTTACGGCAAAATTATAAAAATGATATGCAGATAAGTTTTTATGTGCTCTCATTTCAAATTGCTTTTCTTTGTTTTTTTTTTTATTTATTTTTATGTTTATTTTGTATTATCACATGTTTTGTATTAGACCTGCCCAGGGTGTACACTACATCTCACCTGAAGCTAGTTTCCCTCACAACCCTGATGGATAAGCAGTATAGATGATGGATGGATGTTGTGTATTACCAATAGGAATTTTTGTTCAATGTCTCCATGTGTTGTATGAGCTTAAAAGAATTCCATTTATATTCTCATTCATTTGTCACAAGTGACAGACCTGTTGCAGATCAATAGGAGTTTTATCACATGCTTTGCCATGATGCATGGATTTTGATGAAGTCCATGCCATCATATACTCAACACATCACACATTGCTGTAATTCCGTCCTGTCAGCACAGCATGCGGTGGATGATGAATGAAGCTCCTATTTGATCGTTTTGCTTTTGATTTCTGCTTGACATCAGGTATGCATGAGAATTGAGGATTTTTAATATGTAATTTATTAAAAATACGTTGAGTGTGGTTTGACGAGACTGGTTGTTCACTGTAGCATCAGGGGCTAAACTAGGTCTGACCTCCAAGCTCGCTGCTAAGTGCTTTGCGTTGAGGTGATGTTTCAGGCGTGAACTACTCTGATGGTATGAAATTCTTATTGTGGAAGTTGCACAGAATGGTGCTCCTCCTCATGTAAATTTTCCATTCGCTGGGCCAAGCAACATTTTGTCATCTGCTTCCATCATGTTTAGAAAGATACTATGGACCAGTGTATTTATGCTCAAATTGTGCTATGCACAGTGATGTATGGGACTAAGAGGCATCACAGCGTGTGATTAATATGTGTTCATTTTTTGACCAGTTATTATTTTTTATTAATTAATCCAAATTAGCATGTTGTTTTGACAACCCTGTTCCAGTACAAATGTGCAGGGATTTATACAGGTTAAATGCAAATGAAATACCTCTACAGTCCCCATTGGATTTGCACAAGTTAGATTTTAATCCAGCTGATTTCTAACAATTGTACTAGCTTCAGATGAACAAGTGGATGAAACAGTTTTTGGTATGTGAGAGGTCGTCAAGGTTTCCAATGTGATATCTAAAATCCAACTTCTGTTAAACCACAGCCATATCAATGGCTTTAATTGATTAGACAGTTCAAGTGCGGATATGGAAAGCTCACACCTTTGACTGGAAACGTTCACAAGGCTTTGTGTTTAAGTCTAAGGAAACATTCGTCTTAAGTAGGCATGCAACGATTCACGCAATTCGCGATTCAGTTTGATTCACAGTATTGGGTTCATGATTTGATTTCCCCGCAATATTTTTGATTAAAGAAATAAATAAGTAAGCAAACAAACAAACAAATAAATAAACATTTTATGACAAAAAACAGCATTTATTTTCCTATTCTCTATCAACTTACATGTTATATTTGTTGAATTGTAAAAAAAAGTTTAATTTTCTTAAAAATCAACAATAATTATTTACCCACATATATAAAAGTTAGAGTAAAGTATAATGTCCTACTAACTAAAATATTCATTTTATTATAAGTAAAAAAGGTAATAACAAATGCCTTTTCTTAATAAACTTTTATTTGTACTACTTCCATTTGCTTCTCTTCCATTTAGCTTTCAGCAGTCTGCAAAAAGAAAGCTCTGATTTCATGTTAAATTTATTTCTAAACACAACAGCTCTTTCCCATTTTAGATCTGTTTTTTGTGTGTTTTCATGTCATTAGAGAGCTGTGTTACTTCTGCCTCCGGTGAAGTCACGTGCATTCACACTACTTTACATCATTCTACCTTGTGCTGTTGAAACAAAGCAATCACAGCTAACAAAAACAAAGCAATTATGCAGCCTGATAATAATCGCAGTTCATTTTTTTATTTCAACAATTCAAATTGTCATTAATTTGTATCACGATTTATCATCCCGCGATATATCATTACATGCCTGTTCTTAAATCTTAACACACAAGGTTAAAGTGTTACTTCCTCAGCCAATATTTTCTTCAACTATGAATCGATGCTATGCTCTCCATATCAGGACGTAACAATCAGATTTAAAGCTGTAACTTTTTGAGGCAGTCTTCAGGACGGAGGATTTTGTGGTTTCTTTATTAACATGATAAGCATATTTGTTGTATTAATTTCAAACTCAAGAAAACTGAAAAGCTGGTGAAGGAACAACTGTTTATAGCTGTTATAACTTAAGTGATAACAGGAACTAATTTGTTTTGTTGACATTCCACAATATTTAATGTACCTACATATAATCAGATAAAATGTATGGCCTGTGGGGGGAAAAAAAAGTTAAAATGTGTTGTTATTCAGTGCTTTTTGGAGTAGTATTAGGAACTATGCTTCACATCTGGGTGTAAACAGCATGGCTCACTGAGTTTTATTTCTTAAGATAAAACACACACAGAAGAAACAGCTACATAATATCTTAGCATATGTAACATCTGTCTTAGCTTTATCCATTTAACAGCTGGGTGGATACATATTTTATCCTGCATCTGTTGGCTGGACTAAACGCATAATCAAACTGGAAATCAGGTGTGAAAAAGGCTGATTATAGCAAAGAAAACATTCCAAACATATCCATGTTTTTAGTTTGTATACAAACAGTAGCCTATGTATGAGAACAAACTCATATCTTATATGAAAGAAGCTCTTGTGGCAGGTCGGTGGTATTACCTCCACCCACCAGATTTCTGAAATATAGTCAGCCTGTCTATCTGGACAGACAGAACATGATAACTGGCTGGAAATTTTATGTCCAACCTTTTCCTTTAAACAGGTCACTGAGCAGCAGATCCAACTTTGACAGTTCAGAGACCTGGAGAAAGCTCTAGGTGCACACTGGTGAAAAACCTGTTATAATTGTCTACGGATTTTTCTTATTATTCATCCATGGAAGATAAATGGAGAGTTCATAAAAGTTATGAGTTCCTCACAGTTCAAAGAAGTCATGCAGTTTGGTTTTGGGAGCATTTGAAATTCAGGGTTCATCAATTGGGTTTCAGAATTGTGTGCTCAGTTGGCAGGTATGAAATCAGATTCCTCAAATGTCTCATACTAGCTCTAAAGTGTGAAGTAGGGAGTTCTTTACATTCTAAGACTGATCTACAGCACTGTCTAAGCTTTGTACTTTCTACAGATCTTTCTACCAGATAGAGTATCTGTCAAAATTTGGACACAACTTCAAATTCAATGTTTTTTTTTTTCTTTATTTTTATTTTTGTTCGAGGCCAGTGGCCGATGGGGTCCTTTCTGTGTAGAGTTTGCGTGTTCTCCCTGTGTCTGCGTGGGTTTCCTCCGGGTGCTCCGGTTTCCCCCACAATCCAAAGACATGTGGTTAGGTTAACATGGGGCAGCCTTGGACTGAAATGCTCTTGAGCAAGGCACCTAACCCCCAGCTGCTCCCTGGGTGCTGTAGCAATAGCTGCCCACTGCTCTGGGTATGTGTGTGTGTGCCCATTGCTCACGTGTGTGTTCACTGCTTCAGATAGGTTAAATGCAGAGAGAAATTTCACTGTGCTTAAGTGTACATATGATAAAATTGTTCTTCTTGATGATTTTCTAGAATCAGTCAGAAACTTAACCTCCAGAAAAGCACCTCCAAACTTTCAAGGGTAGATTTATGTGATGGGAAAGCATCATACAAACACCACCAGGATACAGATAGTCCTGGGATTAGAACTTCAAACTGTATAAAGGCTTGCTGGTTGGTGGAGAAGTGCAGATTTTTGCATGGGCAAATTGGTCTCAAAATAATCGTGTGAACTGCTGATTTGTTGGTACTCTCTGTTGGACTCTAACTTCTGATCTTATGGATCTTCTAAACAGTCACATCTTCTGGTAAACGTCAAACCTTTTGGTCTGAATGCAGCTTGAACTTGGACTTTTTTTGTTTTTTGGTCCTCTCTTTGGCCTCATGAGAAAATAAGCTATGGCCCCTTAACTGTAACCATGGAGACCAATAAAATATGCTACTTGTGATAGTTACAATCAGCTCACTGCCTAAACCCATGCTCCATTGTCTCTCTTCAGCTGCTTTAAATTAAAAAGGTACTTGATTAAACCAGGCATTAGAGTCTCAGTGTGGCTTGACTTGTAGCCAACTAATTAACATACTCACTGACTGTATAAGGTCCAAGGCCTGAGCTGGAATTAACTGCACCAAAATTAATTCATCCTGTCCTTTTGTGTAAAACTGTTGGAGACAGTTGCAGGAAGGAATACACTTGGGTACTAACAGATACAAACACGTTTTTG
Source organism: Neoarius graeffei (assembly GCF_027579695.1). Taxonomy (NCBI): domain Eukaryota; kingdom Metazoa; phylum Chordata; class Actinopteri; order Siluriformes; family Ariidae; genus Neoarius; species Neoarius graeffei. The sequence goes on from NC_083587.1 coordinate 26,114,652, forward strand.
GAGATGGATGCAAGGAAAGATGTCCTGAAGCCTTTCCTCAGTGTTTGGAAAAAAAAAAGTTCTTGTGTTGGGATAAAATCAATGACTGTTTGGCTCTTTATTTGCAGGCATTTACAGGAAACACGAACACTGAGAGTGTGGTGCGTTACGACCTTCAGCATGTTATTGTGGCCCGATTTCTACGCTTCATCCCTCTGGATTGGACCGAAGAAGGTCGGATAGGCCTGAGGATAGAGATCTATGGCTGCTTGTACTGTGAGTGCACACACACACCACACACACACATACTCAAAACACTCACAGTATTTCAAATCTGTACTTCTTATATCCACTGAGACACCTAAGGAATGGAAGCGGCACTTATCTTGACGTTTTGCATTATTCATAATTACATTAAGGATTGCTAGCTGTATCAAAAATGTAGTGCCATTCTATAAAGAAGCCTTGAATGTGTAAAGAGATGAACTGATTATACACAATGCAGCATGGGCAAAACTACCTGAGGTCAAAATATATTTTATAACCTTTCAAGTTACAGATAGGCTACAGTTCTTGACAGAGCTAAAGAGGAGACATCACCAAACAAAGAACAAAGAAACATCAGTATAAACCATTTCTCCCTTTAATCCTTCTGGGAAATGTGTTGTTCTTGGCAAATAAAATGGATGAGCTCCAAATATTGTTGGGAAATAAAATGGAATATCAGGAATGTAACATTACGTGCTTCAACAAAACATGGTTACAAGAGTGTATCCCTGATGCTAATGCTACTATCACTGTCATTCAGACAGTATGGGTGCATATGATACAGCATGGGGAAGGAGGGTAGGGACGAGCATTGCCCAAAATCCTATTATTAAGAATACCATAATTACCTAATCCACACTTAACTAAGCATTTATTTTATACTAGACTGAGATCCCCAGTGCAGGGGCAGGGGGAAAGATAGGCTTTGTTGTGCTTGTAAACAACAGATGGTGAAATAGGACATATTACATATTTCTGTAGTCTGGACATTGAGCTGTTGGCTTTTTAAGAGCATTGACTCTGACTTGGCAAGCATCCTGGCTGTAATGAGAGATGCACAAACACTAGGCTTGAGATCAGTGCCTCTGGTGTTGAGAATGGTTATCTCATAAGTAGTAGAGGCTGATGAAGCCTTGCCCATTAATTCATGAAAAGCTTGCATTCTGGCAAGTGTAAGTTGTATCTCTAGTAGAATGGCATATTTGCTCCGGGTGCCTGCTGCAATAGATGTAATGAGTACAGTGGTCCTATAGACAGGACTACAACTATGGGAGTCATTGCAACAGGGTGAGGCACGTACTGGTACCTCTATCACGGAAATGTTGGATGGCTCACATGCCATTGTCAATGTCATTGTATTGGGGAAAATCAACTGTGGATCACCCAAAGCTGTTGGTCAAGGCATCCCCCCCCCAGGTATGCCTTTAAGTTTTCTCCCTGAAAATGAAAGGAAGATAGAAAAAATGAGGTCTAGCTTCAGCATACGAATGTCCTCAGAGTAAAAGCTATATGGCTAGTACTGCAACATCTTCAGAAACCCCTATAACGGTTGCATGTAGTGGTGTACCAGGGGTTGGGAAGGGTTACAGGGCTGGGGTTGGTGTATAAAATTGAAAGCAATGTCATGGTGTTCGTACTACAAGCTCTGGAAGTGGATAGATACAGTCCCCATGTTTTGGAAAGAAACACGCTGTTAAAAAAAAAAAAGATGTGCAATTCCATATGCAGAGGTTGGCAAATCCACAACAAAGTGGTTCAGTTAAATTGGCAGAAAGATCTTTTTGTGGACACTGTCCACTATGGTTCACAAACAAGGCAGAGACAGGACCTTTGAGACAGGACCTTTAAGCCAGGATGTGTTGGTGCGCAATTGGCCAAATCTATCGATATGCAACCAGTATTACTGATATCAACATTCTGGCCAAACAGACCATGATTCATTCTGTTGTTGACATTACTAATGAGCATTCTGTTCCCACAAGCTAGTGATTTGCCAAATGAGGCTTCATGAAGCAATGAGGCTTTCCAGCTCACTGATTCACCAAAAGGTTCATTACTCAAGGCTTCAACCAACACAGTCCTCAGTGGTGACATCTTCAGCTGAAAGTTATTACTAACAGCCAAATCAATTGGTCATGAGCCCATAGTTATGGTGCAAAAATTAATACCAGAGCTAATATAGTTGTTCTTCTGTTACCACTGTAGTTAACAGTAACAGTAATGACAGAAATAAGCCATGTAATCATATTTTTATGTACACACACACACACACACACACACACACACACACACACACACACACACACACACACACACACAGCCAGGGATGTGCACAGGATTATAGAGGGGCAGGGGCTCAAAATCAGAAAAAGGGCAGCAAGTGCATGATTTTTTTTCCCCAGTCCTTTCCAAAATATGGAAATGTAGAATTAAAATTAACTTACTAATAGGAAGGTAAGTACTTAGCTATGTGTCCTGTGTTGGTGAAAGTGATATGCAATTGCCATTTCTTTTGTGTCAGGAAAATTGTCACTCACATTATCATAGGCTTGGAAGACATGCAAAGCAATAAAACACTGGTGCATTATTATTATTGTTAAAGATTTAACATTGAACAGTGAAACCTGAACTTTGAACAAATAAGTAAATAGCCTAATGGACAAAATGATAAAAATCAGTCCTCCCTCTCATAAGGTAGAAGCCTAATATTCCAGGGGCCTTAAAGCAGTAACCTTCTGGGGGCCATGTCCCTGTAGATATTAATGACCTCATTGTGATTTATGGGTATGTCTTTTTCAATCAAGAGGAGAAGGAGATCAGAGAGCCTCTCTTCTTTGCATAAGCTTCTGAGTACATTTTTCACAAGCTTTTGTTTTTGTTTTTTTCTGAAACATAACCCACATTTGATTTGAGAACGTTGTGGAAGAGGTCAACGACTAGTTACGGTGTATATATACAAGAGGAGCTTCCCGACGATATATGATACTTGCATGTGCACCAAAGCACGGCCGAGGCATTCGATTGTAAACAGTAACAGGTCAGGTCACGTCAGTTAACAAGCAGATTATTAAACTACAGAGACTTAAATTACTTGCACAAATGTCAGTAGCCCTACAAACGCCCAAATGTCATGTACATACAGTTTGAAAGGGCTAACTGTTAGACCATAACTCACATGTTCAAGCTGCCTCACTGTCGCGTCTCCTCTGTTATCATTGTGGGAGCGCGCGCAGCGGCTTCTTCCCTCTCACTCAGTCCGCGCGCCCCAGCTTCTTCCCTCTCACTCAGTCCGCGTGCCCCCTCTCTCTGTCTGCGTGCCCCCTCTCTCTGTCCGCGCGCCCCCTCTCTCTGTCCGCGCGCCCCCTCTCTCTGTCCGCGCGCCCCCTCTCTCTGTCCGCGCGCCCCCTCTCTCTGTCCGCGTGCCCCCTCTCTCTGTCCGCGCGCGCCCTCTCTCTGGCTGCACTCAAGCAGAGCAGCAATGGACAGAGAAGCGGCAGCTCAACGCACACAACCACCGCGGATTACAAGAAAATTGGTAGATTGCCGTGGAGTTTTTGTACCGCCGTTGTTTTAAACTTCTAACAGGACTGTATTATTTATTATTAGGATTATTATTATTATTATTATTATTTTAAAAGGGCAACATTTAATTCAAGGCAAAAAGGGCAGGGGCTCAAGCACCCCTAAAGCCCTATGTGTGCACGTGCCTGCATACAGCTGTGTCAATGTATTCATATCTCATCTCATCTCATTATCTCTAGCCGCTTTATCCTTCTACAGGGTCTCAGGCAAGCTGGAGCCTATCCCAGCTGACTACGGGCGAAAGGCGGGGTACACCCTGGACAAGTCGCCAGGTCATCACAGGGCTGACACATAGACACAGACAACCATTCACACTCACATTCACACCTACGGTCAATTTAGAGTCACCAGTTAACCTAACCTGCATGTCTTTGGACTGTGGGGGAAACCGGAGCACCCGGAGGAAACCCATGCGGACACGGGGAGAACATGCAGACTCCACACAGAAAGGCCCTCGTCGGCCACGGGGCTCGAACCCGGACCTTCTTGCTGTGAGGCGACAGCGCTAACCACTACACCACCGTGCCGCCCCAATTCAATATGTTAATATATGTAATTTATGGTTATAATTGCATGTGTAAGCGATGTCTGTGTAAATGAAATTGCCACAAATAAAGAATGCACAAAAGCATAAGGAGGTGAAATTTTTTGTTGCGATTCAGTACTGATGTTTACCACACAAACCAAGGCCTCATTTGTCATTGGTTACGTGGTTTTCTGCAATATGATACATGTCTTGAAACAAGGCTTCATCTGACACACCCCCTCTTGTTTGACACACACCTCACAGCCTTGGTTTCAAATGTCCCATCACCACCACTAGCCATCAGACCAAGCTCATTGAGTAGGTCACTGTGGCACAGCAAACCACATGGCTTAAAATTGTGGGTATACCCCCTGGAATATTTGCAAGGAGCCAGAAAGACTGGTTGTATGCCAACAAAGGTAGACATACTTTATCTTACACCATAAATAACATCCTGGAATTTGTTGACAAGCATCTCTTTTGGGGTCTAGTCTAAAAATGCACAAGGCAGCATTCTCTATGCAATAGGGACTGATTGATGGATTGCTGCTAGGAATACTTAAACTTGACAAGGTACCGAATGTCATGCAAAAGAGTGATCCCCCCAGTTGGGTTCAGAATTATTAGTAAGCAGTTTGCAGCTTGTCGTACAAAAATGCAGATATGAAGTGGCTTTCTTTTTTACTGACCAGACAAGTAAGCAATTCTCTCTCTCTCTCTCTCTCTCTCTCTCTCTCACATTCTGGTTCCTCAGGGGCCGATGTTATTAACTTTGACGGCCAGGGCGTGATCTCTTACCGTTTCAAGATGAAGAAGATGAAGATCCTGAAGGACGTGATATCGCTGAAGTTTAAGACAAGTGAAAGTGATGGAGTGATCCTGCATGGTGAGGGTCAGCAGGGTGATTACATCACACTGGAGCTGAGGAGAGGAAGACTGCTGCTCCAGATAAACCTGGGTAAGAGCCTTTACTCATCAGTACAGAATGATCATCTATAGGTGTGTCATGTATAATGGCGTGAGGGGAAATATTATATGAACACGGAAAGATGTGTACTGTAAGTACTCTGTGTTGGAGTGGAAAGGTGTGAGTAGGCTATATCTTTTCTTCCATCCATTCATTATCTCTTCCATTTATATGTTAGGGTCATGGGAGAAACTAGAGCCAATAAGAACTGTCTTTGGGGAAGAGGTGGAATACACCCTGGGCAGATCACCAGTCTATCACAGGCTAACACAACTGTTCACACTCACATTCACACCTGTGGTCAATTTAGAGTAGCCAGTTTTTGGATGCAAACTCCATACAGAAAGGCCCCAGTTGGCCCCGAGGTTTGAACCCAGAACCTTCTTGCTGTGAAGTGACAGTGCTCACCACTGCATCACTGTACAACCCTGTATCTTTTTCTTATGAAACATATCTAGCATTATATACAGTATATATAGTGGTGCTTGAAAGTTTGTGAACCCTTTAGAAATTTCTATATTTCTGCATAAATATGACCTAAAACATCATCAGATTTTCACACAAGTCCTAAAAGTGGATGAAGAGAACCCAGTTAAACAAATGAGACAAAAATATTATACTTGGTCATTTATTTATTGAGGAAAATGATCCAATATTACATATCTGTGAGTGCCAAAAGTATGTGAACCTCTAGGATTAGCAGTTAATTTGAAGGTGAAATTAGAGTCAGGTGTTTTCTATCAATGGGATGACAATCTGACAATCAGGTATGAGTGGGCACCCTGTTTTATTTAAATAACAGGGATCTATCAAAGTCTGATCTTCGCAACACATGTTTGTGGAAGTGTATCATGGCACGAACAAAGGAGATTTCTGAGGACCTCAGAAAATGCATTGTTGATGCTCATCAGGCTGGAAAAGGTTACAAAACCATCTCTAAAGAGTTTGGACTCCACCAATCCACAGTCAGACAGATTGTGTGCAAATGGAGGAAATTCAAGACCATTATTACCCTTCCCAGGAGTGGTCGACCAACAAAGATCACTCCAAGAGCAAGGCATGTAATAGTTGGTGAGGTCACAAAGGACCCCAGGGTAACTTCTAAGCGACCGAAGGCCTCTCTCACGTTGGCTAATGTTAATTTTCATGAGTCCACCATCAGGAGAACACTGAACAACAATGGTGTGCATGGCAGGGTTGCAAGGAGAAAGTCACTGCTCTTCAAAAAGAACATTGCTGCTCGTCTGCAGTTTGCTAAAGATAACGTGGACAAGCCAGAAGGCTATTGGAAAAATGTTTTGGGGACAGATGAGACCAAAATAGAACTTTTTGGTTTAAATGAGAAGCGTTATGTTTGGAGAAAGTAAAGCACTGCATTCCAGCATAAGAACTTTCTCCCATCTATGAAACATGGTGGTGGTAGTATCGTGGTTTGGGCCTGTTTTTTTGCATCTGGGCCAGGACAGCTTGCCATCATTGATGAAACAATGAATTCTGAATTATACCAGCAAATTCTAAAGTTAAATGTCAGGACATCTGTCCATGAACTGAATCTCAAGAGAAGGTGGGTCATACAGCAAGACAATGATCCTAAGCACACAAGTCATTCTACCAAAGAATGGTTAAAGAAAAATAAAGTTAATGTTTTGGAATGGCCAAGTCAATGTCTTGACCTTAATCCAATCGAAATGTTGTGGAAGGACCTGAAGCGAGCAGTTCATGTGAGGAAACCCACCAACATCCCAGAGTTGAAGCTGTTCTGTATGGAGGAATGGGCTAAAATTCCTCGAAGCTGGTGTGCAGGACTGATCAACAGTTACCAGAAATGTTTAGTTGCAGTTATTGCTGCACAAGGGGGTCACACCAGATACTGAAAGCAAAGGTTCACATACTTTTGCCACTCACAGATACGGTATGTAATATTGGATCATTTTCCTCAATAAATAAATGACGAAGTATCATATTTTTGTCTCATTTGTTTAACTGGGTTCTCTTTATCTACTTTTAGGACTTGTGTGAAGATCTGATGATGTTTTAGGTCATATTTATACAGAAATATAGAACACTGCACACTGGCTTGGAGGAATTTTAGCCCATTCCTCCATATGGAACAGCTTCAACTCTGCGATGTTGGTGGGTTTCTCCTGGGTTCACAAACTTTCAAGCACCACTGTAAATATATATATATATATATATATATATATATATATATATATATATATATATATATGAGTGATTCCACGCTTATGGGTACTGAAATGGGGACATGAACTTATTCACCTAAAACCATTTCTTTTTTTACCATCAGGTCACAAAACATGTAATCTTTAATGAATGAAAATGTTAAAAGATAACTTTAATTTTCTGAGATGTAATAAAAACATTTATATGCCAAAGTCAAGCCTATGAGTTCCAAAATGATGTCTGTTACATTACTTCTGTTACGATTGTCCATCTCGCGTCTGTTACAAATTAATTACAATCTAGCTATATAGCATGTTAATTTTATTGAATGTGTATGTTTATTCTACTACACATGTTTATTAATTATATTTGCTAAAACATCACCTTCCTATGTTTCAAAAAGTAATTCTACATTGTTAAAATTGAGAATATATATGTCCACAACACTTCTGTTACGTTCTGACTTTGGCATATAAATATGTTTTTATTACATCTCAGAAAATTAAAGTTATCTTTTAACATATCATTCATTAAAGATTACATGTTTTGTGACCTGATGGTAAAAAAAAGAAATGGTTTTAGGTGAATTTTTAAAAATAAGTTCATGTCCCCATTTCAGTACCCATAAGCGTGGAATCACTCATATATATATATATATATATATATATATATATATATATATATATATATATATATATACACACACACACACATACATATATATATATATATATATATATATGTGTGTGTATATATATATATATATATATATATATATATATATATATATATATATATAAATGGTGGGTTTATTGTCACCATTTTCCAATGTACTATCCATAATCTCATGTTATACAGAATGTCCTTTCTGTTATACAAAATCTGTGAATTTGAGTGTGTTCAGTATTCATTGTCAAGTGCTCAAATATGTCATATGCCATACTTGCATCCTTTCTGAATATAAATCTAAGCTTGGGTCCAGGCCCTGTTAGGCCCTTTTTCTTGTAGTACAGGTGCATTTATAGACTTACTGTAATAAGGGCTTGTGGACCTTACAGGCTGGAGAAACAGACTCTTAATTGTTATATAGCCTCATATTGTAAATGCTGAATCTTTGTATTTTCATGAAACAGGCAGCAACCAGTATGGCTCCATCCTGGGTCACACGTCGGTGAGCAGTGGCAGCCTGCTGGATGATCACCACTGGCATTCTGTGGTGATCGAGCGCCACAGGAGAAACGTCAACTTCACCCTGGATCAGCACACACAGCACTTTCGCACCAATGGAGAGTTTGACCACCTTGACCTGGACTATGAGGCAAGTGTTCATGGCTTTTCATTAACATGAAATTTAGGCTATAATATAGATAGACATTTAGGCATTGCCTAAAAGCGGCGCGCCTGATGAGTCTATAAGCAAAATATTTGCAAGGGCAAAAAAAATCAACCTGAATATAATAATAATAATAATATTATCGCATATGAACCATCGAATTGTCTCATGTAGTGTATTTCATGTCAATAAATTGCTGCATTGTCTTGTAACAGTGATACTAATAATGAGATACACATCACAGTTATGAATTCATATTTATTCCTGTCTTTGACACCGCATGCCATGTGCCAGAAACAACACGATGACATTTATTATGGTGTGACTCTGTTGGGTGCCTGGTGGACAGCAATGAACCAGCACTTTCACTTTACATCATTAATATATTGTTAAAGTTGAATATTATCAGACATAAGAACTAATCGAGATCACTCTGCGGTAGTTTTAGATGATCTAAAATGAAGGAAAGATGCTCATAATTGCTATTGAACTAGACAATAATTATGTTTATATGAGTGTACAGAGTAAGAAATTGTTCAGGTAAAAAAAAGCATACTATACAAAGATACATCACCTGCTTTGGGAAAAAAAATCACCAATATTTTCCATAATACGTGTTAGTAAATAAACCCAAGTTATTTTTTTAAAAGCAAATAAAAAATAAGCACTGGATAAAAACCCATCTGTCTTATGTAAATAAATATACAAATTTTGTTGCCTGGTGGTCAAGTGTTTATGAGATACATTGTCTTGCACTTACAGTCCGGTTCACTGTCATGGTACATGTTCATTGTTCGCACGACGACAAAAAAAAAGCATCAAAAATCAGATTAATGCATCACTATATTCTCTTAAGTATGAAGCATTGCTCCACTATTAGACTAAGCATTTAATGCCGGAGAGGAGAGCAGAGGAGTGCCTTAATTATTCAGAGGTTTGTCATTTTAAACCATGTAACAAATCGGAAGTTTGTGAGATAGAAATCTTAATGCATTCTCCAACCCTCCTACACTGTCCTTCTCTTTCTGTTCTTAACCTTCCACTGAAGGCCTCTGATGTCAGTTCAGGCCACTCAAACCATTCAGGGGTAGGCTTCCCAATAATGTCGCCATTTAGAACCAAAGAGAGAGTTGAGAAACTCTCTTAAGCAATGAATGTTGTCTCTGTAAGTGGTGTTCTCAATCTCACTCGTAAGAAGGAGTCTAAAGAGCAACAGGATGAACACATTGTCCTGTTGTAACTCCCAAGTCGTGTTCAAGTTTCTGATGGTTTATGCTGAAGAATTCTGAGGTAGTCCTCCTTCATTATTCCATCCACTTTGTGCAATGAACCAGTTCCACTGGCAGTAAAACAGCCCCAGAGCATGATGATCCTACCACCACCACCACCAGCTGGTACATGGTGTCCCTCTGTACATGGTGGTCATTGTGGCCAAACAACTCAATCTTTGTCTCATCTGACCATACAGCTATCCTCCAGAAGGCTTTTTCTTTGTCCGTGTGGTCAGCTTCAAACTTTAGTTAAGCTTAAAGGTGTCAATTTTGGAGCATAGGGTTATTTCTTGGATAGCAGCCTCTTAGTCCATGGTGAGCTGAATGGTAGGCAGTGATCCATCAGCTTCCAGTTCATGGCAGGGCTGTGCCATGGTGGTTCCCAGGTTGTTCCTCACCATCCAAACCAATTTCTTTTCAGCTGAGGGTGACAGTTTGGGTTTTCTTGAAGCAAAGTGGCTTGGGAAAGTGACTACACCTCACAATAACTTGGATACAATTGTTTGAACTGATCTTGGAATTAGCAGTTATTTAGAAATGGCTCCAAGAGACATTCCGGAGTTGTGTATATCTGCGATCCTCTTTCTCAGATCTGCACTGAGCTCCTTGGACTTTCCCATTTTACTGTGTGTTGGTCAATCCACTGAGTGCTGCAAACAAACCCTTTTTATGAAGGCACAGAGAAGCTACCAGCTGTAGTCAATCATGATCACTAACAGGAAGTTAAGAGACCTTGGCCTTGGCAAGATAAGAGACATTTTGGAAGTTTCAGCACCTCTGAATTAATAATCTAAGTGAGCATATGTAAATTTTTGACCCTGTATGTATAATTTTGACCCTATGTTAATTTCAGAAAACCAAAAGAAAATTAAAACTTGTGCAGCAAATTCTAGTGTTTTTTGGTTTGTTTGTTTTTAAATTAAAGATGTGCAGTGGTGCTTGAAAGTTTGTGAACCCTTTAGAATTTTCTATATTTCTGCATAAATATGATCTAAAACAACATCAGATTTTCCCCCATTGACTGTGAGAGTCCCTCAGAGGCGCAGCGCATTCTATGTATTCAGCTGTGAGCGAGTTGCTCTTTGTTTTGAACGAGTGGTCCGGGTCTCTCGTAAATTCAGAGCAAACTAAAGGACTACTTGGTCTACGATGTTGTTCGGGAAAACCCTGTTAACTTGATGATGGATCTTAAGAGGTAATTTAAGCCTCTCTTGGCTTTCAGAGGCTTTCGGGAAACCCACCCTTGATCCTCCTGCTTAAGAGAAATCTGCATGACATTGTGTTGCGCAATACATTAATGTTTATCATTTACAGTGTGTACTGTCTAATGGAATATAGAGAAATTAGACTTTTTAGTTATTAAATATGCGAGAGCTCATACTGTCGACTCTGCGATGCTCTCAGCATTCATGATTAACAAAGATGGATCCAAAATGTCATGATTTATATCTAATTCAGTTCAATTAAAGGCAATTAATGAAGTGGAAAAATTTATCAATCTAAGAAGTGTAACTGGTGGTCTTTGCGTGACAGCGAATGTGTTCTAAGGTTCAGGTTTAGACTTTATGTAACATAACGTATAACCCAGTACTGCTGAATAATCGATTCTGATTGGTTGGAGGGTGTTGATTGATGTTGCATGCCTGTAGCTCTGACAGTGGTTCCAGCTGCAAGATTATATGAATATTAAAGCTCTTGTTCTAATGTTATTGCTTTTATAGTAACAAATTAAACAGGGATTTGTATGGGGCGGGGGTGCAGGGTCTAAATAAATGTAAATGATTTAAATGTAAACAATTTAATTAAATTATTTCTAAGGAGCTGTTCATTTAGCACTTTTGGAAGGAGTCTCCAGTATCAGTGTTTTGAAACAGTCAGAGATTTCCAATATGGGGAAAATCTTCAGGATGGTCGACTTGTGTATTTTGTCTTATTGCTAGGTTTCACGTGATGTCACATCTGTCTTATTAGTTATTCAAAACTTTAGCTGGTGGTCTACCAAAGCTCAGTTGACAAAGTATTTGTACAGAGAAGGTGCATTGCTTGCATGAAAAATGCCTTACGCTTGCATTGTTTTCGGTTGTTCAAATCAATCAAATCATGAAACTGAAAAGCTTCTTCAGAGTTCCCCGTGAACTAATAAAAAAGGGTGAACGAACACAGGATTTCACAAAAAGTCATTGAGAAAGGTGGCTTTTGATCCTCTCACTGAAATCAAAGGGAGTCGAGTCGAAGCATGCTCGAGTTTGCAGTGATCACTCAGTGAAAGGTTTGTATATCCCTCTCAGCTATGTCCTTAGTGTTTTCCAAGTATTTTTCTTGCTATGTGTCATTATTTTATGGTACTATTTTTAGTCATAAATCACTAAAGTCCCCAGCTGTTTCTTTGTTTACTCCTCACAAAGTCCATTTGTATGAAGGTCTCAACAAAATTGTTACCCAGCCATACAGTTAGAATGCACCGTGATCACTTCTCTGTTTTGTTTAACGAAGATCCAGGTCTTTAAAGGGGTTTCTAATGATCCTTGTAAATGATTTACCTGAGAGATAAGATCCCACACAAGTGAGAATCAAGTGAACTGTTGTTTGTTTACACTTCAACTTGCAGCAGTTCGTTGTAAAGCTGCGAACGAAAAGCTTAAAAAAAAATACTTACACGGGCAAAAACAATACAGGATTCATTCGGCAGCGACTCGATATGTCCTTTACCCAGCCACATACAAAAAAGTTGTAAGCCTCCATATTCTTCCATGCTTTCATCTGTTTTACGGTGTAGAAGAATGTCTGCAACACCAGATAGTTCGAGATGTCAGGGAACTCGACTGAAGGGTAGTTTTCGAGATTGTATGACAAATTCTTTTTTCCCAGATTGTAGGGATCGATTCCATTGCACATAGCAATCTTCTGAATATACAGTGGTGCTTGAAAGTTTGTGAACCCTTTAGAATTTTCTATATTTCTGCATAAATATGACCAAAAACATCATCAGATTTTCACACAAGTCCTAAAAGTAGATAAAAGAGAACCCAGTTAAAAAAATGAGACAAAAATATTATACTTGGTCATTTTATTTATTGAGGAAAATGATCCAATATTACATATCTGTGAGTGGCAAAAGTATGTGAACCTCTAGGATTAGCAATTAATTTGAAGGTGAAATTAGAGTCAGGTGTTTTCAATCAATGGGATGACAATCAGGTGTGAGTGGGCACCCTGCTTTATTTAAAGAAAAGGGATCTATCAAAGTCTAATCTTCACAACACATGTTTGTGGAAGTGTATCATGGCACGAACAAAGGAGATTTCTGAGGACCTCAGAAAAAGTGTTGCTGATGCTCATCAGGCTGGAAAAGGTTACAAAACCATCTCTAAAGAGTTTGGACTCCACCAATCCACAGTCAGATAGATTGTGTACAAATGGAGGAAATTCAAGCCCATTGTTACCCTCCCCAGGAGTGGTCGACCAACAAAGATCACTTCAAGAGCAAGGCGTGTAATAGTTGACGAGGTTACAAAGGACCCCAGGGTAACTTCTAAGCAACTGAAGGCCTCTCTCACATTGGCTATTGTTAATGTTCATGAGTCCACCATCAGGGGAACACTGAACAACAATGGTGTGCATGGCAGGGTTGCAAGGAGAAAGCCACTGCTCTCCAAAAAGAACATCACTGCTCATCTGCAGTTTGCTAAAGATCATGTGGACAAGCCAGAAGGCTATTGGAAAAGTGTTTTGTGGATGGATGAGACCAAAATAGATTTTTTTGGTTTAAATGAGAAGCATTATGTTTGGAGAGAGGAAAACACTGCAGTCCAGCATAAGAACTTTCTCCCATCTGTGAAACATGCTGGTGGTAGTATCATGGTTTGGGCCTGTTTTGCTGCATCTGGGCCAGGACGGCTTGCCATCATTGATGGAACAATGAATTCTGAATTATACCAGCGAATTCTAAAGGAAAATGTCAGGACATCTGTCCATGAACTGAATCTCAAGAGAAGGTGGGTCATGCAGCAAGACAACGACCCTAAGCACACAAGTCGTTCTACCAAAGAATGGTTAAAGAAGAATAAAGTTAATGTTTTGGAATGGCCAAGTCAAAGTCCTGACCTGAATCCAATCGAAATGTTGTGGAAGGGGACCTGAAGTGAGCAGTTCATGTGAGGAAACCCACCAACATCCCAGAGTCGAAGCTGTTCTGTACGGAGGAATGGGCTAAAATTCCTCCAAGCCGGTGTGCAGGACTGATCAACAGTTACCGCAAACGTTTAGTTGCAGTCACTGTTGCACAAGGGGGTCACACCAGATACTGAAAGCAAAGGTTCACATACTTTTGCCATTCACAGATATGTAATATTGGATCATTTTCCTCAATAAATAAATGACCAAGTATAATATTTTTGTCTCATTTGTTTAACTGGGTTCTCATTATCTACTTTTAGGACTTGTGTGAAAATCTGATGATGTTTTAGGTCATATTTATGCAGAAATATAGAAAATTCTAAAGGGTTCACACACTTTCAAGCACCACTGTATCTAAAGCGAACAGTGGCTTCTAGATTATGAGCATACTCTGATAAGTTATCGCTAGTTGTTTGCACTGCAGCAGCCATTTAGACCACCAGCTATTTCACTTCCGGTAAAGCCACTAAGAAAAGTCACGTGACTGAAACCCAGCAATTAAGAGAAAAAAAAAAAAAGAGATGCTGGTGACAGAATGATTGTTTTTTGCTGCTTTAACATATGTGATAACTATGGGCAATTTGTCTCATAGATGTTTGACAACATTAAATGTAACTCTAGATGGATAAAAAGTACAACCTGTTGCTTTTTAATTAATGTAATTGTAATTATTGGGAAACTGCTGTCGTATAATAATTCATATAATGAAGATCTACCTAATTGGAGGCATGTTGAATGCTCTTTAATATCTCCATTCACTCGCTGTTGCAGTGTGTCCATTGGGCTATGTAAAGTATATTTATCACTTTAGTGTCAGATGTACAGTTATCAAATTATTAATATAATGAGATTTGAAACAGCATTGATAATGTTTAGCTCTTGGTAACATCATTGCTCCCAGCTGATTAACTGTAAATGTGATGAATTAGGTGATATCTCACACACACACACCATATGGTAAAAAACAACAGTGTTAGTCACAGGTCTTGTGGTAAGTCTTCTTTCCACTTTGCAGTTGAGTTTCGGAGGGATGCCATACTCAGGCAAACTCGTCTCAGGGAGCAGAAGAAATTTCAAAGGCTGCATGGAGAGCATCAACTATAATGGAGAAAACATCACCGACCTGGCCCGAAGAAAGAAAGTGGATATGTCCAGCTTTGTGAGTTCCAGTTATAAATTCTTCCTCAATCATCTTGCACTATTTTTTTTAATTCCATAATATGACAAAATAATATGCTTGTGTCATATCATTGGAATTTTGAATATAATGTATATTCTTAACATGAAGAAACTATTTTACATTCATGCAGGTGAAATTTATTTTTTTAAAATAAATTCATTTCATTAATTGATTTTAAAATGATAGATTTTCAAACTGACAATCTTCTTTTTTTCAAAAAGGAGTTTGATTAATTATTCATGTTTGGAAGGTTACATTATTATTCATCACAAAAACACAGTTGATCTTAAGATTATTTTATGAAATACATAGAAATGGTTAAATATTTATTTAATTTAGTCATAACAGGATCCATTTACTTCTCTATTTTAAATGGTGGTGAAGGTCCTAAATATACAATGGTGTCTTCGGACTTTCATGAAGAGGGGGAACCAAGACAGAGGAGGGGGTAATATTCTGAGACAAAAACCCATAATTTCCAATTTTAAAGTCTTAAATTTACAAGAAAAAACTAAACTCACTGATAATTCATTGAGATTCTAAAGTCATAAACTGACTTGAAATGAAACAAAACTTCAGAAGCACATCGCTTCACTTCGCACCGTTAGATCAACAGCATACCTCAGACCCCAAGGCTGAGCCAAGAGTTATAGGAAATGTAGTCTTTCTTCCTCAGTCATGCAATATAAAAGAATAAAGTGCTAAGAGATTTTCAACTACATTACCCAGAATGCACTGCTGCTAGTAAACCGAGACACTGTTGCACTTCCTGGATGCAATGGGATATGACTAAACTGCACAGCTTTTTTTTTTCTCATCTCATTATCTCATCTCATCTCATTATCTGTAGCCGCTTTATCCTGTTCTACAGGGTCGCAGGCAAGCTGGAGCCTATCCCAGCTGACTATGGGCGAAAGGCGGGGTACACCCTTGACAAGTCACCAGGTCATCACAGGGCTGACACATAGACACAGACAACCATTCACACTCACATTCACACCTACGGTCAATTTAGAGTTACCAGTTAACCTAACCTGCATGTCTTTGGACTGTGGGGAAAACCGGAGCACCCGGAGGAAACCCGAGCACTCGGAGGAAACCCATGCGGACATGGGGAGAACATGCAAACTCCGCACAGAAAGGCCCTCGCCGGCCACGGGGCTCGAACCCGTACCTTCTTGCTGTGAGGTGACAGCGCTAACCACTACACCACCGTGCCACCCAGAGCAGTTTCCTGTTACTTTCAGTGTGTGGATTTTTCTTCATTTGCTCAAATCTCTGTTACTTTGAAACAGCTGAGCCAAGAGTTAAATTTGGAAATTATGGCTTTGTACTCTATGTGCTTCCTTGATTAAAATAATAATAATAATAATAATAATAATAATAATGATTTTTAAAAAAATCTCGTAGTATCTGAGTTTTTTTTTTTTCTTGCAAATTTATAACTTTCCAATTTCAGAGAATATCCAAGAGTTTTCTTGTAAATTTATGACTTTATTCTTGGAAATTCTGCATGTTTTTTTTCTTGGAATACAACACCCTCCTTCATCTCCATAATGCAATAAATAAATAAATAAATAAATAAATAAATAAAATAAAAATGGCCAAGGTGTGGGTTTTGTTTGTTTTTTGTAAATTTATGACTTCATAATCTTGGAATTTCTTAGTTTTTTTTTTTTTTTTCTTGCAAATTTATGCCTTTCTAATTTCAGAGAATTTTCAACTAAGAGATTTTCACTAGGAGATTTTCAACTACATTTCCCAGAATGCAGCCAGTAAACTATTGCACTTCCTGGATGCAACAGGATATGACTAAACCACACAGGTTCTCTTTTTTTTTCAATCCATGTCCTTTAAGAATATGAGGTTTTTTTTTTTTTGCTTGTAAATTTATGACTTTAATCTTGGAAATTCTGTGGGCTTTTTTTTTCTTGGTATATTACCCCCCTCTTTCATCTCTGTAAAGTTTTTTTTCCCCTCACTTTTTTTTTACACTTTATAATCCCAGAGAATATCTGAGGTTTTCTTATTATTTTTATTTCCTTGTAAATCTCTGACTTTAATCTCAGAAATTCTGATTTTTTTTCCCCTCTCAAAATATTACCCCCTCTTCCTCACACCATTTTCTCTGTGCTGATCTTCAGGACTTCCCACCACTACTGTATATATCTGTAAGCACACTGTAGCTGCAATTTCAGAGCATGATCTGTAAACCTAATGTACATTCCACATGAGAGATGCACGATGCACAGCACGACGAACTCATAACAGAACCGCTTTATGAGATATATTTAATATTTGCTCTTTCAAATGATTTAACCTTTGTGCTCAAGTCACTTTTAAATATGTAATACAAAACACTGCATTTACACAATAGAGACATTTTTTTTCTCATGTGACTCTCATTTAAACCTCCCACTCACTGTTTTTGCCCTCAAGCTTGCCTTCCTTGTCGTCTGTACAGTCTACAAAAAAAGAAAAAAAAAAAGCTTAGTGTTATTTTATATTTTAATCTCTGCAGTTTTTTTTTTCCATTGCAGATAATACAGGAAGGAAATTTAGTTTAGTTTGAACATTTGATGATATATTGAATGAGAAATCCACCGCTTAAGGAATTTGTCCAATCCCATCGAGATACCTTGCCAAATGACTTAGTATTTAAGCTGTAATTATTATTTTCTAATTTTCTGCTTCACTTGCAGCGTAATTTGACATTCTCCTGTATGGATTCTCACACCTTCCCGGTTTCCTTCAATACCACAAGTTTCCTGCAGCTGCCAGGTCGACGGGAGCACAACATGGTGTCTGTGAGCTTCCAGTTTCGCACATGGAACTCTAATGGCCTGCTCCTGTTCAGCGCACTGGCTGACGGCATGCTGGAGCTCACGCTGAAGAAGGGCAAAGTCTCAGCACACATCAGCATCACGCAGCAGAAGAACTTGGGTGTAGACATGACCTCAGGTACAGACAACTTCATGTGCAAATCTCTTAAAAATGTACTATTATACTAGGCATAATATAATTTACAAGGTATAGGTATTATACTATATAGGTAATAGTATAATATAAAATAGTATAATAGGTAATATACTAGGTATCAAAAGTCAAAGTCCCTTCCATGCCAGGATCTGGTCTTCCCAGGCAGTCTCCTGTCCCAGTACTAACCAGCTCTTTGAGGTGTATGGCTGTGGCACCCAATCTCCATTTACATAGCCCTTGGCCTCTCGCCTATACAGCTAGGGTTACAGTGGGGGGACTAGTCCTCTGGTAACCACAAGAGTTTGATTTCCCTACTCGCATCTGTATTGCAGCATACCTTGCCAGATGGCAGTAGGTACTGTTTTTATGATGGTCTTTATGGGATGACCCAACCGTGAGTAGAACTCGTGATCTCTTGGTCGAGAGGTGGACAGGCTAACCACTAGGCCAGCTCACAGTCATATACTAGGTATATTTAACAGTTATTCCACGAAATCGAGTCGTACATGAGCTGATAGCCAACGAGGTGCATAGCACCAAGTTGACTATAAGCCATGTATGACGAGATTGAGTGGAATAACTTTTATTCTATCCACATTCACTGGATTTTGAGAGAGCATTTTTAATTTTTGCAAATTTGATAAATAAAAACTTTGTACAAAACATTCGACAAAATCATTTCCACTTAGAATGTAAACAAACCGGAGAAATGACAGGAGCAATTTGTGAAAAATGCTATAATAATAATTCTTGAAAAATAAAAAAAGAGATATGTTCTTACCATCAAATACTTTTATTCCATATTTTGTTGCAAAAGAACTAGAGACCAGAGGTTTAAGCTGTGACACATGGAATGTGGGGTGGATGCGTCGCATGGTGAGCGGTAGTGCCAGTCTGACAGAACATGGGTTGATTAAATTTTTGATGAGGAAGGGTCCTAGGTACCTGGGAGCCAGCTTGCAGGAGATGGTTCTGAGTGGCAGATGGCATGTGGAGAGCATGACTCATTGCCCCACCCAGTAAGTGGGAGCCTTAGAGTGGCGTTTGTCAGCCTGCCTCTTGGATGCTAGGTCGGAGCGAATGAGTTTTCTCCAGGGCAATGCCCATGTCCTCCTGCAGTGGCATATGAAGGTCTGGGCTAAGGGTACGGTGACTTCCTCCTCTTGGTTGGGGAAGAGTGGTGGTTGGTAACCTAGGGAGCACTGGAAGGGTGAGAGACCTGTGGCAGATGAAGGAAGAGTGTTATGAGCGTACTCAATCCAGGGTAGGTACTTATTCCAAGAACTGGCATCCCTGGACGCCATGCACCTGAGTGCAACCTCCAAAGCCTGGTTCGCCCGTTCTGCCTGGCCGTTGGTCTGTGGGTTGAAGCCTGAGGTGAGACTACAGGTGGCCCCGATGAGTTTGCAGAAGGCCCTCCAGAACTGTGCAGTGAACTGAGGGCCCTGGTCAGAAACAATGTCGGTGGGTAGTCCATGTAGGCGGAAGATGTGGGGGACGAGTAATTCTGCGGTTTCTTTGGCTGAGGGGAGCTTGGGCAGAGGAATGAAATGGATGGTCTTGGAGAAACGGTCAAACACAGTGAGGATGCATGTGTTGCCACCTGAATTGGGGAGTCTTGTGACGAAGTCCAGGGTGATGTGAGACCAAGGTCGATGTGGAGTCGGGAGGGGTCTTAGCAAGCCGGCAGGGGGTCAATTGGTTGTTTTGTTCTGGGAGTATGTGTCGCAGGCTGCCACAAACTCCTGGACGTCCTCCTTGATGGATGGCCACCAAAAGCGCTGCTGGATGAGTGCCAGGGTTCGGGCGGCTCCCGGATGACAGGCCAGCTTGGAGCCATGACCCCACTGCAGCACCTGGGTTCACACAGGACAGGGAACAAACAGATGGTTAGGAAGAATGTTGTTTGGGTTACCTTCACCAGGGTCCTGCTCCAGGACCTTCTGCATGAGGGTCTCAACCTCTAGAATGGCAGCTCCCACCAGGCAGCGTGGAGGAAGGATGGTCTCGGGCGGCTTAGACTTCTCTTGGTGGGAAGGAAACATCCTGGACAGGGCCTCAGGTTTGCCGTTCTTGGAGCCTGGGCAGTAGGAGAGCATGAAGTTGAACCGGGAGAAGAAGAGAGACCAACAGGCTTGATGGGAATTAAGGCATTTGGCGGACTTGATACTCCAGATTCTTATGGTCAGTCCAGACTAGGAAGGGGAGCTCCAACCCCTCAAGCCAGTGCCTCCACTCTTCCAAGGCTAGTTTAACAGCCAGTAGTTTTCGGTCACTGATGTCATAATTACATTCAGCTGGGGATAGCCGGCAGGAGAAGATGGAGCATGGGTGGACCTTGTCATCACTGGCCCTCTGGAATAGTATAGCTCTGAACCCTGACTCAGAAGCGTCAACCTCGACAATAAACTTCTTGGTAGGATTGGGTATGGTGAGAATGGGTGCTGTGGTGAACCTGTGCTTGAGCATGGAAAAGGCTTTCTCTGCTTCCTCCCCCCACTTGAATTGGGACTTGGTTGAGGTCAGGGCTGAGAGAGGTCTGGCCACCGTGCTGAAGTTGCGAATGAAGCACCTGTAGAAGTTGGTGAAGCGTTGGAGCTCTCGTCTTGAAGATGGGGTGGGCCAATTGGCAACTGTCTCGAGCTTGAGGGGGTCCATCTGGATCCTTGCCGGGGAGATGACGAATCCCAGAAACGAGACAGAGCTCTGGTGAAATTCGCTCTTTTCCGCCTTGATGAACAACTTGTTCTCTAGCAGGCGCTGGAGGACCTGCCGGACATGACCCTGATGTTCCTCCAGGGAGCGGGAGATCAGGATGTCATCCAGGTACACGAAAAAGAAGATGTTTAGGAAGTCCCTTAAGACGTCATTAACGAGTGCCTGGAATACTGCGGGCACGTTGGTCAGGCCGAAAGGGACCACAAGGCACTCGTAGTGACCAGTGGTGGTATTAAAGGCTGTCTTTCACTCATCCCCCTCCCTGATCCTGAGGAGATGGTATACATTGCGTAGATCTAGCTTGGTGAATACCTTGGCTCCCTGGAGTAGTTCAAAGACTGTGGTCATGAGCGGTAGTGGGTAGCGGTTCTTGACCGTGATGGCGTTGAGACCCCGATAGTCAATGCAGGGGCAGAGCAACTTGTCCTTTTCCATGAAGAAGAATCCCACCCCTGCTGGGTAAGAGAAAGGATGGATGATCCCAGCTGCCAAAGATTCAGAAATGTACTTCTCCATGGCTTGCCTTTCAATGGGAGAGAGAGAGTAGAGTCATCCTTTGGGTGGTGCTGTCCCGGGTAGGAGGTCGATTCCACAGTCATAGGGTCTGTGAGGAGGGAGGGACACTGTTCGGGTCTTTCTGAAAATGAGTTTGAGATCCAGATATTCCAAAGGCACGTGAGAGAGGTCGGGGAACTCGCTGGCTGAAGGCTGAGGTGGTTTGGCGGGAGGCAGAGCAGAATTCAGACAGGAAGCTAGGCAGGACTGGCTCCAGCCTAGGATGGTGTTGTCAGCCCAGTTAACGTGGGGGTTGTGCTGCATTAACCATGGTAATCCTAGGATGATGGGTACGTGGGGGTTGTTCATGACGTGAAGCTGGATGGTTTCTGAGTGGTTACCAGAAATCCTTAGGGTGAGTGCTGCAGCTCCATGAGCTCTCTGGCCGCCTCCCGGCCAGACAGAGTGGGGTCGAAAGTTCACCTCATCTCCTCGGAGAAATCCTTGAAACTGGAACAAGAGAGTGCATTGGCATCCCAGACCGCAGTTCCCCACTCTCTGGCCTTGCCAGTGAGGAGCGTTATTGTATATGCTACCCGGGGGCGTTCTGTGGGGAAGGCCAGAGGTTGCAGTTCTAGGATCAAACATTGAGACAAAAACGATCTGCAAGTACCTGGTTCTCCATTGTAGGGCTGAGGTGCTGGAAGTCTTGGTTCATGGAGAAAAGCGGTGGCAGGAGCTGAAGTAGGAGATGGCTGAGCAAGGGTAGGCACAGCTTGACAGCACTGCATCTGTATGGTGAGAAGGTTGAGTGCGTTGGACAGGGTGGCGAGGTTCTGGGTAATTTGTTGTAGGTCTTGTTGGTGGGTCCCGAGGAGAGTCCCTTGCTGCTGGA
Source organism: Neoarius graeffei (assembly GCF_027579695.1). Classification (NCBI taxonomy): domain Eukaryota; kingdom Metazoa; phylum Chordata; class Actinopteri; order Siluriformes; family Ariidae; genus Neoarius; species Neoarius graeffei. The sequence goes on from NC_083587.1 coordinate 26,136,985, forward strand.
TGGCCGTTCTCAGATGGGCGAGTTCCGCTGGATCCATGTTGGCCAGAACGTACTGTTAGGGCTGGTGGAGGTATGGTGAAGTTAGGATCCAAAAACAGAACACGGACAGTAATCCAATCAATAAGATGATTTAATACAGAGAAGAAAGGGTGTGGCAAAAGATAAACAAACAGGATGAAAAACAAATAGCAAAAATAATCTGGGCAAAATGAGAACAAACAACTTGACAAAAACATGAGACAGGCAAAGACAAAAATGCTAGCGCAAAAAAACATAAACAAGAAAAGACCCTTTGTGCAAGAAACCATGAACCAGAAATAACCCTTAGTGCAAAAACCATGAACCAGAAATAACCCTTCGTGCAAAAAAACAAGAACCAGAAAAACACTAGTGCAAAAACCATGGACAAGAGAAAATTGCTAGAGAGAAAAACCATGAGGAGCAAGAGAGGCACAGAAACGGCTAGAGAAGCAAACAAGACGTTCTTGCAAACACAAAGTCTGAGAATGGCCTTTAAATAAGCAGCAGTGAAAACCAGGAAGTGAGTTCAGGGGAGAAAGAATTCCTGTTCTGGATCAGCTCTGGCGTGAGAGATCCGTAATCTCCGGAGTGGATGTCTGGGGCGGAGCATGACAGAAGGAGTCTCCGGTATCAGTGCTTTGTAACACTGAGGTAAAGCTGTAACTTTAGGGTTTCTGACATGGGAAAGTCTTCAGGACAAAGGGATTTGTGCTATGTCATTTGTCAGTAACATGACAAACTAATTAATAACTTAACATGAAACAGCTAGAAATGGATAAAAGTATCATGTGTCTTTCAGTGATGCATTTAAATGTTAGAAAATTGCTGTGGTATGTAAGAAATAAAACACTTCAGGATGCACTGATATAGAAAAATAATCAATTTTCGGTAATAACAGTAAATCCAGTTTGTACTGGACTCACTTCATTATTGATTATTTTACTATAACAGCATTACCTGTCACCAGAGGTGGACAAAGTACCCAACTTCATTACTGAAGTCAAAGTACAGATCCCACTACTTAAATGTTACTCCGATACAAGTGAAAGTTGTAGTCAAATTTTTACATAAGTTAAAGTACTGAAGTACTTGCTTTTAAAAATACTTCAGTATTAAAAGTACATTTTCTGTCAATGCATTGTTGTATTATTGCCACAACGCTTATAAAACCTAATGCCTCTGTAACAACCTACTGGATTTACTGACTAGTTTGTAGAGCCTGTAGAGCTGAAGCTCCACCTGACATGCTAGAAAACTATATTAATACTCAATCATATTGGGTAGCTAACGTTACTAAAAAAAAGAAAGCTTTCTACCTTCTGTTTATTTGGCAAGATTATGCTAAAACATTTCTGCAAGGACTTCAGATAAGTTAACATTATTCATGTTAGCATAACTCCATTTTTACATGCTAACAGTGTCCAAGTTAACTAGCTATGTTAGCTGCGGACAAGGTGATGGCAACTTGGCACACAAATCCATATAAAATCATTTGACTAACCAGACTGCATAGCTATTGCAACATTATCGCTAGCTCTAAAAGCACAGACAACTTCGTTGCAAGCTTTCTCTTGGAATAAAACGTTTACATATTTCAATATGCTTCTGCAGGTTGGACAGCGAGTTTTTGTAGGCCGTGATGTGGCTCATTTTAGACAAACAAAGCAAACATTTAAAACCAAACAACTCTTTCATCCTTTCAGAAAACTGAAACATGGGTTCATGGGCCATGGGTGTGTGCATCCCCCAGAAGAACTGCCTCCTTCCATTCTGCCATCAACTGATTGTGTTAAATAATGCTGCGGAGAAATCACTGAACTTGATTTTATACAGTCTATGGACATGACCTGACCCTAGTGATTACTGATAGGCTGTTTCAGTGTCACCTGCAAAAAAAACAATCACATTTTAGAAAAGAAAAGAAAAAAACATCCACTTTCGAAGCTGCTTCGTAGTAACAAGTGACGAGGACCTTGATAGAAATCTAGTGGAGTGAAAAGTACGATATTTGTCTTTCAAATGTAATGAAGTTGAAGTCATAAGTTTAAAAAAAAAAGATATTTAAGTAAAGTACAAAAAGTGTACTTAAGTACAGTACTTAAGTAAATGTACTTCGTTACTATCCATCTCTGCCTGTCACATTTAACTCCTTATTAGTTTTCTCTATGCTTTGTTGTCATTATGTCCTTATGTCTAATTACATGTTTGTAGCAGGGTTCAACAACAACGTGAAATACAGATGTAGTTAATGGGTCTATCTGGCATTGTGATATTGTATATCAAAATAAAATTAGAACCATAGTTCATAGTTTGCTTGTCAAAATTGTATTACAAGTCATATAATTTGTTTACTTGCTTTTACTCACCTTTTAGCGAAGGTCTTGATAGCACTGCTACAGATTCATTTCCAAGCACTGACATTCCACTCAGCTTTTCGACTGAAATTTAGTTCTACAAAATAATAATAATCAAACATTATAGGTTGATGAATCACATGTTGTTGTTTTTTTTGTTTTGCTTTGTTTTTTTTATAAAAAGAAACTGTAAGTTAGTGGGTTTTGTTTTTGCCTTGGATACACTTGGTTGTATATATATTTCCAGTCCAGTTGGGGTACGTTGAAGGTCAGTGAGGTTTCCTGGGATGCAATGAGGCGAAATATATATTAGTTTACCCAGGGCTCCATCACATATTGATTCACTGGTATAACTGAAACCGTTTCCCTCCTTAATAAATGGAGCCCTCCGGCCTTTGCCTAGACTTTGTTCTTTGGTGGTAAATATTTGGTTCTCTGAAAATCTGAAAGGCCTCACAGCCTAGGTAATTTCCTTAACCTATAGAGAATCACTATATAGCACTATTATTAGAAAAAAGTGTAGGTAGTGTAGCCTGGAGCACTCTTCCTTACAGTAATGCTTTTCAAGTTTGAGACACTTTTGTGCAGAAAGTTAAATATGTAGACTAGTGCTCTTGTGCTTTGCTGGTGCACTGACATGAAGTGACATTTTTAATGGACAAAATAGCATAATTGGTTTTGATTATTCTCTGTTTCAGGTTTTTATGTGTACAAGGCTGGTGGCTATATTTAATGCAATGAAAATTGTGACAATTCAAATCAATTAAATAAAAAATGAATTATGATTATTATTATTAGGCTGCATGATCTCTTACTTTTTTTTTTAACCTCCACCAGCTTTGTTGAAGGAGGTTATGTTTTTGCCTCCATTTGTTTGTTCCCAATGTAATGCAAAAAGTAGTGAATGTATTTTGATTAAATTTGGAGGAAAGGTGAGCCATTGGCCAAAGAACAATTGATTAGATTTTGATGCAAATCCAGATATGTATGTGGATCCAGGATTTTTTTTTTTGTCTGTTCCCAACGTAACTCAAAAAGTAGTGAACGGATTTGGATGAAATTTGTTGTATAGCTTTTACTAGAACCCTAAAATTTTTACTAGAACCCTTCTAGCTGTAATTGTGTTGTTTGGATATCAGAGGGCACAATAACATAAAATAGCAGGAATACACATTACTTCATACTAGGTGGAAGGAACACAGCTCTAATACCGTGAAAAAACACACACACACACACACACACACACACACACACACACACACACACACACAGATCTAAAATAGGAAAAAAAAATGTGTGTGACTGACTGTACAAATAAATTTAACATGAAATCAGAGCTCTCTTTCTACAGACTGCAGAAAGCTAAAGGAAAGAGAAACAAATGGAGGCAGTACAAATGTTTATAAAGGTTTATTAAGAAAAGACCAATTTGTTATTAACTTATTTCATTTTTAATGAAATGAATGTTTTAGTTAATAGTCTGTTATACTTTACTCCAACCTTTGGAGTGGGTAAATGTGGGTTAATAATTATTGATTATTAAGACAATTAAACTTTTTTTTTTTGACAAAAGGAATATTTAAGCTGATAAAGAATAGGAAAATAAATGTTGCAGATTTTGGTAATAAAATTTTCATTTATTTTTTTCCCCCCCAAAGTATCATGAATCATGTTGAATTGTCAGTTAGGTGAATTGTTACATGCCTACTGAATGCATTTCCCCTCTTTATTAAGCGAAGCCCTCCAGCTTCTGGCTTTATACTTTGGTCTTTTATATACACTTACCTGTAGGAAGCTGAATATGTGAACTAATCCCCTTGTGCTTTTATTCTGCTGAGGTGACACAAAGTGACATTTTCAGTGCACAGAAATGTCACGTCACGTGTTTGGTCTATTGTTTGGTTTCATCTTGAGTCACCACTTTCCCAGCTTGGTGGAGGTCAAATTTAATACAAATATGAAGAAGAACTGCATGCTAAATTAATAATAAATGCCAGAATTGTTATGTATTGCATCACATGCCTGGGAAACATGACCACAAAGTGAAATGTGTATACATTTCTCTTTTGCATATACAACAAAAACGTATCTTAACCAGAAAGTAGGCCTTCTCACATTTCACAAAACTGCACTCTGGTTTAACTCTGATTTAAATCTAATCAGATCTTGCTACTGAATTAACAAGTGAAATAAAGTTGACCAGACAGATCGTGAAATATCTTGGGTTTATACTGTCTGCAATGAAATACAAGTCAAGGTAAATTTGCAGATCACTGCATTCTTATTTTATTTGCATTTTTGATACCATCCCAGCTTCTTATTTGGGGTTGTAGGCCAAACTATTGCTTTTTTCAGACTGAAGATGCCTGATTACACTTTGTTGGGTCACAGAGAAAAAAATGCATGCATTGAATTAAAAACAGATAAATCAGAAAGCCTTGAATAGAGGCCATTTGATTTGACAAAAGAAATGTGTGTTTATGATGGGCTTTGAAGGCAGGACTGCATTTTTTTTTTCCCTTTCCAGCCTCGGCCTCTGATAAGTCTTTCAATTAAAACAAAAAACATAAAGCTCTATAACCACAAGAAGTCTCAACAAAATTCTTTACTGTTCAATTTTCCATTCTGGAAAAAAAGAAAAGAGAAGAGGAAAAAAACCCTTGTATATTCTCTGAGATTATAAAGTCATACATTTATGAGAAAACATTCTGATATTAAAAAAACAACAATAAATTTAGGCTACTAGGGGAAAAAAAACCACGTGGATATTCTCTGACAGCAATCATATGCTTCCCGGCTGAAGTGCATTCTGGGAAGTGTACTTGAAAATCTTTTAGCACTTTAGTCTTTTATATTGTGTGATAAAGGACGAAAGACTGCACTTCCTATAACTTTCGGCTCAGCCATGGCATCTGTGGTGTGATGATGTTGATCCTCACACCCTGCAAATCCCTGTAAAGTGATGCAATCTGTTTCCATGACAAAAAAAAAGCACTTTTTCTGAGTTTTGTTTCTCTGAAATTTGTGACTTTTTTTTCTCATAAATTTGCAATGTTTTTCTGGTAAATTTACAGTATGCCTTTTACAATCTCAGAGAATGTCTGAGATGGTAAATGTATGCCTTTTAGAATCTCAGAGAATGTCTGAGATTTTTCTTGTAACTGTAAGACTTTAATTTTCAAATTTAATTTGGAAATTCTGAATTATTTTCTCAGAATATTACCCCCTTCCCCCAGCGCCATATATTTTAGCCTACAAAAGCTCATTTAAAATATACAGTGGGGAAAACAAGTATTTGATCCCTTGCTGATTTTGTTGGTTTACCCACTAAGAAAGACTTGATCGTCTGTAATTTTAATGGTAGGTGTATTCTAACATGTGGAGACAGAATATCAAAAAGAAAATTCAGAAAATAACTTTTAAATATCTATATTAATTTATTTGTATTTTATTGAGAAAAAGAAGTATTTGATCCCCTAGTAACCATCAAGAGTTCTTGTTAATACAGACAAGTTAGACTCTCCAAATTACCTTGTCACCTAAATTGAAGACACCTGATATCACTAATGACTTGTATAAAAGCCACCTGGCCACAGAATCAATCAGTTTGTCAGACTCCAAACTCTCCAACATGGGAAAGACTAAAGAGCTTTCTGTGGATTTAAGGGAGAAGATTGTAGACCTGCACAAGACCGGTATGGGCTACAAAACCATACAAGAAGCTGGGCGTTAAGGTGACAACTGTTGGTGCAATTATGCGCAAGTACAAGACTCACAACATGATGATCAATCGACCTAGGTCTGGGGCTCCAAACAAGATCTCCCCTCGTGGGGTTTCCAGGATCATGAGAACGGTGAGAAATAGACCTAATACAACACGGGCAGAGTTAGTGGATGATCTTAAAGCAGCTGGGATCACAGTCACCAAGCAAACAGTTGGTAACACTTTACACCGCAATGGTCTAACATCTTGCAGTGCTCGCAAAGTACCCCTGCTTAAGAAAGCACATGTGCAGGCCCACCTGAACTTTGCCAATGAACATCTGAATGACTTGGAGAGTGACTGGGAGAAGGTGTTATGGTCAGATGAGACCAAAATTGAGCTCTTTGGCATCAATTCAACCCGTCGTGTCTGGAGGGAGAGACATGCTGCTTATGACCCCAAGAACACCATCCCCACTGTCAAGCATGGAGGTGGTAACATTATGCTTTGGGGGTGTTTTTCTGCACAGGGCACAGGGCTACTTCACCGTATCAATGGGAGGATGGACGGAGCCATGTACCGTAAAATCCTAAGTGAAAACCTCCTTCCCTCTGCCAGGAAGCTTAAAATGGGTCGTGGATGGGTCTTCCAGCAGGATAATGACCCAAAGCATACAGCCAAGGCAACCAAGGAATGGCTGAAGAAGAAACATATCAAGGTCATGGAGTGGCCCAGCCAGTCTCCGGACCTGAATCCTATAGAAAATCTATGGAGAGAGCTGAAGCTCAGAGTTGCCAAGCGACAGCCACGGAATCTTGATGATTAATGCCATGTACACACGTAGCCGGGTATTTTTAAAACCGAACATTTTCCCCCTCTCCGTTTATAAAAATGTTTTATCCACACCACCTCGTCTTCGAAAAAAATCCCTTCTACACATAACCGAACATCTGCGTTTTCAATCACATTCATAAGCATTCCAAACCTGTAGATGGTTATTTCCCCAAATCCTCCCCCCTAATCACATCGCCTGTGCTCTTGGAGCAGTAGTTGGGCTTCTAAGATTAAACATGTAAATAGCACCTGCACAATAATTAACGCTTTCGGCACTACTCCGATCCATTACTCTTTAGCTAGCCGCACACTACGCCGATTTTCAGCGTACCGAGCCAACTGAAGTCGCGAGTCAGGCATAAAGACTAGTTTTCGATGGTACCGACTCATCTCACAGCCGATTCGAAAAACTAATCGGGAGCCAGACTGATCGGCGAGAGTCGCTAGCAATAGCCAATCATATCTTTCGCATATAATGCGTGACATCATTAAACACAATTTCTAGCGCGAGAAATACGTGTTGGTAGCACCTAATGCAGGTATATACTGTAATTCCATAGACTGAAGCTTTATCCATAGACACAGTGGGCTGGAAAGCCACTCTGCTCAAGTTGTGTGGCTGAATTCCAAATCGCTTTAACTCCCCTATATAAGTGCACTATTTAAGGTTGGGAATAATAGCTCATGCAGCCTAGATAGTGCGCTACATATTCCATGTTGTGTCATTTGTAATTCAGCCTGTAGCATCTTCAAGTGTTGGATTTAACAGTAACTATATCCAATAGCCAATCACAAAGCTATTAAGTTGTCACGTGTCGCTTCAATCGCGACTGCACTCGTCAACAGTCGGGGGATATGTGCGTGCCCTGTCGGGAGTGGGCTCTGAAATGGGTCGGTTCGGTACCGCGTGGATCGCCGTGGTGTGCGGCTAGCTTAAGTCCATGCTTAATCTGGCTTCTGCAGTAAACAAAGGTCGCACGTTTGACGTCAGGGCAGATTTGTTGTCATTTTTTTGGCGCAGATTGTGACGTTCTAAAACGCAAAACTCCGGTTATCTCTGTCTACACGAAAAGGCATACACGGAGTTTTCAAAAATCTTCACTTTGCCCGGAGTTTTTTTAAATATTCGTTTTTGATGTGTTTTCATGTGGATGACAGGCCAAAACGTAGAAAAATATCTTCGATTTAGCAGATACCCGGCTACGTGTGGACGGGGTCTTAGAGGTCATTTGCAAAGAAGAGTGGACCAAAATTCCTCCTAATATGTGCAGAAACCTGGTCGTCAACTACAAAAAATGTCTGACCTCTGTGCTTGCTAATAAGGGGTTTGCCACAAAGTACTAAGTCCTTTTGGCAAGAGGGTTCAAATACTTATTTTCCTCAATAAAATGCAAATAAATTAATACAAATTATTTAAAGTCGATTTCTTGATTTTCTTTGTGATATTCTGTCTCAGCATGTTAGACTACACCTACCATTAATATTACAGACTGATCGAGTCTTTCTTAGTGGGTAAACCAACAAAATCATCAAGGGATCAAATACTTGTTTTCCCCACTGTAGAGATGCAGAAGAAAAAGTGATCTTAAAAGGGATAAAAAGTGATCTTACTGACCATGGCATGTTTGCCATTTCAAAAACTGCTAATCTCCTGGGATTTTCATCCACAACAGTGTCTGAGAGTTTCCTCAGGATGGAGTGAAAAAAAAAACAAACAAACAAAACATGCAGTAAGCATAAATTCTGCAGGTGCTAAAGTCTTACTGATGTGAGAGATCAGAGGAGAAAGGCCAGGTTACACCACCAAGCTGTGTGGGCGGCACAGTGGTGTAGTGGTTTGCACGGTTGCCTCACAGCAAGAAGGTCCGGGTTCGAACCCAGCAGCTGGCAAGGGCCTTTCTGTGTGGAGTTTGCATGTTCTCCCTGTGTCTGCATAGGTTTTCTCCGGATGCTCCAGTTTCTCCCATAATCCAAAGACATGCAGTTAGGTTGATGTGGGGTTGCCTTGAGCAAGGTACCTAACCCCTGACTGCTCCCTGGGTGCTGTGTGTGGCTGCTCACTGCTCTGGGTGTGTGTACATGTGTTCACTGCTTCAGATGGGTTAAATGCAGAGGATGAATTTCACTGTACTTGAAGTGTGCATGTGACAAATAAAGGTTTCTTCTTAACGGACATTTTTATGCTTTTCGCATGAAGCATTTTTTCACATGATTGGATAATGTGATATTTCACAAAATTCAAATAAAAATATATTATATTACAGGCATTTAGCAGATGCTGTCATCCAGAGTGACATACAACATTTCCAGAGCAGTCTGGGGAGCAGCTGATGGGGGGTTGTTTGCTTTTTAGCCATAACATGACATGAAGAGCAAACAGAAGTGTGACTTTTCTGATAAAACAGTGCTCTGTAAGATGTATCATGAGAAGAGAAACGAATTTAATCACATAACATCACTCAGTGGAAATAAAGACCATTCACAGTTCCATCCATCCATTATCTGTAGCCGCTTATCCTGTGCAGGGTCGTGGGCAAGCTGGAGCCTTTCCTAGCTGACTATGGGTGAGAGACAGGATACACCCTAGACAAGTCGCCAGATCATCGTATGGCTGACACATAGAGACAAACAACCATTCACACTCTAATCTATGATCAGTTTAGAGGCACCAATTAGCCTAACCTGTATGTCTTTGGGGGAAACCGGAGCACCGGGAGGAAACCTACGCAGACATGGGGAGAACATGCAAACTCCACACAGGAAGGCCCCCATCGGTCACTGGGCTCGAACCCAGGACCTTCTTGCTGTGAGGCGACAGTGCTAACCGCTACACCACCATGCCACCCCATTCACAGTTGTGTTTTGTTAATTTAAAAAAAAAAAATTCAATTCTCTTTTGCGCAAAACTGCAATGGAACCCTGGTTAATGAATATTACTTGATCCATTGGAGTTCAGTTTATACGTTTAGTATAAACAAGGCGGGGTTCTTTACTTCTAAATTAACCTGAGACAGTGAGAGATCTCATTGGGAAACGAAAGCGTAACGGTGGTGATGTTTTGGAGGCAGAGTTTATGTATGTGTGTTGTGTAGTGTCCATACTGTCTGCGTTGTATATTTCTCTTGTGTTAAATGTGTGCTGTTTTGTAGTCAGTAGTCTGCATTCTATAATTGGATTGTGTTCTGTGTTGGACTGTAATTCTAAAAGTTTATCTGTTTACACTCCCCCCCCCCCCCCCCCCCCAAAAAAAAAAAAAGGAAAAAAAATCCCAAATCCATGGGTGAATGGGATTACACAACAATGAAAACAACAACAATGAGGTGCAGCTCTGCATTTCCCGCGATTCTTCATTTTACTGAATGCAATTACAGTGTGGAGTGCAATATTGCTGTTTTTTCCCCTCCTTTCTCTTTTATATTTGCACAGTTTCTAAATCTAGCCTGGACACTCAATATCACGAGCAGATCACATTGCAATCTCATAACCTTTGTTCTGTTTGCTGTAAGTTTACGAATCATCATTAATTTCCTGTTAAATGAACTCAGTGTCAACTCACAAGATTTTTTTTCTGTCCTCTTTTCCATCCCAGGGAGTTGACTCCAAAGATTGTATCCAGCTAAATGGGACATAGCATACAGAGTTAGAGTGAGATAGACGGATGCATGGAGAGACTAAAGTGATACTGTGTATCACTGCCAACATCAGACACATTTCTCAACTATAATAGTGTGCCAGGCATTGTGTCGTAGACTGTGTCTTGGAGAGAGAAAGAGAGAGAAAACCCAATACCAATAACTCAGTCTTCTGTTTGTAACGGTGGCAAAATGGTCACCAGGGAGCTTTAGCGAGTTAATGTTCTTTCATCATGTTTTAACATTAATACTAAAAAACAAATCAAAATATCCCACGTTGGTTGTTATTGTGCTCTGGTGGCTCAGGTGTAAATAACACTAATAAATGAGTGCCATTTATCGCTTAGAGACATCAAATGGGCTTCCAATTCTTTCAGCACTCAGTCCTGATTGAGATTCAAAAAGCATCTTGTAATTTGCTGCTCATCAACCCACTGACCTGCCTGATGGAGTTCTGAGTCTGAGCCGAGCATTTTTTCTCTCATAAAGTTCCTCATCAGCATACTTACCACTGTATTTGAATAATACCAAATCAATCTGTATTTATATATTTATAAAGATTACAGTTCTCATAATGTGGAAATTGTTTTATTAAATTGGGTAAAATTACACGTTTCTGAAAAAAATAAAACAAGGATGTATGAACATTGCTATATCGTAACAGCATACAGAATTCGGATTATATTTCAGCATTGTATTATTGCTCTCTTTCATGTGCGTAGCACCAGAGGGGAACCGTCAGGGCATTGTAGGCCTTCAGAGAAGACCCAAACATATCAGTATTTCAAATGTTATATTTAATTTCTTTCATTCCTTCATACGAGTAATTTCTTGATTAATTATTCTCTTCTAATTCTAATTAAGCCTCATTTTCTATCAAATTTGCTTCAGAAATTAAAGGGTTACTGTCCTGAAAACATTAAAATAAAGTTATCCAGTGAGGATTTTTTTTGTTTGTTGTCTCTAGGCTGAGAAGAGTTTCGAGCTGGCTCACTCATTGGTTAGGACTTCATTACTGGGACAGAAGGCCATGACAGTGTATGCTTATGTAGGAAGTGACAGATGAATTAACCAATCAGATTTTGATGTATAGTGGGAGGGACCAAAAATTTATCACTGTAGACCTTCTTGAAGGCCAGCGTGAGCTTAACTGTGAGTCAGCGCCATCAGTGCAGCAGTGAAGTCACCTTCCAGCCAGTGTAGCGTTCATCAGTAGTGTTAGTGAATGCTAACAAAGAGGTCAAGCCAGTGCTATTGAGGGCAAGTAGCACAGGCTAACGACCGAGAAACGAAGATTTCTGTCTCCAAACTCTTCTTCTACCCATGCTTGCTACAGTATTTTTCACTCAGACTTAAGTATTCATTTCCCTGTGTAATTGACTTAGTTACTGTTAAAATCAACATTGACAGCTACACACAGCGGCGCGACCTGGCACCCTGCCGCTAATCCCTTGAAAAATCCTTTGCCCCGTTGCTTTTTTGATGTATCTGGCTAAGTTTTGACTGAGCTCAAGTCCCAGCTCTAATAATAATGGTTCACCACTGTGTAGCACATTATAAGCCTTTTTAGTACTGCATTCATTCCAGATCAATTGGTGGCAATGAAACAGCAGTCTCGTATCTGAGGCATGAAACAGGAAAACTATAGGTAGATTTGATGAGATCACATAAAAAGAAGAGAGATAGAAAAAGAAATTCAAAATGGAAGTGTGATGCAGATTAAACCTTATTTTGATCATGGTGAAGTTAATTATTTTCCGATAAGAGCAATTTTTACTCCACTTTTTTTTTTACAACACAGCAATTTGCTAACACTTCTCAGTGCTATTTAAAAAATAATAATTCAAAGGCATCATACTTGTACCCATTTACGGTTACATTTAATCTTGTGGAACATCTACAAAACAACTAAGCATTTATGTTTTAGCAACTATAACCTGTTGTTCACTTATGAGCCTCTTTCAAGAAAATGCAGCTTGTCACATTACTCAGAAACCAGAAAGCACAAACTCTCTTTTGTCCTGAAGACTTTCCAAGGGAAGAAATCCAGTGCTGACACTGGAGACACCTTCCATAAATGTTAAATAATTATCTCTTCTTTGTTAAAAACACCACATTTTTTAAAATCCAGTTATTATTGGAATCCGATTATGTGGAGCATCTGCCATGTAAATCTCTGCAAATGAAAAAAAAAAAATCAACACCTGACCAATCAAATTTTAAGAACACTATGGCTCTATAAACAATAAACTTGGTACTTAAATGTAGCAGTTCCTGATGTGGGACAGAAGCACAACAGGCGAGAGTTGATGTTCACACACAAACACTTTATTGAGCTTTTCAGCTTTCTTTCTTTCTTTCTTTCTTTCTTTCTTTCTTTCTTTCTTTCTTCTCTCTCTCTCTCTCACTCACTCACTCACTCACTCACTCACTCACTCACTCACTCACTCACGCGTTGTGGTCGGGGAGAGAGACCCTTTTCTCTGCTCTCTCTCCTTTTATACTCCATCCCTGTGACAAACACACACACACATTAATTTACAGCAGGTGGAATGACTTAGCCACTTACCTTCCCCAACCCCGCCCTCCATTCACAGACTGCTGCTTGGCCACGTCCCTGCTGCCACAGTAAACTTTTTTTTTTTTTAAGCCATGAAAACCCTACACTATTATTCTTCTCATCGTTCTTATCGTTACAGGTTCAGGGCTGAATGATGGAGAATGGCACGACGTTCGCTTCATGGCCAAAGAAAACTTCGCCATGGTCACTATTGACGGAGATGAAGCCTCGACTGTGAGGACCAACACACCCCTTCAGATCATCAGTGGAGGAATGTATCACTTTGGAGGTGGGTGATTAAATAAGTGAGACGTGATCTTGTGAAAAATCTGCTAAATGGAAATGTGCTGCTAATTTGCACTGCTTTAACACCTTAAAGAAGCTGAGTGGATGGACTGGAAAGAGTTCAAGAAAAGACTGACATCTTATGATGTTCGGAGCTGAAAAAAAAAGAAAAAAGCTTGCTCTCTAAATTTAGATAACTAGACAGATGTTTTATTTAATGACACAGTTGTTATGCAATAAATAAGAAATAATTTGGAATAAGTAAGAACTTGGGGCATGTATGAAGCCTCTAAAATTCATAAAGAATTATAAAGGAGAAAAAAAAAGATAAATCTTGACCTGAATTGGTTGAGTTGGTTATGAGGTATAAATCTTCTTAGAGCAATTCTTAGCTAAGAGTAAGAGTTAATTCTCGGAGATGGTTTCCATCTTTGTATTGAGGTTCTGATGGATCATGTTTGTTTTGGTTTCTTTTCAAGTCCTCTCTCTGCCCCGTCCTGTCGTTGGTTTGTTGTCTGACTGTGTTCACCTGTTCTATGTTAAGTTATAAATAGTTTGTTTATTTATCGCCTGCGACGAAGTCAGCAGGGCAAGGTATTGTAATCAGTGTGGTTTGTTTGTGTTTCTGTCTGTTAACAGTCTAGCGTCTAAACGGTTGCACTGATTGACTTCAAATGTTCAGGGTAGGTGGGCAATGGTCTGTAGATTACCTCAGTAAATTTTGGGAGTAATCGGGTCAAGATCACCAGAAAGGTCAAAATCATTTTTTTGCGATAACTTTCTTCAAATTCATCATTTTGACTTCAAACCAAAACCAGAATATGCATCTTTCAATTCTGCTTCCAACCATATGCTGCAGGGTTTGGGGTAGCTTGGACAGTCTCCATAGCGGTTGGGGGTTAAAGGTCAGGGGGTCAAGGTCATTGGTCAAAATAACATATTTTCCATTATAATTCAAAAATGGTTGCCGGTAGACAGATATTTACTATTATGTGCATATAGGAACTCCCATATGGCCTTTCATTTGGCACCATGATCTTTGACCTTGAGTGACCTTGAAATGTCAAACTCAAGGTCATGGATTTTTAGAGGGCTGTAACTTGAAAACGGTTGATGGTAGACAGATATTTACCATTATCAACTTATAGGAAAAGCCATATGGACTTTCATCTGGTACCATGATTTTTTACTTTGAGTGACCTTGAAAGGTCAAACTCAAAGTCATGGGCTTTCAAAGAGCTATAACTTTAAAATAGTTAATGATAGCCAGATGTTTACCGTTATCGACATATAAGAAATCCCATATGGGCTTTCAGTTGCCTCCATGACCTTTGACCTTGGATGACTTTGAAATCTCAAACTCAAGGTCATGGATTTTCATAGGACTATAACCTGACAGCTGATGATTGGGAAATATTACCATTATCAACATCTCATCTCATCTCATTATCTCTAGCCGCTTTATCCTGTTCTACAGGGTCGCAGGCAAGCTGGAGCCTATCCCAGCTGACTACGGGCGAAAGGCGGGGTACACCCTGGACAAGTCGCCAGGTCATCACAGGGCTGACACATAGACACAGACAACCATTCACACTCACATTCACACCTACGGTCAATTTAGAGTCACCAGTTAACCTAACCTGCATGTCTTTGGACTGTGGGGGAAACCGGAGCACCCGGAGGAAACCCACGCGGACACGGGGAGAACATGCAAACTCCACACAGAAAGGCCCTCGCCAGCCACGGGGCTCGAACCCGGACCTTCTTGCTGTGAGGCGACAGCGCTAACCACTACACCACCGTGCCGCCCCCCATTATCAACATATAAGTATAAAATAAATGCTGCTGGGCAAGGTTTGTTTTGCCTGGCAACACTGTTTATATCCTGTTTTGTAAGTGTTTATTTGTTTGTTCATTGATTCATTGACTCTGCGATCAATATCATGTGCAATCTTACTTTTCTGCCCTTCGGTTTTTTAGTTTACTTACTTTTAATAAATTTATCACACTTTTAGGTGCTAATGATACATTTATTAGCCTACTCTATTGTTTTTTTATGCTTACATTGTAATTTTTGAGCAAACTGTGCACAGGAATTTCCTTCGGGGTGAATAAAGTTCTGTCTTATGAATGAATGAATATACCATATTTCATAAGCTACAGTCAGTGATAATGGATTTAATGCCATTTCCACTGAGGACATCCACTACTAAGGACTACATCCAAAATTTTGCCTGATTAAGACATTTAGGTTCAACCTGACTAGTCGGAATGAGAGAAGTGATTAATGACTCATATCCTTTTAGCCAGTTCTGAATCAGTGTGGGGGAGCCATATCTGATTTTAAAAATTAAATGATGCCAGAGCCAAGTGAAATGGACTATTATCTCTGCATATAATTGCAGACTGTATTAAAACCCATTAATAATGTTTATTAATATTGGTTTTGCCATGGTTAGACACCTGAGAGTTTTGGAGGTGGATGGTCATTAATCTTTCACTCAAACACTTGGTGTCCACATACAACCATTACATTAATGGCATTTAGCAGATGCTCTTACCCAGAGCGATGTACACCATACCCAGAACAGTTTGGGGTTAGGCACCTTCCTCAAGGGCACTTCAGCCGTTCCTGCTGGTCCAGGGAATCAAACCAATGACCTTTTGGTCTCAAAGCTGCTTCTCTATCCATTAAGCAATGGCTTCCCTACAGGTTTTTTATCAACCTCATTCATTGAAAAACAAGGTCCGTCCAGTCCTGAGAGCACATTTACACACGATGGCCTGTAAAACACCTTGCTACGGCTCGACACAGTCCTGATGCACAGTCGTAATTATCAATCGATAATCCTCCTTCCATTGCTGTTATTTCAACTCAGGGCTGATGTATCTGCACTGTTTAATTTGTTTACAACAGATTTTTTTTCTTTCCTGAAAATGGAAAGAGCTCCATTTGTCCTGTAAGGGAATTTACACATAATCAAATAACTCTACATTTACAGCTTTCAGAGAAATGTAGAAGCAAGGTTGCCTGTTCTGTAAGAAATAAACAGCTAATCGATTTAATCTCTGTGGGAAATCATTGTGAATTCATTGTTCACTGTAGTTAATAATTAGATTTGTTATTTATGGAATAAATTACAGCATACACAGGAAATTGATTCAGCAGAGCAGTCGAAAGTGAGTGTACCAAAGCAGTAAGCAGGATGCTGAAGCTAATTTTGCTGTTGTACACTAGTAAGATAAATATGATTTAGTTACATGCATGAATTCAGGATTTAATACCAAAATTGTGTACATTGGTATGCATAAAAAATGAACTTGGACTTAAGCCTAATTTCCAAGTGCAGTATTTACTCCAGTGAGAAGTGAAATGAAGAACAGAACCACTGATCGAACAAAAATCATAATCTGGGGCATTGTTTATCTCATGGAGAGATTTTTTTTTCATGGATAATGTAATACAGTTTTTTTCAATTGCTAACAAGCGTTTACCCATACTTATGATACTTTTTCTAAACTCTTAACACAGACTGACACCTACGGCACACAATTGGCCAAATGGTTAATTTTCTTCTCAAAAGCACATACTGTTAAATATATACCAAAGATTCTTTTCAAAATAGAGCAAATCTTTTTCTGTACATACTAACTTCCCCAAAACACAAGAATTCTGACTCAAAATTAAATACTTATGTCAAACAATAACATTTGTTTTCACTTCACAAGTTACATGGAGTCTATCAAAGTACACCAGGTTTCAAAATACTGGATATTGTTGACATTACAAAAAGTGCATAGACTTTTCTGTTTCAGTTTTACGTAAATGTACTGTATTTGCATGCAAAAATGCAATCCACTGTTTTACCCCAAATATCTTGTATGTTGACATGTAATAGTCACATTCAAAAGAATTTCAGTAAAAAGCAAATAGATTTTTTTCCTTTACTGTTTACAGTACCTACTTCAGTAGGTACATTTGAAATACTGTGACAGAACAGAAAAAAAAACAAACAAAAAAATAACACAAAAGATCAATACTTCCAAATAAAAATGCCCAGATACGTAAAGCAGAGAAACAATCAAACAATACAGCAAAAAAATCCGTCTCTAATCTCTTCTATCATCTGGGTTTGGCCACATGTTTTCATCTACATCACATCTTATGTCTTCCAAGGCAATACACCTAGGGTAAAAACGCTTTGAGTGCCGGATCCAGCCTTGGCAGTCTTCCGCTGTTATGTCCCTACAGCCAGCATCCATGGCATCCAGGAGGGTCATTTGATCATGTGGCCGATGGTCATACACATTCCACCTCCATGCTGAGAAGAATTCCTCTATCGGATTTAGGAATGGTGAATATGGTGGAAGGAAGAGGCGTACAAATCTTTGGTTGTCCCTGAACCATGCCGTCACTGCCTGTGAGTGGTGGAAAGCAACGTTATCCCACGTGATCACGAAGGTGCTGATGTTGTCACCCTCATCATATTGTTTTGGAACCAGTTGCTGGTGAAGGTCATTCATGAATGCAATGAGGCGCTCTGTGTTGTAAGGCCCGACCTGAGACCTGTGCAGAAGTAAGCCTGTATGTGCTATTGCTGTGCACATAGTGATGTTGGCACCCCTCTGCCCTGGTACATCAACCGTAGCCCTTTTTCCTATTACATTTCTTCCGCGACGACGCCTTTTTGACACATTGAAGCCAGCCTCGTCGATGAAGATAAATTCGTGAGGGACCTGGTTGGCCTCCAATTCCATGACTCTCTGAAACAAAGTTCATTTACGTAAGTCAAATTACAGTATTACTGTATACCATACTGTATTGTAATGATTACAGTAGTGGTCAGCAAACAGAATTGAATATAGAATTGAAAATACAGTATACCTGCACATACAGCCTTCGTAGATCCTTCACTCGATCACTGTTCCGATCGAACGGTACAGTGTAGAGCTGCTTCATTCGCACTCTGTGTTTTGATAGTGTGCGTGCAATGGTAGTGAGACTGATGCTGTTGATGTTCTCAAACACTTCATTTTCGTCAACAATTCTGGCCTGAATTTCGCGCAGTCTGATTTCGTTGTTTGCAACAACCATTGCCACAATGGCCAGCTCTTGGTCATTGTTCAGGAGCCTTCCTCTTCCCCCAGAGCGAGGAAGGCGTTCCATCCTTTACAGTAAAATACAGTAAAGGGAAAATACCATATGTAAAAACACAAAATTACCACAAATACTTACTGTATACAGTAATTTACCAATGAAAATAGACACAATCCATGTAAATACGTACCTGTTGGAAACATATCTGTGAAGATACTCAGTCGTCCAGGTACATAGTAATCTGTGGTTTCAAGCAAGTCCAGTTGCTCTCTTCTACCAACCACAGATTACGTACCTGTTGGTTTGTTGAAATATGCGAACAATACTGGCAACTGTTGACCTTGGCACATTGGGCTGCACCCTTTCACCTGCCTCTCTTAGGGACAGACCATGATTTACCACATGGTCAATGACAGTGGCACGGATTTCATCAGTCACCACCATTCGTGCAGCTCTTCTAATGCCTCCACCATGCATCCTGACCCCTCTACCATGCCCTCTCCTCTGGCCTGCTCCTCTTACTGGGCCCACACCTATTACCGGGGCTGCACCTCTCACTGCACCGGCACCTCTTCTTGCAACATCTGCCCTTCTTCCTGCAGCTACCCCTCTTCCTGCATCCCTTCCTGGGCCTGCACCTCTCCCTTGGCCCCTCACTCTTAGTCTTCCTCGTCCAGACATTCTCTTTCTGCTTACTCCATTACAAGCATTACTCCACAAAGGCCTCCTTTTGTAAGTGTCTACATTTGAGCCATACTATGATCAGCTGTGGTTGGTCCAATTTACCCAATAAATATCTGCTGTCAATTATTCAATTACATATTTGTCAATCAGCTGAGATATATAGTTTTTGAACTGATATCATTGCTGAGGGAAGTGTATTTATGCTGTATGTATAGTTTGGAATATTGTTTTTGCTATTTTGGGAAGTTGTGTGTTAACAATTGTAAATAATACAAAAATAGTCTATCATTTTGTTAAGAGGCATATCTTGTCTGTTATGAAAATGTAAGCAATGAGGAAATGTGTTTACTGACTGCAAATTGTGTGAAAATGTCATGAAACGCCTGAATGGTATGGCCACAAAAGTGTGGTGGTGTGGTGATTGTGTGAAGAGTTTTGAAAATGTGCCAAATGAGTGGACGAACGCTTGTTAGCAACTGAAAAAAACTGTAAATTAAGTGAAAGTATTGTAAGCATAGTATACAGTATGAGTGCACGGTCAGCTTATCCTCCAACCTGTGCGTTTTCATTATAGGTATCTTACTCAGTCATATCAACCAAAACATTAGAATTATTTTATAAATTGGACTAATGAAAATTTCAAAAGTGTCACTGATAATATACAGTATCAGTCAAAAGTTTGTACACCCCTACTCTTTCAGGGTTTTTTTTTTCTGTATTTTGACTACATTGTAGAACAATACTGAAGACATCAAAACTATTAAATAACATATGAAACATATATGGAATTATGTGGTAAACAAAAAAGTGTTAAAAAACAAAATATGTTTCATATTTTAGATTCTGGGCAACACAGTGGTGTAGCGGTTAGCACTGTTGCCTCACAGCAAGAAGGTTCTGGGTTCAAGCCCAGTGGCTGACGGGGACCTTTCTGTGTGGAGTTTGCATGTTCTCCCCATGTCTGTGTGGGTCCCCTCTGAGTGCTCTGGTTTCCCCCACAATCCAAAGACATGCAGGTTAGGCTAATTGGTGGATCTAAACTGACCATAGGTGTGAGTGTGAATGGTTGTGTGACTCTATGTGTCAGCTATGCAATGATCTGGCGACTTGTCCAGGGTGCACCCCGCCTCTTGCCCATAGTCAGCTGGGATAGGCTCCAGCTTGCCCGCGACCCTGCACAGGATAAGTGGCTACAGATAATGGATGGATGGATGGATTTAATTTCACAGTGAAGTAAAAATCTATCTGCTGCTTCAGTCTGCATTTTCTATCCCTGATCATTTTTTTTTCACGTGCTTAAGGATTAGGTCTTTGAAAACTTAGAGTGTCGGGGTGCAGGTACTTACGGATGCTGACGCAGAAGAGAGCGAGTGCATTGCAAACTGGTAGCCAAATCCAAATTATAAGACAAATGACGAGGTCAGGGTCAGGCGAGGGTCGGTCGATGTGCAAAAAGTATATCAGAGATCAGGTGAAAGTTCAAACTTAGAAACAAACAGAAAACTGGGTCAAAGTCATGGGAAATCAAGAACTGGGAACAATAGCTTGGTCTGATCAGGTACTAGACACTGAGCAATACTTTGCAACATGTGTAAGTGTTTGCTGTGCTTATATAGGAGAGCTGATTACTGGAAAAATGGGAGTCAGGTGCACCCTTAATATTCTGGAGAAGAGGTCGCTGTGGCATTTGGGAAATGTAGTCCAGGGCTGCCATGTTTGGATGCTGCTCCGAACTCAGATTCTTGGTGCTGTTACTGACATAGAGACATGGGGGTATACACTAGAGAGAAGGAGAATGAAAGTCAGTAGGAGCAAGACGGAGTACATGTGCATGAATGAGGTTGAGGACAATGGAATGGTACAGCTAGAAGGCATAGAGGTGGTCAAAACAGAGGAGTTCAGATATCTGGGGTCAACTGTACAAAGTAATGGCAAGTGAAGAAGAGAAGTGAAGAAGAGAAGTGAAGAAGAGAGTGCAAGCAGGTTGGAATGGATGGAGGAGAGGAGGATGTCAGGAGGGGTTTGTGACAGAAGGTTGCCAGCAAGAGTGAAAGGGAAAGTGTACAAGACAATCGTAAGAGCAGCGATGTTGTATGGTTTGGAGACAGTGGCACTGAACTGGTGGTAGCAGAGATGAAGATGTTGAGATTCTCACTGGGAGTGACAAAGTTGGACAGTATTAGAAATTAGAATATTAGAGGGACAGGGCATGTAGGACAGCTTGAAGACAAGGTGAGAGAGCCAAGATTGAGATGGTTTGGACACGTACAGAGGAGAGATCCAGGGTATGTTGGGAAAAGAATGCTGGAAAAGAGGAAGACCAAAGATGAGATTTATGGATGTGGTGAAGGAAGGCATGGAGACAGTTGGTGTGACAGAAAAAGATACAGAGGACAGGAGGAGATGCTATCCACTGTGGTGACCCCTAACGGGAACAGCTGAAAGAAGAAGAAGAGTTTAAGGATTAGGTCTCAAAACTGTTGTGAAAAGAAAAATGGCTCAGGATTACATGGAGGTTATTGAATAATCTGAATGCGGAGCTCAGAATGTCAACTTAAGTATTTGTTTAACCCACATCTGAATATGTGCAACTTTTGCCTGTAAATATTGCCATATTTTTTTAAGTCGCTGAGTTACTCCACTGTGGTCATCATACACCCATAGTTAATGCTGAAGGACATGGGTGGCTAGGTGTTTGTCCCAGTGCTGTCTTAGCAAGGCGAAGCCGTAATGTATTTGTATCTGTTGGTTTCAGAGACTAATTCCGAGACATTGATGAGAGTGCATCAGATTTAATTAAATCAATCCATCCATTATCTGTAACCACTTATCCTGTGCAGGGTCATGGGCAAGCTGGAGCCTATCCCAGCTGACTATGGGAGAGAGTCGGGGTACACCCTGGACAAGTCGCCAGGTCATCACAGGGCTGACACATAGAGACAAACAACCATTCACACTCACACCTACAGTCAATTTAGAGCCACCAATTGGCCTAACCTGCATGCTTTTGGAGTGCGGGGGAAACCGGAGCACCCAGAGGAAACCCACACAGACACAGGGAGAACATACAAACTTGACACAGAAAGGCCCTCATCAGCTGCTGGGCTCGAACCTAGGACCTTCTTGCTGTGAGGCGACAGTGCTAACCACTACACCAACGTGCCACCAGAGCTGACTTAATTAAATATATTCATCAAATCTATGACTCTGTCCAATCAAAACTGCAGTGACAGCATGTACATCGCCACTGATGTATCACTGATTTATGATGTGATGTGAACAGCTAATGCAATGTGCTTCATTATATATGCCACACGTGTGTAACTTGTCCTTCTCTGTCATTAAACCCACTGTACCCATTCCAGCACCATTTTCATTTCAACACACCATCCTGCTTACTGCCTGTCTCTTCTCTCTGGTCTGACAGTTTGTTTTTCCAACTAATTTCATCATCCGTTGGTTTGGGTGGGTAAAGAATAAAAATAGCATATTATAACACATTGTAGTTTTCTTGTCTGTGCCCCTGTGGTTTGTACACTATCCTTATCAGTGTACTCATGATTACTTCACTGGGTGAGAATAAAACAGGTGTTTGTGACAGATAAAGCTGCATCAGTGGCTTTTAAATAAAACCTGATTATAATCCTCATCACTTTGTTTGACTTGGTTCAGAATGTACATTTAAATGTTCCTTGATTTTTGTTTTATGTGATATGTGGCTTTCGCTCTCGTTTCCCAAGGTCGCATAGAGCATTATATAGAGGTGCTTGGGACATTTTCATGCTAAATACCTCAATAAATATAAACCTAGGCATTGTTGAGTGTGAAAATGCATTCTGTTATGATTATTATTGTGTGGAGATTATACTCAACATTGCATTGTTCAGAATCAAGGAACCAAGGACAAACCTTGATGCGTTCTCATTTATCAAGCTGGAATTTATTCGTAAATTGTTTAATGGAGCGGTTGCACAAAAGATGAAAATCCAGCTTGGAATAAAAGGTAGGGCAGCATGATGGTGTAGTGGTTAGCACTGTCATCTCACAGCATAAAGGTTCTGGGTTCAAGCCCAGTGGCTGACGGGGGCCTTTCTGTGTGGAGTTTGCATGTTCTCCCCGTGTCTGTGTTTCCTCTAGGTGCTCTGGTTTTCCCCACAGTCCAAAGACATGCAGGTTAGGCTAATTGGTGGCTCTAAATTGACCGTAGGTGTGAATGTGAGTGTGAATGGTTGTTTGTCTCTATGTGTCAGCCCTGCGATGATCTGGCAACTACGCATAATGGATGGAATGGAAAAAAGGTAAATATCAGAAAGATTGAGAGCTGCTGAGTTTGTGTATAAGGACACTCACTAATGTGAACATTGCTTAAAATTCATATAATTGGTGATTAGTTATTGACTTCTGAGCAAAATTCTACACCGTGCTAGATTTAAACTGTGGTTAATATACGGTTTAGGAATGACTTCATACCCTTATTTTTGTTCAAATGGTACAACCAACTACACATCCTCTACGATGCTCTAATTTCACATGAATTTCACATTTTGACTTGTCTCTTAATTACAACACTACAACATCGTGACAGTTCAGGCTGCAGTAATCCATGCTAGTCATCCAAGCGCAGCTAACAAGATCACCTTCTTCCTGTCATTTTTATTGCCTGAATTCCCCAGGCACTTTTTCAGATAGACACATTTATCCTGGCAGTGGTTGAGATGCTATATTGCTGCTCTTCCTCCAATCCTCAACTCATATGGCTTTATTTCTCAAGCATTTCCTGTCTTGTTTCTACCATCAGGATCTTCTTTCCCTCATTCTTGTTGTTCTTTTTGGTCTTCCTCTTCCACTTCTTCTTCTTCTTCTTTGCACCCAGCTAACAGGTTGAGTCTCAGAAAGCCTTACCATGTTGTGAGTTTTATTCCTGATGTTTATTAGCTTGAGAAGCTTGTTGGATTTAGAGGTTCATCCAGGCTTTGCTCCATCATGTTCTCTCTAGTACAGTTTCATCTTCACGTGAAATTTGTAATCAATTAAGGAAAGTTTTATTTTAATCAAATTTCTAATCTAGATAAGCTCAAAAGGGATAAGAAGCCACATGGCGCAAGGTGAAACAGATGTTTCAAAAGCACAGCAAGTCTTGAATTTCATGCAAATGTGACTCTTTCTTGTTTTTGTGTCCTCTCTAATCTGTGCACAGGTTATTTCCTGCAGACTGAGGCATCTCCATCACAGCACTCATTTCAGGGCTGCATGCAACTCATCCAGGTGGATGATCAGTTGGTCGACCTGGCAGCTGTGGAGCAGGGCATGCTGGGAGTGTTTGAGAATGTCAGCTTGGACACGTGTGCCATCATAGACAGGTCTGAACACTGACCAAACCTCAACCCTCAACACTGCAGCTCTAACACTTTATACTCTCTACAGGTCACTTCAATGTTTTTGCTAGGATTAGGATTGAAAGATTAACATATGAAGAGTTCAGGGGTAAAAGCAGACTTTTTCCTGAGCCACTGCTTTTTTTCGCTTGTGAGTGTGCCAAAATTGGCTGGATTAGGTTTCTGTTTATGCCCAACCTGCAATAGATACCTTCTCATGAATATAATCAACATTTTCTATGTTTTAATGCATTATTTGGTGAAATAAGTGCCAAATAGCGAGCAAATCCAAGAAAAGTCAACACATCATGGGTGCAGCCATGATGGATGACATCACTAGCTTCAGAACAAAATGGAGTTGTCGTCATCGTCATTTGTATGAACTGACCAGGAGTCACAGTGGGAGGTCAGGATTCCGTTGGGGGACCCGAAGACAGACAGGACAGGGTTCAAGCAGGTGGCTCACAGTTTGGGGGGCACCACAGGAGCAGTTCTGAGAAGCTGTTACGCCAATGGTGTGGAGGAAGGCTTGAGTTTTCCCCCAACCAGGGTGAAGACGGTTCAGCCTGACCCAGGTGGGGCGTGGGAGGGAGTGCTCAGCAGGTTTAGTGGAGGGCTCAGGGGTGTAACTGCACAAGGTGGAATTAGCACTCTCCCATTCCTTGCGCCACTGATCCATGACCCAATCATGGGTGAGGGCATGGGCGTCGCCACCATTGAATGTGAAGGGGACATGTCCCCTTCACATTTCATAATTCTTTGTTTGGACCCTCCCCCCACATTTAACATAAAATATTAGTTCACCCAGCGCCGTTTCTATTGCTTTGTGAAAGAATCCATTCCACTTGATTGATAAGAGAATACACATACCACTGAAAATCCACTCCGGGTTTTCCGGGCATTCCCTACAACAACTCACCGCGCGCGAGTGAATCTCAGCGCGAGCAGAGAAATGTTGGTGTCGCTGCTCGAAAGTGGAGGAGGTGACGTCAGCCCCATTGCCACCTCACAATGTCTAGCTTTTGCTAAAACCTTATTCTTTTGTTATATGCCCTCAAAATTAACCCTAGGCCACGTTAAATTAATGTTCAACTAAACAATGAAATAAGCTTAGCCTAATGGGGTATTCTTGGTTGATGACGAATTGTTTGCAGTATTTGCTCCCTCCCCAGATACAATGGACATAAGGAAATTCTTTACAAAGAGTTTTTTTGTCCCAATGGAAATGTTAGTGCAGTTAGCTGGCTAGTCAATGTTAGGAGATGTATCAGCTAGCTTAATGTTAGCTATAATTTAATTCAAACCCAGTAGACCTACCTTACTGTAATGTCGAGAATGAGGTTAAGTCAGCTTGTGTAAAGTTATTTTTTATGTGTTACCGTTGCTTGACACAGTGTGATTTTGTGTTATGAAATTTGCATGATGCCATGTCATGCTTGTTGATTGTGTGAAATTATGAATATTCTTATTTTTAAACATACAGTTGAGTGTCACTGTTGCTTGGCCCAGTGGCATGTTGTGTTACATCTAAAACTAAATAAAAAAGGAAACACAAAATAAAAAGTAAAATGCACCCATAAAGTCATTGTTGGTGATAAATTGTGTCACATTCATCTCATTATCTTAGGCAGAGCAGTGGGTTTAAAAACAGGCTGATGAATATATGGACTAGTTGAATGAAGACTTATTGTTGAGTCTCTAAAATAGTCATTGAATTAAGTGACTTTTGTAGGGGCAGCACGGTGGTGTAGTGGTTAGCACTGTCACCTCACAGCAAGAAGGTCCGGGTTCGAGCCCCGTGGCCGGCGAGGGCCTTTCTGTGCGGAGTTTGCATGTTCTCCCCGTGTCCGCGTGGGTTTCCTCCGGGTGCTCCGGTTTCCCCCACAGTCCAAAGACATGCAGGTTAGGTTAACTGGTGACTCTAAATTGACCGTAGGTGTGAATGTGAGTGTGAATGGTT
The DNA here is from genome assembly GCF_027579695.1 of Neoarius graeffei. Lineage (NCBI taxonomy): Eukaryota > Metazoa > Chordata > Actinopteri > Siluriformes > Ariidae > Neoarius > Neoarius graeffei. The sequence goes on from NC_083587.1 coordinate 26,163,491, forward strand.
GTCTATGTCTATGTGTCAGCCCTGTGGTGACCTGGCGACTTGTCCAGGGTGTACCCCGCCTTTCGCCCGTAGTCAGCTGGGATAGGCTCCAGCTTGCCTGCGACTCTGTAGAACAGGATAAAGCGGCTAGAGATAATGAGATGAGACTTTTGTAGGTAAAATTAGGTGTTTAACAAACTGTTAAAAATACACCAGAATGCAGGAAATGGCATCTAATTAATTAAAAATTTTCTGGGGGAGGACCCCCAGACCCCCACCAGTGTGTCCCCCTCACATTAAAAATGCTTCTGATGCCCCTGGGTGAGGGGGTGCTGTTCTCAAGCTCTGCAGCACATCCAGCAAAAGTGCTTGTGGTTGAGTATTAACTTCGCTGATGTTTGGCACCAGGCTGACCGGGATACGAGAATTCTCCATGAGTTTGAGAACCAGGTGGTTCCTTTGGATGCTGGCATGCTGTCTACCTGCCCATAGTGACCCTGTTACAATTTCTTGTCCTTGATGAGGAGTTCAACTGAAGACAGCTACCTGAACCCACCAGATAACAGAATGGAGTTGTTGGCATCTGTGAAAAATTGGACATGGTAGATAGATGCCAGTTTTTTGAAACAAGACCACGTAGATAGCAGGATTTTACAGTGGACAAACAAACAAACCTGCTGAACAGAAAGATGGCACCACCATCGATCCACTGATGGTATTGGTTCAATTTTTTCTAGGTTTGCACTTGATGGCTTTTGCACTTGAAATCTTCATACTGTATATATGCAGATTAAAGAAAAAAGTTTCTTGGTAAGACTTTGGATCACAGTGAACCATAAGAACAGCTTCTGTGGATTTTGGCGTGGATTTTGGCATTGATTCTGCAAGTATATGGATGTGTACTAGTGCAACAAGGACCATTTTTTCCCAAAAGATATTGCTTCAGTTGGGGTTTTGATGATGGTGTTGGAGAGCACTGTCTGTCATTTCACTTCAAAATCTCCCATTTGGTATTCCATTGGTTTGAGATCTGATGACTCTGAAGCCCATAACGTATGATTTACATCATTTTCATTCATATTGAACCAATTAGTGAGCCCTGGTGTCCTGTAGATGAATGAAGCCACATCAGTCAGGATAGAAATGTGATCCATCAGAAGACCTTTGTATCGATTCGCAATGAGGCTGCTCTTTGAGGGATAAGTGGACCGAGTCCAGGCCAGCAAAATGGCTTCCACATTATGGCATAATTTGTCACCTGTCTATACAGTTACAGGGAAGAATAAGAGATGCACTCAGAAAGCAGTCCAAAATCCATTATACAATAAAGAGTAATGAAATAAGGGCTTGGTCATTCTACTGACACAATACCTCAAAAGATGACGATGCATGGATACTCAGAAACAGTGCTGTGCAAAAGTCTTAGGCATCCTATTTTTTTTTCAAACAAACTTTGTTATAGACTTCTATTTTATGACTTCTACATTATCGAGTCAGTACAAAAACATTTTAGAGTCCAAACGTTTGTTTTCCAGCACAAAATTAAATGTTACACACAAAAAAGTTTGTATCTGAGCAGCATATTACATAAGAGAACACTTTTCAGATTAAAAAAGAAAACATAATGAATGCTCCTGGGTTTTGGTGAAAAATGAAGAAGCGAGTGTGACAGTCAAAGTGTCCAGAAGAACTGTGGCTGGTTCTGTAAAATGCTCAGTAAAACCTACAGCTCATTTCCTTGTAGAACTAAACTCACTGTCCCAAAGACGACTATTTTTTTTAAAGCAAAGGGCCATCTCACACCAAATATTGACTTTGTTTCATTTATTATGGCTTACTGCTTACAGTTTATAGTATTTTTTTTTAATGTTGAAACATTTCATTTTTATATTTTTAAGCCATTTTTGTTCCACAGCATTTCTTTACATGTGTCCAAGACTTTTGCACAGTACTGTACACTTTGCTAATGAGTCATTGTGAGGTTGTGTGTGTGCACCAAGTGATATAGATTTTAATCCAAGTTTTAAGCAGAAGAGTAAACAGAGTGCAGCTATCTCATATCCAGAAGGTTTATTCAGGTTAGTGAAGCACCAGCTCACTGTCATTATGCTAATATTGGTTGCCTACCCATGCATTTTGTGTCTCTTATGCTTAACATGTGTTTATGGACTGTGAGTCTTTCACGCTCACATGCCGGCAAGGTAACACACCATTTAGCACACCAATAAACAAACATCATTAATGAGATAAATCGACACTCAACACCTGGAAGAAAAAAAAAAAAAACACACACACACACACACCCATGAAGCTCCATTAAGGAGAATCATGACAGGATGTTTTTTGTTTAATGTGTACTGGGACATAATATGAACTTACATGTTACTCTAAATTGTTCATCATGTTTTTTTTTGTATCTTATTTCTTCCTCGTGTCATCTTAGGGAGATGTTCCTTTCCTTTCTCATTAGGAATCAGTGTTATAGTTGAGTTACTAAACCTTAAGTCCAAGCCCAGTCTCGAGTCCCCAGTGTTCAAACCCAAGTCATTAAAGAAAAATTCAAGTCAAGTCTGAGAACAAGACTCCAACCGCACCATTTGATGGTGGTTGTTGCTGCCTTTATGTGAAACCATTTCTGCTACTGTGTTAGACTAACATTACTGCTTGACTGCCCCATTTTAGTTAATAGGCTACAGATAAAAAGCTTGTTCATCAGATCAATCAGATTTTCACACAAGTCCTAAAAGTAGATAAAGAGAACCCAGTTAAACAAATGAGACAAAAATATTATACTTGGTCATTTATTTATTGAGGAAAATTATCCAATATTACATATCTATGAGTGGCAAAAGTATGAGAACATCTAGGATTAGCAGTTAATTTGAAGGTGAAATTAGAGTCAGGTGTTTTCAATCAATGGGATGACAATCAGGTGTGAGTGGGCACCCTGTTTTATGTAAAGAACAGGGATCTATCAAAGTCTGATCTTCACAACACGTGTTTGTGGAAGTGTATCATGGCACAAACAAAGGAGATTTCTGAGGACCTCAGAAAAAGCGTTGTTGATATTCATCAGGCTGGAAAAGGTTACAAAACCATCTGTAAAGAGTTTGGACTCCACCAATCCACAGTCAGACACATTGTGTACAAATGGAGGAAACTCAAGACCATTGTTACCCTCCCCAGGAGTGGTCGACCAACAAGCAAGGTGTGTAATAGATAGTTTTCACTGACGTCACGGCATTCCGGGGAACGCCCCCCCAGCCGCCATCTTGGAGGGCAAACAAAACGGACCATCGCCACTACTGGCTACGTTATCTCGGATGAATTTATGAAGTTATATAGTCAGTTTTCTAAAATAAAGATCAATGTCGGCAAAATCAAGCAAACAGAAGTATATAGATACATTAGATGACATCTCACGACACGGTATGCAGCCAAACTGGCCTTGATTGGGGGAATTGACCCCTACGAAGTTGACAAAGATGCATTTTCAAGTGACTATGCAGGGCTGCCAAAGCCTGAAACTGCCAAAGCCTGCTCCAAAGCCTGAAACTGACTTCATCAAACTTTAAAGGCTGTCTGATATTTACAACTTTATATATTCACAGCGCGCCTTTTGGTGGATGCCGCCTGAATCGCGCAGATCCATTTTTTTGGGGGGGGGGGGGGCGTTGGAGTGTCTGATTATAATTTCAAAGTAAATTCTGTATTAAAATTACTAAATAAGCAAATCCGTTACAGTCCATGAAACAGGAAGTATAAGGATGAGAAAAAAAAAAACAGTTTAAATCGGGAAGCTGTGCACATATGCGCAGTCCTGCACACCGCTCGGGCTGCACAAATGTGCGCAGCTTCCCGATTTAAACTGTTTTTTTTCTCATCCTTATACTTCCTGTTTCGTGGACTGTAACGGATTTGCTTATTTAGTAATTTTAATACAGAATTTACTTTGAAATTATAATCAGACACTCCAATGCCCCCCCTAAAAAAAAAAAAACCCCGGATCTGTGCGATTCAGGCGGCATCCGCCAAAAGGTGCGCTGTTTGCATCCCAAACACAAATCAAATCATACAGAATAGACCTAAAATGTTTTTCAAAAATGACCCTTGCGTGAGTGAAGTGACAAGTGTCAAATAGAAACGTGACAAGTGAGCGATATTAAGTGTACATTACAATGTAAACGTACACTCAGCGGTTCCAGTTAGGCATTCTCCAGAGATTGTTCACATGATGTTTTGGTTTCCAAAAACAAACTTAAACACAATTGATTGTTTATTTAAACAACTTACCACTTATAAAATGATCGGAGCAGACTTTGCTGTGTTTGGAAGGCTAATAATCCTTGCAGTTGATTCTCGCAAGCCATAGGTTTCTCCTTTGTATGCTGAGTTTGTTTGCTCGCCTTCGTGCTCCTGTACAGTGGGAATTCCATAAAAGCTCCGCTTGACTTCATCATCTGACCTATTACGACAGCCGTGAATACAACAGGTGTGCACCATTGCTAGTTTTAAATAGTAGTAATGTAACTATAAATGTAAATAATATATAAATGAATGTAACTCGCGTGCTGCAATATGTGCTCAGTGACCCGTACGGTAAGCTAGCCCTCCAAGATGGCCGCCACCAGGGAATCCCCGACTCTGTGATGTCATGTGAAAACTATCTATAGACGGCAAGGTCACAAAGGACCCCAGGATAACTTCTAAGCAACTGATGGCCTCTCTCACATTGGCTAATGTTAATGTTCATGAGTCCACCATCAGGAGAACACTGAACAACAATGGTGTGCATGGCAGGGTTGCAAGGAGAAAGCTACTGCTTTCCAAAAAGAAAATTGCTGTTCGTCTGCAGTTTGCTACAGATCATGTGGACAAGCCAGAAGGCTATTGGAAAAATGTTTTGTGGACAGATGAGACCAAAATAGAACTTTTTGGTTTAAATGAGAAGCGTTATGTTTGGAGAAAGGAAAACACTGCATTCCAGCATAAGAACCTTATCCCATCTGTGAAACATGGTGGTGGTAGTATCATGGTTTGGGCCTGTTTTGCTGCATCTGGGCCAGGACGGCTAGACATCATTGATGGAACAATGAATTCTGAATTATACCAGCACATTCTAAAGTAAAACGTCAGGATATCTGTCCATGAACTGAATCTCAAGAAAAGGTGGGTCATGCAGCAAGACAACGACCCTAAGCACACAAGTCATTCTACCAAAGAATGGTTAAAGAAGAATAAAGTTAATGTTTTGGAATGGCCAAGTCAAAGTCCTGACCTTAATCCAATCCAAATGTTGTGGAAGGACCTGAAGCGAGCAGTTCATGTGAGGAAACCCACCAACATCCCAGAGTTGAAGCTGTTCTGTATGGAGGAATGGGCTAAAATTCCTCCAAGCCGGTATGCAGGACTGATCAACAGTTACCGGAAACGTTTAGTTGCAGTTATTGCTGCACAAGGGGGTCACACCAGATACTGAAAGCAAAGTTTCACATACTTTTGCCACTCATAGATATGTAATATTGGATAATTTTCCTCAATAAATAAATGATCAAGTATAATATTTTTGTCTCATTTGTTTAACTGGGTTCTCTTTGTCTACTTATAGGACTTGTGTGAAAATCTGATGTTGTTTTCGGTTATATTTATGCAGAAATAGAGAAAATTCTAAAGGGTTCACAAACTTTTAAGCACCACTGTAAATGTGAATTGTGACCATGTCTGTTGCTAAAAGTGCTTCATAAATAAATTGAATCAACATTTTCATTGTGTTTTAAAGTCAAGAAATCACCCTATTAATACTTACACTTGATTTCTGTCAAAAGCATTCCTAGATCCAAGTGTATCGATGAGCTTTCACACTTCGCAGCGTGTACAGTGTGTAGTAATGAAGGTGATGAGATGATGTCAAGCATTCTCTTCTTGTTTATCTGCCACTTGATCAGCTGCAGTGTGAAATCATTATTGGTTCCCAGACAGTCATTATAACACCATTGATTTTGTGTTTTTTCTTCATCAGTTAAGATGTCAATGTTGTTTCGGCACATCGACTAAAGCGCAGGCTCTGGAGGTCATGTTTACTTCCTGTGGCACCCTTTTTTTTTCTTGTCATTACATAATGCTGATCTTGTACATTTCAAGCCGCTATTTAGGATCCAAGACAGTGTCTTCTTGGAGTCATAAATTTGTGAATCATTTGTCCCAAGCTTATTGTCCACCCCGTTTAATGTGTTCATAATATTTTCAAGCAAACATTACCTCCCTGTGATTGTCCATAAGGGCTGTATTTAGAAGTGCCACTTTCCATTACACCGACATGAATACTGGATTCAGCAAATAAAGCAGACAGGACTAGAGCTGTGTTTCCACATCATAATGAATCTTTTATTTTTGCCATCCATGTCAGATTAGTTGCTGTTCAATGTCATAAAGTGGATTATTTTGGACTTATGTGAAACAGTACCATATATCCCACTGAATAGTGTTAAAAAGCAAGGGTGAGGCTGATTTCTTCCTAACTCAGACTGTACATTCATGCAGTGTAAATCACCATTGAAAAGGAGTTCTAAATAAAAATAGAAAGGCAGCAAACCCTTAAAAGGTTTTAACTTTGGTGCTTTAAGTTGTCGGACTTCACAGGGAACAAGCATAAAGGATGCAAGGATGTGAACAGCTTAAAGACAAATGCTTTCCATTCACTTTGTGTACATTAATTAAATAGCGTTGGTTCCTGAAATCTCGTAATATATAGTATTTTTGCAAGTTTTCCCACTAAGAAGATCAGGAAAGAAGAAAAGTCACTGTGAGATGAATGCAAATAAATAAAAATTACTTAGCTCAGTGATTAACCTTCTGCATTAATGATTTCAAAACCTTATATTCTGCCTTATTTTTAATTAGTTTCGTTTAGAGCAAGTGTATGTAATGAGATTTTACTCTGAAATTAATTTCCTTTCCAAGTAATTCCAGAATTAGCCTACAACAAGGACTTCCTTGCTGATCCAAAGCTATATATTACATGTGTAAGAAATAAATAGAGGATATTACATGGTTGTGTGAAAATATGAAGTTTATCTTTGAGTGATGAATGTATATATCACGAGTGAGCAAAGTGAACAAATGAAAATATTTTCAACACGAGAAGATAAACTTCATATGCACCACCATGTAATGTTCTTTATATTATATGGACATATCCACACACACAAAAAAAAAATATGCTAGTTAATCAAAAGAATTTAAATTTTGAACTGGTTTGCCATTTTGACAACCCATGTCTAGTCAGCAGGAAAATATTGGGAGTGACAACATCAGAGTGAAATATCAGGAAATATTATACATACGGGCCACTTTCCACTCCATGGAATAAAAACGTATTCTATTCCCTTCTAGTGGGTTTATTGATGGCATGCAATATTGTTATCATATCACTTATCCTCCATGTATTACACCACTCTACCCAATGGAGAATGAGTGTGCAATATTGTTACAATATTGCATGTTGTCAAGACAACACAACGTCACACATCGGAGCTCATGCAAATATCCAATTACAAAACTTTCCTGCTGCACATGTGCAGAATCATTTCTTTGTCCCCCGGGAGAGAGAGAAGACCAGGCTAATCCAGTGCTACTGCTAGGATTAAGCACTAAATAAATAAACTGAAAACTGAAACTAAATATGCACTGAACACCCAAAAAGGCTACCAGAACTTCATGATATATTCTTCGTGCACATTTACAAGAGAAAAACATACCAATGGACATAAAAAAAACTGGAAAAGAGACACGTCAGAGATGTAAAACTTCCATGCTAGTGAGTGACTGTGAAAATTTATAAACAAACATGGCTTCCAGGTTTGCTTTGTTAAAAGTGGAAGCTTTTGAGAGAATTTTGGCTGCCAGGTCGCTCCATTGTGTGTAGCTGTCAATGTTGATTTTAAAAATAACTAAGTAAATTACACAGGGAAAATAATAATTTTCAGCTTGACTGCACTACCATTGGCCTTCGCTAACGCTATGCTGGCTGGAAGGTAACTGCACTGCCGTGTTAACAGCACCGACTTGCGGGTAAGCTAGTGTTGGCCTTTGAGAATGCTGATATGAAGAGAGTGTGTATGTTTAATAAGAATAATATTGGCTGGCTTTTTCATGGTCTATCAGATACAGTCCATTCAGCTACTTGTCTTTGACTTGTTCAATATCATGCTAACTTCCTCTGGCGGGAAATTTCGGAAAGGCAGTGAGGTGAGGAAAGGACTCTCCAAACATTTTACTGAATTGGATGGCTTTACTGGTGAATTATGCCACCAAAAAATAACTTTACAGCCGAGGAAGGCGAGGACATTAAAAAGTCACTCGACTTTCTGGCAGAAGAAGTTTCTGTTATAAAACATCTCATCTCATCTCATCATCTCTAGCCGCTTTATCCTTCTACAGGGTCGCAGGCAAGCTGGAGCCTATCCCAGCTGACTACGGGCGAAAGGCGGGGTACACCCTGGACAAGTCGCCAGGTCATCACAGGGCTGACACATAGACACAGACAACCATTCACACCTATGGTCAATTTAGAGTCACCAGTTAACCTAACCTGCATGTCTTTGGACTGTGGGGGAAACCGGAGCACCCGGAGGAAACCCACGCGGACACGGAGAGAACATGCAAACTCCACACAGAAAGGCCCTCGCCGGCCCCGGGGCTCGAACCCAGGACCTTCTTGCTGTGAGGCGACAGCGCTAACCACTACACCACCATGCCGCCCTGTTATAAAACAACAACAGAAAACCATCATGGACCTGGTGACGGAAGTAAAGTTGCTCAGGCTGCAGAACGCCGAGAAGGACCGGCGTCTCGCCCACCTGGAAAGCAGAGTTGCTGAATTAGAATAGTACACCAGGATGAACGACGTCATCGTCACTGGGATTCAGATTAAACCCCGGTCATATGCAAAAGCAGTGACAAGGGAGGGAGAATCTGATGAACTGGGCAGCAGCTCCGTGGAGCAACAAGTTTCGGCATTCCTACACTCGAAGGGAATCGATATTGATTGCAACAATGTCGAGGCCTGCCACATTCTACCTAGGAGAGACAAGGAGAACACCGCCATCATCATGAGATTCATCAGCCGGAAACATAAAGCTACATTGCTGAAACAAGGAAGGAAACTGAAAGATACAAACGTCTACATCAACGAGCACCTGACAAAACGCAATTCTGACATCGCCGAAAAGCACGACATCTGAAGAAAGAAAATAAAATTCAATCTACATGGATCACCAACTGCAAAGTATTCATCAAGCTGAACGGTACACCAGAGGAGGCGAGAGTTCTGGTCATGTGGAACATCGAGGACTTGGACAAATATCAGTGATGGCTATCGGGACTATATGGTAATCAATACCGACGTGACACTACATCAAACTCAACCATGATACACACCGAAATAACTCTTTCATCCATTACCCGGAACACTACTCGGCTCACGCAAATGCTTGTTGATTATGAAAACCTGGAACTGAAACCACATGAATTCACTGACCATAGACTATTGGATACAGAAAATGACAGGCCCGGACAATAACTTTTTCTCAACCATTAATGATAATTGCCACTATTACACAGAGGAACAGTACAATCAGTCCACTAAAGCTGTGGGAAAATTATCAATAATACACTTCAACAGCAGAAGCATGTACGCTAACTTCAAATACATCAAGAAATACTTAAGTCAGTTTACTCATCCATTCAGCATAATTGCCATATCAGAGACCTGGATTGACCTGGAGAAAGGAGTGGATTTCGAACTCGCTGGATATGAATTTAATTATATAAATAGGAAAAATAAAGGTGGAGGAGGAGTGGCGGTGTATGTGGACTGTAATTTGGATTATAAGTTAATAGATGGCATGATGATTGATAACTTATTAGAATGTTTAACAGTTGAAATTAATATTGAAAAAAGTAGAAATGTATAGACACCTTCGCATGTTTGTAAACAAACCGACCGTTGCCAGGATGCGCGCGCAGCCTGGACTCAGAAACAATGGCGCCGCCCATAGACCGGCATTATGAGCTGTCAGATTATGCCAAACAATTGTCGTTACAAGATCGAGAATGCTACATAAATAAGTTAACTCTAACAAGTGGACATCGCCTACCGGATCCGCATTTAATTAAAGAGTGGACGGACGATGTTAGTAAGTTCCCTGGTATACAATGGCCAGATATATACTCGTACCTTATTGACAAGACTTCAGTGTACACCCACGAAAAACTTCGTGCCTACAAGTCTTTAGACGTATATGATTATGTTATGTGCGGGCATGTACAACTTGATTAACAATGGGACATTCATATTCATTTTGTTTTAATCAAATTATGCCTTCAAATACCAACACTAAACAGCAATTTGCAGGAGGTAATGGCATGAAAGGAATGATAGTGTAAAGAGTGCAGCTAAGAGAAATCAGAGCTGCGTAAAAAGCAAGAGGCAGAGACCAGAAATGAAACTGAACGGGGCGGGAGCTAGGTTAGAGCAGTCAACGTAAGTTGGAATTTAGAGTGAGGGCACACAATTTTACCTTTCCATCCTTGCTTTAAAACTGTGATTTTCGGCATACACAAATAATGATGGCACAAAATCTGGACTGCTTGAGTCAAGCAAGACCCCTCCTACAAACAAAACTGCATGCAAAGCTAAGTTAACATGCTAACAATATTCATTACATTGTGTAACCATGACCCAGCTAATCAGACAAACATTACCAAAGTATTTTGCTACATCAATAAATGAAGACTAGAAAGAATAAAAAAAAAAAGATTTAATAAATAGCCTGATCTTACCTGTGATGAAGTGGGCGCTGCAAACCCGCGCATTTTTGATGGTGCTTTCATCCCAGTCTACATGTTTGATGGCTTGTAGCCATAGACGTCGGCGATTTTTTTTTTTTTTTGGAATGGGTGAGATCCTGCTGGAATTCTGTACATTTTAACCCCATCACTGCTACGATTCTGACACCCGAAAACACAACAACTAGGCATTTCTGAGTCTTTTTTGGGTCCAGGCTGCGCGCGCAATTTCCGCTTACGTATGAATGACGTTTACTGCGAAGGGGTCTATTAATTAGCTGTATATATAGAGTGCCAGAAACTAGTATAGAGGCGTTTAAGGACTGGGTAGAAAAGACATTTACAGTAGATAATAAAAAAGTTATCTTCATTTGTGGGGATACTAATATTGATCTGTTGAACCCTAATAAGCACAGTATGACTGAGGAATTTATTAATACCATGTACAGTACGAGTCTCCACCCAAAAATTACCAGACCCACCAGAATTACTGACCATAGTGCTACCTTAATAGATAATATATTTACCAATGATATAGATAACATTATAAGTTGAATATTAATCAGTGATAGTAGTGATCATCTACCAGTTTTTACAATTTATGACTGTAATCATAAGAGAAATGTGACAGACCATAAACTTAAGTATAGAAGAGTTAGGACTGAGGAAGCCATGTTTGCATTAAATAATGATTTATTAATACAAGACTTGGAATCAGTTTATATAGAGAATAGCATTGATAGAGCATATGATAACTTTTAAAGTATATTTAAATTATTATATGATAAAAATTGCCCACTGAAGCAATATAGTACAAAACAAAACTATAATGACCAACCTTGGATTACTAAGGGATTACAAAATGCCTGTAAGAAGAAAAACACTCTATATAGAGAATTTATTAAATTAAGAACCAAAGAGGCAGAAAATAAATATAAAAAATATAAAAACAAGTTAACGAGTATCATAAGGAGATGTAGGAAGGATTATTATGGTAAATTAATATATAATAGCAAAAATAATATTAAAGGAATATGGAATATATTAAATAGTATTATTAAAGATGGCTCTGGACAAATACATTACCCTAAATACTTTAATGACAAAGGTATCAAAAATTATAACATGGATGTAGTTGCTAATAGTTTTAATATTTTTTTTGTTCATGTTGGACCGAGATTAGCTCAAAATATCTCTGATCCGGTAGCAAATGATGATTGTATAGATAATATTATAAAGAGGAATTCTTGTTCTATGTTTCTTACACCAGTAGATGAGAAGGAAATTATTGATATAGTTAATAAATGTAGTAATAAAATATCCACAGATTGTACTGATATTGATATGAAACTAGTGAAAACTATTATTGGGGGGATTTCTAAACCATTAACATACATCTGTAACTTGTCATTTCAAACCGGTACATTTCCAAGCAATATGAAAATAGCAAAAGTAATTCCATTGTATAAATCTGGGGACAAACACAACTTCACAAATTACAGACCTGTGTCTTTACTTCCTCAATTCTCCAAAATTTTTGAAAAACTATTCAATAACAGATTAGATAAATTCATTGAAAAATACAAACTACTCAGTGATAGTCAATATGGATTTAGAGCAAATAGATCAACAGAGATGGCACTAATGGAATCAATTGAAGAAATCAGTAACTCTATAGATGATAAGATATATGTCACTGGGATATTTATTGATCTTCAAAAAGCTTTTGATACTATTAATCATGATAATTAATAAGATGGAACAATATGGGATAAGGGGAGTTGTATTAAATTGTATAAGAAGTTATCTGAGCAACAGGACACAATTGGTGAAGTTGGGTGACTCTGTCTCAACTCGTTTGAATATTGATTGTGGTGTCCCTCAGGGTCAGTATTGGGTCCTAAACTGTTTAGTCTTTATATAAATGATATGTGCAATGTATCAAAGATATTTAAGATGGTATTATTTGCAGATGACACAAATATGTTTTGTTCTGGAACAAATTTACATTAGTTAGAAAACATAATCTCTTCAGAATTGTGCAGGTTAAAAAGTTGGTTTGATCGAAATAAATTATCATTAAATCTGTCTAAAACAAAAATCATGTTATTTAATAATTATAAAATAAATAGGGCAATAAATGTACAAGTAGATGGTGTTGATATTGAAAGAGTTTCTAATAATAAATTTCTTGGTGTAATAATAGATGATAGAATTAATTGGAAATCACATATAAAATACATACTAATTAAACTATCAAGAAGCATATCTGTGTTGAGTATAACTAAGCACATCCTGGACTATAATTCACTCCGCATTCTTTACTGTTCCCTGGTTTTACCGTACTTAAATTACTGCTCAGTGGTGTGGGGAAATACATATAAATGTTCACTTCATGCAATAACTATACTTCAAAAAAGAGCTATAAGAATAATTCATAGTGCTGGTTACTGAGATCATACTAATTCACTATTCTTAAATTCAAAATGTTTAAAATTCAGGGATATTATAGAATATAAAACTGCCTTAATAATGTACAAAGTAAGGAATTATAAAGTACCAAGGAATATCCAAACAATGTTCTTGGATAGAGAGGGGGGCTATAATTTTAGGGGGAAATTGAAATTTAAAATTCGTAGTGCTCAGACAACGTTAAAAATGTTCAGTATTTCTATTTGTGGAGTAAAGCTATGGAATAGTTTGAATGTGGAGCTCATGAAATGTACAAGTATAAACCAGTTCAATAAACGGTATAAGGAACAGATCTTTATGAGGTATAGGGAGGAGGAAATACAATAACATTCTATTGATAATATGTGGGTATGGGTACATACGGATATATATATATATATATATATATATATATATATATATATATATATATATATTACAGTGGTGCTTGAAAGTTTGTGAACCCTTTAGAATTTTCTATATTTCTGCATAAATATGACCTAAAACATCATCAGATTTTCACACGAGTCCTAAAAGTAGATAAAGAGAACCCAGTTAAACAAATGAGACAAAAATATTATACTTGGTCATTTATTTATTGAGGAAAATGATCCAAGATTGCATATCTGTGAGTGGCAAAAGTATGTGAACCTATAGGATTAGCAGTTAATTTGAAGGTGAAATTAGAGTCAGGTGTTTTCAATCAATGGGATGACAATCAGGTGTGAGTGGGCACCCTGTTTTATTTAAAGAACAGGGATCTATCAAAGTCTGATCTTCACAACACATGTTTGTGGAAGTGTATCATGGCACGAACAAAGGAGATTTCTGAGGACCTCAGAAAAAGCATTTTTGATGCTCATCAGGCTGGAAAAGGTTACCAAACCATCTGTAAAGAGTTTGGACTCCACCAATCCACAGTCAGACAGATTGTGTACAAATGGAGGAAATTCAAGACCATTGTTACCCTCCCTAGGAGTGGTCGACCAACAAAGATCACTCCAAGAGCAAGGTGTGTAATAGTCAGCGAGGTCACAAAGGACCCCAGGGTAACTTCTAAGCAACTGAAGGCCTCTCTCACATTGGCTAATGTTAATGTTCATGAGTCCATCATCAGGAGAACACTGAACAACAATGGTGTGCATGGCAGGGTTGCAAGGAGAAAGCCACTACTCTCCAAAAAGAACATTGCTGCTCTTCTGCAGTTTGCTAAAGATCACGTGGACAAGCCAGAAGGCTATTGGAAAAATGTTTTGTGCACGGATGAGACCAAAATAGAACTTTTTGGTTTAAATGAGAAGCGTTGTGTTTGGAGAAAGGAAAATACTGCATTCCAGCATAAGACCCTTATCCCATCTGTGAAACATGGTGGTGGTAGTACCATGGTTGGGGCCTGTTTCGCTGTATCTGGGCCAGGATGGCTTGTCATCATTGATGGAACAATGAATTCTGAATTACACCAGTGAATTCTAAAGGAAAATGTCAGGACATCTGTCCATGAACTGAATCTCAAGAGAAGGTGGGTCATGCAGCAAGACAACGACCCTAAGGCTACGTTTACACTAGACCGTATCTGTCTCGTTTTCTTCGCGGATGCACTGTCCGTTTACATTAAACCGCCTGGAAACGCCTGGAAACGGGAATCCGCCAGCGTCCATGTATTCAATCCAGATCGTGTCAGCTCCGGTGCTGTGTAAACATTCAAAATACGCGGATACGCTGTGCTGAGCTATAGCTCGCGTCTCATTGGACAACGTCACTGTGACATCCACCTTCCTGATTCGCTGGCGTTGGTCATGTGACGCGACTGCTGAAAAACGGCGCGGACTTCCGCCTTGTATCACCTTTCATTAAAGAGTATAAAAGTATGAAAATACTGCAAATAATGATGCAAATACTGCCCATTGTGTAGTTATGATTGTCTTTAGGCTTGCCCTCCTTCCACTTGCAAGTAGTAAGTGATATGCGCTGGGATCACACACACAGCGGCTCAGTCCCGAATCGTGGCTTGTGCACTTCACTCGCGCGCTGTGTGAGCTGCGCAGGGCCGGAGTGCGCACCCACCAGAGGGCACTCGCTGTTCAGGGCGGAGTGATTTGGAGCGCAGGATGCCTGTGGAGCCGAGCGTATCCGCGTATTGGCGTTGCTGTGTGCACGGCTAACGGTTTTAGTGTAAACGCGAATCGTTTTAAGAACGTTAATCTGATGATCCGCTGATTCGACGTAATGTAAACGTAGCCTAAGCACACAAGTCGTTGTACCAAAGAATGGTTAAAGAAGAATAAAGTGAATGTTTTGGAATGGCCAAGTCAAAGTCCTCACCTTAATCCAATCCAAATGTTGTGGAAGGACCTGATCTGAGCAGTTCATGTGACGAAACCCACCAACATCCCAGAATTAAAGCTGTTCTGTATGGAAGAATGGGCTAAAATTCCTCCAAGCCGGTGTGCAGGACTGATCAACAGTTACCGGAAACGTTTAGTTGCAGTTATTGCTGCACAAGGGGGTCACACCAGATACTGAAAGCAAAGGTTCACATACTTTTGCCACTCACAGATATGTAATATTGGATCATTTTCCTCAATAAATAAATGACCAAGTATAATATTTTTGTGTTATTTGTTTAACTGGGTTCTCTTTATCTACTTTTAGGACTCGTGTGAAAATCTGATGATGTTTTAGGTCCTATTTATGCAGAAATATAGAAAATTATAAAGGGTTCACAAACTTTCAAGCACCACTGTATATAAAATGTATGTGTGTGTGTGTGTGTGTGTGTGTGTGTGTGTGTGTATGTATATATATATATATATATATATATATATATATATATATATATATATATATATATATGCATAATTGTATATAATATATAAGCATAATATGGATAATTATGATATGGGTGTCTGTGTATGTATGGATGTGTATAGTTATAGGTATGTGTATATGTATTGTATGTGTGTATATATGCATAACATAAGTATCTGTACATATAATTTGATTTGGTTGATATTATACCATGTTGGTATGTCTTGGTATGTTGGTATGTTTTCTTTTTTTGTTGATTTTGTTTTCTTTTGTATATATAGTTTATTATGGTGGAAAGTGACGTTTGATTAGCGGTGGTATAGAGGGTTAGAATTTGATAAGTTATTTACTTCTTCCTAATCCTTTCCAAACATTTTTATGTTACTGCCTTATGGCTATGCTATTCTGTTTGTTTATGACGATGTTTTGATGATTGCATTATTTTTATATCTTCTTTACTGTTCGGAATCAATCAATCAATGGAATATATCTGATAGACCATGAAAAAAAGCCAGCCAATATTATTTAAATATGTCACTCAGAATTGTGATGTCTTTTGGATGAAAAATGTGAGTTTTTCAATATGAGAAGATAAACTTCATATCTTCAAGCCAATGTGTGATTTTCTTTTTATCATACTGACACACAAACAAAAAGGACCCAAATTTATCAAAACAATTCATCAATTTCCTCACAAGTGACATATAGAGATTTATGTCATGGTTTTGGCTCACTATGTCCCGGATGTAGCTTGTATGAAAAATACGAGTGGCGTATTTCCCAGTAAAACACTCATGTCCATATACAGTAACATGATATGGTATAGGGCAGCACGGTGGTGTAGTGGTTAGCACTGTTGCTTCACAGCAAGAAGGTTCTGGGTTTGAGCCCAGTGGCTGATAGGGGCCTTTCTGTGAGGAGTTTGCATGTTCTCCTCATGTCTATGCGGGTTTCCTCTGGGTGCTCTGGTTTCCCCCACAGTCCAAAGACATGCAGGTTAGGTTAATTGGTGGCTCTAAATTGACCATGGGTGTGAATGGTTGTTTGTCTCTATGTGTCAGCCCTGTGATGACCTGGAGACATCCAGGGTGTACCCTGCCTCTCACCCATAGTCAGCTAGGAAAGGCTCCAGCTTGCCCATGACCCTGCACAGGATAAGTGGTTACAGATGATGGATGGATGGATAATACGGTGTGCTGTTATAGGAAATAATTAGTCAGTGATGGAATGGTGTGATGCAGCCCAACGTAAAGCAGCGTAACTGTTATCACCCTGAAGTGACTTATTTTCCAGTAACAGCATGCCTTGAAGTGTTTTATGCATCTTATACCATCCATGGTTTGCCAATGCTTACGTTGTTTATTGATTAAAGAAATACACATCACACATTTTGTCTTTTTATAGTTACATTTAATGTTGTGGAACATCCATGAAACAAGTTCACAGCCAAAACAGTCATTGAAAGAAGTTACAAGTTACAATACAATACTTTATCTCTGATTGTATTGTTGCACTGACACTAGAGACTCCTTACAAAATGGCTCGGTAGCGTGAATACGTCTGCCAAGCCACATATTATCAACATCAAAATGAACTCACTTGAACCTTGGATAATAGTAAAGCTATATACCAAATTTCATCCAAATCTGTTCACTACTTTTTGAATTATTTTGGGAACAGACAAAAAAAATAAAAAATCTAGGCTCCACATACATATCTGGATCCTGGATCTACATACATATCTGGATTTGCATCAAACTCTAATCAAATATTCCGTGCCCCATGGCCCACCTTTCCATAAAATTTCATCAAAATGCGTTCACTATTTTTTTGAGTTACATTAGGAACAGTCAAACAAACAAAGAGACAAAGGTGAAAGCATAACCTCCAACAAATTTGGCGGCGATAATAAATAAAATACATTTTTTTTTCCATTTGTTTCTTTGTTTTATATGTTTCTATGGAATGTCCAACAAGTTCCTGTTGTAACTCGAGAAACAATAACATGTTAAAATGAGTGCAGTAAAATATATAAACCTTGTATTCTGAACTACTGTCAGAGCTTCTGTTATAAAAAAAATTAATCAACATCTTCTGCTCAGGGGGCGGCACGGTGGTGTAGTGGTTAGCGCTGTCGCCTCACAGCAAGAAGGTCCGGGTTCGAGCCCCGTGGCCGGCGAGGGCCTTTCTGTGTGGAGTTTGCATGTTCTCCCCGTGTCCGCGTGGGTTTCCTCCGGGTGCTCAGGTTTCCCCCACAGTCCAAAGACATGCAGGTTAAGTTAACTGGTGACTCTAAATTGACTGTAGATGTGAATGTGAGTGTGAATGGTTGTCTGTGTCTATGGCCAAGTTTACATTAGACCGTATCTGTCTCGTTTTCTTCGCGGATGCACTGTCCGTTTACATTAAACCGCCTGGAAACGCCGGGAAACGGGAATCCGCCAGGGTCCACGTATTCAATCCAGACCGTGTCTGGTCCGGTGCTGTGTAAACATTGAGAATACGCGTATACACTGTGCTGAGCTCTAGCTGGCGTCGTCATTGGACAACGTCACTGTGACATCCACCTTCCTGATTCGCTGGCGTTGGTCATGTGACGCGACTGCTGAAAAACGGCGCGGACTTCCGCCTTGTATCACCTTTCATTAAAGAGTTTAAATGTATGAAAATACTGCAAATACTGATGCAAATACTGCCCATTGTGTAGTTATGATTGTCTTTAGGCTTGCCATCCTTCCACTTGCAAGTGGTAAGTGACACGCATGCCCGATATGCACTGAGATCACACACACAGCGGCTCAGTCCCGAATCACTGCTTGTGCACTTCACTCGCGCGCTCTGTGAGCTGCGCAGGGCCGGAGTGCGCACCCTCCAGAGGGCACTCGCTGTTCAGGGCGGAGTGATTTGGAGCGCAGGATGCCTGCGGAGCCGAGCGTATCCGTGTATTGGCGTTGCTGTGTGCACGCGAATCGTGTATTGGCGTTGCTGTGTGCACGCTAATCGTTTTAAAAACGTTAATCTGATGATCCGCTGATACGGTCTAATGTAAACCCCACCTATGTGTCAGCCCTGTGATGACCTGGCGACTTGTCCAGGGTGTACCCCGCCTTTCGCCCGTAGTCAGCTGGGATAGGCTCCAGCTTGCCTGCGACCCTGTAGAACAGGATAAAGTGGCTACAGATAATGAGATGAGATGAGATCTTCTGCTCAGTGATGTGCAGATGTGGAAATCTCTTCATTGCCTATAGCTAAGGCTAATTTCCTGTCTCTGGCGTCTTTGTCTCGGTTAAAATAAAGCCACTGTAGCTTTTCCATAAAGAAAACTTTCATGAAAGGATTCCACGCTTAAACGAGTGCTCTGGACATACCTTTTTAACAAGAAGAAAGTCTTAATAAGTGTAGGCCAAGCATGAATACTTCTTATTCAACCGAGGCTTTAATGATTTTTTTTTAATATATGATGAAAGCTTATATAGCAGCTGGATGGAGGCTGTTGAAGTGTTGAAGAGATGTGACATTAAATAGAAGGATAAATCCGTGGTTGCGTTTGATGTAAGACTGATTTAATCCGCTTTTCCTGTGCCCTAATGATCCGTCCTGCTTTTCAGATGCTTGCCTAATCACTGTGAGCATGGAGGAAGGTGCACTCAGACCTGGGACAGGTTCAGCTGTTCCTGTGATGGTAATGGATACACTGGAGCCACGTGTCACACGTGTACGTATACACTCCTAGAACTCAAGCCCAAACATTGGCCTTGGATAAATACTTTGATAATCAAAAAGAGCAGAGGAGTTATAATTGCTCTGTTTAAACTGAGCTTAAGAGGATACTTTTATAACTGCTTCTGTTTGATTGGAGTTGACATGGAGCACTGTGTAACACAGGACGCTTCAGATACTGTATATCGCCTCTTTTAGTTTTACTGATGTGGGAGATGGCATGACCTTTGTAGCACAAACTCACACAAACCTCAGAGTTTTTTTTTTTTTTATCGATTTGGCGTCTACATGAAAGACCATGTCTGCATATTGCCATCTACACTAAAGCACAATCATTTCACATTTAACCAAAGCATTTTTATTCTTATTTTTACTTACGTCGTCTCTCAGTTAAAAATTATCCTCAGTGGGGAATCTTTACGTAACACACATGTATGCCTGCTCATTATCCAGTCAGCCAATCAGCTTCAGTTAATGTTCACATCAAACATCAGAATGGGGAAAATTGTCATTGCAGTGACTTTGGAATGGTTGTTGGTGCCAGAAGTACTGGTTTGAGCATTTCTGCAAGTGTTGATCTCCTGGGATTTTCACACGCAGAATGGAGTTTGAGCAGACTGAGTTTGGAGTTTGCGAAATGCAAAAAAAAAATTCAGTGAGCAGAAGTTCTGCTGGTAGAAATGCCTTGTTGATGGGGAGAATGGTCAGACTGGACTTGTTCAAGCTGGCAGGAAAGCCAAAGCTACTCTTTGTAACCATGGTGAGCAGAAAAGCATCTCAGAAAGCACAGCATGCCAAAACTTAAAGGTGACATATTACACCCCTTTCCCACAAGTTGACACAGGTCTTAATGAATTGTCTGTGGCATGCTTTGGTCAAAATACCACAAGGATAAAGCACCACAGCTCCGTCTCACCCTGTCTAAACAGCCCTGTTCAAAACGTCCCGTTCCTTTAAATGATAATGAGACACTGCTCACCCCACCCCCCTTCCACCAGCTAATCAGGTAGCACTTTCCTTCTTCATGAATATTAATTCACAAAGGCAGTTTTCAAGCCAAATCTGAATGGCTTGTTGAAGGACATCTTTTCTGAAATAAGAGCCCAATAGAAACTGACAGGGTGTCTTATTTCAGAGTTTGTGGGTTGGTAGGCTCCAGATACCCAAATGTACTGTATGTGCACTGAAAAAGTGAATTTTTCCTCATATGTCCCCTTTAAGGTAGATGGACTACAACAGTTGAAGTCCACATTAGGTTCCTTTACAGTTAGCCAAGAACAGGGATCTGAGGCTACAGTTGGCACAGGCTCACCAAAACCAGAGAGGTGATTATTGGAAAATCATCTCCTGGTCCAGTTTCAGTGAGACTGTGCACCTGATATGGCTTATTTCAAATTGATCTAGGCTCTTTATCGAGGCTAACATTACCTACAGTTGAAAAATGCTGAACTTAAATAAAATAATCGAAGATATCCTTCTTTTAAATCAAACATTGGGACGACAAAATTAAATGAAAAATGGAAAAATAACCCATATGAGGTTACATACGATTATGAGGTTTGAGGTAAATTTTAGCAGCAATAGACACTTCATATTTATGCCAATTCATTGCTGCTACACTTATTGCTTTACACTACTCTATAGTTTATAGTTATAACCATTGTTCTGTATATACAGTCATGTGAAAAAGAAAGTACACCCTCTTTCAAGTCTAGGTTTTAAGTGTCAGGACATAATAAAAAATCATCTGGCCCTTGCCAGGTCTTAAAATTAGGCAAATACAACCACAGATGACCAATAACACATGACATATTCACCTTTCATTATTTATTTAACACAAAGTAAGCCAAAAAATGCAGTAGCAGTGTGTGAAAAATTAAGTACACCCTTACTGCTTCCATAGAAATTATGAAGGCAATTAGCAGCCAGGTGTTGCTGATCAAATGAATTTGATTAATTAATCATCAGCAAGTGTGGCCACCACGGGCGATTGCTCTAAGACAACGAGGGAGGCTCAGCCTCCTCTAAAAATGACGAACATTGTGTAGGATGAATTGCGCTAGGCTTATGTTATAGCTGACCTTATAACATTGCTATTTCAGATCCAGAATCATAGAAATATATGTGCTCAACCCAACTACAGTGCGAAATCATTCCGTTATAACTTTCCCCAGTTCGCCTAATGTGCGCGTGAGTTTTTCCCCCTCGTGACAGCGCGATGCAGCCCAGCCTCAGTGGACTTCAATGGCATTTGGGAGCTATGCACTTTTCAATATCAAAATGCAAGACGATTATTGGACAAATACTGCGAAAACGCCCGCCCACGGAGTCCCACGGACTCCCAGCCTCAGTGGACTTCAATGGCATTTGGGAGCTCTGCGCTTTTCAATTTCAAAATGCAAGACGGTTATTGGACAAATACTGCAAAAATGCCCGCCCACCGGACTCCCAGCCTCACAGTGGGAGGGACATGGCAAAGCTTTCCACGAGGAGACTGGTGATTGATGAAAGCGGCTGGATATTTTCTTTGATTGACAGCTCGTTTCAAATATAGACAGGCAGCGGTGAATCTCAGTTCAGTCCCATGCGGATTCGCAAGTGCTGTGGTGTATTGTAAGAGATCAGCTTACATTTCGATTTCATTCATTACATACGGTTTCTACCAGCTTTTTTAGTTTGTATATATTTTCATTGTAAATAAAGTGTAAATATAGTGTTGTCAAGTTTGCTATCTTAGTTCCAGAAATTTCGTTTGAGTGACTGAACTTGAACTTGAGGGGGCTAGTCAGCTAGCAAGAAAGCTGCGCATGGATGCCAAGCATTGTTGATTTAATTTTGGCGAAGCCATTTGCCAGTCTTCCTTTCAAGGAAAAAATTAAAATTAAAGAGCAGGGTAGACCAACGCCTCAAACTGACTTGGTGAAAAAGGTAGGGAATAATACTCGTTCCTTTCAGCTCTCCTGGTACGAGAAAGTGAATTGGCTAACAGCAAGTGACCCACATCAACAACAGTAAATAGGCTACTTTAGTAATATGTCATGGATGGACCAAAAATATAGAATCTATTTAAAATGTTTATGCTGAGTATATTATACTGGAATATATATTTTTCTGGATATGAATTAAACACAGCTACAATTTAGAAAACATTTTTAAACAAAAACACAGCCGAGAACATTTCACACTACAGACCTGGATTAAAAGTAAAGAGTTATCAAAATTGTCAATAAAACATTTCTCAGTCAAAATAAGTAAAATATAGGGAAAGTGTCATTGAATGAAATGTGTGGCACCCAGCTCTATGTTTGGCTCCCCAAGGTCAGTGCTTGTGCCTATTCCAGAACACTCTGCTGTTACTGCTGAGGTTCCTGACAAAGAGCTGCTTTCAATAATGATCAATTTATATTTAATGAATAAGCTATCGAACCCCCACTAATGCATAACATGGGTCTAAATAGACCCGGATTCATTTCCAATGTAATTCCAAGCATTAATGTTATATTCACTCTCACAACTTCTAAAACCAATACAATAAATCCCATTATACTTATAAAAGTAATTATTTAGATACTCCTTAATGTAAGGAAAGTGATTTTTTTATTTCTCTACATTTTCAATTTATAAATAAACTTGGATTTGGAATTACTACACTAATTTCTAGACATGGGTCTAAAAAGACCCGCATTTGTTTATAATGGAAATGTAAGTTGTTGTTTTTTTCCCAGTTACAACTTCCACAATTATTATATTTTAAATAGGAAATGGATTAAAATGTCATAAATTAGGTAGTTTTCTATGTACAACACTATTATTTATTTTATATATTATAAACAAGCACAGACAAATATTTGATCTATTATTGCAGACATGGATCTAAAGTGACTCACATTAGGAACTAAAATATATTTGCAAGTGTTTCCAGTCAGGAACACAAATACTGCGGACCACTGTTGACCACTGTTGACCTGTTGATTGTGAAGAATCAGAACTTCAAAACTCCAAAATTACATGTAAGTGTTCATGTACATCATTATTTTTGTGAATAACTGTTGTGGGATATAATTATGCAGTATACTACAGAAGTAGAAAGAGAAGAATCACAATTTTACATACTTTGACCTTCACTTGTGAGAAAGGCTAATATTAGCAAGTTAACTAATCACCAGTTAGCTAGTCATTAGCATTCATCTCATGTAACTAGTTTTAGCACAAAATGTCATCCTAATCATACTGAATAAATGTTAGTACTTTATAATACATCCACATTCACAAGCATTTACTAGCCTACACATTATTTAGTTTTTGTTAACATGTTTGTCTTTTTTTCTTTAATTTTGATCATTGTGAATCACTAGTTAGGCCTATAGTCATACTTGTTCTCAAGGAGGAAAAGTTATTATGAAGTGTGATCAAATGAATAAATGTGAACATGAACTATATATTAGGGCCTTCACGATTAACCGAGTTAACCGCGATTAACTATTTATTTTTAATTGTGATTAATTTTTTAATCGTGATTAATTATATATATATATATATATATATATATATATATATATATATATATATATATATATATATATATAAATTACATTTCCATGCATCTTTCATTTCAAACTATAAATATGCTTTTATCACATTCTTCTTTCAGTGTCATGGCTCATCGTCATCCCAAGTTCACAACTGAAATGGTGGCAGCGATGGTCAGCAATGACAGTGATGAAGAGGGTGCACTAGGGGGTCCTGAATCAGAGTCTGACGTATCAGAAGAAGGGGACCCAGATTATGTGCCAGGAGAAATTACTGCAAATGTGTCTCTGACTTCTTCTTACTCCGATTCAGAAGGCTCATCAGATCCAGAGCCAGAGGAGCAGATCCAGAGAGAGAGAGAGAAAGAGAGAGTAAGACTGGATCGTACTGGAGCGAACATCCTCCCCCTCACAGCAAAACAAAAACGCATAACATCCTGCGCTGCTGCCCCGGACCTGCCCCTGGATCAATGGCTGTGTCACCTAAGGATGCCTGGATGAAGTTCATCAGTGACAACATCATGACTGAGATCATAAAATGCACCAATTACGAGGGAAGAAGAGTTGCAACAGAGAGGGGAAAAGAGTGGAAAGCCATTGATGAAATTGAATTAAACGCTTTCATTGGGTTGTCACTGCTTGCAGGAGGAGAGAAAAGTTGGGATGTGGATTTGAGAGAGCTGTTTCTGGATCCCCTGCAGAATCCAATGTATAAGGCCACTATGGGGATCACAAGGTTTGAAGAGATTCGAAAATTTCTGCGCTTTGATGACAAGAGGACCAGAGCTTTGCGTCTGGAAACTGACCATTTGGCCGCCTTTAGGCATGTCTGGGAGTGTTTCCTGGTGAACTGCAGAGAACAGTTCATCTCCAGTGATTGTGTCACCATTGATGAGCAGCTGGTGCCCTTCCGGGGAAGATGCAGGTTCCTGCAGTACATGCCCGACAAGCCTGCAAAGTCTCATCTCATCTCATCTCATCTCATCTCATTATCTCTAGCCGCTTTATCCTTCTACAGGGTCGCAGGCAAGCTGGAGCCTATCCCAGCTGACTATGGGCGAAAGGCGGGGTACACCCTGGACAAGTCGCCAGGTCATCACAGGGCTGACACATAGACACAAACAACCATTCACACTCACATTCACACCTACGGTCAATTTAGAGTCACCAGTTAACCTAACCTGCATGTCTTTGGACTGTGGGGGAAACCGGAGCCCCCGGAGGAAACCCACACGGACACGGGGAGAACATGCAAACTCCACACAGAAAGGCCCTCGCCGGCCCCAGGGCTCGAACCCAGGACCTTCTTGCTGTGAGGCGACAGCGCTAACCACTACACCACCGTGCCGCCAGCCTGCAAAGTATGGCATTAAAATATTCTGGATGTGTGATGCGCGGGTGCCTTATGCAATAAACAGCACAGTCTACACTGGGAAACAGCCAGGAGAGAAGACACAGAAGAACCTTGGTGAGAAAGTTGTCCAACAGCTGTGCAGTGTCATCAGACAAACAGGTGAATATGCTGTATTACACACACTGTAGTCAATGTTATTTAGCTTCAGCTTATGAACATGAAGCAATGATATTTAGATGAAACATATTGATACATTTTTAAATTAAATTATTAAATTAATTGGATGTTACTTACCAGTAAGTATTTAGGTTATATGGTCAATCAAATAAATAAAACAATATATACGTTTTTTTGTCACTTCTTAGGTCGCAATATCACCATGGACAACTTCTTTACAAGCGTTCCCCTGGCTCAGAGCCTACTTGAGAAGAATCTCACCCTTGTGGGGACACTGAGGCAGAACAAGGCAGACATACCGCCAACTATGAAGCCATCCGACTCCAGGGAGCGCTACAGTTCCACATTTGGTTTCTGTGGGGACATGACCATGGTGAGTTACGTCCCCAAGAAGAAAAAAAGCTGTTGTTCTTCTCAGCACCATGCACGACGACACAGCAGTGGATGGAAGCATGAAAAAAAGCCAGAGGTCATACTGTACTACAATAAAACCAAAGGAGGCGTGGATCTCATGGACCAAATGGTCCAAACATACACATCAAAGCGGCGAACAAGGAGGTGGCCTAGGTGCTCTGGCAAAATGTGGTCGATGTTGCTGCTCTGAATGCATTCGCTGTTTTTACAGCACATCACCCTGATTATATGGGTGGTGTGCCAAATGCCCGGCACCTCTTCATCAAGGAATTGGCTCAAGAGCTAATCATGCCTCACATGAGGAGGCGACTGGAGACCAGTCTCCATCTGCAGAAGCATGTCATTCAGGCAATGGAGATGTGTGGCTTACAGAGGCAGTTCATCCAGCCACAGGAGCCAAACCGTGTCTTGCAGAGTAAGAGAAAGAGGTGCAGCCTGTGTCCCTCTGCGCGAGACAAAAAAGTGTCTCACTCATGCTCCTGATGTGCACGGCCTGTGTGCAAAGAACACAAATTCACTCAGGTGATTTGTGAAATGTGCAAGAACTGAGAAAGCTGTAACAATGTAGGTCAATACTGATCTTTTCCCATGATTATATGCAGTTTTACTTAGTGTATTTACATACCAGGTCCGTTTTATAGTGGTTCACTGACATTATCAATTTACTGTTTAGTATTCATATTTTACTATCTCAGTCACAGTCATTTTACTGTTTTACATGTTTTATGTTTTAAATGTCATTCAGAAAATAAGTTCTTGTTACAGTAAGTCTTTGAATAAACTCTTTTCATGCAATGCTCCGAGTCAATGTATTGTTTTATACTTTTAAATAATTTAAATATCATAAGTCAGATATGAAATAATTGTCATTTTGAATGATTAAATACATTTTTGCCAAAGAAAATACTGCAAAGAACTGATCCTTGAACAGTATTACATAGAAAATGAAAGCGGGTCTTTTTAGACCCATGTGTCTAAATAATACATAATTATGTAAAATGTCTTCTACTTCAAAGAGTAACCATAAAGTATGAAAATTAAGTATTGGTGCTGGGAATAAATACTCCATAAATCATAAAAAGATGCATTATTGCATGAGGAATCAAGATCATTTTACAATATAGCTAAGAAAAACTAAGCCTTTGGTGAAATTGCATAGAAAATGAATACGGGTCTTTTTAGACCCATGTTATGCATTAAAGGGGTATTAACAAAAAAGGTATTTTTACGTAAAATGCAATGATGCCAAAAATGAAATGAAGCTTTCTAAGGGACATAAACAAGTCAATTGAGGAATTTATGGAGTGCTGAGCAAAAAAAATGCATTATGATAAAGATATAGAAAATTTAAACTCTGCCGGGTCTATTTAGACCCATCTTATGCATTTTAAACAACATGCCACAATTTTAAAATATAAAATGTTAAAATATACCCCCCCAACACCACCATCATGTATATTGGACAGTAGGCTAATGGGCCAAAAGAACCTGTTATTTCACAGTTTGTGACCCTGCCAACAATCAGCCAGATCAGAGGCAAGAGTATGGGCAAAATTGATGTGTTTTTTCTTTTAAAATCTGGAAATATCGTAACCGACCAGCCTCCCCTGTTTGAAAGACTACCAGCCGCCACTGGTGGCCACCTATTAAAAAGCAGAAGTTTTGGCAGTTTGCTGGTCTGGAGCACTCAGGTGTATGTTAACACAATGCCAAGGAGGAAGGACATCAGCAGTGATCTTAGAGAAACAATTGCTGCTGCACATCAGTCTGGGAAGGGTTATAAGGCCATTTCCAAACAATTTGAAATCCATCATTCTACTGTGAAAAAGATTACTCTGAAGCGGAAAACATTCAAGACAGTTGCCAATCTTCACAGGAGTGGATGTCCCAGCAAATTTACTCCAAGGTCAGACCGTGCAATGCTCAGAGAAATTGCAAAAAACCCAAGAACTACATCTAGGACTCTACAGGCCACAGTTAGCATGTTAAAGTTCATGAAAGTACAATTTGAAAAAGACTGCGCAAGTATGGCTTGTTTGGAAGGGTTGCCAGAAGAAAGTCTCTTCAATCTAAAAAGAACATGGCAGCATGGCTTCGGTTTGCAAAGATGCATCTGAACAAGCCACAAGCCTTCTGGAACAATATCCTTTGGGCAGATGAGGCCAAAGTGGAAATGCTTGGCCATAATGCAGAGCACCATGTTTAGTGAAAACCAAACACAGCATATCAGCACAAACACCTCATACCAACCATCAAGCACGGTGGTGGAGGGGTGATAATTTGGGCTTGTTTTGCAGCCACAGGGCCTGGGCACCTTGCAGTCATTGAGCCCATGTTTACATTAGACCGTATCAGCGGATCATCAGATTAACGTTTTTAAAACGATTAGTGTGCACACAGCAACACCAATACACGATTTGCGTGCACATAGCAACGCCAATACACGGATACGCTCGGCTCCGCAGGCATCCTGCGCTCCAAATCACTCCGCCCTGAACAGTGAGTGCCCTCTGGAGGGTGCGCACTCCGGCCCTGCGCAGCTCACAGAGCGCGCGAGTGAAGTGCACAAGCCACGATTCGGGACTGAGCCGCTGTGTGTGTGATCCCAGTGCATATCACTTACTACTTGCAAGTGGAAGGATGGCAAGCCTAAAGACAATCATAACTACACAATGGGCAGTATTTGCATCAGTATTTGCAGTATTTTCATACTTTTATACTCTTTAATGAAAGGTGATACAAGGCGGAAGTCCGCGCCGTTTTTCAGCAGTCGCGTCACATGACCAACGCCAGCGAATCAGGAAGGTGGATGTCACAGTGACGTTGTCCAATGAGACGCCAGCTAGAGCTCAGCACAGCGTATCCGCGTATTCTGAATGTTTACACAGCACCGGAGCTGACACAATCTGGATTGAATACGTGGACGCTGGCGGATTCCCGTTTCCCGGCGTTTCCAGGCAGTTTAATGTAAACGGACAGTGCATCCGCGAAGAAAACGAGACAGATACGGTCTAATGTAAACGTAGCCTGAGTCAACCATGAACTCCTCTGTATACCAAAGTATTCTAGAGGCAAATGTAAGACCATCTGTCCAACAGCTAAAGCTTGGCCACAATTGGGTCATGCAACAGGACAATGATCCCAAGCACACAAGGTGTTGAAATGGCCAAGTCAAAGTCCAGACTTCAACCCAATTGAAATGTTGTGGCAGGACCTTAATGGCCCTTTTCCACTACCCTTTTTCAGCTCACTTCAGCTCGCTTCAGCTCACTTCAGCTCGACACGGCTCGCGTTTCAACTACCTCAGAACAGCACGACTCGGCTCGCTTCAGCCCTGCTCAGCACCCAAAACTCGCACGGTTTTGGAGTGGGGCTGAAGCGAGCCAAACCGAGCCGAGTGGGGCTAGGGGCATGAGGAGACACTCCCCTGTGCACTGATTGGTGAGGAGGAGTGTCCTCACATGCCCACACACACCCCACGAGCACGCTGGGATCTGTAAACACCGTAAACCCGGAAGAAGAAGAATTACGAATTACGAGAATTTATGAAGCCTTATGCGCCTCGCCTCATCTATACGCTCTTGCCAGTATCTGTTGGCATTGTCGGTGACAACAAGCCACAGCACCAAGACCAGCAACACTAACGACTCCATGTCCTCCATGTTTATTGTTTACTATCCGGGTTGTGAGACTACCGCTTAAAAGGTCACTGATGTCACTGTTTGCGCCGCCTAACGACATCACGTGACGTCCACCCACTTTCGCTAACTCCACCCAATGTGTCCACCCACTTCCAGCCAGCATGGTTCAGCGCGGTTGTAGTCGAAATGCAACTCCAACAGCCCCACTCAGCTCGACTCAGCCCAACTCAGCCGCGTTGGTAGTGGAAAAGCGGCATAAGAGAGCTGTGCATAAACAAATGCCCTCAAACATGAATGAACTGAAGCAATGTTGTAAAGAAGACTGGGGCAAAATTCCTCCACAATGATATGAGAGACTGATAAAATCATACAGAAAATGATTGCTTCAAGTTATTGCTGCAAAAGGTGGTTCTACAAGTTATTGAATCATGGGGTGTACTTACTTTTTCACACATGGATTCTGCATTTTCACTTAATTTTTGTTAAATAAATAATAGCACGGTGGAATCTGTTGTGCATTGCTTTACACCTGAGGTTAGATTTGCATAATTTTAGGACCTGGTAAGGATCAGATGATTTTTTTGTTATGTCTTGACTGATAAAACCATGTAACTGGAAGAGAGTGTACTTTTTTTTCACATGACTGTACACTCACTAGCCACTTCATTAGGAACACCCATACATCCACGATTCCACGTGCTGTTTGATGAAGTTCTCTTATAAGCCAATCCCTTGACAGCAGCACAATGCATCAAATTCTGCAGATACAAATCAAGAGCTTCAGTTAATGTTCACTTCAAACAGAATGGGAAAAAATTGTGATCTCAAAGTGTGACTTTCACTGCTGATCTCCTGGGGTTTTCACACACAACAGTCTTTAGAGTTTACACAGAATGGTGTGAAAAACAAACAAACACAAAAAAAACACTGAGTGAGTGACAGTTCTGTGGGTGGAAACAAGTGCCTTGTTGATAAGAGAGGTCAGAGGAAAATGGCCAGATTAGTTTGAGCTGCCAGGAAGGACATAGTAACTCACAGTAACTCTTTGCAACCGTGGTGAGCAGAAAAGCATCTTACCATGCAACAGCAGAAGACCACATTGGGTTCCACTCCTGCAGCCAAGAACATGAACCTTAGAATCAAGAACAAGTTATGACTATGAAGATTCTCAGTCATCCAGGTCATGGTAAACTGTGGGTGGTAAAAGAGAGCAACTGGGGCCAAGTTTACATTAGACCGTATCTGTCTCGTTTTCTTCGCGGATGCACTGTCCGTTTACATTAAACCGCCTGGAAACGCCGGGAAACGGGAATCCGCCAGGGTCCACGTATTCAATCCAGATCGTGTCAGCTCCGGTGCTGTGTAAACATTCAGAATACGCGGATACGCTGTGCTGAGCTCTAGCTGGCGTCGTCATTGGACAACGTCACTGTGACATCCACCTTCCTGATTCGCTGGCGTTGGTCATGTGACGCGACTGCTGAAAAACGGCGCGGACTTCCACCTTGTATCACCTTTCATTAAAGAGTATAAAAGTATGAAAATACTGCAAATACTGATGCAAATACTGCCCATTGTGTAGTTATGATTGTCTTTAGGCTTGCCATCCTTCCACTTGCAAGTGGTAAGTGATATGCGCTGAGATCACACACACAGCGGCTCAGTCCCGAATCACTGCTTGTGCACTACACTCGCGCGCTCTGTGAGCTGCGCAGGGCCGGAGTGCGCACCCTCCAGAGGGCACTCGCTGTTCAGGGCGGAGTGATTTGGAGCGCAGGATGCCTGCGGAGCCGAGCTTATCCGTGTATTGGTGTTGCTGTGCGCACGCAAATCGTGTATTGGTGTTGCTGTGTGCACACTAATCGTTTTAAAAACGTTAATCTGATGATCCGCTGATACGGTCTAATGTAAACCCCACCTGGACTTGCTTGAAGATTCTTGAAGATGTTTCACCTCTCATCCGAAAGGCTTCTTCAGTTCTGTCTGACTGGTAGGGCGCATCAGGTATTTATCCTCTCATGGATGAAAAGCTCATCTACGGTGTCATTGAGTCATCCTGTTGGTGTGGGTCAACTGGGGGCTGGTTGTGAATGACCTCGAGAATCGTGAGGATGATCAATGGATTGCCCGTTAGGGTGATCAATGGAATGTTGATTCTCTCTGTCCTCCTGTGAGTCACTGAAAACAGCTGGGTTTTGGTGTGCATTCAGTTGTCTGGGAAGTGCGCCAAGGACTGCATTGTAGGTGGCTGATAAATTATGTCTTAGGCT
Source organism: Neoarius graeffei (assembly GCF_027579695.1). Lineage (NCBI taxonomy): Eukaryota > Metazoa > Chordata > Actinopteri > Siluriformes > Ariidae > Neoarius > Neoarius graeffei. The sequence continues at coordinate 26,195,682 of NC_083587.1, forward strand.
ACGTCCACACGACAACGGCAACGAGATTTTTTTTTTAGCGGGTAAAAAAAAAAATCGTGTCCACATGGGCAACGGATCAGTAAAATATCAGGTCCATATGGCAACGCAACGCTTGCGGAAAATGATGCAATACACATGCCACACCTCTACGTGCGCTGTAAGACGGCCCCATCGGAGACACCAGAACAATAGAAGAAGAAGTAGGACGCATGCGCATGTAACGGGTTTATTTTTTTCCACTTGCCATTGTGTGTAGTGGTGGGGAAATTCTGCGCTGGCCCTTTAAGAGCGCAGGTAGTTATGGGAACGAGGCGCTGGCCTCTTTCAGTTTGTTTTGGAAATGTAAGCGCCAATGCCACTGGACGTTTGCAGCCCGTCCTCAGCAGTGTATTTGTGTCTCATTTCTTCAGAATAAAAAGACTGGTGAACAACACAACGCAACGTCTGTTACACGCATAAACCCCTTCTTCTATCCGGCGTGAAGCACTCACAGGAACAAACACACGACAACAAGAAGAAGATGGCTGCGACTACACGAGGAAATCGTGCCTTCTGTGTGTACAAATTAGTTTTATTAGTGTGCATACCGTAAAATACCAAATAATAGCCGAGTTCCAATTAACCGCCGAGTTCCCTTTAACGGCCGGGTGTACGCGTGTGTTGTGACAAATAAAGGCCGGTTCCGAATACTCGCCGGGGTCTAAAAAAAAAAAAAAAAAAGCGTCCGAACGTTCTATCTAGAATCTTGAGGCCCAGCACTTTTCTGGTTTTCTGGTGTTTAAACGATTTTGCATTGCATAGTTTTCTCCCGAAACAATATGAATGAATGAATGAATGAATGAATGAAATTATTTCTATAATACTGTTTACAACATTTTGTTACGTGATAATAAACATGCCATTTCAATGTTATAATCTTGGTCTACCGTAATATTTCTTGAGGAATGCAACTCCGTAACTTTTGACAGATGTCTTAGCCACCCCTTTGGGTATACCCAACGAAAGCCAGCGTGTGTGGTGACATTGAGGACTGCGGGTTTCCAAGGTTGGACTGCTGCTTCTGTTAAACGACCTAAATTGCCGAATGCATGCGTCAAAGCACACACTGAGTTTTATTAAAGACCTTATACCATTTCACTTGCCCTTACCCATTCGGATCTGGAAGACGCTTTACAAAAAAGGTGAGAGCGTTCTAACATGCATTTCAGTCTGCTCGCGGCCAATCTAATCCAAGGGGCCTTTTCAACAAGTAATCTGTCGTGCAAGTTGGGCAGAAGCACGCGTCAGGCAGGCAACATGTAGGCCTACAAGTCAGTAACCTATTCAACTAACTTTCATCCAAACTTTAAGTTTTCTACGGGGTCGAGCCACCGTACCAACTCACTCGGGGAATAGGCTCATATCGGCCAAATAGGGAGACGTCTTGGAGAGAAACGTGATGCAAGATGACAGTATGTAGCCACTGCAGGTCACTTATTTTTCAGCATAAGAAAAAACCCTTTGGTTTGACACTTCGCACCCTAATTATGTTGCTTCAACGTCGCGCCCTCCATGCAATTTCAGATTGACAGACATCGCGAAGCGCAAAGGGTGGAGGCTGCATGGGTGAGGGTGATAGCAAGTGACCATAACTTTGCAGAGTAATTAAATCACAGTGCTGCGCACAGACAATGGTGTGGTTTCTTGATTATTTTGTAAAGCATGCGCTTAACTAGTCATTAACAGGAAAAGGTGTGTGATTTATCCTTTATCCACCCCGACTGTGCCATGCGAAGATGCATTCTGCGTCTTCAAAATTCCCCGAAGTCGGCACCATGCTATCTGTAATCTAACTCTAAACAAACTGTAAGTTATACTGGTTAAAAGTAGGCCTATCTGAGAATGATTTTTTTCCCCGTTTTGAGGTAGATTTTGGGGAAGGTGTTTATGAAGAAGGAATTAATCGCCTGTTCCAAATAGCCACCTAGTCTCTAATACGCGCCGGGTCTCTTACGTGATTGAGACAAATAATCGCCCGGGCTATTATTTGGTATTTTACGGTAGTTTTATATAACTTAATTTTCTTATTGTGTGAACATTTTGAAAAGCATTTTTATATAATTTATATAACTTTTTATATTGTGTGTGAACATTTTGAAAAACAGTCTTATCCAATAAAAAAAAGAAATTCAAGAAATGGTTCAGTTACTTGTTTATTTAAAAGAAAAGCTGTATACAAAAGTGAATGCAATGCAGTGGTTCATACAAAACAGTCTGTTGAAGGGTCTTCTGACCCTTTTCCCCTCTGCCTCCATTATGGACCCTTTTCACGTGACGTCACGACAAACGCGGCTGCCATTTTGGACGTGTACTACCAGTAGTTTACCACAGCCAACATTGAGGAACGGCAGCAAAGAAAGTGTTTATTTTCAGTAAGACTTCCGTCATGCCACTGTATTGTTGTGCACCTGGATGTAGTAACCATCAACAAACAAGGCAAGGGTTATCATTTTATCGGATCCCGGTAGTTGCTGACTGACGGAGAAGATGGATAGCGGCACACCAACGCTTGTGTAGTGACCACTTTGTTGGAGGTAAGACGAATAAAATTAGCCAGAAAAGGCATTACATTGCTGTTAACATTCTGTGGTGGCGAGTGTGTCACCAAATAGGCTAAAATAACCCATTGTAACCTCTTTGTTCTTCTGTAGTAGCTATTAGCTAACGACATTAGCTAGTGTTGTGTTCCTTTGCTGTTGGTAGACTGTAGGACAGATCAGAAGCAGTGTCCTACAAACAGCGCTTAATTTGAGGGGGAGCAAGCCGGAGCGCGCTCTGGAACCTCGGGCGTTGGCTCCGGCAGCTATTTACACTGGATCCGGTGATCCGACACCTCTTTTGACTATGTAACAAAAAACAAAACAAATAATTAAATAAAAAAATGCGAGTTTATTTAGTGTTAATGTCTGATTTTGATATCTGTCTTGTTGGTGATTTCTCTCATGAAACGACATCCACAAAATATCTGCAGATGAACTTAATTTGCAGTGTTATTACAAAACATGCCCAGAAGCGCAGCGCAGCGCCCCCCCCCCCCCCCCCCCCCTTTTTTCCGCACCAGAGCCGCTCATCCTCTGCGCTCCGGGACCTCCCACTTTACAAATTAAGCACTGCCTACAAATAAGTGTTCAAAATAAGAGGAACATGTATTTGTCTCTTAAATCCAGGCCGTTCCCTGTAATCTGTAACAACGGTTGGAGAAAGTAATGGCAAATAGTGAGTGCACAAACCGTAGAAGGTAAACTGTACACAGCGCCAGGGCAGTGTGATGGTATGTCTACTTTTAGATTGTGTTAGCTTATCAATGAACACACTCGTCACTCGATGAGTTTCACGTCTTTACGACGGATACTTTAAATGTGTGTTAGGTATTATTGTTGCAGTCTAAGCAGTCATTGTAGCAGCTAGATGAGCAAGAATCGAAAGGGTCTGTGCCATAAACCATTATTTCTGTACGGCGTTGCTAATGTGTCGTTACTGTTGTTATTTCTCCCTCTGCTCGCCCTGTAAATGCCCTGCGTCGCTGGATAGTGAAGGTGTTTTCTGCATCTCGCTCCTTTTTCTTGTATGTTCTCCGTTTGTCGCCTTCCTCGCATTCAAACCAATTCGAGCCGAAGTCCGCTACATGTCCAAAATGGTGGTCGCGTTTACGAAGGTCACGTGACTGAAAAGGGTCTATAGTCAGGTAACTGTTGCTTTATGTGGAAGGCTGTACTTTCTGTTCATCAAAGCAGGTGTAAATTGTCTGTCTGGCAGGTCAGTCAGGTTAATGTGTAAACAATTTCAATTTCGCGCATTGAAAAGTGCTGCTTGTTCTAGTCATGTGGTTGTGACGTCATCGTAAACAAATCCGTTCTACTCATCCAGACGACTTCGCAACGGGGCTGTTGCCAGATTTTTCCACTCTGGAACCCGTTCTCAAAAGATTTCGTTTTGGGGCACCCAAAACGCCGGTGCCATGTGGACGCCAGGCCGAAACGATAAAAAATTTTATCAGATTCACCTGAATCCGTTGCCGTGTGGACAGGGCCTTAGACCCCCACCTCTGTTCAGTGATGGCCATTGCAGGTTGACAAAAATGGCTTCTTTAACTCCTCGCTCATACCAACGATCCTCTCTGGCTAAAATGCGTACGTTGCAATCCTGAAATGAGTGTCCTTTGTTGTTAAGATGAAGGTAGACAGCAGAGTCCTGGCCTGAGGAACTGGCTCTCCTGTGTTGAGCCATGCGCCTGTGAAGCGGTTGCGTCGTCTCCCCAATATACGAGTCCGTACATTCCTCACTGCACTGAATGTTTGTGTCTGGGTATTCTGTCCTTAGGGTGAACCAGTTTCTGCTTCAGAGTGTTACTGGGTCTGAAATGTACCGGAATGTTGTGTTTGTAGAAGATCCTCCTGAGTTTCTCAGATAGACCAGAAATGTAGGGAATGACAATGTTCTTGCGTTTGTTCCTGTTATCCTCCTTGTCCATTCTGTTCCTTTTTCTGCTCTTGAGGAAAGACCAGTTGGGATACCCGCAGTTCTGAAGTGCTTTCTTGATGTGATTCTGCTCCTTCTCTTTTCCCTCTATCGTTGTAGGGATATTCTGAGCCCTGTGTTGCAAGGTCCTAATGACCCCCAATATGTGTTCCAGTGGGTGGTGAGAGTCAAAGAGTAGGTACTGGTCTGTGTGTGTGGGTTTCCGGTAGACCTCGATGCTCAGGCTTCTGTCTTGTCTAATGTGTACATCACAATCCAAGAAGGCTAGATTATTCCCACTGACGTCCTCCTGAGTGAAGTTGATGTTAATATCCACTGCATTGATGTGCTTAGAGAAGGCTTCCACCTCGTGGGTTTTGATTTTAACCCAGGTGTCATCCACATATCTGAACCAGTGGCTGGGAGCAACTCCTGAAAAAGTGGTCAAAGCTTTATGTTCCACTTCCTCCAATTAAAGATTGGCCACAATAGGGGACACCAGTGAGCCCATGGTGCATCCATGCTTCTGTCTGTAGAAACTTTCATTAAACTGGAAATAAGTGGTAGTCAGGCAGAGGTCAAGCAGGGTGCAAATCTGGTCCATGGTGAGGTTCGTTCTATCCAATAAGGTGCTGTCTCGAAGGAGTCGTTTTCTAACAGATTCAACTGCTTCTGTGGTGGGAATGCAGGTGAACAGAGAAGTGACGTCGTAGGAAACCATGGTTATGATTAAACAAGTTATGATTAAAGTGGCCAGTGAGTGTATATTGTCCTGTGTAATTATTGATCTACAGCTTGCTTACTGTTGTGTGTTGCACCATGGTCCTGGAGAAATGATATTTTGTTCCAGTATGCACAAGTTATATAGAGGAACGACAATAAAAACCCACTTGACACATAAATTATGTAAAGATAATCATACTGTAATGATGTTTAATTATAAAATACATAATTATACATAGTTATAGCACTGTTAGACTAAATGTAATGTCAATTCCTTTGACACACTATAATATTATGGGATTGTGAATATATTCCATAGTATAAGAATACCATGCAGACTGTTATATTGAACTGTAAAACAGTTTGAATGTAGGGTGCATGTTTCAACCCAGTGTTTTACTTTAGAAATTATAGAAAGTCTTATACTATATTCAGAAAGGTATAGCTCCACCATGAATACTTTTTTATTGTTGTTTAAAAACCCAGCACTGGGATCTTAACTTGCAAATGTATTGCTGGTGCCTAATCACATTCTGTTCTGATTACTGCCAGACAGAGTAGCTCAGGTGCATATTCAGATTTTTGAACCGTCTGCTGAATGTCTTGTTTCTCGTAGCTGTCTATGAGCAGTCGTGTGAGGCTTATAAGCACTTGGGGAAATCGTCAGATGTCTACTGGATCGATCCTGATGGCAGCGGACCATTAGGACCCTTCAGAGTCATTTGCAAAATGACAGGCAAGTAATATGCACAGTCCAAAAGTTACTCACAAAATAATTTCGATACAAATGAATTGTGTGTTAAGATCAAAATTTAGCAAATCATATCAATGTACAGTGTATGAACAATATATTAATCAAAGGTGGACATTAACAAAGTACATTTACTTGAGTACTGTACTTAAGTACACTTTTTGAGTATCTGTACTTTACTTGAGTATTATTTTTATTTTGGGAAACTTATGACTTTAACTTCACTACATTTGAAAGACAAATATCATACTTTTTACTCCACTACCTTTCTATCAAGGTCCTCGTTACTCGTTACTATGAAGGAGCTTTGAAAATGGATGTTTTTTTCCTTTCCTTTTCTAAAACGTGATTGGGGTTTTTTTCGCAGGTGACACTGAGACAGCCTATTAGTAATCACTAGGGTCATGTCACGTCCATAGACTGGATAATATCAAGTTCAATTATTTCTCAACAGCATTATTTGAACATGATCAGTTGATGGCAGAATGGAAGGAGGCGGTTCTTCTGGAGAATGCATGCCCCCATGGCCATACCTAGAACCCATGTTTCAGTTTTCTGAAAGGATTAAAGATTCATTTCGCTTTAAATGTTTGCTTTGTTTGCCTAAAACAAACCACATCACAGCCTACAAAAACTTACCATCCAACCTGTGGAAGCATATTGAGGTATATAAATGTTTTATTCCAAGAGAAAGCTTGCAGTGAAGTTGTCTGTGCTTTTAGAGCTAGTGATAACATTGCGATAGCTGTACAGTCTGGTTAGTCAAATTACTTTCTATGGATTTGCCCACCAAGCTGCCATCAGCTTGTCCACGGCTAACGTTAACACATAGCTAGTTAACTTGGACACTGTTGGTTAGCATGTAAAAATGGAGTTACACTAACATGAATAACGTTAACTTATCTGAAGTCCTTTCAGAAATATGTTTTAGCATATTCTTGCCAAATAAACAGAATGTAGAAATCTTTCTTTTCTAGTAGCATTAGCTACCCACTATGATTTTGAGTTTGAAAAGAGTTTGCTAGCATATCAGGTGGAGTTTCACTGACTAGCTAGCTTAACGTTAAACCACCATGATGGCACAGCATGTGTTCATTTTGTAAATCCAGTAAATCCAGTCAGTTGCTTTAGAGGCATTAGTTTTTGTAAGCGTTGTGGCAATAATACAACAATGCATTGACAGAAAATGTACTTTTAATACTGAAGTATTTTTAAAAGCAAGTACTTCAATACTTTAACTTAAGTAAAAATTTGACTGGACAACTTTCCCTTATATCAGAGTAACATTTGACCAGTGGGATCTGTACTTTGACTTAAGTAATGAAGTTGGGTACTTTGTCCACCTCTGATATTAATATTTTAAATTAACTAGCATGTAACAATATATCATGCGATGATGAACAGTGATACAAATTTATGACAATATGAATCGATGAAATAAAAAATGAATTGTGATTATCAGGCTGCATCATCTCTTTTTCCTCGCTGTAATTGTGTTAGTTAGACAGCAGAGGGCACAAAAACATACAATAGCAGCATGACTTCACCCTAGCCAGAAGGAACACAGCTCTAATCCCATGAAAAAAAACACACAAAAAAAATCTAAAATGGGAAAGAGCTGTTGTGTGACTGACTGTACAAGTAGATTTAACGAGAAATCAGAGCTCTCTTTTTACAGACTGCTGAAAGTTAAAGAAAGTAGAAGCAAATGAAGGGAGTACAAATGTTTATAAGGCCTATTTGTTATTAACTTTTTTCATTTTTAATAAAAGGAATATTTTAGACAATAGACTATTATATTTTACTTCAACCTTTACAAATGTGGATAAATAATTATTATTGGTCATTAAGGAAATTAAACAAAAGGGTTTTTTTAATTTAAGAAAAGGAACATTTAAGTTGATAAAGAATAAGAAAATAAATGCTGCATTTTTTATACCAAAATTTTCTTCATTTAATTTAATTTTTTCCAAAAATATGATGGGAGAATCGAATCGTGAACCCAATCTCGTGACTCAAATTGAATCATGAATTGGGTGAATCATTACATGCATATAAATTAAATATGAAGATCTATTAAACAGCAAATAAAACAATTATTTGCCTCACTGTCAACTTATTTATAGCATGTATTATTATTTTTTAATCATATTGTATATATTCAAGGGAGGAATATGGTGAGAGAACGATGGTTATAACATACGTGATAAGGGAAACTTGTTTTGCAGACATCCCTTACCATTAAGTGTAACTCCATGTAAATGGATAAAAAATGGATAAAAAGTAAGATGTGGGTTTTTTTCTGTAATAAATTGAAATAATATAATCTGTGACAGATTGCTGTGGTGAGGTGGAAACATTAACAGTGTCACACTGAACCACTGTTGACATTATATTCCTATAATATAATGTAAATAAAGTGTTTTATTACTTAATGTACATTATTAAATACTATTTTTTTAAGGCATCAAATGAGAAATCCTGAGTGGATTTCTAATTAAATACTCTGTGCCCGACTCATCAGCTGGAAATTCTAGGAAAAAAGTTCAAACATTTCTTTCTTTCTTTTTTAATGGGTGTTATCCCTTAAATGTAGACTGCCTTTCAGATTTTTCAAGTGTAGTTCATAAAAAGAATTTTCCCCAATACCCAGTTATTTTTGTTTCGTGGACTGAAAGCTATGGAATTCGAATCACAGACTTCCAATTTTACTATTTTTTTTAATAGAACAATTAATGAATTTAAGGCCACGTGGCCCTAAATTCTCTGATATTTTTTCCTGCTTCACCATGACCCAATTCAAGATACTACATCATGCATCACATGGTGGGCTTTCTCCGTTCGTGCAAGGCATTGTGGGATATAAATTTGAAAAAGGAGAGAAAAATGGAGAACACTAGTGTGCGAATGAAACATGAAAGACCGACTACAGTAACAAAAAGTGAGAAGAAAAGATGTTATGTTGTGAAGGAAAGGAAATGCAGGACCAAACTAATAAATATCGGTGGTCAGCAAGCACCTCAGTGTGATCAGCTGTTCGTTTAGCGACAGAATGATGGAACTGTCAGTGCATGGTCAAAGGTAAACCTGTAGATGGCAGTAATGCAACACTGTGGATGCCAGCTGCTGTAAAACCCAAAAGAAGAGGAAAAAGAAAAAGAAGCCAGTAAACCTGCGCATGCACACATGGACTTCCTCTGTCTGCTTGACTGCGTGAAGCGAGCGATTTCATGTACATTATTTGCTTGGGAATCCCCTCAAATTAAATAAGTTCCCATCAACAGATTTTTTTTTTGAACCATAAAATAAATCACTTAGTCAGTACAAAGTTGTGCATATTCAGCCCATGAAATGTTATCAGCTTAAGGCAGATGTTATGTCTTTGAACACTGCATTGAGACACTGATTAAGCTCAGTGGCAAATTCATACAGATAGAGTTGCGGGAACTTATTCCAGGAGTATTATGAAGTGTGCAGGGTACAAATTAGCTCAGAGCTTGACAAAACTCAGCAAAACACATGAAAGATTCTAATATTTCATCGGTACATTAAAAAAATAAAAAATAAAAAAACTTTTCCTCCTACTTCCTGTTTGAAAATATTGCTGCCATGCTGCTCGCCACTCAATCCTAAGCTTGCCTTAGTGCCAGAGTTACCTTCCACTTCCACATACTGTATTTGTCCAGGTTTCCTCCAGGTCTTCCGGTTTCCTTCCATCTCCCCAAAACATCCTAATAAGTGAAACTGTGACACTAAAATGCTCTTTTGTGTGAATCAGTGTGTGCATCATCCTTGCAATGGACTGGTGTTTCATCCAGGTTGTATTCCCGCCTCATGCCTGGTGTTCCAGTTATTGTCTCCAGATCCACCACAACTCAGACCATGATAAACGGTTACTGAAGATGAAGATATCTCATTATTAATATTAATATAATTCAAGCTTTTACTTAGGATTTCTTGAAATGCTTCAGTCTTGTGATGATATTTTGATGGTTGGTTTGCGTTTATTTCAGAGGACAAGGTGTGGACGACGGTGGTGAACAACCTGCCGACTCAGACAGCCATATCAGGTTCAAGCAGGGAGAGACGCACCGTGCTGCAGCTGAACTACAGTGCTACCATGAAGCAGATCAGTGCCATTACAGATGCTGCCGAGCACTGCGAGCAGCATATCACCTACACCTGCCGCTCATCACGCCTACTCAACACTCCAGGTGTGGAGATTCCTAGTTATTACTGGTCTCCAGTCGGAAAATAGCCAGTAGGATTAAGTATATCAAAGTCCCTCCCATGCCAGGACCTGGTCTTCCCTGGCAGTCTCCCATCCCAGTACTAACCAGGCCCTTAAGGCCCATCGGGTGGTGCTGAACTCCATTTCAGTAGCCCTTGGCCTCTCGCCTATTACCGTACATAGCTAGAGTGAGAGTAGGGGGTTGGTCCTCTGGTAACTGTGAGAGTTTGACTCCCTACTCATATCTGTATTGCGGCATGCCTCACCAGTTGGCAGTAGGTACCATTTTTATGATGGAATGACCTGATCATGAGTAGGACTTGTGATCTCCCAGTCAAGAGGTGGGCACGCTAACCACTAGGCCAGCTCGTGGTCAGGATTCAGATATAATTCATGTTAACTGAGTAATTGATTTTGATCCCACACCCCCCATTTGTTGAAACCCAAATTACCTCTTGAGGTCTTGCGGACAATGGAAACTTTTGGTAGTTTTGGGTACTTTTCACAGTAATTAAGTCATATGGATTATTATTAAGCTAAATCTTGAATCTTTATTCTGAGGAGCCAATGAAAGGTGAACTATTATTTTTTACTTATCCTTAGTATCATTTTGAAATAGGCATTATTGGTTAATTCACCTGCCGGCACAGTGGTGTAGTGGTTAGCACTGTTGCCTCACAGTAAGAAAGTCCTGGGTTCAAGCCCAGTGGCCGGCGAGGGCCTTTCTGTGTGGAGTTGCATGTTCTCCCCATGTCTGCGTGGGTTTTCTCCAGGTGCTCCTGTTTCCCCCACAGTCCAAAGACATGCAGGTTAGGTTAACTGGTGGCTCTAAATTGACTGTAGGTGTGAATGGTTGTTTGTCTTTGTGTCAGCCCTGCGATGACCTGGTGACTTGTCCAGAGTGTACTCTGCCTCTCACCCATAGTCAGCTGGGATAGGCTCCAGCTTGCCTGTGACCCTGTAGAACAGGATAAGCAGCTACAGATGATGGATGGATGGTTAATTTGTCCAGTTTTCACACTCGGAAATTCTGTGGTGGTAAAGCAGGAGTTCGGCTTTTGGACAAAGCTGTCTGTTCACCAGTCAGTCTATGTCCCTATCCTCATCTCTGGTCAAGAGCTTGAGCAGAAACTGAAAGAACAAGTTCCCAAATGCAGGTAGCAGAGTTGCTGAGATAGAGCGAAGAGCTCAATCCAGGAGAAGCTCTGGGGATAGCTGCTGTTCCTCTGAATCTTTGAATTGGACACCTGTAAGGATGCCCTGTGGTTAGCTCCCACTGCAGCTGTAGCAAGTACGTCCCACTGTTTGAAGACCCCAGGGCAGACCCAGGACCTGCTCGAGGGGTTGTATCCTGCAATGTGTAGGGATGCCCCAGGAGGATCTTGGAGAGAGAAGTCTGGCCTTCTCAGTTAGAACATGAGCAAATTAAGAACTGAGTCATCCTGTTTTTTTCTTGTGTTAAATTCGCAGCACTGCAGTGTAGGTGGGAGATAAGAGAGAGCCGAGAATGAATTGTGTCAGTGTCGTCATAACACACAATGGAGCAGTATGGCTCTGAGAGAAATGACAGCTGTATTAAAATGCAGATCATCCTTTATGGGTTCAGAAATAATTACTAGCACTCAAAATGGCACATAGCCTCACAGGCAGATAAGCGCACAGTTATTATTTTATTCAGTATGATTTGCATTATCGACCTCTTGACCACCAACAGAAAAACACTCACCTGTAAATACACAAAGGTTAATCTTCAATTTGCACCTGTTTAAAAAAAAAGCATCTCCTGATATTCAGTATACATGATGAAACTATGGTGGTGTATTAGGCCCATTGTCGGTATAGAAAAAATACAGTGCTGAGGGAAGGGGTACTATTTAAAAAAAAAAAAAAAACAGTATTCCTGGGATTAAAGTCATAAATTTGCGAGAGAAAAAAAATTTGGATATTCTCTAAGACAACAAGCACATGCTTCTCAACTGCAGATCATTCTGGGAAATGTCACTGAAAATCACTTAGCACTTTATTATTTTATATTGTAATGAAAATTGCGTTATAATTATACATTTCTAAACAAATAAGACAAATAAGGACATGGATAAACAAAGATGTGCAGTTTATACATTCATCTCCTATCTATATATTTAACAGTTATTCCACAAAACTGAGTCGTACATGAGCTGATAGCTGACAAGGTGCATAGTGCCAAGTGGAATAACTGTTTTATTCTATCCACATTCACTGGATTTTGAGAAACAGAGAATTTTTATTTTTATTTTGTTGCAAATTAAATAAATAAAAACTTTCGACAAAATGTCCAACAAAATCATTTCCGCTTTGGCGGACCTCCTAAAAACCTATCGATGGCTACATGAATTGACTTTAGTGTTTTTTTATTTTTATTTTTTTTGTAGAAAGTGCTGTCTTGTATGGAATCAATTTTGTGCCAAAATGTTCATACAATACTTTTGAAATATCAAACAAAAACAACAAATCAAAATACAAAAAAACAAAAAAAGTCAATTTTTTTAGACTGGCAAACAAATTATTCGTGTAATCGTGCAAAATATAAGTCTATTACTTTTCAGAAACCTTTTATTTTTGTTCCGCAGCTTTCTCAGTTTTGTTTGACGTAATTTATTTTGGTTGCGATTCCAGCTTTCTCGTTTGCGCTCCCTGACTTTTTGCTTGCAGTTTTGGCACAAACTTCACGTGTGGGTGGGCTGTCCAGGAATGCATTCCCATTGGCTAACTTGTGTTTGACTGACAGCTACTCTCAGCGATTCCCCCGGAGGCTGTTGCGGCCATTTCCTACTCGGATTCTGGCGGACTGTTTGACGAGTGACCGATCCATTGACGGTAAACAAGGATCGAGTGGACTTCAGTGGCGACTATAATATTGAATTAATTCAACAAAGTGTAAATTCAATATCATAGTCGCCACTGAAGTCCACTCCATCCTTGTTTACCGTCAATGGATCAGTCACTCGTCAAACAGTCCGCCAGAATCCGAGTAGGGAATGGCTGAGCGTAGCTGTCAGTCAAACACAAGTTAGCCAATGGGAATGCACTCCTGGACAGCCCACCCACACGTGAAGTTTGTGCCAAAACTGCAAGCAAAAAGTCAGGGAGCGCAAACGAGAAAGCTGGAATCGCAACCAAAATAAATTACGGCAAACAAAACCGAGAAAGACGCGGAACAACAATAAAAGGTTTCTGAAGAGTAATAGACTGATATTTTGCACGATTACACGAATAATTTGTTTGCCAGTCTAAAAAAATTGACTTTTTTGGGGGGGTTTTTTGGATTTTGATTTGTCGTTTTTGTTTGATATTTCAAAAGTATTATATGAACATTTTGGCACAAAATTGATTCCATAGTCTTGCTGTTATAGCGAGGTATAGAATAGCTTTAAACATTTATTTAATTCTTCCTTGGACATTTCAGTTCTGGAATTTTCAAACTTCTTTGAGCTTTTCAACCAGTCTAAAAAAATTCAACAAATTTTAATTCTTAAAGATGAAGAATGTAGACAAACCAGCGAAATGACAGGAGCAATTTGTGAAAAATGCTATAATAATAATTCTTGGAAAAAAAAATTCTCACCATCAAATTTTTTCATTCCATATTTTGTTGCTTTTTTTTTGCTTTTTTTGGAGTTTTGTTTTTGAATAGAGTTTTTATTTCATCCTCGGTTGGTTCAGTAACATGCTCCGCCATTTTGTTTTTCTGTACTCACGGAATATGAGCTGATATCCTAGTAGTAGAGTAGCCAATCAGAGCGTGTGATTGCTCATATTCAGTGAATGTTGATAGAATAAATTCTTATGTACATTAATATCCAGGAATTGCAACAATCACATGCTGACCAGCTTCCCAGCTGCAGTGCATTCTGAGAAATATAGTTGAAAATCTCTGTGATTTATTCTTTTATTTTGCACAATTGAGGAAGAAAGACTGAATAATCTTCCTATAACTCTTGGCTCAGCCATGACATCTGTGGTGTGATGACATTGTCCAACTTGCAAAGTGAAGTGCTAAATCACAGGTTATTAGCATTAATGCAAAATTATCTTGCTGTTAGTTTGTCAGACTGTTTCCTTCATCTATATTTAAAGCTCACTGGAATTCCAGTAGTTAGAAGAGACACTTATGAGAGAGGTTTTCCCTCATAAATATGCATTTGAGACTAATTTTGCAATATTTGCAATTATCACAGCAGAAAGCATGTAATTAACCTATCCAGATATTACTCCCTATATCATATTATTCAGGTGAGTTATTGCTCCCAATTTCATATTATCCAGGTATAACCTAGCAAATATTAAACCTGTACTGTTTGTTTTATGGTGAGCTGATCTCTCACTGCATGTTCTTGAGACTCTGAAGGAGATTCTGTTCTGTAAATATGATGTTCTCCAGTGCTGCCTGGTGGTTGTGACTTTAGTTAAATCAGAAGAAAAGGATTTCACAGAAGTACGTACAGCAAATTTATCCTTGACCTCTTAATGTGAATTATGTCCTTTCATTATGGTCTTTTTGTGTCCAAAAAGATGTACTGCAGAGGTTATGTGCAAATGTGTGTCCCAGTTTACTGGTCATGCAAAGAAACTAGTTAAACTGGAGCTAATGTTACATGATTTCAAGTACAATACCAACTGCTTTGGGAAGCCATGGCCTAAAGGTAATAGAAGCTACTTTAGGACCAAAAGGTTGCCAGTTCAATTCCTTGGACCAGCAGGAATGACTGAAGTACTCTTTTGCAAGGCACCTACCACCTGAGTGTCCTTATTCGAGCTACAAGAATGGATTGACTTGATCCCTCAAGATACAGTAGTGCTTGAAAGTTTGTGAACCCTTTAGAATTTTCTATATTTCTGCATAAATAGGACCTAAAACATCATCAGATTTTCACACAAGTCCTAAAAGTAGATAAAGAGAACCCAGTTAAACAAATGAGACAAAAATATTATATGTGGTCATTTATTTATTGAGGAAAGTGATCCAATATTACATATCTGTGAGTGGCAAAAGTATGTGAACCTTTGCTTTCAGTATCTGGTGTGACCCTCTTGGGCAGCAATAACTGCAACTAAATGTTTCTGGTAACTGTTGATCAGTCCTGCACACTGGCTTGGAGGAATTTTAGCCCATTCCTCTGTACAGAACAGCTTCAATTCTGGCATGTTGGTGGATTTCCTCACATGAACTGCTCGCTTCAGGTCCTTCCACAACATTTCGATTGGATTAAGGTCAGGACTTTGACTTGGCCATTCCAAAACATTAACTTTATTATTCTTTAACCATTCTTTGGTAGAACGACTTGTGCGCTTAGGGTCGTTGTCTTGCTGCATGACCCACCTTCTCTTGAGATTCAGTTCATGGACAGATGTCCTGATATTTTCCTTTAGAATTTACTGGTCTAATTCAGAATCCATTGTTCCAACAATGATGGCAAGCTGTCCTGGCCCAGATGCAGCAAAACAGGCCCAAACCATGATACGGTACTACCACCACCATGTTTCACAGATGGAATAAGGTTCTTATGCTGGAATGCAGTGTTTTACTTTCTCCAAACATAACACTTCTCATTTAAACCAAAATGTTCTATTTTGGTCTCATCCATCCATAAAACATTTTTCCAATAGCCTTCTGGCTTCTCCATGTGATCTTTAGCAAACTGCAGATGAGCAGCAATGTTGTTTTCGGAGAGCAGTGGCTGCCTCTTTGCAACCCTACCATGCACACTTGTTGTTCAGTGTTCTCCTGATGGTGGACTCATGAACATTAACATTAGCCAACGTGAGAGAGGCCTTCAGTTGCTTAGAAGTTACCTTGGTGTCCTTTGTGACCTCGCCGACTATTACACGCCTTGCTCTTGGAGTGATCTTTGTTGTTCAACCACTCCTGTGGAGGGTAACAATGGTCTTGAATTTCCTCCATTTGTACACAAACTGTCTGACTGTGGATTGGTGGAGTCCAAACTCTTTAGAGTTGGTTTTGTAACCTTTTCCAGCCTGATGAGCATCAACAACACTTTTTCTGAGGTCCTCAGAAAACTCCTTTGTTTGTGCCATGATACACTTCCACAAACATGTGTTGTGAAGATCAGACTTTGATAGATCCCTGTTCTTTAAATAAAACAGGGTGCCCACTCACACCTGATTGTCATCCCATTGATTGAAAACACCTGACTCTAATTTCACCTTCAAATTAACTGCTAATCCAGAGGTTCTCATACTTTTGCCACTCACAGATATGTAATATTGGATCACTTTCCTCAATAAATAAATGACCAAGTATAATATTTTTGTCTCATTTGTTTAACTGGGTTCTCTTTATCTCCTTTTAGGACTTGTGTGAAAATCTGATGATGTCTTGGGTCATATTTATGCAGAAATATAGAAAATTCTAAAGGGTTCACAAACTTTCAAGCACCACTGTACAAGGAAGGCATGTGTCAAGACTTTTCACTGTACTCACACACAGGTGGTGGAATGAACTTCTCCTTGATGTCTAAACAGCTGAGTCATTCAGTGAGTCACTTTGTACTTTGTATTAATTTGCATAAAAGTCAGACTGACGTTTGATCCATGCAGTTCTGGCTAATTACAGCCCTATTTTTTTTTACGTTCATAATGTTCTTTTACATTCTCCCAGTTTAAGTGCATTCATCAGTGCACTTTACACTTCTTGTAGTATGAGTGCTATATTAGAGGAGAAAAAACTAAGTCTTAAGCTGAAGTATCCTCCTACAATCATTTGATGAGTGACTGAAAGGGCAGGTTGCAAGCCAAAAATAGCTGTTCTTCTGAGTTGCATTTTTACCTCTTAAGTATCTGCATTTAAAATTACTTTTGAAAAACTATTTTTTTTAAACAGTGGACTATTTTTTTCAGCATGGTGCCTTTCTTCCATGCAACCCAAAATGTATTATTATCTCCTTATGCTCTTGTATTGCAAAAATGCAGAGAACATGAGGTTCGGTTTCAGTGGTTGAAAGGGATATTGTGATTTTATGAATTTTAATTTTTTTTTTTTACTGGTTGATTGCTTTTGTTTTGTATTGTATGTTCTGTTCCTTGTTCATCCATTGATTCATTCATTTTTTAAATCTGATATCAAGTGGTTCCAGATTCTGCCCTGGGATAACTGGGTTTGAGATGGGAAAACACAGTCCAACTGATCTGGGACATGAATCCAACATCAGTCCACTGCAAGGCATCATACACATTCACACACTCATTTACACCTCGGGGCAAATTAGAATCAGAACTTCACTTAATGCTATGTTTGTTAGGAGATGAGAAAAAACTGTTGAACCCAGAGGAAACCCACATCGACACAAAATCCCACACAGACCATCACCTTGGAGCTGTGAGGTGGCAATGTTACCTGCTGTACCACATTGCTGCACCACAGTTCCTTGTGTTTTTATACAAAATCCCATCCCAGTTGGATTGGGGGTTTGATGTCAAAATCCCATAATGGGCTAAAATATAGTCTTGACACTTGAATGGACTTTGTGCAGGGTGAAGTTATACTGTCATGCCACTCGTGGCAATGAGACAATATCTGCAACACATGTACCGGTAGCATTCATTGTACTGGGTGATTGTACTGTAGCATGCCTCGTGGTCTTCAGCTGGCTCACTACACAAGCCTGTTCATTATCAACAACAAAAGCTGCTTCATTATCAATATGGTCAGCTCTGTTTGTGTGTGCTAGGAGCTTTGAACTAAGAATATTGTAATTCCCAAACAATGCCATCTTCTTCCCTCTATGGAGCACTTGCATGTGACGTCACAGCCGATCCAGATTGTGACAGACGCCATCTTGTCGGTCAAACGCCATATTCCGCCTTCTACTTCTGGTTCTACTTCTGCTTTTACTTCTACCTTTTCTTCTGGAAAACCCTACTATATTGAGGTATTTCACCTGACGTAACAGGGTCACGTGACGCCCCGGTGTCCGCCATTTTGGACGTCAAGCTAGCTAATGTCAACAACAGTAGCTGGTATGTTACTGTAGCAATGTTTACGTTCAGTCATTTGGATGACTGTTAAAACCCTTCAGTCTCAAGTTTTTCCTTTACTGGATTTACTAGTTTACTGAGCTAGCGCGCTAGCTCGGGCAGGCTGGGAGTTAGCGCGCGCCAGCCGCCGGCAGGCTAGCGCGCGCCAGCCGCCGGCAGGCTAGCGCGCGCCAGCCGCCGGCAGGCTAGCGCGCGCTAGCTCCCAGCTTGCCCGAGCGCGCTAGCTCAGTAAACTAGTAAATACAGTAAAGGAAAAACTTGAGACTGAAGGGTTTTAACAGTCATCCAAATGACTGAACGTAAACATTGCTACAGTAACATACCAGCTACTGTTGTTGACATTAGCTAGTGGTAACAGTGCACTGCTAGTGCACTGCTACAACTACACCGACCCTAATAATACAGTTCTTAGTCATTGCCTGGTAACAGCAAATTTATAACGGGCCATGTCTCAACAGACTAAGAAGTTATTTCAATGACATTTAATAACATTTTGTTTATCCTGAGGACCGAAAGTAAATGAAAATGTGAACAAACCTTAGCTGTAATCAGATGGCGACCACCGGCTCCAGGGACGACCCGCTGAGGTAGGCATGTTACCCAGCCTGACACAAAATATTTGTAGGTATCCAAACTCGTATACGCTTTCAGATCAATACCTGTGTATGGCGATGGGTTTTTAACGACATAGGTATACAGATCATGTGGGCCGAAGTCAGGTAAAGACGAGGGCTTCGTGTACTTCCGTACGTCAGTGAACAATCCTGGTGGAAGCAGGTAAACGTCGTTCTCTAAGCCTGCTAACCTCAATTTTTGCAAATACCTCTCCCTCTGCTCACCCTGTAAGTGCCCTACGTCGCTGAATAGTGAAGGTGTTTTCTGCATCTCGCTCCTTTTTCTTTTATGTTTTTCGTTTGTCGCCTTCCTCGCATTCAAACTGATTCGAGCCGTGACGTCCAAAATGGCAGCATCACATGACTTGGTCACGTGAGTGAAATACCTCAATACAATTCTACTACAACGGCTGCGGCTACAAGCTCTCCCTACCTGTGCACGTTTTTTATGTTTTTTGTGTGTATTTTTGCGTGTTGTTCGTCTGTACCGGACTTCAATATCCACTACAACCGTATGGACTTACTGGACATTGGTTTCCAGCAGAAAATGATGGTTTGTAGCGATTTCCATCGCATGCACAACATTCCGGACGAGATAGCGAGACCAGCGGGGTCTCTGTGGATTGTTATCGGAAGCAAAGCAAAGGAGGCGGCGCCGGGAGCGGAAGCAAAAGCGAGGCTGCAGAGCCGGCCTGTTGACTAAGCTCAGAAAACAGCCACTCAAACCTCCACTGCCAAGCCTCTACCTCTCCAATGCCAGATCCATGTAAACAAGACGGACAATTTGGAATTACAGTTGGAATTACCTTATTCTATTCTATAATCGGCTGGTCAATGCTATACTCAATACTTAAGTGACTTACCCGTCCAATGAGGATTCTTGTTTACAAGATGCCACATCTGAGTCGCTGACAAATCCTGAATTTCTGTAAAGATAACTGTCCAGAGATTTATAGGCACGCAGTGCTTCACCACTGAACAGCAAGGGAAAGTTAATGAGGTAATTATACATGTCCGGGTATTCCGCTGGCAGTTCAAAATCCGGTTGTGAAAACTCCGTCCGGTAAGCCATAAGGGTCACTAATCTGTAGATCGTTTATTTTAGACATATATCTAGTTATCTGTTCATTAGAAAAATGAGCCGTGTAGTCCGTCGGTTGAAATTGATCCATTCTGTACACGAGTGCAGCAGTATTCAGCGGTGTTTTTGACCGACAAGATGGCGGTTGTGTACTTTCCGGTCACGTGACTGCAAGATCTCTATAGGTCTTGTTAGAGT
Source organism: Neoarius graeffei (assembly GCF_027579695.1). NCBI lineage: Eukaryota > Metazoa > Chordata > Actinopteri > Siluriformes > Ariidae > Neoarius > Neoarius graeffei. The sequence goes on from NC_083587.1 coordinate 26,215,811, forward strand.
AAGGGCCTGGTCCCACAACACCGATAACTATAACTATACCTATAACTACAACTATGACTATACCTCTGCTTGAATTTAGTTCCAGTCTGGAGCAGTCATACCACAACTATAATCCTGACTATAATATCACTTGGTCCTGCCACTTGGGTAAATAAATGCATGCAACTTAAGAATAGTCATGGAAGTTTTTTTTCCAAGTAGTAGCACATTATTCTGGGTCATACTGTACAGCTTGGACTCCAAAACAACCCATGCAAATACTCCGGTGGTTGATAAAATATGGATAGGTCATGGACTATGGACATATAATAAAAAAGGATACAAAATACTGAGTGGTTACAGATTTTACAACCCCGATTCCAAAAAAGTTGGGACAAAGTATAAATTGTAAATAAAAATGGGATGCAATAATTTACAAATCTCAAAAACTGATATTGTATTCACAATAGAACATAGACATATTCACAATAGAACATAGACAACATATCAAGTGTCGAAAGTGAGACATTTTGAAATTTCATGCCAAATATTGGCTCATTTGAAATTTCATGACAGCAACACATCTCAAAAAAGTTGGGACAGGGGCAATAAGAGGCTGGAAAAGTTAAAAGCTACAAAAAAGGAACAGCTGGAGGACCAAATTGCAACTCATTAGGTCAATTGGCAATAGGTCATTAACATGACCGGGTATAAAAAGAACATCTTGGCATGGCAGCAGCTCTCAGAAGTAAAGATGGGAAGAGGATCACCAAATCCCCCTAATTCTGCGCCAACAAATAGTGGAGCAATATCAGAAAGGAGTTCGACAGTGTAAAATTGCAAAGAGTTTGAATATATCATCATCTACAGTGCATAATATCATCAAAAGATTCAGAGAATCTGGAAGAATCTCTGTGCATAAGGCTCAAGGCCGGAAAACCATACTGGGTGCCTGCAATCTTCGGGCCCTTAGACAGCACTGCATCACATACAGGCATGCTTCTGTATTGGAAATCACAAAATGGGCTCAGGAATATTTCCAGAGAACATTATCTGTGAACACAATTCACCGTGCCATCCGCTGTTGCCAGCTAAAACTCTGTAGTTCAAAGAAGAAGCCGTATCTAAACATGATCCAGAAGCGCAGATGTCTTCTCTGGGCCAAGGCTCATTTAAAATGGACTGTGGCAAAGTGGAAAACTGTTCTGTGGCCAGATGAATCAAAATTTGAAGTTCTTTATGGAAATCAGGGACGCCGTGTCATTCGGACTAAAGAGGAGAAGGACGACCCAAGTTGTTATCAGCGCTCAGTTCAGAAGCCTGCATCTCTGATGGTATGGGGTTGCATTAGTGTGTGTGGCATGGGCAGCTTACACATCTGGAAAGACACCATCAATGCTGAAAGGTATATCCAGGTTCTAGAGCAACATATGCTCCCATCCAGACGACGTCTCTTTCAGGGAAGACCTTGAATTTTCCAACATGACAATGCCAAACCACATACTGCATCAATTGCAGCATCATGGCTGCATAGAAGAAGGGTCCGGGTACTGAATTGGCCAGCCTGCAGTCCAGATCTTTCACCCATAGAAAACATTTGGCGCATCATAAAACGGAAGATACGACAAAAAAGACCTAAGACAGTTGAGCAACCAGAATCCTACATTAGACAAGGATGGGTTAACATTCCTATACCTAAACTTGAGCAACTTGTCTCCTCAGTCTGCAGACATTTACAGACTGCTGTAAAGAGAAAAGGGGATGTCTCACAGTGGTAAACATGGCCTTGTCCCAACTTTTTTGAGATGTGTTGTTGTCATGAAATTTAAAATCACCTAATTTTTCTCTTTAAATGATACATTTTCTCAGTTTAAACATTTGATATGTCATCTATGTTCTATTCTGAATAAAATATGGAATTTTGAAACTTCCACATCATTGCATTCCGTTTTTGTTTACAATTTGTACTTTGTCCCAACTTTTTTGGAATCGGGGTTGTAATACGGATGCATCACGGATGGTCATAATTTACGGATTGGTCATGGACATTTAAGTATATTACAGATTGGTTACCGATTTCATACGGATGATGCATCACAGATAAAAAAATTAAGAAGTCTAAAACAATTAAATGTTTGGACTACCAAAGTTCATAAATAAAATATCTTACCTACATTTATGTTTATTAATTTACTATTGATATTTCACAGAAAATCACATATGCATGAATAAAAGATCTGTGCTTTGTATTATACTTTTTATTTTCTGTGAATCCATATCTCGTGACTTCATGATGCACCAATGATGTGCAAAGATGCCTGGGGAAAATAGCATGTGCTCAGACATCACATGTAAGCAATTACCTGATTGGTCAGATGTTTTATCGGATCAGGTCCAGGCCTGGGCGAAAGGTATCATTATCAGTCTAGTGTGACCACCAACCACAAACTGCAGGGGACCGATTTATTTATAGTTATTGTTATAGTTGTAGTTAGTTATAGTTATTGGTATTGTGGGACCAGGCCTTAACTCTATTTTGCGGTAGATGGACTTTTTAAACTTGCATGATTACAGCATTTGTGGTCTAATTGATTTGTCACGTCCTGTGTGTAGCATGATGAGTACCAGCGCTTGTTTGTTATCAGTTTGCTAGAAACTCAGTCCTGCAACACTTATATCACTGAGACTTAGTGTCTTTGTACTGCCTGTCATTTGGATTGTCTGTTTTCATTTTGATCAGATCTGTTGTTTGTTTTGAGGGTTAAAGTCATCTCATCTCATTATCTCTAGCCGCTTTATCCTGTTCTACAGGGTCGCAGGCAAGCTGAAGCCTATCCCAGCTGACTACGGGCGAAAGGCGGGGTACACCCTGGACAAGTCGCCAGGTCATCACAGGGCTGATACATAGACACAGACAACCATTCACACTCACATTCACACCTACGGTCAATTTAGAGTCACCAGTTAACCTAACGTGCATGTCTTTGGACTGTGGGGGAAACCGGAGCACCCGGAGGAAACCCACGCGGACACGGGGAGAACATGCAAACTCCGCACAGAAAGGCCCTCACCGGCCACGGGGCTCGAACCCGGACCTTCTTGCTGTGAGGCGACAGTGCTAACCACTACACCACCGTGCCGCCCGGTTAAAGTCATATTTAACGTTAATTAATTTTGATTAATGCAGTGTTTAATGGCCTGACATCATTTTTCATCTAATTGAAATAAAAACATTGTGCGACTATCTGAATGATGTAACGATCTATATATATCATGATTATTTTGTTTTGCTATCACCTTTCTATATATCCTTTGTGCTCTTTATAAAGATTTTATAAGGGGTTTCTAGTGGCTGCTGTTCTATTGCACTTTTCTTGCAATCCAAATTCCTTCCATTGCTGGAGCCTTTCATCAGATAATGTTTTATTACACATTGTAAAAGTGGTGTTGCAGCCTGAAATCCTTCCACTGTTGGCACCAGACACATTTTCATCTTGCTGTGAATGCTGGTCTGTGGTGTTTTGGAAATTCTCCCATTCCTCTTTTGTTTCAGGATGAACAGTCACACTAATATTCTGTGATTATTCCAAATTTGACAATATTCAAAATGTGATATGGGTCATGTAAACAGCATACTCGAATCAGATATTCTGAATTTGGCCATATTCCAAATTTAAGAGCATTCTTTGGACATGTATACAGCGCATTCGGAATATGCAGCTCGATCGGGGTTTTTCCGCCAGTTTGCGACATGTGGCCTCTTGCCTGTTTACAGTCAATTCTGTGTTATACACAAATGAACTATACAACAGTTTGCAAGGCTGGGGTAGAGATTTGGCTAGATGAAAACGGGAATATTTTCAGAATAAGGGCAAAAATCTAAATATTTTTGTGCATGTAAATGTAGTGAGAGTCACTGCTTGGATTATTTCATTAACATTTTACACACATAAAAATATAAAATGCAGCAGAAGGAAACACTTTTTGCTGAAAGTACAATATGACAGTGGAGAATGTGTTTATGATACTCGGGGGGGAACTCCTCCTATTGCAGCGGCAGTTTGTTGGCATTTCAGTGCCGAGTCATATTTCTTATCATATAGCTGTGAAACTTATCACTAATGTAGTTTTTCCATAAACACTATAGATTCGGTTACAAATGCCTGCTAACTTAGTATAATATTACAACACACAATTCCAGCTGAAATAATATAAAGATCAAACCAGAGTTATTAAGGACACATCAAATAATTGAGTCAAATCTATCCCTGTCTCCGAAATCACTCACTCGTTCACTACTCCCTACTCACTATATAGGGAATTAATATATACAGTACCGTAGAGGACTATGAGCTCATTGATAAAATGAAAAAAAAAAAGCTTTCGGACACGACTCCGTTGCACCGTTATTTATGTCATTACTGTCACACAATTAAAACGTGTCAGATCAGTTGGCTGGTGGGTTTTCAAAATAATAAATACACGTATTTTTGTGATAAATCCATATTATACTGATCATATTTCCCACATTAATAAATACAAAGTACTTTGTGTCTGTTGTATCTTTCAGTTCTTTTAAATCAAGGCTGAATGCTTTCTTCTTTGCTGGTGCCTTTTATTCAATCAAATTTGAGGCTTTTGATTTGATTTCTTTGAGCGTGACCGCAATGCATGATGGGATATATTGTTTGGTTAGTGACCATCTGTTGTACACTACTTTTCATGATGCATTGTGGGATACTTTATTTGGACAGCACTACAAAATGACGAACTCACTATATAGTCCACTATATAGTGAGTAGAGAATGATTTGAGATACAGGGTATGTCTAATGAGCACTAGTATTTAGAGTACCCGTCAAAAATGTGGACACATGTATTCATTCATAGGTTTTTCTTTATTTTTATTAATTAAAAGTCACTTCATGTTTTAAAGTAATGATGGATGTTGTTTCTCTTTACTTAGTTGAGCAGTTCTTGACATAATATGGATTTCTACAGTTGTGGAACAGGGCTATTTACTGTATTATTATTATTATTATTATTATTATTATTATTATTTACTTACTGTTTGATGATGTCAAACACATTAAGAAGGCAAGAAACTCATCCCCTAATTAACTTTTGATGAGGCACACCTGTAAATTGAAAAGCATTCCAGGTGACTACCTCATGAAGTGGTTAAGATAATGCCAATAGTGTGCAAAGCGTTATCAAGATAAACACTGGATAATTTGAAGAAGCTAAAATATGAAACAATTTTTGTTTTTTTAACACATTTTTGTTTATGACATACAACCCCGATTCCAAAAAAGTTGGGACAAAGTACAAATTGTAAATTAAAACGGAATGCAATAATTTACAAATCTCAAAAACTGATATTGTATTCACAATAGAACATAGACAACATATCAAATGTCGAAAGTGAGACATTTTGAAATTTCATGCCAAATATTGGCTCATTTGTAATTTCATGACAGCAACACATCTCAAAAAAGTTGGGACAGGGGCAATAAGAAGCTGGAAAAGTTAAAGGTACAAAAAAGGAACAGCTGGAGGACCAAATTACAACTCATTAGGTCAATTGACAATAGGTCATTAACATGACTGGGTATAAAAAGAGCATCTTGGAGTGGCAGCGGCTCTCAGAAGTAAAGATGGGAAGAGGATCACCAATCCCCCTAATTCTGCGGTGACAAATAGTGGAGGAATATCAGAAAGGAGTTCGACAGTGTAAAATTGCAAAGAGTTTGAACATATCATCATCTACAGTGCATAATATCATCAAAAGATTCAGAGAATCTGGAAGAATCTCTGTGCGTAAGGCTCAAGGCCGGAAAACCATACTGGGTGCCCGTGATCTTCGGGCCCTTAGATGGCACTGCATCACATACAGGCATGCTTCTGTATTCGAAAATCACAAAATGGGCTCAGCAATATTTCCAGAGAACATTATCTGTGAACACAATTCACCGTGCCATCCACCGTTGCCAGCTAAAACTCTATAGTTCAAAGAAGAAGCCGTATCTAAACATGAACCAGAAGCGGAGACGTCTTCTCTGGGCCAAAGCTCATTTAAAATGGACTGTGGCAAAGTGGAAAACTGTTCTGTGGTCAGACGAATCAAAATTTGAAGTTCTTTATGGAAATCGGGGACGCCGTGTCATTCGGACTAAAGAGGAGAAGGACAACCCAAGTTATCATCAGCGCTCAGTTCAGAAGCCTGCATCTCTGATGGTATGGGGTTGCATTAGTGCGTGTGGCATGGGCAGCTTACACATCTGGAAAGACACCATCAATGCTGAAAGGTATATCCAGGTTCTAGAGCAACATATGCTCCCATCCAGACGACGTCTCTTTCAGGGAAGACCTTGCATTTTCCAACATGATAATGCTAAACCACATACTGCATCAATTACAGCATCATGGCTGCATAGAAGAAGGGTCCGGGTACCGAACTGGCCAGCCTGCAGTCCAGATCTTTCACCCTTAGAAAAAATTTGGCGCATCCTAAAACGGAAGATACAACAAAAAAGACCTGAGACAGTTAAGCAACTAGAATCCTACATTAGACAAGAATGGGTTAACATTCCCATCCCTAAACTTGAGCAACTTGTCTCCTCAGTCCCCAGACGTTTACAGACTGTTGTAAAGAGAAAAGGGGATGTCTCACAGTGGTAAACATGGACTTGTCCCAGCTTTTTTGAGATGTGTTGTTGTCATGAAATTTAAAATCACCTAATTTTTCTCTTTAAATGATACATTTTCTCAGCTTAAACATTTGATATGTCATCTATGTTCTATTCTGAATAAAATATGGAATTTTGAAACTTCCACATAATTGAATTCCATTTTTATTTACAATTTGTACTTTGTCCCAACTTTTTTGGAATCTGGGTTGTAATTCCATATATGTTCCAGATGTTATTTCATCGTTTTGATCCTCAATATTGTTCTACAATGTAGAAAATAGTCAAAATACAGAAAAAACAATGAATGAGTAGGGGTATACAAACTTTTGAATGGCACTGTAGGTTCTGTCATCAGAACTTCTGATTAGCAGATTAGCATATAGGCTATGAATAAAGGCTGGTAAAAAGAGAAAAAAGATAGACATTGTAGAGACACACACACATAGAATCCAGGAAGGCTCAGGAAAACGTATAGTTTTGGAAACTATACAGTACATTGTAGAAAATTTCCCAGGCCGCCTCATATAACATTTTCTTTTAAATGTCTTGATTAAAAAAGCAAATATGTTTGAAGATATCAAAAGTAATTTGAGGAATATGTTTCTTAGGGAAAAGAAGTTTATACAACAGTGGAGTCTAACAGATTTTATAGTTTGAATAAGACAATAAAAAGAAAAGACAGGGAAGCACAAATATTCAGATTTCATGCTGTTATCTTAAGATAAGGAAGGGATTTAAGATCGAAATATCAAAGATTAGCTCGAGTGGGAAATGAAGAACAAAGTAAATGCGATGTAGAGTCGTTAATGACCTGTTAAGAAGTTCATGAGCTCCCTTAGTGGTGAGGATTAGGGCTTCGAAGTTTACAGAAAAAAGTTCAGACGAGATCAGACAATTTTATGTCACTGTGATGAAAGCTGTTGCACATCAGAGCATGCCGGAGTAATGACTAGCAAGCATCAGCAGCCACTCTAGGCTATAGATCCGGTTTCCTCTCATCTCTGCCCTGATAAGCGTTTATCTTTTATCATAAATAAGCCACATTTCAAAAACCTACATTCTATTAAGTCTAGTCAGTGTCACAGAGGCATTTGCACCCTGCACCAGTGATGACCAGAAAAACCGTCCATGTTAATCTCTCTGCCATCTGTGTATTGAGAGGATCAAGCAAAGGGCAAAATGAACATTTATTCAAGCTCATATCTCCTCCTGAAGGACTAAAAGTGCTCCGTCTGTCACCATTGAAAAAACGGATCTCCCACGGAGAACACACTTTACTCTAAACTGTTTAAAACATGCATCACAATATGAAAGCAGCAAGAGTCAGAGATTATTATCGTCTCACATATGCTCAAATCGCACAGGGAGAACGGATCATTTGGTAACAGTTCATTTCATTCGGTGAAGTTTTTTTTTTTTTTTCTATTTGGCGAAATGATATTTTCCAAAGCTGTTCGTCTGGTTTTATCAGAGATTTTATTTCAGTTCAGCTCAGTTCAATTGAATTTTATTTGTGCAGCACATTTAACGTTAAAGCAATCTGGATTTATATCTAGATCTTTTTTTGTTTTTTTGTTTTGATTTTTGTTTTTTTAAATTTACCTTCCTATGTCTCTATCTACAGGTAGTTAAACTCTCTGGGGGAAAAAAGAGAAGCCAAAAAATCATTTGTTAAAGAGCTTTGTAGTGATGTGTTTAATATATCACATTGCTGATTGGTGAGATTTTGATTAATTTTCTATAACTGCACAGCTCTGACATGGTGTGATATTAATCTGCTCATTCGAAAACATTATTATATATAGATTATACGTAATAATTCAACCTCCTTTGGTATACACTACACACAGATCAAAACCTCTCTCTCTCTCTCTCTCTCTCTGAGGTCAATTCAACTTCCTTTGGTACACACTACACACAGATCAAAACCTCTCTCTCTCTCTCTCTCTCTCTCTGAGGTCAATTCAACCTCCTTTGGTACACACTACACACAGATCAAAACCTCTCTCTCTCTCTCTCTCTCTCTGAGGTCAATTCAACCTCCTTTGGTACACACTACACACAGATCAAAACCTCTCTCTCGCGCGCGCGCGCGCACACAAGCACACACACACACTGTTAGAGGTGCAGAAATGTGTCTCATTTATGACACTAAGTTAATCACTCGCCAAATGGAGTTAAATTTGATTAAAATGTGGCAATATCAATGAGACATAATGATATCCATACGTAATTCCATAACATATTGAAATATATGGTGGCAGGATGGTGTAGTGGTTAGCACTGTCACCTCACAGCAAGAAGGTTCTGGGTTTGAGCCCAGTGGCTGACGGGGGCCTTTCTATATAGAGTTTGCATGTTCTCCCCATGTCTGCATGGGTTTCCTCCGGGTGCTCTGTTTTCCCCCACAGTCCAAAGACATGCAGGTTAGGCTAATTGGTGGCTGTAAATTGACCGTAGGTGTGAGTGTGAATGGTTGTTTGTCTCGATGTGTCAGCCCTGCAAAAATCTGGTGACTTGTCCAGGGTGTACCCCACCTCTCACCCATAGTCAGCTGGGATAGGGTCCAGCTTGCCCACGACCCTGCACAGGATAAGCTATTATGGATAATTAACTCGATGTACTTGCAATGTAAAAGAAAAATAATTTAACACCATCAGCAGATTCAACACCAGTTTCCCCCATTGACTGTGATTCCCCTTTTCCACCAAATCAGTTCCAGGGCTGGTTCGGGGCCAGTGCTGGTGCTGGTTCACAACTTGTTCAACTTGCGAGCCAGCTGAGAATCAGTTTGCTTTTCCATAGCTTGCAGTGCTAAGGGAAGCCACGTCATTACATCACTGTATACGTCAGTTACGTTGTTGTATACGTCAGTTACGTCACTACATTTGCATAAACCTTGGCGCGAATATCGAAACAAAAACAACACAGAAGAAGCAGCAGCAACAACAACAGCAATAATAATAATAATGGATGACTTCACGTTTGTACAGCTGCTGCTTCTCGTCACTTAAAAATGGCAATCTTTCGTGGTCTTGTTATTGTTGTTGGTCTTAACAACTCCGCCCCCCCCCCCCCCCCCCCCCCGTGACGTAAGTGGTTCTTTCCTCTGGCCCAGCAAAGAGTTGGTGCTAGCCTGGAACCGGTTTTTCTGGCCCCAGAGCCAGTTCTTTGTCAGTGGAAACAGAAAACCCGGTTCCAAACTAAGCACTGGCCTCAAACCAGCCCTGGAACTGCTTTGGTGGAAAAGGGGCATGAGAGTTCCTCGGAGGTACAGCGCAGTCTGTGTATTTTGGCTCTGAGCAAGTTGCTCTTTGTTTTGAACGAGTGGTCCGGGTCTCTCGTAAATTCAGAGCAAGCTAAAGGACTACTTGGGCTATTATGTTGTTTGGGAAAACCGTGTTAGCTTGACAATGGATTTTAAGAGGTAATTTAAGGCTCTATTGGCCTTAAGAGGCTTTCGGGAAATCCACCCCTGAATGGTTCCAAATTTTGTGTGCTAACCAGAACCGAACCCATTCCCTGTTGGTGGCAAAAGGTTAATAGTGATATTCCATTGCAATGAACATCTAAACCATGATAAATTGCAGCATTGCTTCAACCATGCACAGTACAGTACATCCTATCAGATGTCTATGGTGGTTTTGAGTCATTTAGAAACAAATAGAAGTCTGACATGAGTGCTGAATCTTTCATTTAGTTCTTTGTAAAAAAGGTCAGAGCGCAGGATTATCACAGACAAAGTACAGTGGTGTTTGAAAGTTTGTAAACCCTTTAGAATTTTCTAGATTTTTTCCATAAATATGACCTAAAACATAATCAGATTTTCACACAAGTCCTAAAAGTAGATAAAGAGAACGCAGTTAAACAAATGAGACAAAAATATTATACTTGGTCATTTATTTATTGAGGAAAATGATTCAATATTACATATCTGTGAGTGGCAAAAGTATGTGAACCTCTAGGATTAGCAGTTAATTTGCAGGTGAAATTAGAGTCAGGTGTTTTCAATCAATGGGATGACAATCAGGTGTGAGTGGGTACCCTGTTTTATTTCAAGAACAGGGATCTATCAAAGTCTGATCTTCACAACACATGTTTGTGGAAGTGTGTCATGGCACGAACAGAGGAGATTTCTGAGGACCTCAGAAAAAGCGTTGTTGATGCTCATCAAGCTAGAAAAAGTTACAAAACCATCTCTAAAGAGTTTGGACTCCACCAATCCACAGTCAGACAGATTGTGTACAAATGGAGGAAATTCAAGACCATTGTTACCCTCCCCAGGAGTGGTCGACCAACAAAGATCACTCCAAGAGCAAGACGTGTAATAGTCGGCAAGGTCACAAAGGACACCAGGGTAACTTCTAAGCAACTGAAGGCCTCTCTCACATTGGCTAATGTTAATGTTCATGAGTCCACCATCAGGAGAACACTGAACAACAATGGTGTGCATGGCAGGGTTGCAAGGAGAAAGCCACTGCTCTCCAAAAAGAACATTGCTGCTCATCTGCAGTTTGCTAAAGATCACGTGGACAAGCCAGAAGGCTATTGGAAAAATGTTTTGTGGACAGATGAGACCAAAATAGAACATTTTGGTTTAAATAAGAAGCATTATGTTTGGATAAAGGAAAACACTGCATTCCAGCAGAAGAACCTTCTCCCATCTGTGAAACATGGTGGTGGTAGTATCATGGTTTGGGCCTGTTTTGCTGCATCTGGGCCAGGATGACTTGCCATCGTTGGTGGAACAATGAATTCTGAATTATACCAGCAAATTCTAAAGGAAAATGTCAGGATATCTGTCCATGAACTGAATCTCAAGAGAAGGTGGGTCATGCAGCAAGACAACGACCCTAAGCACACAAGTCGTTCTACCAAAAAATGGTTAAAGAAGAATAAAGTTAATGTTTTGGAATGGCCAAGTCAAAGTCCTGACCTTAATCCAATCGAAATGTTGTGGAAGGACCTGAAGCGAGCAATTCATGTGAGGAAACCCACCAACATGCCAGAGTTGAAGCTGTTCTGTACGGAGGAATGGGCTAAAATTCTTCCAAGCCGGTGTGCAGGACTGATCAACATTTACCAGAAATGTTTAGTTGCAGTTATTGCTGCACAAGGGGGTCTCACCAGGTACTGAAAGCAAAGGTTCACATTCAACCCCGATTCCAAAAAAGTTGGGACAAAGTACAAATTGTAAATAAAAACGGAATGCAATGATGTGGAAGTTTCAAAATTCCATATTTTATTCAGAATAGAACATAGATGACATATCAAACATTTAAACTGAGAAAATATATCATTTAAAGAGAAAAATTAGGTGATTTTAAATTTCATGACAACAACACATCTCAAAAAAGTTGGGACAAGGCCATGTTTACCACTGTGAGACATCCCCTTTTCTCTTTACAACAGTCTGTAAACGTCTGGGGACTGAGGAGACAAGTTGCTCAAGTTTAGGGATAGGAATGTTAACCCATTCTTGTCTAATGTAGGATTCTAGTTGCTCAACTGTCTTAGGTCTTTTTTGTTGTATCTTCCGTTTTATGATGCGCCAAATGTTTTCTATGGGTGAAAGATCTGGACTGCAGGCTGGCCAGTTCAGTACCCGGACCCTTCTTCTACGCAGCCATGATGCTGTAATTAATGCAGTATGTGGTTTGGCATTGTCATGTTGGAAAATGCAAGGTCTTCCCTGAAAGAGACGTCGTCTGGATGGGAGCATATGTTGCTCTAGAACCTGGATATACCTTTCAGCATTGATGGTGTCTTTCCAGATGTGTAAGCTGCCCATGTCACACGCACTAATGCAACCCCATACCATCAGAGATGCAGGCTTCTGAACTGAGCGCTGATAACAACTGGGGTCGTCCTTCTCCTCTTTAGTCCGAATGACACGGCGTCCCTGATTTCCATAAAGAACTTCAAATTTTGATTCGTCTGACCACAGAACAGTTTTCCACTTTGCCACAGTCCATTTTAAATGAGCCCTGGCCCAGAGAAGACGTCTGCGCTTCTGGATCATGTTTAGATACGGCTTCTTCTTTGAACTATAGAGTTTTAGCTGGCAACGGCGGATGGCACGGTGAATTGTGTTCACAGATAATGTTCTCTGGAAATATTCCTGAGCCCATTTTGTGATTTCCAATACAGAAGCATGCCTGTATGTGATGCAGTGTCATCTAAGGGCCCGAAGATCACGGGCACCCAGTATGGTTTTCCGGCCTTGACCCTTACGCACAGAGATTCTTCCAGATTCTCTGAATCTTTTGATGATATTATGCACTGTAGATGATGATATGTTCAAACTCTTTGCAATTTTACACTGTCGAACTCCTTTCTGATATTGCTCCACTATTTGTCTGCGCAGAATTAGGGGGATTGGTGATCCTCTTCCCATCTTTACTTCTGAGAGCTGCTGCCACTCCAAGATGCTCTTTTTATACCCAATCATGTTAATGACCTATTGCCAATTGACCTAATGGGTTGCAATGTGGTCCTCCAGCTGTTCATTTTTTGTACCTTTAACTTTTCCAGCCTCTTATTGCCCCTGTCCCAACTTTTTTGAGATGTGTTGCTGTCATGAAATTTCAAATGAGCCAATATTTGGCATGAAATTTCAAAATGTCTCACTTTCGACATTTGATATGTTGTCTATGTTCTATTGTGAATACAATATCAGTTTTTGAGATTTGTAAATTATTGCATTCCGTTTTTATTAACAATTTGTACTTTGTCCCAACTTTTTTGGAATCGGGGTTGTACTTTTGCCACTCACAGATATGTAATATTGCATCATTTTCCTCAATAAATAAATGACCAAGTATCATATTTTTGTCTCATTTGTTTAATTGGGTTCTCTTTATCTACTTTTAGGACTTGTGTGAAAATCTGATGTTGTTTTAGGTCCTATTTATGCAGAAATATAGAAAATTCTAAAGGGTTCACAAACTTTCAAGCACCCCTGTAGGTTCAGATCACAAATGGTGAACTCCTAAGTGTTTGTGCATGTACTGTGGCTCTCTTGTTCTCATTTAGTTTAGATACACACTCACATGGCCTCTTTCCCACAGCACCAGACAGAACCCATTTGTTATATCAATCTGCCACCTTTAATAGGTGTTTTGAAGTGAAAGCCACAGCTCTCTACCTGCCAAACATCAACCCACTGGCACAAAGAATGACAACAAAAGGAAAAAAAGATGAAAGATGTTAAGAAAAGCAGTGCAACTGCAGAACATCTGTCCAACAGCAACAAAGTGGAAGAAACAAGTTAAGCCTTGCTTCATCCTCAGGATGCCATACAAACTGTAGCCTTGGATTCTTGATAGCACTTTTTTTTTGTGGTATACCAAATAGTGTGCTCTCAATGTGCTAAAATACAAGAAAAATATATTTTCATTCAAACGCTGTTTATTTAGAAGAACATTTTTTTGCTCACACATACACTTGTGAAATTCCTCTCTGCAGTCAACCCATCTGAAGCACTGAACACACACAAGTGAGCAATAAACACACACACACACACACACACAGAGCAGTGGGCAGCTATGCTACAGCACCTGGGGAGCAATAGGGGGTTAGGTGCCTTGCTCAGGGGCACCTCAGCCTATCAGCCTAAGGCCGTCCCATGTTAACCTAACCTGCATGTCTTTAGACTGTGGGGGAAACCGGAGCACCCACACACAGACACAGGGAGAACATGCAAACTCCACACAGAAAGGCCCCCGTTGGCCACTGGCCTCGAACCCAGAACCTTCTTGCTGTGAGGTGACAGTGCTAATCACTACACCACCGTGCCACCTTTATAGTTAGAGCTTTTCCAGCAAATTAGTGTTACCTCTTTGGAGGTGTCAAAACTTTTTTTTTTTTTTTGTGGCACTTTTTGGAGCATTTCATCACTCTGACACATAGAACGTGGATAACATACAGTCACCTTCTTAGAAAGTCACAGAATGCTGCTAATATCGGTATCTATATTCGAACGTGGCCTAAACTGAGCTGACAGTTCCTCGACCTCAGCTACATCATTCAGGTCCATAACGAGTGCTGTGCCCCTCCCTTCAATCCTGCTTGTGCGGATATGTTTTTTTTTTCCTTCCTGTGATATTTTCTATCAAATTTAATTGTTTCTGTTTCCAAAAAATTGTCATTTAAACATCTAGTAATTTAAACTAATTTAAACCACTGGGACCCTCAACAGGCAGTTACGAAGGATGCTGTAAATCCATTGCTTAATGAACACTTTTGTTGTGTCCTGTGGGATCACAGATGGGTCCTAGAGGGATTCTGAACACACACCTCCACTCTTAACAAGATGTCCTGTGAACATTTCTTTCAAGCTATCTGTTCATTCTGAATAATATATTCATATTTTCTTCAATTCCACTGGCTCTGCTAGAATTTTACACTGCTGAGAGACTCATATTCATGTGTTTTGACCCTGTTTGTCATGATGTATAATAGATACTTTGGCTCTACAATATATCAGAGAATGATAAAGACAGCAATCAGGAGTGAAGAAGAAAGAAATGGCAAAAAAAGATAGCTAAATACAGGGAATCAATCAGTGAGTAGCAAAATGCATGTGTTAAGAACATCCTGAGTAATTTCGATGAAATGTATGTCTCATAAGACTAGACTAGAGATGAGTTGCTGTTCTGGTGTGTTAACTCATACACTAGGCAATGCCTTGAATTGAATTGAAGCTCCAGCTACTGGTCAGGGTATCAGGAGAGAATGGTAAGCTGATGACAGCGGAATGAGCCACTGAGCTGAATCATGACAGCGAGTGGGCTGTAAGTAGAGAGGCAGATGGTTTTGCTCATGCAGGGTCACATCAGGGGTTTGTGTGTAACTGACACAATCTTTCTCTCTCTCTGTTGTCTTCTCTTTCTCTCCCTCTCTCTCTGTGCTGTCTTCCCTTCTCCCTCTAGTCACTATCACGACGAGCTGTCAATAGCCGAAAAATAAAAACGTGTCCCTGCTGAACATGCATCAGACTGGACTTGAAATTGAGATCACTGGACTAAAGAGGAGTGTAAATTGTAAACCTCATTCCTTGTTCACTGTTGGCTACTGGCTCTCTGTGTTTGACAGTTAATGAGGGACTTGTTAATGGGTGGAATAGAGCAAAGTGAGGGGCGGCACGGTGGTGTAGTGGTTAGCGATGTCGCCTCACAGCAAGAAGGTCCGGGTTTGAGCCCCGTGGCCGGCGAGAGCCTTTCTGTGCGTAGTTTGCATTTTCTCCCCGTGTCCACGTGGGTTTCCTCGGGGTGCTCCGGTTTCCCCCACAGTCCAAAGACATGCAGCTTAGGTTAACTGGTGACTCTAAATTGGCCATAGGTGTGAATGTGAGTGTGAATGGTTGTCTGTGTCTATGTGTCAGCCCTGTGATGACCTGGCGACTTGTCCAGGGTGTACCCCGCCTTTCGCCCGTAGTCAGCTGGGATAGGCTCCAGCTTGCCTGCGACCCTGTAGAACAGGATAAAGCGGCTAGAGATAATGGGATGAGATGAGAGCAAAGTGAGCAAAGCAGGCTTCCTGGATAATGGATGCTCATCCTCTGGCATAGGAAGCTCATGCTTTTTGGGTGGATGTCAGACAGTAGAAGTGGCTTAGGTATTTTGTCTTATAATTCTCTCTCTCTCTCTCTCTCTCTCTCTCTGTCGCCAATACATTCTCTCACCATGTGGTCAACTTTGCTCAAAAGTGCTGTTATGTTGCGTTTACGGCCAGTGCAATTGTCCCTTTAATTATCAGCAGCTGTTTAAGCTTTAAACTGAGCAAACGAAAGCAGCTTTTTCCTTTTATTCAGCATGAATAAAGATAATTGTATCACTCTGCTGCCACATGAGTGTCTGAGTTCTTTCCATGTGCTTTTGTTTACATTGCCTTGTCCCTTTCTTTTGGTCCTGTCTCTACCCCAGTCTTAGCAATGATCACTTACCTATTGTGTGCACCTGTTTGGAGTTCTTCTCTTGATTAGTTTGGATTTCTCAAAAAGAAGAAAAAAAAGCATGCCAATTTTATGCATTTACACAATGTGCAAGTTTCTGGAAGATTTTTACTCTCTTGCAGGCACAAGTGGTCAAATATAGAGGAAACCCAACCCTTAAGGGATGTATCAGTCAGTCAGTCAATCAGTTGTGGCTTTATTTATCTTTGATATGTACAATTAATCAAAGACTCGTAACAAACATTCGAACTAATATAAGATCTAAATTAAAAATATTCATCCATTATTTGTAACCGCTTACCCTGTTCAGGGTCACAGGCAAATTGGAGCTTATCCCAGCTGACTATGGGCGAGAGGCGGGGTACACCTTGGACAAGTCGCCGGATCATTGCATGGCTGATACATAGAGATAAACAACCATTCACATTCAAACCTACGGTCAACTTAGAGCCACCAATTAGCCTAAGCTGCCTGTCTTTGGACTGTGGGGGAAACTGGAGCACCCAGAGGAAACCCACGCAGACATGGGGAGAACACGCAAACTTCACTAGGACCCCATCGACCACTGGGCTCAAACCCAGAACCTTCTTGCTATGAGGCGACAGCACTAACCACTACCCCATGGTGCCGCGTATATAAGACATCTCATCTCATTATCTCTAGCCGCTTTATCCTGTTCTACAGGGTTGCAGGCAAGCTGGAGCCTATCCCAGCTGACTACGGGCGAAAGGCGGGGTACACCCTGGACAAGTCGCCAGGTCATCACAGGGCCGACACATAGACACAGACAACCATTCACGCTCACATTCACACCTACGGTCAATTTAGAGTCACCAGTTAGCCTAAGCTGCATGTCTTTGGACTGTGGGGGAAACTGGAGCACCCAGAGGAAACCCACGCAGACATGGGGAGAACATGCAAACTTCACTAGTACCCCATCGACCACTGGGCTCAAACCCAGAACCTTCTTGCTGTGAGGCGACAGTGCCAACCACTACACCATGGTGCCACCTATATAAGACATAATATTAAAATTAAAAAATTGAAACATTCTTAAGTCAAGACTATAAATGCAATGTAACTTTGCTGTGAAACAAAAGGACAATATGTGGAGAATCGTTGTTCTAGTTTTGATTGAAAAATTGTAAATTGTCCAGAGTTTACATTAGTTTAAAAAAAAAAGTACACTAATATGGGGTAAAATGTCCCTCGCTGTTATATATTAACAGCAAAATCACAAGATAAGCTGACTTTTTTTTTGCTCTTAGAAGGCCTTTCCCTATATTATAATTATATTAATTATTATTTATTTATAACTTTATGCTACTATATTACTCGGAGTCATTTTTCCTAGCTAGCCTCAATCAACTTTTTTTTCTTTTTTTTAATATATTAAGTTTAGGGGCGGCATGGTGGTGTAGTGGTTAGCGCTGTCGCCTCACAGCAAGAAGGTCCGGGTTTGAGCCCAGCGGCCGGCGAGGGCCTTTCTGTGCGGAGTTTGCATGTTCTCCCTGTGTCTGCGTGGGTTTCCTCCGGGTACTCCAGTTTCCCCCACAGTCCAAAGACATGCAGGTTAGGTTAACTGGTGGCTCTAAATTGACCGTAGATGTGAATGTGAGCGTGAATGGTTGTCTGTGTCTATGTGTCAGCCCTGCAATGACCTGGCGACTTGTCCAGGGTGTACCCCGCCTCTCGCCCATAGTCAGCTGGGATAGGCTCCAGTTTGCCTGCGACCCTGTAGGACAGGATAAGTGGCTACAGATGATGGATGGATATTTTAGCTAGCTACTTTACACTGAAAAACAATGGATTTAATGGTCAGAAAAATGTTAATTACAGTAATTGCCCTGGGGCATTGTTTTCCCCACACTCTATCTTAAAGCACAAAGGACAAAGAAACACCATAGCCATTAATGTGAATGTGAATCATGCATTTATAGTTCATTCATTCATCCTTAGTAACTGCCTGGTCAGAGTCATAGTAGTTTAAATTAAGCTACAAATTTGTTTATATTTTGGGAATAGAACCAGCAAAATTCATTTGAAAATGTTGTTGGAGGGTACAAATAAAATAATAATTGTGCGAGCAGGATTTTAAAAGAAAGTCTCACACACGCATCTCTAGTTGAGGCCTGTTATGAACTTGAGTTATGTACATAGCTGAGTTATGTACATAACATCACTTTAGGCCACACCCACTCAGAGTTAAATGTAAATACAGATAAGGAGATTTGGATAGTAGCATTGTGTTATACCACTACATGACAGATTATAATTTGACATTTATCATATGACATTTGGTTTTCAGACTGCAATCATCATTCTAGTTTAAGAGAACCATGACGCCATGGGATGAGTTTTGATCTACCATCATTTAGTTCTTTCCCCAAAGGAAAACCTTCCCCCTGATTTGAACTCTTGCTTCCTGTAGCAGAAAGACTCTTTGTAGAGCTAACAATGGTCAGAAGGAGGACACAAGTTCCTGAAATGGACTACAACCAGAACAGAGAGAGAGCTGTTGTAGCCTCTGAGGAAGACACTTTTGCTTCTGTGATCTTCTAGATGGAGAAATGAAGCTGAACCCTTTTCCAAAGCCATTTCCTTTTTTTTTTTCTTTACTTCCCTGATCTCCAGGGGGATTCATCTTACACTCACTTCACTTGTTCAAAGCAGTCAGAAGCCTGAGGGAAGGTCATAAGGGAGTGTGGACTGATAAAGAGACACGTGTCCTTTGATATGACAGAAAGCTAAAAATGGGAAAAGCACGAGTGCAGCTGTGTCAGAAACTGATAGACACAGCTGATATGAGTTCAGTATCCTGTAGGATGGATTAAAATATATTGGAGTGGGATTCTCTGAACACAAGTCACACAAGAAACATACAAAAGTGAAAAAAGGAAAGAAAGAGACGAACAAAATCAATGTAGCCGGGGGGGGTTGTTTTATGTTTTAGAAGTTTAGGGCCATGTTCAGAGGTGGTGATGTTTGCAAGTTCAACATGTACATCAATATTTATGAGATGAATCATATTTATTTATAATTTTATACAAGAAATAAGAGATATGTGCATTCATGAGTGCTAGTGTTGTAATACTTAGACCGGTCTTGGTCTCGACACTGGTCTCAAGACCACTTTTTGAAGGTGTCTGTCTTGACTTGGAATTGACCACATTTTTATGTGGTTTTGTCTCAGTTTCAGACATGGAGGACTCTGGATTTTATTTCAAGACTGGTCAAAATCACAACTGTGGGGATATCACTAAATTGCACACGCATTGTTTGATTTATTTCTTAAAACACTGTCATGGGGTACAGTCGGAGTCCATTTCTGTTCTCCAAGATACAATCTACACTAATGTACCCCTTTAGGGCTCATTGTCAGACCTCAGGGTAACTATGTGTACCTTTTTAGGGCCAAAAATGTACATATGTTCCCAAGCAGTATATAAAGGATACAAATAAGTACCTTAGAAGGTACTGCCCCAACCCTGAGAGTGAATAGCTGGCTCTGTAGACTTCTTAAAGTTATTATACAGTCTTTATCCATCTTATAGTGCCAGTGACTCAGATCTAATTTGATAAGTCATTTCAAATCAAATCAAGTAGATCTTGATTGTCACAGTTGTCATATACCGTGTGCAGGGCATCGTAAGATGAAATAACATTTCTCCTGGACCAAATATACCTGACAGGATATAAATATAGTGCAACAGGAAAAAGAAGCATGGAGGGAAGTGGGGGTATGGGAAACAGTAGGGGTGAATACACAGAAGTGTCATCGTCGGCTGTCCATCATTACCGATGATGACTGCTTCATTAAGATGCACAGAAACACAGATGGGCCACAAGGCCCACACCAGAGTGACAGAGTTGCCCACAGCGATGGCACAAATGGCCCGGCCAAGCCGCCATGGAATGTCTGGCCTCGTGAGCTCTCGCATACCATTCTCCTCTCCTAACGAAACACCTTGCACAGTAAGGTAAGATAAACAATGTTGTGCTCCCATCGTGTTGTCTCTCTGGACCTCCAGACCTGATGCCAAGTGGTGCACAAAAAGTGCCACAGACCTGACGGGTATGGAAGTTGCCCCACAGCGACAACTGACTTGCCCAGTGATGCCATCCTTTGGCCATTTGAGTGGCTCTTCTGCATGCCATCTGGTGGTGCGCCATTGACCCTGTTGGGTTCATCTGCCACATTGCACCAAAAAGCATCCTGCTGCCAGCACCTTATTGGTGATGTACTATTTAACCCATAGCTAGAACCCAAGCAGGTGCTACCATTCCGGGTCAGAGCAGACCTGCGAGCAATGGTGATTAAGGGGTAACTCCACTTTCTCCAATACTCAAGTCCTCCTGGACCTGAGACTCACCACTGGTTGCAGTTTAAAGTCATACCCAGGACAGAACAACACAGAGGTTTACTTGGGTATACATACTCCTATAACAAAAAAAACCCCAGACAGTACTATAACCATAAGGTCCATAGCTGTGACTAGAATAGAAACATAGTAAAAAGTATAATGTGTAAGTGCAGTCATGGTGGTGATAGTAACCTGAGAGGAATGGGATGCACAAAGCTGAAGACCTTGCAGATGCTTCCTCGTAAATATAGATATAAAGCTGGGGATATATGATGAAAGCTGAAAGTCAGAAGGAACATAGATTAACTGGGTTACATTTATATTCCTATTATGCTTACTTACTTTATCTCTCCAGATGGGACTCCGTACACATGGTGGGTTGGCAGAGGAAATGAGAAACACTTCTACTGGGGTGGCTCGGCACCCGGGGTCCAGAAATGCTCCTGTGGCATTGAGCACAACTGCGTCGACCCCAAACACCACTGCAACTGTGACGCAGATCAGAAACAATGGTGAGGACAATCACTACTTCATCAAATCACACTGATTCATGACTGTGAGCTTAGGGCCTTGAGCTTAGTGCTATCACCATTATTCTGAACTAATTACTACTACAGTACAGTGCACAAGTCTTAGGCACATGTAAAGAAATGCTGTAGACCAAAAATGGCTGAAAAATAATGTAATGAAATGTTTCAAGATTAAAAAAACACTATAAACAATAAGCAGTAAGCCATAATAAATGAAACAAAGTCAGTATTTGATGTGAGATGACCCTTTGCTTTCAAAAAATATATATAGTAGTCTCAGGTGCAATGAGTGCAGTTTTATAAGGAAATGAGCTGTAGGTTTTACTGAACATCTTACAGAACCAGCCACAGTTCTTCTGGACACGTTGACTGTCACACTTGCTTCTTCATTTTGTACCAAAACCCAGGAGCATTCATTATGTTTTCTTTTTTAATCTGAAAAGTGCTCTCTTATGTAATATGCTGCTCAGATACAAGCTTTTTTTTTTCTGGAATATTTAATTTTGTGCTGGAAAACAAACGTTTGGACTAAAATGTTTTTGTACTGACTCGATAATATAGAAGTCATAAAATAGAAATCTATAACAAAATTTGTAGGAAAAAAATGAGGATGCCTAAGACTTTTGCACAGTACTGTATGTCATGTCCTCATGTCCTTGTTTTTTTCTCCAGTAATGAGCAAGTGCTCACTTTAAATGTGTTAATGCAGTTCATTCAGAAACAGCTTACATATACGGGTATCTGTCTCGGTATTTCGTTCGATAGTAACGCGGGATTTGTACGGTGGACACGCCACGTAGATGGTACAAACAAATGTGTAATTGTTAGTCTGGTGAAGAGATGTTGATTTGGTATATTTGGAAGGAGTCTCCAGTGTCAGCACTTTATAACAGTCAGAGGGAAGATTTTCAGAGCAGGAAAGTCTTGAGGATGTTTGTCATATCATAAGTGGAAATCATAATCGGAAAGAACTTGTTTTGGGAATGTCCCAAGAGCTTAAATGTAACTATAAATGGAGAAAAAGTACAATGAGTTACTCTTTATTTAATTAAATATTGTATTCCTTAGCAAAATTTGTAGTTCAATCAATTACAGGAAGTGATGTATGAATTGTCACACACAAAGGAAAAGCTGTCTTTTACTTGACATAATGCCAGAAGATTTTCATTTTTTTGTTTTGCCCAGGTGAGAATGGTGCCTTGGGCTAAACATGGTCTAATCCAGTATACCAGGACAAATATTAGATGAATCCAAGCATTTAAAATTGATTTCATTAGTTAGAACGAACATCAGAGCAAGCCAAGAATAATGAATACACACAAGGACAAATGAGTACATTCAGTTAGTGGGTCGTCTTCCAAATCATCTGATAATAATTACATGTAGAACATGTTTCATTTAATCACAAATAATACAGTTTCTCTCCTAATGTAACTGGTGTTTAATGAATGTTGGTATTATAATATGGTACTCTTGATGCTTCGTGCATGTCTGTTTATGTTCCTATAAGGTGTGTGTTCATGTTTGTTCAGGACAAATAAAATGAATACTCAAAAGAAATTGGTTCGTTATGTTGTTAAACAAATTCAAATGGAATTCAGTGTTATTTATTTATTTATTTGTTTGCTTGTTTATTATATAGCTACAAGTGTTTTACTGGGAAATATGCCACTCTTATTTTTCATAGGAACTACTTTCATATGAACTCCAGGACATTGAGTAACATATTTAAATAATATGGGCTGGTGTTGAGTGGTTTATCAGATATATTCAATTCAGCTATCATAATATTGAACGAGTTGAAGACGAAAAAAGCCATTATAATAATAATAATAATAATTATTATTATTATTATTATTATTATTATTATTATTATTATACATACACATTCCTTTTAGGTGTTAAATGCGTCTGTCTCTTTCAAAATTCTCTGAATATCTTCTGTATTTAATGAAGCAAACCTGGCGGCCATGTTTGTTTACAAATTGTCACAGTCACTCGCTAGGGCAGAAGTTTTACATCTCTGAAGTGTGACGTCATGCTGTCTTGACAACCATGCAATATCGTAAACCATATTCAATGCTCATTCTCCACTGGGTAGACTGACGTAATACACATAGGATTAGCGATATGCTAACAATATTGCATGCTATCAAACCAAATGAATTAAACGCTCTAGAAGGGAATAGAACACATTTTTATTCCATTGAAAAAGTGTCCTGTGTGTATAATAATTCCCCATATTTCACTCCGATCACATCACTCCCAGTGTTTTCCTGCTGACTAGATGTGCGTTGTCAAAATGGTGAACCGATTCAAAATGAATTGATTGATTAACTTGCATATTTTTTGGGATGTGTCTATATTATATAAAGAACATTACACAGTGGTGCGAAGATACGAAGTTTATCTTCTTGTGTTGAAACATATTTCACGTGTTCGCTTCGCTCAATCATGATCTATGCATTCACAACTCGAAGAGAAACTTCATATCTTCACGCAACCGTGTAATATCCTCTCTCTCTATCATATATATATACATTATCTATAGCTGCTTATCCTGTACAGGGTCGCAGGCAAGCTGGAGCCTATCCCAGCTGACTATGGGTGAGAGGCGAGGTACACCCTGGACAAGTCGCCAGGTCATCACAGGGCTGACACATAGAGCCAACAACCATTCACACTCACATTCACATCTACGGTCAATTTAGAGCCACCAATTAGCCTAACCTGCATGTCTTTGGACTGTGGGGGAAACTGGAGCACCCGGAGGAAACCCACGCGGACACGGGGAGAACATGCAAACTCCGCACAGAAAGGCCCTCGTCGGCTACCGGGCTCGAACCCAGGACCTTCTTGCTGTGAGGTGACAGTGCTAACCACTACACCACCATGCCACCCGTAGATAGATAGATAGATAGATAGATAGATAGATAGATAGATAGATAGATAGATGGAGAGATAAAGCTGTATTCTGAGATTATGATTGTATTGAATCCTGTTTGAAAAGATTCTGTACTTAGATTGGTTGTTATTAATCCAGCATTTTCTTTACTTACAGGAGAGAGGATTCAGGGCTTCTGGTTTATAAGGATCACTTACCTGTGAGCGAGGTAGCTGTGGGTGACACAAATCGACCTGGATCAGAGGCCAAGCTCACAGTGGGACCTCTGCACTGTCACGGAGACCGTGAGTGAAACAGCCTATAGTCTTTATCAAACACAGAAAATAATTTTTCTCAACAAGATTTTCTCAACAGCAGTTTTAATCGCAAACTCTTCATGCTTTAGGCATTTACGTGTCCACTGCTTTCCTGAATCTAGCCCTGAATCAACACTGTTCACTAGTTTTTGGTTTTATACTATAATGTACTATACAAGCACGCAAGAGATTTTTTTTTTAGGTTATCACCAATAAGATCCCAATACTTAGTATATTCAATATTAATGATCCATTTCACAGCTTTTTTCACCCTTTTGCACGCATTTAGTTTAACACAAGATCATATGGAATGTCCACCACACAAGTCACAAGTCCCTTTGTGTGAGCTGGTACTATAGAAACAATACCATATCAGAATGAGCACATTAATATTAAGCGATCATTCATGTTACAGCCGGAGCTACTTTCTGTCATATGAAAATAATACACACCTATCACCTTCTGACCAATCAGGTTCAAGCATTCAACTGAGCTTTATACTATCATTTCCTGAAATAATTAATAAAAATGTGATTTAATACAAATTATGATGCATATCTGGCATTATTTAAGGAATATTTCATTTCTGTCTTGTATTATTGACTCTAAAAGCATGTAGCGATTATAAAGGAGGCACAGTGAAGGGTGTGGTGGCTGTATACACACCTATCACCTTCTGACCAATCAGGTTCAAGCATTCAACTGAGCTTTATACTATCATTTCCTGAAATAATTAATAAAAATGTGATTTAATACAAATTATGATGCATATCTGGCATTATTTAAGGAATATTTCATTTCTGTCTTGTATTATTGACTCTAAAAGCATGTAGCGATTATAAAGGAGGCACAGTGAAGGGTGTGGTGGCTGTATAAGATGTACAATATTTCTCATACATCATATGATTAATATTTTTTATATTTCATATCCGTCTAGTTTCTTGGAGTGACTAAGAGAGAATTTGGTTCTTAGTAAGACGTCATGGCCGGTGAGGTAAATTGCTCATTCTAGTTTTCATCTTCATTGCCGTCTTAGTCAGTGGACTGAGTAATATGGAGAGAACGTTCTGTTTTTGCAGTGTGGATAGACTTGAACAACTCCAGTTAAAATCACTTGTTGTTAATGGTTCTTTTACAAAGACTTTCTTCTGTGTTTACAGTCGAGAGAGACGGCATGAAGCCTCATCACACAGCTCAGAATCACAGCAGCTGATAAGAGTTCAATTAAACGATGCACAAGCTTCTGTCAAAATGGACGATGGCCTCATGATTTATAACATAAAATAAAACCGGACTCGGAGGATATTCGTGGCAGAAAGTGTTCTAATCTCAAAGGGGAAATTGGGTGAATTTGAAGAGACAGAAAATAGAAACAGTTCTTTGCTATATATATATATATATATATATATATATATATATATATATATATATATACACACAGTACACACACACACACACACACACACACACACTCACTGGCCACTTAACCCTTTGATGCAAAACATATGCACACCCCTTCTAATGTACAACATGGGTCATTCATGCTGACTGAGTTTTTCTTTGCTCTATCTTTTGAAATCAATTTATTTTATGATTGAATATTCCAAGTATTCTTGAAATATCTTGCTTTTAATTACCACAAATCATTAATTTAATTTTTTCTTTCCTACTTTATGAACAAAAATACTTTTTATATTACTACACATGGGTCATCCAAGTGTGATTTAAAATTAAATGTCTTAATACTATAATAATAATTTGTTTCAAGTAATTACTTTAGCAGTGAATGGGGCCAGTTATTTATTTATTAACTATGTAGTTAGCTAAGCCAACTACAATAAAATTAGCTAACTAAAGTAGAATATGTCAACAGCTCGGTAGCTAATAGTAATTACTTGTAACTTTCTGACAAGTAATCTACTCACTCTCAAGGTAACCTAAACATAATCAATTTTTTTCTAAGGTAATGTTAGAACAATTGAAAAACATTACTTCCATGTATTAGATGGGCAAAGGGCGCTGTGCTGAGCTGTGAAATGTCTGACACAAGCACAATTCCCACCAAACGCTGTAGTAAATGCATCCGGGTCGGTTCTGACCCATGTGTGTAAACTTGATGTAGAATTACAAAAGCTGTGCTTGTTCATAACTTAAGAAAGGAAAAATAAAAATGATGATTTGTGCTAAACAAAAACAAGATATTCACTGCATATTTGGAAAAGTAAATGACAAAATGAATTTATTTCAAAAGTATATCATAGAAACACTCAGCCATACATGAAATAACCTGGAAAATGAATGCAGGTCGTTTCTGACCTATGTTGTGCATTAGAAGGGTAGTGATACAAAAAGGGTTTTTATTCAAAAAGTAAGAAAGGAGGGGTGGCACGGTGGTGTAGTGGTTAGCGCTGTCGCCTCACAGCAAGAAGGTCCTGGGTTCGAGCCCCGGGGTCGGCGAGGGCCTTTCTGTGTGGAGTTTGCATGTTCTCCCCGTGTCCGCGTGGGTTTCCTCCAGGTGCTCCGGTTTCCCCCACAGTCCAAAGACATGCAGGTTAGGTTAACTGGTGACTCTAAATTGACCGTAGGTGTGAATGTGAGTGTGAATGGTTGTCTGTGTCTATGTGTCGGCCCTGTGATGACCTGGCGACTTGTCCAGGGTGTACCCCGCCTTTCGCCCGTAGTCAGCTGGGATAGGCTCCAGCTTGCCTGCGACCCTGTAGAAGGATAAAGCGGCTAGAGATAATGAGATGAGATGAGATGAGATGAGATGAGAAGTAAGAAAGGAAAAAATAAAAGAAGGATATATGATGATCAAAAACAAGTTAATTGAGGAATACCTTGAATACTGAATGATGGAATTAATTTATTGCAAAGATATAGAAGATAAAAACTCAGCCGGGTCACTTTTGACCCATGTTTTTCATCAAAGGGTTAAAGAGGAACTTGTTGTTGATTCTAAGATTCCTGTTCTTGGCTGCAGGAGTGGAACCCAATGTGCTCTTCTGCTGTTGCATGCTGAGATGCTTTTCTGCTCACCACGGTTGTAAAGAGTTGCTATGAGTTACTATATCCTTCCTGGCAGCTCAAACCAATCTGTCCATTTTCCTCTGACCTCTCTAATCAACAAGGCATTTGTTTCCACCCACAGAACTGTCCCTGACTCAATGGTTTTTTTTGTTTGTTTGTTTGTCTCGTATGCACCATTCTGTGTAAACTCTAGAGACTGTTGTGTGTGAAAACCCCAGGAGATCAGCAGTTTCTAAAATACGTATTCAAACCAGTCCATCTGGTTCAAACCAACACCCATGCCACAGTGAAAGTCACACTTTGAGATCACAGTTTTTCCCATTCTGATGTTTGAAGTGAACATTAACTGAAGCTCTTGATTTGTATCTGCATGATTTGATACATTGTGCTGCTGTCAAAAGAACTGCATAAAACAGCAGTTGGATGGGTGTTCCTAATAAAGTGGCCAGTGAGTGTATATGCAGAACAATGGTTGTAACTATAAACTACTGAGGCATGTAAAGCAATAAGTATAGCAGCAGTGAATTGGCATAAATGTAAAGTGTCTATCACTGCTAAAATTCACCTAAAACCTTGGTTGAGAGTATTTTATATATATATATACACAAGCTATTCTATGAAATCGAGTCATACATGAGCTGATAGCTGACGAGTCACGTAGCACCGAGTTGGCTATAAGCCATGTACAATGAGATTGAGTGGAATAACTGTTTTATTCTATCCACATTCATTGGATTTTGAGAAAAAGAGCATTTTTATTTTTAATTTTTTGCAAATTCGATAAATAAAAATTTTATACAAAACATCTGACAAAATCATTTCCACTTAGAATGTAAACAAACTGGCGAAATGACAGTAGCATTGTGGAAAAATGCTATAATAATAATAATTCTTGAAAAATAGAAAAAGATACGCTCTTACCATCATATACTTTTTTCATATTTTGTTGCTTTTTTTGTATTTTCTGGGGGTTTTGTTTTCGAGTAGAGTTTTTATTTTGTTCTCGGTTCATCAACACTCTCCGCCATTTTGTTTTTCTCTACTCACAGTATATGAGCTGATATCCTCGTAGTAAAGTAGCCAATCAGAGCGCATGACTGGTCATATCCAGTGAATGTGGACAGAATATATATATATATATATATATATATATATATATATATATATATATGATAATATATTACTAAAACTCCAAGTCAAGATCCGCTAAT
Organism: Neoarius graeffei; assembly: GCF_027579695.1. Taxonomy (NCBI): domain Eukaryota; kingdom Metazoa; phylum Chordata; class Actinopteri; order Siluriformes; family Ariidae; genus Neoarius; species Neoarius graeffei. Next base: position 26,244,769 of record NC_083587.1, read on the forward strand.
CCTGAAATGTTGTAATTGAATGTTCATCATCAGAGATACCAGAAGATAGTGATTAATTTTCTATAACTCTGAGAGTAGTTTTTGGCTGTAAGGCAAATCATGAGTTAACATTAATGCTCTTGTGATTAGTTTCCTTATTAGCTTGTGCATATATATATATATATATATATATATATATATATATATATATATATATTAGTTTCCATTCAAGACTGAAAGTCAACTGGCTGTAATACTTAAAGCCAAATAAAAAATCCATCCATCCATTATCTGTAACCGCTTATCCGGGTATTTCACCTGACGTCACAGGGTCACGTGACGCCCCGGTGTCCGCCATTTTGAACGTCAAGCTAGCTAATGTCAACAACAGTAGCTGGTATGTTACTGTAGCAATGTTTACGTTCAGTCATTTGGATGACTGTTAAAACCTTTCAGTCTCAAGTTTTTCCTTTACTGGATTTACTAGTTTACTGAGCTAGTGCGCCGGCCGCCGGCAGGCTAGCGCGCGCTAGCTCCCAGCTTGCCCGAGCGCGCTAGCTCAGTAAACTAGTAAATCCAGTAAAGGAAAAACTTGAGACTGAAAGGTTTTAACAGTCATCCAAATGACTGAACGTAAACATTGCTACAGTAACATACCAGCTATGATGTTGTTGACATTAGCTAGTGCTAACAGCTAGTTGCTAATACGCTGCTACAACTACACCGACCCTAATAATACAGTTCTTGGTCATTGCCTGGTAACAGCAAATTTATAACGGGCCATGTCTCAACAGACTAAGAAGTTATTTCAATGACATTTAATAACATTTTGTTTATCCTGAGGACCGAAAGTAAATGAAAATGTGACCAAACCTTAGCTGTAATAAGATGGCGACCACCGGCTCCAGGGACGACCCGCTGATGTAGGCATGTTACCCAGCCTGACACAAAATATTTGTAGGTATCCAAACTCTTATACGCTTTCAGATCAATACCTGTGTATGGCGATGGGTTTTTAACGACATAGGTATACAGATCATGTGGGCCAAAGTCAGGTAAAGACGAGGGCTTCATGTACTTCCGTACGTCAGTGAACAATCCTGGTGGAAGCAGGTAAACGTCGTTCTCTAAGCCTGCGAACCTCAATTTTTGCAAATACCTCTCCCTCTGCTCACCCTGTAAATGCCCTACGTCACTGGATAGTGAAGGTGTTTTCTGCATCTCGCTCCTTTTTCTTTTGTTTTTCGTTTGTCGCCTTCCTCGCACTCAAACTGATTCGAGCCGTGCCGTCCAAAATGGCAGCATCACATGACTTGGTCACGTGGGTGAAATACCTCAATACAGGGTCGCAGGCAAGCTGGAGCCTATCCCAACTGACTATCGGTGAGAGGCGGGGTACACCCTGGACAAGTCGTCAGATCATCGCAGGGCTGACACATAGAGACAAACAACCATTCACACTCACATTCACATCTACGGTCAATTTAGAGCCACCAGTTAACCTAACCTGCATGTCTTTGGACTGTGGGGGAAACCGGAGCACCCGGAGGAAACCCACGCAGACACTGGGAGAACATGCAAACTCCACACAGAAAGGCCACTGGGCTTGAACCCAGAACCTTCTTGCTCTGAGGCGACAGTGCTAACCACTACACCACCATGCCACCCCCCAAATAAAAAATAACCAATTTAATATTTTTGTGTTATCACATCCCTTCATCCCTCCATGCTGTTTTAATGACTTTCTTTCCTGCAGCCATTTGCACAAGTGTCATCTGGTAAACTTCCATCATAGCCCATCTGGGCAAATCATTGAAGAGCAATAAAAATGGGCAGAGATAAACAGGGCTAATATCAGAGTAATTTCCAGAAATTAGACACTTATTACCTCTCATGCTGGCCAATAGATAGCTTCAGAACTCACATTAAGATTTTAAGAGCTTTAAGGCTTATTCGTCAATTAAGGAGGATTTCACAGAGGCTCCTGTTGGTGTTTAACATTGCACATATATGGTTTCCATCGATATTCCAGATGTGTATCAGTTTCTGGAAATTTTTATGTTATTAATCAAATCCCTGTGCGTGATCCAAATGGAAAGCTGTGAGTATGCCATGCCTGTTGAATATCACAGCAGTGTTTTATGAATTTCATTTCATTTGCCTCTACAACTCACATTAATTAATAGCTAAGATAGTTTACAGCTCCAGAGTCAAACAGATTGTGTGTAGTTCTTTCTCATGTTTCAAATATTAACACATGGCAAATGTATGTGTGTAGCATGTGGTTAGTGATGGTAGGATGCAAGTGTGAAATCTCAACATTTGCTTTATTAGAGGGATAAGAAAATGATTATCAGAGTCCATAGCTGAAATCAGGACACAGATGGATGAGGTCACCCAGGAGTGTTCAATGATAAGAAAATGCATCTATACAGAAATGTACAGTAAGAACAGAAACAATAGTGGAGAATTAACCAAACTAATCAAGGTGAGACACAGAACAGGTGAACACATTAGGGTAACTAGCCAATCATGACATGGGCAGAGACAGGACTGGGAAAATACACCACACACTGAAAGGGGAAATTCGTAACAGTGTGGTAGTGTACTTTCCATAACATGTCATGTATTATTATGGTTTATGTTTTTTTGTTGTGGTTAATTATTTATTGTTTTTATGGGCCTCTGGTGCAGAAATTGTGACAGTAAGAACCTCACATGATGTGTTTGACATTTTTGCGAATGAACAAGTAGTGAAGCACTTTGGCGTGTCACTGGCAGGGTCTCCAAGATCCCAAATTCTCCAGAAGGGACGCTTGACCACGCCCCCGCTGCCACATACCCCCACCACCCGACTCAGGCCGGGCAGCTGTCCGGCCTGCAGCCGACTCCCCCACCCCCTTGACGGGAGAGGAAGTCTGCCACGACCATCTGCGCCCCTGGCCTGTGGATCACCTTGAAGTTAAAGGGCTGGAGTGCCAGATACCAATGGGTGATCCACGCGTTGGCATCCTTCATGCGGTGGAGCCACCGGAGGGGCGCATGGTCCGGGTGAAAGGGCATCCCAGCAGGTAGTAGCGGAGGGCGAGGATTGCCCACTTGATGCCTAGGCACTCTTTCTTGATGGTGCTGTAGTGCCCCTCACGCACCGACAGCTTTCTGCTGATATACAGCACTGGACGATCCTCCCCCTCCACCTCCTGGGACAAAACAGCCCCCAGCCCTCTGTCCGATGCATCCGTCTGCAACATAAAGGGGAGAGAAAAGTCAGGGGAGTGTAACAGTGGCCCCCCACACAGTGCAGCCTTCACCTCTGAGAAAGCCCGCTGGCATTGCTCCGTCCACTGGACCAGATCTGGTGCCCCCTTTTTAGTGAGATCAGTCAGCGGGCTGGTGACGTCCGAATAATTAGGTATAAACCTACAATAGTAGCCAGCCAGCCCCAGGAACTGTCTCACCCCTTTTTTGGTCTTGAGCCTCAGGCAGGCCGCAATCACTGCCGTCTTGTTAATTTGGGGACGCACCTGCCTGTTGCCCAAGTGGAAGCCCAGATACCGTACTTCCACCCGCCCAATCGCACACTTCTTCAGGTTGGCCGTGAGACCCGCTCGCCTCAGCGACCTAAGGATGGCCCTTAGGTGTTCTAAATGCCGCGGCCAGTCATTACTATAGATTATGATATCATCTAAGTACACGGCCGCATAGGTGGTGTGGGGGCGGAGGACCCTGTTCATAAGCTGCTGGAACGTAGCGGGTGCCCCAAACAGCCCAAAAGGAAGTGTAACTGTGGCAGTTTGATATGAGTGAGTGGAGCACAGAGGACGGCAAGACAGAGATCAGGTGTATACAGAGGCTTTATTGCCACACTTTTCAGTCTAACAATAGTTTACTCCCAAGAAATAGAGACACACACACACACACACACTAGCGTCTCGTCCGGGGGATGAGCTCCTCTGCTCTCTGCTCTCCCTCCCTAAATAGGGCGCGGTCACTGGGAAGACACACACAAACACAGGTTAATTGCAGTCAGGTGTAGTGATTCTGCCACTTACCTTCCCTGACTCCGCCCTCCTGTCACAGACCGACACTTGACCACGCCCCCGCTGCCACAGTAACAAATTGGTGTAAGCCAAACACTGTGGAAAAGGCCATTTTTTCTCGGGATAGTGGAGTCAAGGGGATCTGCCAATAACCCTTTGTCAAATCCAGTGTAGAGTAAAAGCGAGCCGTGCCTAGTCAATCCAGCAACTCGTCAATACGAGGCATTGGGTATGCATCGAATTTAGACACCGCATTGACTTTTCTGTAGTCCACACAGAACCGGACCGACCCATCGGCCTTGGGAACCAAGACCACCGGGCTGCGCCAGTCACTGTGGGACTCCTCGACGATGTCCATTTCGAGCATGGCCTCGAGTTCTTCCCGAACCACTTTTTTCTTGTGTTCGGGTAGCCTGTAAGGGCGGCTGCGCACTACCACCCCTGGGGGTGTCTCGATGTCTTGTTCTTTGAGGCCGGTGCGGCTGGGCAGGGGCGAGAACACGTCCGAAAATTTGGTCTGCAACTGGGCAACTTCCGTGAGTTGGGTCGGGGAGAGGTGGTCTCCACAGGGGACTGGAGAGGTACACGATGTCAGTATTCCCTTTTGAACCTCCAGCCCCAGCTCCGCCTTCTCTGGAACCACTGACACCAATGCCATGGGGACCTCCTCGTTCCAGAGTTTGAGCAGATTGAGGTGGTAAATCTGTAGTGCCCCACCCTGTCCGTTTGCCTCACCTCATAGTCGACATCGCCGACTTGCCATGTGACCTCAAAGGATCCTTGCCACTTGGTGATCAATTTGGAGCTCGATGTGGGCAACAGTACGAGTACTTTATCTCCCGGTGCAAACTCACTAAGGCGCATGCCCCTGTCGTACAGGCGGGTTTGCCGTTCTTGGTCCTGCCACAAATTCTCGTGGGTTAGGTGTGTGAGTGTGTGGAGTTTTTTACGCAGGTCAATAACGTATTGAATTTCATTTTTGCTCAGGGAAGGTCCCTCCTCCCAATTTTCTTGCAGTACATCTAGGATACCGCTCAGCTTACGCCCATATAATAATTTGAACGGGGAGACCCCCGTGGAGGCTTGTGGGACCTCTCGCACTGCAAATAACAGGGGTTCGAGCCATTTATCCCAATTGCGTGCGTCCTCATGAACAAACTTTTTAATTATATTCTTGAGTGTGCGATTGAACCGTTCGACTAAACCATCCATTTGTGGGTGATAAACGCTGGTGCGGATCGGCTTAATTCCCAATAACCCATACAGTTCGCTCAGTGTGCGTGACAAACGTAGTGCCTTGATCAGTCAGAATCTTTTTGGGGATTCCGACTCAGGAGATGATGCGGGAGAGCGCCTCTGCAATACTGTGCGCTGAGATATTGCGAAGAGGCACTGCTTCCGGGTATCGCGTTGCATAGTCCAGCAGAACTAAAATAAAGCGATACCCTCGTGTTGACCCATCTAATGGCCCGACGAGATCCATCCCAATTCTTTTGAACGGGGTCTTGATTAATGGTAGAGGGCGCAAAGGCGCTTTTGGAATGGCCGCTGGATTTACTAACTGGCATTTGTGGCATGCCGTACACCACCTACGGACATCACCTCAAATCCCTGGCCAATAGAACCGGGCCATTATTCAGGCTAGTGTCTTATCCTGCCCCAAGTGTCCAGCCATGGGATTAAAGTGAGCCACCTGGAATACCAATTCCCGGCGGCTCTTTGGAATCAAAAGCTGTGTAATCGGCTCCTTAGTCTGAGTATCCTGCGTCACTCAGTATAATCTATCTCTCATAATGGAGAAATAGGGGAAGGATGGGGTGGCATTTGGCTGGAGCGTTTGACCATTGATTACTCTCACTTGGTCAAACGCAGGCCGCAGAGTCTCGTCCCGCGACTATTCTAACGGGAAATCCGTGAGGGATTCCCCGAGAGAAAGAGGAGGATCCTGCGGCTCCTCGCTCTGACGCGGAGATGACGTAGATGGCTCTGTGACAGCTGCTCCCACCAATGCTACACCGGGACCTCAACCCTGCTGAACTACGGCAGGCCCCACTCTTCACTAAATGACTCATTAACTCCCGAAATCCCGGCCAATCAGTCCCCAAAATTATTGAGTGGGTAAGGCAAGGATTAACCGCCGCCTTTACACTAAATTTTTCCCCTCGAAAAAGAATGTGGACCGACACTAAAGGGTAGTTGTGAACATCCCCGTGCACACACAACACCTTCACCAATTGTGCTCCCCCCAATGCCTTGTCTTGCACCAGGCTTTGGTAGATTGAAGTCTGATTACAGCCAGAGTCCACCAACGCCTGATATGTATCGCCTTGGACACTCACCGGTATGCGATATGCTCCAGCGTGATCAAGGGCGGCTCCTGGCACGTTGGGGATCCAGACCACCGCACCCACCTCAATTGCTGAGCACTGCTGCTGGAGGTGCCCTGGCTCCCCGCAACGCCAGCAAACCGGCCCAGGCTTTCTCTCTGCACCGGTACTCTGGGGCTCACTCACCTGAGGGGGGGAAGAGACAGATACGGAAGCTGGAAACGGGAGGGCACCGCAAGTGCGGTGGGCCGGCTGGGGTGAAGCCGGCCCCCGCCTCCGCGGTGGGGGAACGGGGCGAGGATGAGACACAAAAGGGGAGGGGGAGAGAGAGAGAGAGAGAGAGAGAGAGGAGAGGGGAGAAGAGGAGATCTGCTGTCCTGCCGTCGGAACAGCCGCCAAATGGTCCTCCGCCAGCTCGATGGCCTGATTCAGCGACGCCGGGCGATGGCACTGGACCCACTCCGCGGTCCCTTCGGGTAGTCGGGCAATGAACTGTTCCAGTACCACCAGATTGATGATTCCCACAGCGTCGCGGTTGTCAGCCCTCAGCCACTGCCAGCAGGTGTCCCGGAGTTGCTGGCCAAATGCGAACTGCTGGCTGACTTCCTCCAGGTGCAGAGCACGGAAGCACCGTCGATGTTGTTCGGGAGTGCGCCCCACACTCTGGAGGATGGCCCGGTGGAGGTCTGTGTAGAGCAGTCGGCAGGGAGCTGTAGCGTGGCCAGCTGTGCCTCGTCCGTTAGCAGGGGGAGGAGGCGTGCCGCGCACTGTTCCACTGGCCAGCCTGAGGCCTCTGCTGCCTGCTCAAAGAGCGTGAGGAAAGCCTCGGGGTTGTCGTGCGGGCCCATCTTCATTAGGGTGAGGTGGGGAGGGCCCGCGGCGGTGGAGGTGGTGGACCCCGCCGACACGAGGAGGTGCCAGAATGCCTGACGATCTTCCTGCTGCGCCAGCACCAGGGCCTCGAACCTTTGCTCCTGCTCCTTCCGGAGGGCGACTAGCGCCTGGTGCTGGCTCTGCTGGGCCGTGGCGAGGGCATGGACCAGGTCTGCAAAGGGGGAGGGCTCCATGGGGCTGTTCTTCTCTGTGCTCTGCTCCTGGGTTTCAGCACCACTGTTGCAATTCGGACAGGTGGGTGGAGCACAGAAGGACGGCAGGCCAGAACTGAGTTCAACAAAATCTCTTTATTTGGACACTTTACAGTGACATTATTCTCCCAGTCATGCATGCACACACACAGGTCGTCTGGTTGGGGAGAGAGCTCTCTTCCTCTGCTCTCTCCTTATATAGGGCGCGGTCACTGGGGAAGACACACAAACACACATTAACTGACATCAGGTGCAGTGATTCTGCCACTTACCTTCCCTGACTCCGCCCTCCGGTCACAGACCAACGCTTGACCACGCCCCCGCTGCCACAATTATTATTAGTTTTGTTGTTGTTATTATTAATTGATCAAACTTGTGGAACAAAAGACTTGACACATGGCACAATTTAACCAAATACAAAGTATTTATTCAAATTTTCTGTGCATCGTCCCACAAAAATAACAGTTAACTCCCATCCAGACGTCGTCTGGATGGGAGCATATGTTGCTCTAGAACCTGGATATATCTTTCAGCATTGATGGTGTCTTTCCAGATGTGTAAGCTGCCCATGCCACACGCACTAATGCAACCCCATACCACCAGAGATGCAGGCTTCTGAACAGAGCGCTGATAACAACTCGGGTCGTCCTTCTCCTCTTTAGTCCGAATGACACGGCGTCCCTGATTTCCATAAAGAAGTTCAAATTTTGATTTGTCTGACCACAGAACAGTTTTCCACTTTGCCACAGTCCATTGTAAATGAGCCTTGGCTCACAGAAGACGTCTGCGCTTCTGGATCATGTTTAGATACAGCTTCTTCTTTGAACTATAGAGTTTTAGCTGGCAACGGAGGATAGCACGGTGAATTGTGTTCACAGATAATGTTCTCTGGAAATATTCCTGAGCCCATTTTGTGATTTCCAATACAGAAGCATGCCTGTATGCGATGCAGTGCCGTCTAAAGGCCCAAAGATCACGGGCACCCAGTATGGTTTCCTGGCCTTGACCCTTACACACAGAGATTCTCTGAATCTTTTGATGATATTATGCACTGTAGATGATGATATGTTCAAACTCTTTGCAATTTTACACTGTCAAACTCCTTTCTGATATTGCTCCACTATTTGTTGGCGCAGAATTAGGGGGATTGGTGACCCTCTTCCCATCTTTACTTCTGAGAGCTGCTGCCACTCCAAAATGCTCTTTTTATACCCAGTCATGTTAATGACCTATTGCCAATTGACCTAATGAGTTGCAATTTGGTCCTCCAGCTGTTCCTTTTTTTACCTTTAACTTTTCCAGCCTCTTATTGCCCCGTCCCAACTTTTTTGAGATGTGTTGCTGTCATGAAATTTCAAATGAGCCAATATTTGGCATGAAATTTCAAAATGTCTCACTTTCGACATTTGATATGTTGTCTATGTTCTATTGTGAATACAATATCAGTTTTTGAGATTTGTAAATTATTGCATTCCGTTTTTATTTACAATTTGTACTTTATCCCAACTTTTTTGGAATCAGGGTTGTAACTTCCAAAAACCTCTGCTCTGCGTGTTTGGCAGTGTTGTGTATTATGTGGCAGGGGCATCCATGGATGTAAATGCTCGGATTTTCCAGAAGCATTTTTGCTCCAATTGAATTTTTGGCACCAACATTAACTGGGGCATTGTCCACTGACAGGCTGACACAATTTCCCCATGGTATCTGATGCTCTTTCAGGACATCGTTGATTTTTTTATAAATTACATCAGCTGTGCCACAGCTTCTACCACTTGTGGTGCACATATCAAGAAATCTGTACACCACTTTTGTGGTGTCAAATACCCTTACACTTAAGGGGTTCATTTTCTCTAGTCCTGTAACAATAAGGTACGTAACTAACTCTGCAAGCATATACTGCATGTGTATTATTTCAGTGTGTGTGATATGAACATGAGGACATAGAAACAGGCAATTTAGCTATGAGAGGTATACCTGTGTCATTTGAGCTATCTGTGAGCAGTGTAAAGGGATTTTCCCTCATCTTCATCACCAGCTCATTCCTGTAATGTGGTGCAACTGCTTCATTAATGATGCACATCATTTCTGTGCTGGCACTCTTGAAATTTTGAGCTGTGGGAGAGTCTTTGAAACATTCCCTGTACAAGGGGCTGAAATGGTCAGCCACAGCAAATGGAACATTGTGTTGAACCATTGCTACATCAACTTTCACCTCGGCTCTCCTTGTCTGCAACAGAATCAAAGAGATAAAGACCTGTTCAGAACAAGTAGTCTAGGCCTAGTCATATTTCATTATCACAGGATGAATGACATATTCTCACATTATAATCATCTCTCTCTCCAAACAGGGGAAATAATTTTATTGACACAAAATAAATTAAAGTGTAGGCCTATTGCATAGTCAATTTAATAGGTCACTTTTAAAATCATGTCATATTTTATATATCCTGCTCATAGATGCATTAATTATTGCTGTCTTTCTAAGATGCCAGGAAAAAAAAAAAAATTAAGCATCCTTTCATTTGCTGTGAGTGCAAAGCTCCCTAAAAAGCCCAGAGAGGATGCTAGCCCAGATGTGTCAAAAAGAGTAAGCCCTTTAGAGGAGGAGACAGTGCAGGTGGAGGAGGAAGAGACAGTGCAGGTGGAGGAGGAAGAGGTGGTCCAGGTGGAAGAAGAAGAGATGGTGGAGAAGATGGTAGAAGAGACAATGGAGGAGATGGCTAGGGTGTCAGAAGAGACCATCAAAACAAAAGCGAAAAAGGTACCAGGAGCGGCTACCTACAAGAGCTCTTTTAATATTGAATGGACATCTAAATGGCCATTTATTACTGTAGGAAGCACCAGCTCCTATTACTGGTGCTCTATCTGCCGCCAAGAGAACTCTTGTGCTCATCAAGGTGTGCGGGATGTGACAAGGCCCATAGAAAGTAAGGGGCTTCAGGCCAAACAGCAGGCACTTAAGTCAACCAGCACAGTCAAAGACTTTTACTTGCCAGTGACTGCAGAGATGAGTGTGCAAGAGGTCAAAACATGCTGAAAACAGATTTGAATATTAACACTGATTTACCCCATGTCTATGTCCATTAAAATCTACGGATTTCAGTAACAACAAAAATACACAACAGAGTAGTATTCTGTCCACGTCATGGGTGAATGTCTCATGCCATAGAATCAGTTGTATTATTTAGGAAAAATGGTATTCATGAACATTGTAATCAACCTTTTGGATGTAATGTGTTAGGTACCTTGACCTCTTGCACACTCATCTCTGCAGTCACTGGCAAGTAAAAGTCTTTGACTGTGCTGGTTGACTTAAGTGCCTGCTGTTTGGCCTGAAGCCCCTTACTTTCTATGGGCCTTGTCACATCCCTCACACCTTGATGAGCACAAGAGTTCTCTTGGCGGCAGATAGAGCACCAGTAATAGGAGCTGGTGCTTCCTACAGTAATAAATGGCCATTTAGATGTCCATTCAATATTAAAAGAGCTCTTGTAGGTAGCCGCTCCTGGTACCTTTTTCGCTTTTGTTTTGATGGTCTCTTCTGACACCCTAGCCATCTCCTCCATTGTCTCTTCTACCATCTTCTCCACCATCTCTTCTTCTTCCACCTGGACCACCTCTTCCTCCTCCACCTGCACTGTCTCTTCCTCCTCCACCTGCACTGTCTCCTCCTCTAAAGGGCTTACTCTTTTTGACACATCTGGGCTAGCATCCTCTCTGGGCTTTTTAGGGAGCTTTGCACTCACAGCAAATGAAAGGATGCTTAATTGTTTTTTTTTTTTTCCTGGCATCTTAGAAAGACAGCAATAATTAATGCATCTATGAGCAGGATATATAAAATATGACATGATTTTAAAAGTGACCTATTAAATTGACTATGCAATAGGCCTACACTTTAATTTATTTTGTGTCAATAAAATTATTTCCCCTGTTTGGAGAGAGAGATGATTATAATGTGAGAATATGTCATTCATCCTGTGATAATGAAATATGACTAGGCCTAGACTACTTGTTCTGAACAGGTCTTGTCAGTGAACAGGCTGTAAAACTGTTGGCTAAGTTAAGGCTACAGACACACTCAGCATTGGAAAAAATGTTGCCAATTATCTGGGCAACATTCCTAAACAGCAGTGAAGTTGTCATTGTTTGTGTCAAACAAGTTGTGAATCTGTTGTAACATTAACACAGGAGATAACTTACTCTGTGCTTGAAGTGATGCTCGGAGCTCCTGGTTTCTGGCTGGGTCCAGGTCGAAACTGTAAGCTGGTTGTAGCAGAATCACGCGAACAAGCTTTTATCATTGGTTGTTGCATTACATCTTACCCAGATACTACAATGCTATTTTCTGATTGGCTATTGTGTAGCCCCTTTCTTTTTTGATTGGCTGGTAAGTTACAGGCTCGATTTAGAACGACAGCGGAGACGCGCTTGTTCCATGGTGAGAGCCTGCGAGAGTTAGAGAAATGTTTGGTGCAGCGGCATATTATAAGTTATTTTTCAGTGTGAGAAACACCATGTGTGGCGGGAGAGCGTGACAAAAGACCGAAAAGAGTGACTGTCACGCTCAGTGAGTGACACTTGAGAGCCCTGCTCACTGGTTTGGACTTCACTGCCGGGACAGAAGGCCATGGCAGTGTATGTTTATGTAGGAAGTGACAGATGAATTAACCAATCAGATTTTGATTTACAGTGGTAGGGACCAAAAATTTATCACCCTCAGCCTTCTCGAAGGCCAGCACTAGCTTACCTGCGAGTCGGCACAGTCAGCGCAGCAGTGCAGTCACCTTCCAGCTGGTGTAGCATTCATCAGTAGTGTTAGCGAATGCTAATAAAGTAGTCAAGCCAGTGCTATTGAGAGCAAGTAGCACAGGCTAACAACCGAAAAACTAAGTTTCCTGTCTCTAGACTCTTCTTCCATGCACATTCGCTACAGCATTTTCAATCACACTTAAGTATTCATTTCCCTGTGTAATTTACTTAGTTAATTTTAAAATCAACATCAACAACTACATACAATGGAGCGACCTGGCACCCTGCTGCTAGTCCCTTGCAAAATCCTTTGCTCCATTGCTTTTTTGCTGTGTCTGGCTAAGTTTTGGCTGAGGTCAAGTCCTAGCTCTAATAGTAATGGTTCACCACTGGAATTCTCCATTAAAGTCCAGATTCCCAAAGGAAACCTCACCTCAACCCTTTCTTTCTTTTTTTTCCCCTTGGGTATTAAAAGAGAGTGCATGCAGCTGAAAATGGCCAATAAGCATAAAAGAGCTTTTACTTACACACAATTATACTGTAACACAGCTAAATTCTCAATTCTGATTGGTCAGAAGATGTTGTTTCATTTTCCGTGACAGTTATTGAACCAAACGAATTAAGGTGAGACATGGAACAGGTGAACACATAAGGGTAAACAACTAACATTATGAGTGGCGGAAACTAGGACTAAAAAATGAAATGCAAGGCATAAAATAAATAAAAACACATGGAGTGAACTTAAAACAAAACTGTTTAAGATCATAGCTTGTTGCGATGGAAAGTGTGCTGTACACCAACAGGGTAAAATTCATAATGATGTAGTAGACACAGTACTTTCCATCTTTAGACTCCTGGCTCCAGACTCTGCTTATTTAATCCGACCTGTGATTTCTCGTGTGAGTGATCTCTCTCTGTCTACTTTTATTTCATTTTGTGATACAGAATTCTCTGCTAGCTTTATTTACATGTATGACTGTAGTCTTGTCTGACTCCCCAGCCTGTTTGTGTTTTTGATCAGACTCACTTCTGTAGTTTTGATTCTGATATGATATAAAATTCCCCAGAAAGCGTCGATGCTTGTAAATCCGCCCACCTCAGGCTCCAGTCTCAGAAGTCAATGTTTCCCATTTAAAATCCCTCACTTTAGGTACTGATAGAACTCACACTTGCTCTGTGAAGATCAATCAGAAGAAATACTTATTCTCTAACTGGGTAGAATGAATGAGAGCAATGATGTATACAGGAGAGATCGTTTTATTGTGAGGTTTTACCACATCCAGAATGTGAGTCCAGAGTCCTTCTAGACGAGTCTTGCCACTCGGCAGCCATCTTGGTCATGCACCCAGGCAGTTATTTCTGGCTAACCAGTCCAAGCATCTATCTAAATGAATGGAGAGAATTGAATTTTTTTTTTTAATTTTCAAAATATCATTTATTAAAAAAGAACTTTAAAAGACATACAAAAATAGCATTGTGATATTTTTAGATTACATTAAAAGTGAATCACTTTTGAGTGAGTTTGCATAAATAAATGAAATTGAATAAATAAATAGCGCACAGAAGTTTGAACAAAACATATGAATTGACATGTAATAAATTTTTAAATTGCACAATATCATCTGAGACTGCACACAAAGCATTGTTCTGACACCATATGTCTTCAAAGGTTTCAACATCTCTCATTTCTTTATAAAAACGAAAATCAATTAAAATTCTTGATTTCACCAAAGTAGCAAAAAACAGTATAAGGTCAAACCCTGAATTGCGTTCTACCTCGTTTCTCCTGCTGACATAAATAGACATTTTAGCCTGCCCAATGATGAAATTCAGCAGTTGACACTTATTCCTTTGCTTCCTTGAGTATTTAAAACCAAAAATGAAAATTTCCATTGAAAATTGTTCATTAAAAAAAACAAACAATCTTCTTAAAATCGAAAATAAAGACTCCAAGCATGTACAATGCATGAAAGCATGAAAAACAGTTTCTCTTTGTGTGCAAAAAGAGCAATCATGACTCACTTCAGAATTTAAAACACAAATAAAATAATTGACAGCAACTGCACCATGTAAAACTCTCCATTGCAAATCCCCAACCCTTTTATTTAATGGAGACTTGTAAAGGGCTCTCCAGTGTGGTTTGACTTGCTGTTCTACTTGTAGAACAGCACGCCATGGTGTATCCACTCTAGCTTCAAGACACTTGCTATTCAAAGATTTCACACAAAGATTATAAAATATTTTTCCGGACGCTCGGTGTGGCCCCAGAAACATGACATCATCATTTTTCAAAAAAGCATTTGAAACTTCAGAAGATACAGTAAAACATGGTATTAGATCACACTCATTAGGACTAAGTAGATCCTTTTTGTACTGATCCAGCAACCTTAAACTCCCTTCTGTCAAATGGGACTGGAGTTCTAAAAGGAATCTTGCAACTACACGAATGGATCTCATTCTCAGGTGCTCAGCCACTACCTCAGGATTCTCAAAACCTGGCCCTGCCAGGTTCAAGAGATCCTTCAAAGTGATGATCTCAGCCTTTAAAAACATCTCAGAAAAAGAAGGAAAATGCTTCTCTTGTGTGAAGTCCAGGAGTAAGCCATATGTAAGTGGCTCCTTCAGTAGCCAAAACAGAGAATCTGTATTAAGAGGTCTATAGACCTTTAAAAAGTTCCAAACCTTAAAAGTATTCCAGTAAAAAACAGGGAACTTATTTAAATCCATCATAGAAGGGTTCATCCAAAAGAGGGTTCTGTCCAATCCCAGGCCCTCAAATGTCCTCAGGATCACACAGGCTACAACTTTCCAGCTAGAGTCTACAGTGCCATCTAGAAGTCTCTGTATGAATTGGAGCCGGAAGGCTGCAGTTCTACTCTGCAGGTGAACCAGCCCTTGTCCACCTTCATCTTTAGGCAAAAACAGTACACTTTGTTGAACCCAATGTAGACCATCCCAAAAAAAATCAACTAATATTGATTGTACCTTGGACAAAAACTGTACTGGAGGGTCTATGCAGGCAAGCCTATGCCAAAGGGATGAAGCCACCAGGTTATTTACTATTAGAACACGCCCTTTATAGGACAATTTCTTAACCAAGAAATTCCACCTACTGAGATGGCCCTTAATCTTTTCAATAGTTCCCTCAAAATTTTTCTGTATGAAATTTTCATCACCCAGGAAAACCCCCAGATATTTAAATCTATCCCTGGACCATGCTAAGCCTCCTGGGAGGCATGGTGCACCATGAGACCACTTACCAGCCAACAAAGCCACACTCTTCCCCCAGTTAACTCTGGCAGAAGATAAAATGTTAAAATCATCGAAAACTTCAACTATAATGTCTACATCCCTTTGGTTACCAACCAGAATGGCCACATCATCAGCATAAGCTGATAACTTAAAAGAACAAACACAATCAGGAAGAGTTACACCCTGCAGTTTGGCTCTCAACTGAATTAACAGAGGCTCAATGGCCAAAGAATACAACATGCCAGAAAGGGGACATCCTTGTCTAATTCCCCTTAAAACCTTAAAAGGAGCACACAAGTCCCCATTAATTTTTAAAATACTTTCACAGTCACAGTACAGAGCTCTAATTTTCTTTATAAAATCAAGGTTGAAACCAAAAGCAGTTAAAACACTCCATAAATAAGTATGCTCAATTCTGTCAAAAGCCTTTTCCTGATCGACTGAGACCAGGCCAAAGTCCAAATTTAGAAGTTTTCCAATTTCTAAAATATCTCTAATAAAAACAATATTATCATAGATGAGCCTGCCTGGCACACAATAGGTCTGATCAGGTTCAAATACTTCTCTCAACACTTCCCTGAGCCTGTTTGCAAGAACTTATGAGAGTAGCCGATATTCTACACAGAGGATAGATGCAGGTCTCCAGGACCTTATGTCCTTCAGATCCCCCTTCTTAGGCAGCAATGTCAGTGTGACAGTTCGTGTAAGTGGGTGGAGCACAGAAGGACGGCAGGACAGAACTGAGTTCACAACACTCGCTTTATTCAGCTTTTCAGCGTATCTCTGTATTCTCTCACACACACACTCAGACACACGCACACACATCAGCCGTCTAGGTGTGGAGAGAGCCCCCTCTGCTCTCGCTCTCTCTCCTTAAATAGGGCGTGGTCACTGGGAAGACACACAAACATTAATTAACGACAGGTGTAGTGATTCTGCCACTTACCTTCCCTGACTCTGCCCTCTTGTCACAGGCCGGCACTTGACCACGCCCCCGCTGCCACATACCCCCACCGCCCGACTCAGGCCGGGCAGCTGTCCGGCCTGCAGCTGACTCCCCCCCCCGACGGGAGAGAAAGTCCGCCACAACCATCTGCGCCCCCGGCCTGTGGATCACCTTGAAATTAAAGGGTTGAAGTGCCAGATACCAACGGGTGATCCGCGTGTTGGCATCCTTCATGCGGTGGAGCCACTGGAGGGGCTCGTGGTCTGAACAGAGGGTGAAAGGGCGCCCCAGCAGGTAGTAGCGGAGGGCGAGGACCGCCCACTTGATCGCGAGGCACTCCTTTTCTATCGTGCTGTAGCGCCCCTCGTATACTGACAGCTTTCTGCTGATGTACAGCACGGGACGATCCTCCCCTTCCACTTCCTGGGACAACACGGACCCCAGCTCTCTGTCCGACGCATCCGTCTGTAACATAAAAGGGAGAGAAAAGTCAGGGGAGTGTAATAGTGGCCCCCCGCACAGTGCAGCCTTTACCTCAGAGAAAGCCCGCTGGCATTGCTCCGTCCACTGGACCGGATCTGGTGCCCCCTTTTTAGTGAGATCAGTCAGCGGGCTGGTGACGTCCCAATAATTAGGTATAAACCTATGATAGTAGCCAGGCAGCCCCAGGAACTGTCTCACCCCCTTTTTGGTCTTGGGCCTCGGGCAGGCCGCAATTGCTGCTGTCTTGTTATTTGGGGACGCACCTGCCCGTTGCCCAAGTGGAAGCCCAGATACCATACTTCCACCCGCCCAATCACACACTTCTTTGGGTTGGCTGTGAGACCTGCTCGCCTCAGCAACTTAAGGACGGCCCTCAGATGTTGTAAGTGCCGCTGCCAGTCATTACGATAAATAATGATATCGTCAAGGTATGCGGCCGCATAGGTGGCGTGGGGGCGGAGGACCCTGTCCATCAGCTGCTGAAACGTAGCGGGCGCCCCAAACAGCCCAAAAGGAAGTGTGACGAATTGGTGTAAGCCGAACGGTGTGGAAAAGGCTGTCTTTTCCTGGGATAATGGAGTCAAGGGGATCTGCCAATAACCCTTTGTTAAATCCAGTGTCGAGTAAAAACGAGCCGTGCCTAGCCGATCGAGCAACTCATCAATACGAGGCATTGGGTACGCATCGAATTTAGACACCGCATTAACTTTCCTATAGTCGACACAGAACCGGATCAACCCGTCGGCCTTGGGTACCAAGACCACCGGGCTGCTCCAGTCACTGTGGGACTCCTCGACGATGCCCATTTCGAGCATGGCCTCGAGTTCTTACCAAACCACTTTTTTCTTGTGCTCGGGTAACCTGTAAGGGTGGCTAGCTATGCACTACCACCCCCGGGGGCGTCTCAATGTGGTGCTCTATGAGGTTGGTGTGGCCGGGCAGGGGCGAGAACACGTCCGAAAACTCGGTCTGCAACTGGGCAACCTCCGCGAGTTGGGTCGGGGAGAGGTGGTCTCCACAGGGAACCGGAGAGGTATGCGATGCCAATGTTCCCTTTTGCACCTCCGGCCCCAGCTCCGCCTTCTCCGGAACCACCGACACCAACGCCACGGGGACCTCCTCGTTCCAGAGTTTGAGCAGGTTGAGGTGGTAAATCTGTAGCGCCCCACCCCTATCCGTTCGCCTCACCTCATAGTCAACGTCCCCGACTCGACGTGTGACCTCAAAGGGTCCTTGCCACTTGGCGACTAATTTGGAGCTCGATGTGGGCAACAGTACGAGTACTTTCTCTCCCGGTGCGAACTCCCTAAGGCGCGTACCCTTGTCATACAGGTGGGTCTGTCGTTCTTGGGCCTGCCGCAAATTCTCCTGAGTTAGGTGCGTGAGTGTGTGGAATTTTGCGTGCAGGTCAATAACGTATTGGATTTCGTTTTTACTTGGTGAAGGTCCCTCCTCCCAATTTCCCCACAGCACATCTAGGATGCCACGCGGCTTACGCCCGTATAACAATTCAAATGGGGAGAACCCCGTGGAGGCTTGGGGGACCTCTCGCACTGCAAAGAGCAAGGGTTCGAGCCATCTATCCCAATTACGTGCGTCCTCACTTACGAATTTTTTAATTATGTTCTTGAGGGTGCGATTGAACCATTCAACTAAACCGTCCATTTGTGGGTGATACACGCTGGTGCGGATTGGCTTAATACCCAACAACCCATACAGTTCGTTCAGTGTACGTGACATAAACGAGGTGCCTTGGTCAGTCAGAATCTCTTTCGGGATTCCAACTCGGGAGATAATGCGGAAGAGTGCCTCTGCAATACTGCGTGCTGAGATATTGCGAAGAGGCACTGCTTCCGGGTATCGCGTTGCATAGTCCACCAGAACTAATATAAAGCGGTACCCTCGTGTTAACCGATCTAATGGCCCGACGAGATCCATCCCAATTCTTTTGAACGGGGTCTCGATTAATGGTAGAGGGCGCAAAGGCGCTTTTGGAATGACCGCTGGATTTACTAACTGGCATTCGCGGCATGCCGTACACCACCTACGGACATCGCCGCGAATCCCCGGCCAATAGAACCGGGCCATTATTCGGGCTAGTGTTTTATCCTGCCCTAAGTGTCCAGCCATGGGATTAAAGTGAGCCGCCTGGAATACCAATTCCCGGCGGCTCTTTGGAATTAAAAGCTGCGTGACTCGCTCTTTAGTTTGAGTGTCCTGCGTCACTCGGTATAATCTATCCTTCATAATCGCGAAGTAGGGGAAGGACGGGGTGGAGATGACTCTGACGCGGAGATGACATAGACGGCTCTGTGACAGCTGCTCCCGCCAATGCGACACCGGGACCTCCCCCTGTTAAATGACAGGACCCACTCTTCACTAAATGTCTCATTAAATCCCGAAATCCCGGCCAATCAGTCCCCAAAATTAGAGAGTGGGTAAGGCGAGGATTAACCGCCGCCTTCACTATAAATTTTTCCCCTCGAAAAAAAATGTGGACTGACACTAAAGGGTAGTTGTGAACATCCCCATGCACACACAACACCTTCACCAATTGTGCTCCCCCAATGCCTCGTCCTGCACCAGGCTTTGGTGGATTGAGGTCTGATTACAGCCAGAATCCACCAACGCCTGATATGTATCCCCTTGGATACTCACTGATATGCGATGCGCTCCGGCCCGATCGAGGGCGGCTCCCGGCGCGTCGGGGATCTGAACCACCGCACCCACCTCCATTACCAAGCACTGCTGTTGGAGGTGGCCCGGCTCCCCGCTGTGCCAGCAAACCGGCCCGGGCTTCCTCTCTGCACTAGTGCTCTGGGGCTCACTCACTTGAGGGGGGAGAGAGACGGACACAGAAGAGAGACAGGGGAGGGCACCACGGGTGTGGTGGGCCGGCTGAGGTGGCGCCGGCTCCCGCCTCCGTGGTGGGGGAATAGGGCGAGGAGGAGACACAGGAGGAGGGGAGAGAGAGAGAGGAGAGAAGAGAAGAGAAGAGGTCGTCTGCTGTCCTGCCATCGGGACAGCCGCCAGATGGTCCTCCGCCCGCTCGATTGCCTGATCCAGCGACGCCGGGCGGTGGCACTGGACCCACTCTGCGGGTCCCGCTGGTAAATGCGCGATGAACTGCTCCAGTACCACCTGGTCGATGAGTCCCTCGGCGTCGCAGCTGTCAGCCCTCAACCACTGCCAGCAGGCGTCCCGGAGTTGCTGGCCAAACGCGAACGGCCGGCCGGCCGACTTCCTCCAAGCGCAGAGCGCGGAAACGCTGATGCTGTTGCTCCAGGGTGCGTCCCACCTGCTGGAGGACGGCCCGGCGAAGGTCCGCGTAGGCCAGCCGGCGGTCGGCGGGGAGCTGTAGCGCAGCCAGCTGCGCCTCTCCCGTTAGCAGGGGGAGGAGGTGCGCCGCGCGCTGTTCCACCGGCCAGCCCGAGGTCTCCGCTACCTGCTCAAAGAGCGTGAGGAATGCCTCGGGGTCATCCTGCGGGCCCATCTTCGTGAGGGTGAGGGGGGAAGGGCCCGCGGCGGTGGAGATGGTGGACCCCGCTGACGCGAGGAGGTGCCGGAACGCCCGACGATCTTCCTGTTGCACCAGCACCAGGGCCTCGAACCATTGTTCTTGCTCCTTTCGGAGGGCGAGCAGTGCCTGGTGCTGGCTCTGTTGGGCCGTGGTGAGGGCGTGGATCAGGTCGGCGAAGGTGGAGGACTCCATGGAGCTGTTCTCTTCTGTGCTCATTCCCGGGTTTCAGCACCACTGTGACAGTTCGTGTAAGTGGGTGGAGCACAGAAGGACGGCAGGACAGAACTGAGTTCACAAAACTCACTTTATTCAGCTTTTCAGCGTATCTCTGTATTCTCTCACACACACATTCAGACACGCACACACATCAGCCGTCTAGGTGTGGAGAGAGCCCCCTCTGCTCTCGCTCTCTCTCCTTAAATAGGGCGCGATCACTGGGAAGACACACAAACATTAATTAACGACAGGTGTAGTGATTCTGCCACTTACCTTCCCTGACTCCGCCCTCCTGTCACAGGCCGGCGCTTGACCACGCCCCCGCTGCCACAGTCAGGATTGCTCTTCGACAACTGAGTGGCAATCGCCCCTTGGCCAAGCTGTCCCTCAACACAGCCAGTAGGTCTGCGCCTATTTCTGGCCAAAAGGACTTGTAAAAATCAACCGGCAAACAATCAATACCCGGTGCTTTGCCACACTCCATGCTCTGGAGGGCTTTGTCTAACTCATCCAGGGTAATCACCCTTCCCAGATCCTGATTTGCCTGCCCAGAAACCTTGGGTAGATTCGTGAGAAAGGGACTGTCCGGAGCCTGCTCATAGGAGATTTCACTCCTATACAAATCCTGAAAGAACTCAACTGCCCTCCTACGAATATCACCATGGTTGGTCAAGAGATTTCCATTTCCAGAAACAAGACCATGTATAAGCCTTTTCTGGCCATTTTTCTTTTCCAGATTAAAAAAGAATTTAGGAGGTGCATCCATTAATTCTGCACTCTGGAATCGAGACCTGACCAGAGCTCCTTGTGCTTTAATGCCCAGCAAGTCCGTTAAAAAATTCTTTTTTATTTTTAAATTTTCCATATATACGGTAAACAATCTCCAGTGACTCCAGCTAACCTTTGGAGTTCCATTATTTCATTCTCCAAGGTTTTCATACGCTGAGCTATGGTATGTCTCTTGTGACATGTGAAGTGTATTGCTGACACAACTGTTTTATTTGAGCCTTGCCAAAATCTCACCATTGTTGCAGAGACTGAAAAGTAGACTTTGTGGTTCTAAAATCCCTCCAAAAAAACTTAAAAACATCCCTAAAATGACTATCATGTAGTAAACTAGTGTTAAAATGCCAATATGCACTTTTGTGTCTGGTTGCACTTACATAAAAAGTGCAAAGCACCATACTGTGATCAGAAAATCCCACAGGTAGGATAAAACATGTTTTAAAAAAAACAAGCTGGTGTTTAAAACTATAAAATCGGTCTAGTCTTGCCAGAGAAAGCATATTATCATAAGCATGAACCCACATATATTGTTTTTGATCCATGTAGAAATTTCTCCATACATCAGACAGATCATAGGAATTAATTAACTCAATGAGCCTCTTATGAGAAGGCATATGAGGCTCCATATGATTCCTATCTATACTAAGTTCTGTACAATTAAAATCCCCACCAAGAAGTAAAAACACTCCAGGATCACAATCCTTTAAAACACCATCTAAGATGCTTAGAAAAATCATTCTCTCACGCCTGTCTGTTGGCGCATAGACACAAACAAAGACGAAAAACTTATTCTCAAATTGTGCTCTGACTCTTAGGAGTCTACCTTTAATAAATTCATCAACCCGATACGAAGAAGGAATACAGGTCTGTGAAAAAATAATAGCAACACCACCACTGACTGAAGTGTTGTGGTTTAGGATTGACAAACCCCCAAATTCCTTTGCCCAATCAGCACTGTTATTAGTGTCTGTGTGTTTCTTGTACAAAAACCGCATCAATGTTTTTTTCTTTAATCATTTCAAAGAGCAAAGCCCTCTTCATACCATCTCTTGCTCCATTCAAATTTAATGAAGCAATCTTAAATTCCCCCATGAGTAGGAAATAAAAAATATATATATATCAACATCTTCATTTTGAGAACAAAACAGCGTCGTAGATTTACTGACTCATATCAGTGTTTAACAAAGCTCTTAGCTTTGTGAGAAACTTACTCAGACGGTAACCCTCCTTATCTGTAAATTTCCCTTCAGCCATATACAACCCCAATTCCAAAAAAGTTGGGACAAAGTACAAATTGTATAACCCCGATTCCAAAAAAGTTGGGACAAAGTACAAATTGTAAATAAAAACGGAATGCAATGATGTGGAAGTTTCAAAATTCCATATTTTATTCAGAATAGAACATAGATGACATATCAAATGTTTAAACTGAGAAAATGTATCATTTAAAGAGAAAAATTAGGTGATTTTAAATTTCATGACAACAACACATCTCAAAAAAGTTGGGACAAGGCCATGTTTACCACTGTGAGACATCCCCTTTTCTCTTTACAACAGTCTGTAAACATCTGGGGACTGAGGAGACAAGTTGCTCAAGTTTAGGGATAGGAATGTTAACCCATTCTTGTCTAATGTAGGATTCTAGTTGCTCAACTGTCTTAGGTCTTTTTTATCGTATCTTCCGTTTTATGATGCGCCAAATGTTTTCTATGGGTGAAAGATCTGGAATGCAGGCTGGCCAGTTCAGTACCCGGACCCTTCTTCTACACAGCCATGATGCTGTAATTGATGCAGTATGTGGTTTGGCATTGTCATGTTGGAAAATGCAAGGTCTTCCTTGAAAGAGACGTCGTCTGGATGGGAGCATATGTTGCTCTAGAACCTGGATATACCTTTCAGCATTGATGGTGTCTTTCCAAATGTGTAAGCTGCCCATGCCACACGCACTAATGCAACCCCATACCATCAGAGATGCAGGCTTCTGAACTGAGCGCTGATAACAACTTGGGTCGTCCTTCTCCTCTTTAGTCCGAATGACACGGCGTCCCTGATTTCCATAAAGAACTTCAAATTTTGATTCGTCTGACCACAGAACAGTTTTCCACTTTGCCACAGTCCATTTTAAATGAGCCCTGGCCCAGAGAAGACGTCTGCGCTTCTGGATCATGTTTAGATACGGCGGCTTCTTTGAACTATAGAGTTTTAGCTGGCAACGGCGGATGGCACGGTGAATTGTGTTCACAGATAATATTCCTGGAAATATTCCTGAGCCCATTTTGTGATTTCCAATACAGAAGCATGCCTGTATGTGATGCAGTGCCGTCTAAGGGCCCGAAGATCACGGGCACCCTGTATGGTTTTCCGGCCTTGACCCTTACGCACAGAGATTCTTCCAGATTCTTTGAATCTTTTTATTATATTATGCACTGTAGATGATGATATGTTAAAACTCTTTGCAATTTTACACTGTCAAACTCCTTTCTGATATTGCTCCACTATTTGTTGGCGCAGAATTAGGGGGATTGGTGACCCTCTTCCCATCTTTACTTCTGAGAGCCGCTGCCACTCCAAAATGCT
The DNA here is from genome assembly GCF_027579695.1 of Neoarius graeffei. Classification (NCBI taxonomy): domain Eukaryota; kingdom Metazoa; phylum Chordata; class Actinopteri; order Siluriformes; family Ariidae; genus Neoarius; species Neoarius graeffei. Next base: position 26,268,729 of record NC_083587.1, read on the forward strand.
CTTTTTATACCCAGTCATGTTAATGACCTATTGCCAATTGACCTAATGAGTTGCAATTTGGTCCTCCAGCTGTTCCTTTTTTTACCTTTAACTTTTCCAGCCTCTTATTGCCCCGTCCCAACTTTTTTGAGATGTGTTGCTGTCATGAAATTTCAAATGAGCCAATATTTAGCATGAAATTTCAAATTGTCTCACTTTCGACATTTGATATGTTGTCTATGTTCTATTATGAATACAATATCAGTTTTTGAGATTTGTAAATTATTGCATTCCGTTTTTATTTACAATTTGTACTTTGTCCCAACTTTTTTGGAATCGGGGTTGTATGATCTAGTTTTTACCATAAATTGATCAATGTCGGGAAAATATTCGTCAACTTTCACATTTCTCGCATTTTTGGTCTGTAACAAAAAACTCTTGATGTCTTCTACAGTATACTCGCGACTAGAGAAGCCGCTTTGCCGTAGACTGCAGGTCAAGTTCCATTCGGATTCACTCTCACTCTCTGCATCAGTAGAGTTGAGGTCAATCAACAGCTCTCTCCTTTTGATCTGTGCCCCAGGACTAGATCGGTCCCTTGTCCTCTTTTTACCTTTAGGGACTTTAAACGGATTTACATCTGTTTCCATGTTTTGAACACCATCACCAGTGAAAACATTAAGCATTTCATCCAAGTTAGTGGCTGAAACCACACTACTCTGCGAACTATCAGTGACGTCCACCGAAGGTCCAACTTTGGGTTCATCTTTTTCATTTCTCACATTTCCTAAACAAACATCCTGATCGGACGGTCTAACTTTTTCAACACTGGAAGGCTCTTGTTCAGGAGGCAGAGCCTCATTCGCACCAGCCCCTTCGTTAGCAGGTGCCTTCTTCTTACTCACGGGGTGTTCTTCCCTGACATTCTCATTCTGATCGTTTACCTTATCCCCATTTGCGGAGCTGTTGCGCTTTTCGGGACAAGGTCGCACCAAATGGCCAGTTAGCCCACAACCAAAGCACCTCATCATATGACTAGTGGCATAAATAACATAATTAAAATCATCAACCTGCACACTCAAATTCAAGTCCAAATCAGAGTCATGTACAGTAGTATCATATAAACATAACGCGTAAATGACACCACATGTTTCAGTAAAGGGGATTTACTAGCTATGGCAATCTTCCTGATCGGAGAGACAAGTTTACCATAGCGGGCTAGTGACTGCGTTAAAATGTCATCCGTAATGAAAGGTGGTGCATTTGAAAGGATCACTTTCTTAGAAGGGGTAGACAATGGTAGCACTGATGTGAAAACACCGTTAATCACTACCCCTTGCTCAACCATTAAATTTGCCAATTCTACAGTCTCCAGAAACAAAACAATTGCTTGGTTCATACGAGACGCAGACAAAATTTTGTCATGCCCAACAATTTCACCTACGGCTAAGCTACAAACTTCTACACTGGCGGTGGACGCAATCTTAATAGCGTGCCACCGCGTGAGGGAATCAAACTTCCCTCTACCTGAGGCAGACATGCTCCCGGCTTAAGAGCAGATGCCCAGGTAAACACAAAACAAACAACATACTTCACTAAACCTAAACAAACACAAAACAAACTACACACTTCACTAAACCTAAACAAACACAAAACAAAAGCAAACACAAAACAAATATAAGTAAATATTTATATATAGAGAGAGAAATAAAGAAAAGTTAGAACACAGCACGGCGGCTGCACTCAAACACTCCATTCACTCACAACGCTCCGCCCACCCACTCCCAGCATCCACTCCGACAGAGACAGAGAGACATAACTGCACTTTCAATGGCCACCAGGTCATAAAAAAAACTGCATGTTAGGAATCACCTGTCAAATCTGATATAAAACAAAGAAAGAAAAAAAATGCTTAAAAGTTTTGCCCCAAAATAAGCTTCAAAAAACTTTTTTTTTTCCTGCACATGACATATTTCTACTACACATGTGCAAGGTTGCTATGAATTCGCTATACTTCTACTACATAAACGCAACTGCACGCTTGCATCAGTGCAACAACACAGTTGGCTTAATATGTTTCCCGGTTCAGCAGATGATTGGCTTTTTGGGAAGAGAGGCGGGATATGTGCATACAACCACCATCTCTGGCATTATGAACTTTTCCTATCGATTTCTATTTAAGATACTTAAAGTGGGACTTTTTTTTCCATTTCTAACATCTCGTCTTTGAGCATTTGTAGTTTTCATGTCAATGTTTGGTTAAATATTGTTAGCAAACATGGCAGGGTGGTTTCTTTTATCAGGTCAAGTCAGGTCTGGTTTCATCTTCTCATCTGAGAAGGTTGAAGGCCATAGCACTCTCAGTCCCTTATTCCTTGCCATCCTGATGATGTTACTCTTGCTTCCTTGTCGTATCCAATCACATATCTTATCCAAGTACAGTTGTCTACCCCTTGCCTTTTTTCCACTAATTTTACCCTCCACTACTCAACATAACAACTCATTGTTTCTTATCACATGTCCAAAGTATTCAGTTTTTCTCTTCTTGATGGTATCCATCAGCCTATGCTTTTCTTTTGTCATCTCCAGAACTCTTTCGTTGCTCAACTTCCTTTTCCAACTGATCTTTAACATTCTTCTCCAGCACCACATCTCGAAAGCCTGTAGTCTTTTCATCAAATCCTTGTTTAGCGTCCATGTTTCAACTCTGTATAGCAAAACTGACCATATGTAACAGATGATCATCATTTTCCTTGTTGATATACTGATTTTTGGGTTCATCAGAAATTCTCTTAGTTTCCCGAACCAGTGGAGGGCTGGTCCTCTGTTTCTTTTATATCCTGAAGTAAAGTGACTACTCTGATTAATTACATTTACTTTGTGTTTATGCATTATTAAGTTGACTTTACTTGATTAGAGTTCATTAAGTTCGTGTAATTGAAATATAATATTTGCATTTTAATGACTGTTTAATGACTCTTTCAAAGTCAAAGTTCCTCCCTTGCCAGGACCTGGTCTTCCCAGGGGGTTTCCTATCCCAGTACTAACCAGGCCCTTAAGGTACATTGGGTGATGCTGAGCTCTGTTTCTATAGCCTTTGGCCTCTCGCCTATTACATAGCTAGGGTTACAGTGGATGGCTGGTCCTCTGGTTAATGTGAGAGTTTGACTCCCTACTCACATCTGTATTGTGGTGTGCCTTGCTAGATGGCAGTAGGTACCATTTTTATGAAGGTCTTTGGTATGACCTGAGTAGAACTGTATAATGCAACTACTAATAGTAGAAATAATAATAATAATAATAATAATAATAATAATAATAATAATAATAATAAAGAAGAAGAAACAGCTTCAGGACCAAAAGGTCACTGGTTTGATTCCCTGAACCAGCAGGACTGGCTGAAGTGCCCTTGAGCAAGGCGCCTAACCCCCAACTGCTCCAGCAAGAGTGGTGGCATACCTTGTGTCTGATTAGCCAGAGAAAAAATGATAATGTGATTATCAGTTAGGGCAAGAACCTGGCCATAACTAAAATGAAAATAAAGAAGAAGAAGAAGAAGGTTTAAAGCAGGGGTGGTCAAGACATGGAGGTAGGCGGGAGCTCTTCCTGTTTTGTTTTGTTTTTTGAGCATCTTTGAGAGGAAGAAGCCAGTGAAGGAAACACACTGGGAGTCAAAAACAAGTCATGCATGAATCAGTTGCAAATATCTGACATCATGTAAGTAAAGAACAGCCAGGCCCAAGTACCAATCTTGAGACAGCAAGGGACTTAACAAGCACCAGACTGGCCTTAATGGAGAGAAATGCTCAGATCCACATGATGTTATAAAGGAGAAACCTACATGACTGAGTCACCTTCACAATATGGTGAGAAAAGGATAGTTGGTTCTCCAGAACTATCTCAAGGTTGCATGCATTGTCAGAGATGGCATGTTTTGACATGGGGATGGGATGCATCTCCAGGGATATACCGTACAGTACAGCAGCTTGGTCTTGCCTTGGGAGGGTTAAATTTCAGGTGGTAAGCTGCCATCCATGACGAGATGTCTAGCAGACACATGGAAAACAGTCGTGGCTGAGGAAAGGAGATATGTTGAGATAAAAATAATACAAGGAAATAATACAAGGGTGGCATGGTGACATTGGAACCTGATAGCTCGAGTGTCTCTTGTTTGATTCTGAACTTGGGTTACTGTCTGATAGAGTGTCTGGGCATGTTTTCTCCATGTCTGTTTCTTTTCATTCTTTTTTTTTCTGGATTCTTCCTCAAAACACGCCTGCATGTAGCTAAGATATAGCCTGTAGGATTAAAACAATGTGTTTCCTAAGCATTAGCTGTGTTTCTCTGTATCTGTGGTGACCACAGGAAAAACTCAAGTCATTTCTTACCTGCTGTATGAACAGTGATGCTGAGCAGAAATTCAGATTTTTTTTTCACATGGGAAGCAGACAGATAGGCGGAGTGGAGAGAGATTTGTTGCATGCTGTGTGAAAAGTAGATGTTGGCTGGCGATAGTCCAATTTCATTATGCTAGATGGAATATATTGGCGGTTCCTGATACTATCATCAATTGGCTTGAGCCTCCCGTGCACACGGAGTGTTAATGAGCAGTGTTTGTGAGAGGATTTGCAGAGAGACTATATGATTGAAGCCAGTGTTCCTGAGCAGCTGTGATAAGCTCAGTCTCTCCCTGATGGCTTCCACTTCCTGCCCAACTCAGCGATAGTAACCTAATGCCAGGCTGCACAATTGTGTGTGTGTGTGTGTGTGTGTGTGTGTGTGTGTGTGTGTGTGTGTGTGTGTGTGTGTGTGTGTGCGTGCGTGCGTGCATGCATAAGACAGAGAAAATGGTGAGAGTGGATGATTCTTGTGGGAGATACACTAAATGAGACAAGTGCTTGAATACTGTGAGTCAACTTTCTTTCTTTCTTTTTCTTTTTTCTAAGTTGACTTGATCTTTCTTTCTTTCTTTCTTTCTTTCTTTCTTTCTTTCTTTCTTTCTTTCTTTCTTTCTGTCTGTCTGTCTGTCTGATATGGTAATCTGATATTTATTTATTTATTTATTTATTTATATGTTGACTTGATGTTTCTTTCTTTCTTTTTCTTTTTTCTGATAAGTTGACTTGATCTTTCTTTCTTTCTTTCTTTCTTTCTTTCTTTCTTTCTTTCTTTCTTTCTTTCTTTCTTCTGTCTGATATGGTGATCTGATCTTTATTTATTTATTTATTTATTTATTTATATGTTGACTTGATCTTTCTTTCTTTCTGATATGGTGAGCTTTCTTTCTTTCTTTCTTTCTTTCTTTCTTTCTTTCTTTCTTTCTTTCTTTCTTTCTTATATGGTGACCTGATCTTTCTTTCTTGACTTGATGTTTCTTTCTTGCTTGCTTCTCTTTCTTTCTTTCTTTCTTTCTTTCTTTCTTTCTTTCTTTCTTTCTTTTATGGTGACCTGATCTTTCTTTCTTTCTTTCTTTCTTTCTTTCTTTCTTTCTTTCTTTCTTTCTTTCTTTCTTATATGGTGAGCTTTCTTTCTTTCTTTCTTTCTTTCTTTCTTTCTTTCTTTCTTTCTTTCTTTCTTTCTTTCTTTCTTTCTTTCTTATATGGTGACCTGATCTTTCTTTCTTTCTTTCTTTCTTTCTTTCTTTCTTTCTTTCTTTCTTTCTTTCTTTCTGTCTTTCTTTCTTATATGGTGAGCTTTCTTTCTTTCTTTCTTTCTTTCTTTCTTTCTTTCTTTCTTTCTTTCTTTCTTTCTTTCTTTCTTTCTTATATGGTGACCTGATCTTTCTTTCTTGACTTGATGTTTCTTTCTTGCTTGCTTCTCTTTCTTTCTTTCTTTCTTTCTTTCTTTCTTTCTTTCTTTCTTTCTTTCTTATATGGTGACCTGATCTTTCTTTCTTTCTTTCTTTCTTTCTTTCTTTCTTTCTTTCTTTCTTTCTTTCTTTCTTTCTGTCTTTCTTTCTTATATGGTGAGCTTTCTTTCTTTCTTTCTTTCTTTCTTTCTTTCTTATATGGTGACCTGATCTTTCTTTCTTGACTTGATGTTTCTTTCTTGCTTGCTTCTCTTTCTTTCTTTCTTTCTTTCTTTCTTTCTTTCTTTCTTTCTTTCTTTCTTTCTTTCTTTCTTTCTTTCTTTCTTATATGGTGACCTGATCTTTCTTTCTTTCTTTCTTTCTTTCTTTCTTTCTTTCTTTCTTTCTTTCTTTCTTTCTTATATGGTGAGCTTTCTTTCTTTCTTTCTTTCTTTCTTTCTTTCTTTCTTTCTTTCTTTCTTTCTTTCTTCATATGTATTTCTACACACAGCATTGTATTTAAATCTATAAATGTCTTTAAGTTCCCACAGAGGATGGCAATATAATGTACCAATCCCTTAAAACAAAACCACTGTGCCAAAGTAGCTGAATTCATTATCAATTGTTCTTATTTTATCTCTTGACATTGTTTTCTGGGAACACATTTACCAGCATGATTTTTCATGTGCATTTCGCAGGTAGTTACTGGAATGCCGCTTCCTTCAACACGCCATCCTCCTACCTGCACTTCTCCACTTTCCGAGCTGAAACGAGTGCTGATATCTCCTTTTACTTCAAGACCTCTGCACCTCATGGGGTTTTCCTGGAAAACCTGGGAAACACTGATTTCATCCGTCTGGAGCTGAAATGTGAGTCTCAGTTACAGCTTGCTTGCTTGCTTGCTTGCTTGTTTGTTTGTTTGTTTGCTTGCCAATTAATTAATTAATTAATTAATTAATTAATTAATTAATTGGCAAATATACATTACAAGAAGTTAACATACAGATTCTACATACAAACATGTAGAATGCCTTCCTTCCTTCCATTTTCTTTCTTTCTTTCTTTCTTTCTTTCTTTCTTTCTTTCTTTCTTTCTTTCTTTCTTCACAATGTCAGTGTGTGTTTTAAGAGTATTTCAATTCGTTTTGCACATGCTCAGTGTGGACGGAGAACAAAAAAAGGAAGTCAACATAAATATACAAACAAAACAGTGTGAAATATATTGTTTGATTCATAACTTTATGATTGGAAAAATTGCCTTTGACATCACAAAAAAAAAACCACTCTCAGACATGATTCAGTAGTCCAAAAAGAGAACATAAGAGAAGAAATAACATAAATAATGGAGCTTCAATCTCTTGTTATAAAGTAAAATTAGCAGTTAGGTAGAAATTTTAAACATTATTGAATATCTGAATTGAAAGTTCATCCATAAAGTCAAAATAAATACACTGAACAATTAGGTAAAAGTAAGTACACTGTTTACATTGTTGTTATATAAAACCGAAATTAGGAATTCTTCAAGGCAACGGTTTGTGGAATAACAGGATTCCGAACAATTATTTGTAGTTATAGATAATCCATCCATATCACTACAGTGATGTGGTCACTCTGACAACTTCAGCCATCAGTGTGTCTAGGGAACATTACAGTATTGGTTTCTCGTTGCATTCTACTGGATTATTATAGAGGTTTTCTCCTCTCAACCATTCACACCTACAGTCAATTTAGAGCCACCAATTAGCCTAACCTGCATGTCTTTGGACTGTGGGGGAAACCGGAGCACCCGGAGGAAACCCACACGGACACAGGGAGAACATGCAAACTCCACACAGAAAGGCCCCTGTCAGCCACTGGGCTTGAACCCAGAACCTTCTTGCTGTGAGGCGACAGTGCTAACCACTACACCACCATGCCACCTAGTTATAAGTAGTATTCATGAAAAATAAAAGAATTATATATATATATATATATATATATATATATATATATATATATATATATATATATATATATAATAAAAAAATCTGAAATATGCAAAATAGTAAGATGGACATATTTAAGGGGTATGTGCAGGAGTTGTTGAAGTCCAAGCTGTACAGTATGTCTGGAATGTGCAAAACTGGGTCACATGATGAAGATGAAAAAGAGACATGATAAATGTGTGAAAGGAAGATAATATGTGTAATGGGCTCAGTCAATAACCAAGCTGGAATGTGCAGTAAAGGTTCACAGAATGGAGATGTATGACAAAATTGCAGTTCAGATACAAAGTGCATTAATGCTATAGAATAGAAGTGTGAGGTTAGAGTCAGTGGGGTCTGACCTTATTGAGATTTTATACACACACGAGAGAGAGAGAGAGAGAGAGAGAGAGAGAGAGAGAGATGTAAAATTTAACAAATAGGGAGCAAGAAAAAAATTTTATGAGAAAAAAGTCACAAATTTACAAGATTTTTTTGGATTTTTACTAAATTTGCAACAACACAAAAAAATGCAGCATGTTTGTTGTTTTGTGATTATTGATTTGGATTGTTATTTGTAGATTAACATCAAAAAGAATATTTATTCCATTTTCACACAAAAAAAATGTGTATCTCACAGAATGGCTTGTGGGAGCTCTGGAGAAGGGTTGCTAGTTTTCAGAAAAATTCCCAACTTCAACTCAAAAAACAGAAAAAAAGATTAAACTAGAGCGGCAGCTACAATTATCGACAGTCCATAATTATCGACAACTTTTCAGATTTGCCAATAAACAATTTTAACAAAGGTGAATTTCAATTACAACAGTTATTATTGGTTAATTAATCAACCAGAAGACCGCCCTCGCACTTTGACCTTGTCATCTGATGACACAGCTTTTTACCTGAGATGGATTTTTTTTTCAGCACGATCAGCAATTGGAGGAAAACCTGGGCGTTATCATCGCAGGTAAGCATGGTGGAAAGATCATGGACATGTCTTTACTTATCAAGTTCACTGATCTTTCATGATCTCCTTGTCAAAACCTACTTTGTGTCTCTTTCATTTGACAGTTGCCATTTTGTATCTAAACGTGCGTTTGAGAAGTTACGTGAGGTGTCGATAATAGTGATCACTTTCACTGGTGTCCACCATTATCGACACCCTGTGGAATTAAGTGACATTTACAACTGTTATGGATCGATCTTTGTGTAACATTGTTGAAGTAGATGAAGTACTTTAAAAAAATAAAAGTGCTGTGATTTATAATAATTGTTTTCTGATCCATAACAGAATGGAATGCTTATAGAGTATTTGGAATCCTATTGCAATAAATTGAATTCAACCAGAATTAAATTCCTAACATATAAAATTTACATGTCAACTGCCTGTTGACATTTGTTGGTAAACTACAAAACTAGAAATGAATACAAACAACAACGAATGATTAACAAAATGTGACCTATGAAAATACTTGGAAAGTGGGTAGAAAGTGGAACAAAAAGATTTTCTGACACAGGTTAAACATTCTCAGTTCATTTGTTTACAAACATTAGAATTACTTCCTCATTTACGTAAGCACTGACATCAATATAGTTATATAAAAGATATTTTGTACTAAATATAAGTCTATGTAAAACAAAGTTTAAATAAAAACTATGTTTTGTTAACTTAATACCACATACCGATTATTTTTTTTAAATCATCTGGATGTCGATAATTGTGGAATGGTGTCGATAACTGTGGACAAAGGTGTCAGTACTTGTGGAATGATGTCACATGATCTGATACACTAAGTAATCGGGAATCAACTCTTTTTTTTTTTTCCCAGTGGAAGTTTGAGTAATTATTCATGCACAATTTACATATTGAAAGTCTTTTCTACTTTTGCAACAGCCAAAAGATCGTTAAGGTGTCGAAAATTGTAGCTGCCATTCTATTACAAAATGTTTGTGCATCGAAAAGTAAATGGAGGATTGTCTTTTTTTCTCAGCATGTTTTGGGGAAAGTGAACAATGGGTCTGAGCAAAAAGTTTTGATTTACAGAAGAGATCTGAAATAAAAAAAAAAAACATTAGTTATCACTGATACGATTAATCATATCTATTTAAGTAACATTTTTGGAAGATGTCTACAGCATCAGAGCTTTGTCCCAGTCAGAAGTAAAACTGAAAGTGTTCTGAAATGGGAAAGTCTTCAGGAAAGAGGGCTATTCAGTTCTGCAGCATGACAAACCTTTTTTTGCCCTATTACCTTGAATTGAGTGAAAACCAACCAAGAGGCTATTGAGGAGACGACTGCTTACTTGACAACATGTTTCATGGATGTTCCACAACAACAGTAAACATACAATATGAGTTAAAAGTTTTGGCACCCATTCTTATTCAATGGATTTTCTTGTTCTTGATATAATATGGATTACTACAGTTGTGGAACAGGGCTATTTACTGTATTTTTATTATTTACTATTTACTATTTGATGGCCCCAAAGGCATCAATTGCACTAATTAACTTCTGTTGAGACACATCTGTTAAATAAAAAGCATTCCAGATGACTATCTCATGAAGTTGGTTAAGATAATGCCAGTAGTGCACAAAGTGTCAAAAAGGTAAATGCTGGATACTTTGAAGAATCTAAAACATGACACATATTTTGTTTCTTCACACTTGTCTTGTTTACCACACAATTCCATACATGTCCTTATGTTACTTCATGGTTTTGATGTCTTCAGTATTGTTCTGCAATGTAGAAAACAGTCAAAATGCACAAAAAACTCACTATAAATTGGGAAAAAGTAAATGAATAATAAATTATTAGCATTGTCTGTGGTATAAAAGGAACAAAAAAAAAACCTTGTTGCTGTCATCATATTGGAAAATAATCAACTTCACGGTGGTACTACCTTAGGGGTCATCCGTAATTTTCATTATTATCACGAGCGTACAGACCGTATGCGGGGGGGAAGGGGTTAATGACCAGGCATACACTTTTTAAAAATGAAAAAATGATGATCCGTCAATGTGCGAATCGGCGGCCGTCATGTTAAAAATTTCGCGCCACATCGGTGTTGCCAGTGAGCTCTACACGCTTTCTTTCTTCAATACAACAACAATGGCTGACCCAGATTTTGACCGCGTTTATAAATTTGTGAATCGCAGAAATACCGCTATTCACAAGACTCCTTCAAACGAGTACGAGCAGTTTTTAAACATTTATTGTTTTCTGCATTCATCTGAGAAGTGGCAGGAGGCAGTTAAGGCAGAACAGACTGCTTGGAAAGAATCAAAAATGAACGTTTCAAAGCCAAAAGGCAACGGCTCCCCTTAAAAAGACAGTTCCTAATTTCAATAATCAGACCCTCCCGGATGTTGCGATTTGCAAATTCAACCAATCCCCGCGAATTCAGGGCGGTGTTGCAATTATATCCAATCACCGAAACTTTCCCGCAAATTTGACCAATCGTTGGCCTCGTCTTGAGGTGACGTTGACAAACTACCTTCCGCCTTACTTCCAGTGTTGCCAGATTGGGTGGTTTCCCGCCCAGTTGGGGGGTTTCAAGTGCATTTTGGCGGGTTTTGAACATATTTTGGGCTGGAAAACGTCAGCAGTATCGGGCAACACTGCTACTTCTGTGTATACGTTCAAGAGAAGCAGCATGTGCGAGTCAGTGTTTATATAGGCTTAAATTCTGTTACTGAAAGTGTGTTACGTTTACACTGAAGGTCTGTGTGCACTTTGCATTATTTTTTTTACTTAATACAAGAAATTAATGGATGCCAACATTTTTGCCAAAATGGCATTTTATTTTCCATTGTTTAGGCAGCTTCAGCATCATACTGTGAGATTCTGTTCAATTTTTTTTTTTCTTCTATGAAGCCTGAGCCATTTATTTTATTAGTTTATAATTATTGTTTAATTTAGTCTTCACGAGAGACTGCCTGCACACAGTACTAGTATTAATAGTGTTTTTTTTCTTACATGAAAGCTGAGGCATTTATATTATATTTGAAGGTAACTTCATGTTGTGCTGTGAGGTTCTATGCACTTTAACTTTTGAACCAACAGGTGCATTTGGATAAGTAAAGCCTATTTTTCTGCATTTTTGTAGTCCTGGTAATCTTTTATATTGGTAAAGTTGTTTATAGGACCATTTCTCAGTGTCTTTTTTTTTTTTAATCAATAGTTTTTCAGTAATAACTTAATATTTAACATATCACTCAATTTTAATCACAAAAAGAGAAAATTGCAACAATTTCTCGCAACTTTCACTTTCTCCCACAATGTAATCACAACAAAAACCTAAAAAACACCGCAACTTTCATCGCAATTTTTTGGAAGAACCCCCCGCAACATCAGACATTTTAGCCCGCAACAATCACAAAAAAGGCCCGCGAAATCCTGGGGGGACTGAAAAATGAATTGCCTGCTTTCTAAGAAAACTTCTGGACCCGTCTTGTGTCTTCTTTTCTTCTCTTGTGAATCTTTGTATTGTCCTGTCATCCGATTTTAATAAAAAGTAATACAAGACATGGTTTTATTTTGAATTCCTATTCCACGTAGATCTATCATCATTTTTTTTGTCCGCTAATGTACACTTTTGGGGGGAGGGAGGGGGGTTGCTCAAAAGTCTACTCTTTGTAGACTCATGATAATGATGAAAATTATGGATGACCCCTTATGTAACAGTAACAACTCCCTTATTTAATAGTAACAGTCATTCCTCAAATGTAAAAATGACAAAACAAATGCATTTTAATACAGGAATAAATGTACACTGTATTTGAGAATTAAATCCACAATATTCATATGATTTGAATGTGTTTAATATAATTCAGTGTTGTAGTCGAGTCACTAAACCTCAAGTCTGAGTCCAGTCTCGAGTCCCTAGTGTTCAAGTCTGAGTCAAGTCCAAGTCATTAAAAAAAATTTCAAGTTGAGTCCACTATTGATCTGAGTCGAGTCCAAGATTCCAACTGCAGCATTTGACGGTGGCTGTTTTTGCCCCATTAACATTAGTTTGTTCCTGAACATGATGTATGAACAGGTGAATGTGCTTCTCTTTGTCAGGGAGTCCAAAGTATTCTGTCAGAGATGGTTGGGAGACAGATGTAAGTGCAGAAGGTGTGTTTATTAATACAAATGAAGACAGGTAAACAATCCAGAACAGCAGGCAAAATCATAAAACAGTGAAACAGGCAATAGGTTGAGCGAGGCACAAACAGGCTGTCATAAACTTGGCAGAATCAAAGACGAGAAACAGGAAATCAGGGATCAGGACACCAAACAAGGAAATAAGGCTCAGTAATGTGTCAACAACGCAACTCAATACTTCGCAAAGTAAGTGTGTTTTCACAATTTTTATGTAGGTGCGCTGATTGCGCCTTAATCCTGTGCAGATGCGAGTCGTTTATGGTGTGAGCGCTGTCCAGAGTGCGCCCAAGAGTCTACCTGATGCACACGCCAAACCACGCAGGTGTGACACTCTTGCATGAAATTAGTACACAATAAATGCAGATATAAGTATTTTCTGCCAAATTATTATGGCATGTTACAAAAAATAAGAAAAAATCTGAGTCTTCGTCTCCAATTTCCGAGTCCTAATGCAGTTAATGCACGAGTCCGAGTCCAAGTCCAAGTCATCAGTGCTCAAGTCCAAGTCGAGTCACGAGTCCTTAAAATTAGGGCACTACAAGAGTGCTTGTACTCTTAGAGTACTACAAACCTGATATAATTAAAAATGTATATATTCATCTAATCTCCTGTTTTATTACTGGCAGTGTAGGTCACTTCGGATAAAACATTTACCACAGCGATAAATGTAAATGTGTGTGTTAAACACTCAATCTTGGGCATGCATTCTATCATGAAATAAATTTGTGTTTAAGTGCATAAGTATGTGTTTTTGCCTCTGGATACGATCGGTCAATTTTCAGTACACACACGCACACCATGTTCTCTTCCAAGCTGGATATTTGCAGCTGTTGAAATTGTAAGATATGAGGAAGAAGCTAGACCACCTAAAGGCCTGTGCTTAGGAGTGTATTAAAGACCAGAAGGTTTTCAGGGGTGTGTGTGTGTGTGTGGTAGAAGTATTAGTATTAGTAGTAGTAGTAGTAGTAGAAGTAGGGTGTCCTCTCAAGAGCTCTCCTGCTCTCTATTACAGCTCATCGATTTCAGCTCTCACTCCTAATCCAACGTCCTGATTTGAGTTTTTTTCTAAAGTTACTGCCCTGAACCGTGAGCAAAATCCACTCAGAGCATGAAATAAAGCAGCACTTTTTTCAGAATGGAAAAAAAAAGTGTTACAGCAGTGAAAGTGTGTGAGGCTGATATGAGTCTGAACCAGGTTGTGATCTGAACTGCTGTCATATCAGCCACCTGCTTTGCTCAATGTTGCAGCAACTGATGTGTTTCATTATACTAGTGCATCTCAAAAAATTAGAATACCATGAAATAGTTTTTTTTTTCATAATTTAATTCAAAAAGGTAAACTTTAATATATTCTATATTCATTACATGTAAAGTGAAATATTTAAAGCATTTTTTGTTTTAATTTTGATGATTATGGCTTATAGCTCATGAAAATCAGAAATCCAGTATCTCAAATTATTAGAATATTCCCTAAGATCAATCAAAAAAAAGGATTTACAATACAGAAATGTCCAACTTCTGAAAAGTATATTCATTTATACACTCAATACTTGGTTGGGGCTCCTTTACCATGAATTACTGTATCAATGCAGTGTGGCATGGAGGTGATCAGTCTGTGGCACTGCTGAGGTGTTATTTAAGCCCAGGTTGCTTTGATAGTGGCCTTCAGCATATCAGTATTTTTGGATCGGTTGTTCCTCATCTTCCTCTTGACAATACCCCATAGATTCTCTATGGGGTTCAGGTCAAGCAAGTTGGCTGGCCAATCAAACACAGTAATATCATGGTCAGCAAACCATTTGGTAGTAGTTTTGGCATTGTGGGTAGGTGCTAAGTCCTGCTGGAAAAGGAAATCAGCATCACCAAAAAGCTCGTCAGCAGATGGAAGCATGAAGTGCTCTAAAATATCCTGGTAGATGGCTGTGTTGACTTTGGACTTGATAAAATACAGTGGACCAACACCAGCAGATGACATGGCACCCCAAATCATCACAGACTGTGGAAACTTCACACTGGGCTTCAAACACCTTAGATTCTGTGCCTCTCCACTCTTCCTCCAGACTCTAGAACCATGATTTCCAAATTAAATGCAAAATGTACTTTCATCTGAAAAGAGGACTTTGGACCACTGAGCAACAGTCCATTTCTTTCTCTCCTTAGCCCAGATAAGACACTTCTGACATTGTCTCTGGCTCAGGAGTAGCTTGATATTAGAAATGCGAAAGTTGTATCCCCTTTCTTGAAGATGTCTGTTCGTGATGGGTCTTGATACACTGACACCAGCCTCAGTCCACTCCTTGTGAAGCTCTCCCAAGTTCTTGAATCAACTTTTCTTGACAATCCTCTCAAGACTGCGTCTATCCCTGTTGCTTGTGCACCTTTTCCAGCCACCCTTTTCAGCAATGACCTTTCGTGGCTTACCCTCCTTGTGGAGGGCATCAGTGATCATCTTCTGGACAACAGTTAAGTCAGCAGTCTTCCCCATGATTGTGGTTGTGTGTACTGAACTACACCGAGAGATACACTGTGTTCATACTGTTTTACTCAAACTCGAAATGAAATATTCTAATATTTTGAGATGGTTTTTTTTTATGTTTTTGTACTGCATGCCATACTGATTAAAATTAAAATAGAAAAATGCTTGAAACATTTTAGTTTATGTGTAATGAGTCTATAATATATAACATTTTCACTTTCTTAAATAACTGATGGAAAATATTGAACTTCAAAATATTCTAATTTTTTTGAGATGCACTAGTATATGCATCACAGATCTCCAAAAGCACCCTATAACTTGTTACTGAGTGGCAGAAAAGCATTCAGCCTGTCATCAGAAGTTGATGATCCCGCAGCTATCTGTAACCGGGAGCCAAGGAAACGAAGTTGGCCGTGCTTTCTGGGTGGGAGGGATAGAGTACTTTCTTTCAGCTGTCAGTTGTAGTGACACTAGCCAATCAATTGTGTGTTTGTGAGCTCATGTATGCAGAAGAGGGTAGATAGCACTTTTATCTGAGTGTGTTATGATGCTTTTAAGAGGCCACTGCACTGTGCCAGGATCGAGCCTTCAGGGCAGGAAATGACAATCACCATATTATATTATAATATAAATAATATACAGTACTGTGCAAGTCTTAGGCACCCTATTTTTTTCAAACAATCTTTGTTATAGATTTCTATTTTATGACTTCTACATTGGCAGCAGACTAGTGTAGTAGTTAGCACTGTCGCCTCACAGCAAGAAGGTTCTGGGTTCAAGCCCAGTGGCCAACGAGGGCCTTTCTGTGTGGAGTTTGCATGTTCTCCCCGTGTCCGCGTGGGTTTCCTCCGGGTGCTCCGTTTTCCCCTACAGTCCAAAGACATGCAGGTTAAGCTAATTGGTGGCTCTAAATTGACCGTAGGTGTGAATGGTTGTTTGTCTTTGTGTGTCAGCCCTATGACATGGCAACTTGGCCAGGGTGTACCCCGCCTTTCGCCCATAGTCAGCTGGGATCTCCAGCTTGCCCGCGACCCTGCACAGGCTAAGCGGCTACAGATAATGGATGGATTGATGGACTTCTACATTATCGAGTCAGTACAAAAACATTTTAGAATCCAAACATTCATTTTCCAGCAAAAAATTAAATGTTACAGAAAAAAAGAACTTTGTGTCTGAGCAGCATAAAAGAGCACTTTTCAGATTAATAAAGAAAATATAATGAAGGGGTTTGGTGCAAAATGAAGATGCGAGTGTGACAGTTAAAGTGTCCAGAAGAACTGTGGCTGGTCCTGCAAGATGCTCAGTAAAACCTACAGCTCATTTCCGCATAAAACTGCACTCACTATACCTGAGACTGCTATTTTTTTTTTTTAAAGCAAAGGGTCATCTCACACCAAATATTGACTTTGTTTCATTTATTATGGCTTACTGTTTATAGTATTTATGTTGAAACATTTCATTTAATTATTTTTTAAGCCATTTTTGGTGTACAGCATTTCTTTGCACAGTACTGTATGTATGTGTATTGTTGTTTCTCTCCAGCACCCAATGTCATTACATTCTCCTTCGACGTGGGGAACGGGCCAGTGGAGTTGAACGTTCACTCACCAACACCGCTAAACGATGACCAGTGGCATCGAATCAGTGCCGAGAGAAATGTCAAAGAGGCCGTGCTTCAGCTGGATCAGCAATACAGACAGGTTCGAGCTGCACCTGCCCAGGGACACACACGCCTGGAGCTCTACAGCCAGCTGTATGTGGGTAAGCAGCTCACACACATATACAACTGGAGCTCAGCAAATCAGTATGTAGACTCTGCACTCACATACTTGAGCTATAAACACACAGCTGAACATAATTCATACATGATATTCAGCACTCTGGGATATTTTTTCCTTATTTTGTCACCCACCATATCTTTCCCCAGCCAAGCACATTTTTTTTAAAACTGGTTTTCATGCTGCGTCACAAGGTAGCATAATGCACTCGCAGGAGAGCTATCTACCCTCTTCCACTTACACAAGCTCACAGACTCTCACGATTAGCTATTGTCTTTTAAAAATACAATATCAAGCGGATTTAGAGGTATTTCACTCACGTGACCAAGTCATGTGACGCTGCCATTTTGGACGGCACGGCTTGAATCAGTTTGAATGCGAGGAAGGCGACAAACGAAAAACATAAAAGAAAAAGGAGCGAGATGCAGAAAACACCTTCACTATCCAGCGACGTAGGGCATTTACAGGGCGAGCAGAGGGAGAGGTATTTGCAAAAATTGAGGTTAGCAGGCTTGGAGAACGACGTTTACCTGCTTCCACCAGGATTGTTCACTGACAGCTAAGATTTGTTCACATTTTCATTTACTTTCGGTCCTCAGGATAAACAAAATGTTATTAAATGTCATTGAAATAACTTCTTAGTCTGTTGAGACATGGCCCGTTATAAGTTTTTCCTTTACTGTATTTACTAGTTTACTGAGCGCGCTCCGGGGCGGGCTGCCTGGCTGGCTAGCTAGCGCTCCGGGGCTAGCTAGCGCTCCGGGGCCGGCTGGCTAGCGCTTCGGAGCCGGCTGGCTGGCTAGCGCTCCGGGGCCGGCTGGCTGGCTGGCTAGCGCTCCGGAGCCGGCTGGCTGGCTGGCTAGCGCTCCGGGGCCGGCTGGCTGGCTGGCTAGCGCTCCGGGGCCGGCTGGCTGGCTGGCTAGCGCTCCGGGGCCGGCTGGCTGGCTGGCTAGCGCTCCGGGGCCGGCTGGCTGGCTGGCTAGCGCTCCGGGGCCGGCTGGCTGGCTGGCTAGCGCTCCGGGGCCGGCTGGCTGGCTGGCGGGCTAGCTAGTGCTCCGGGGCGGGCTGGCGGGCTAGCTAGCGCTCCAGGGCCGGCTGGCTAGCTAGCTAGCGCTCCGGGGCTAGCTAGCGCTCCGGGGCCGGCTGGCTAGCGCTCCGGGGCCGGCTGGCTAGCGCTCCGGGGCCGGCTGGCGCTCCGGGGCGGGCTGGCTGGCTGGGGGGCCGGCTGGCTAGCGCTCCGGGGCCGGCTGGCTGGCTAGCGCTCCGGGGCCGGCTGGCTGGCTGGCTGGCGCTCCGGGGCCGGCTGGCTGGCGCTCCGGGGCCGGCTGGCTGGCTAGCGCTCCGGGGCCGGCTGGCTGGCTAGCGCTCCGGGGCCGGCTGGCTCAGTAAACTAGTAAATCCAGTAAAGGAAAAACTTGAGACTGAAAGGTTTTAACAGTCATCCAAATGACTGAACGTAAACATTGCTACAGTAACATACCAGCTACTGTTGTTGACATTAGCTAGCTTGCCGTCCAAAATGGCGGACATCGGGGCGTCACGTGACCCTGTGACGTCAGGTGAAATACCTCAATAGAGCCCTTTGAATCAGTTATCAGCAACTGATATTGTAAAATAAACCTGGGTGATTAATTTAAAAGAAGAAGAAGAAGAAGAAGAAGCAAAAAGATTTCCCAAGATACCAAAAAAAAATTAGGTGAAATTAATAAATCGTAAATTATTCAAAAATTCCCCATGATGACCATGAGGGTATGAACAAATCTGACAGGGTCCTTGAAAATGAAAGGCTTTGGCTTTTCATCTGGCCTGTTTATTTGTTTGGTTTTTTTTTTAACCTTGACAACTTTTCCTGTGAAATTCATCAAACCCAAAATAACTGTTTCAGTTACAAACACAGTAAGAAACCTAACTGATTCAATCCTGTATCACTGTCTCATTTATACACAATTGTGCCTTAACCCTTTCACTCCTGCAGACTGTTATTTTGGTCTCTCTGTAGTCAGGAAACCCCTGTGTATGAAGTTATGCAGTGATGAAATGGTTAAAGCATTTTGTCCTTCAAGCTCCTTCAAATTTTCAATTCAAAATGCAACTTTAGCGAGGGAACTCAAACAAGAAACATGAGTCAGTCATCTAATATACCATGCACTGAGAGGCTGTGGCTGAAGTTATAGATTCTCTGAGGTGACTGGCATCATACTATTTTGTCAGGGGCACAGCTCTGAAGAAAATAGTACTATGCCAGTCACTGAAAAGAATCCATAATTACCGGTGCCTCTCAGTGCATGGTATATTTGATTTTTATTCTCTGCACATTCACTGGATATAAGCAATTGCACACTCTGGTTACTCTACTATGAGGATATCAGCTCACATACCATGAGTAGAGAAAAAAAAATAGTGGCGCATGTTGCTGAACTAACCGAGGATGAAATAAAAACTCTACTTGAAAACAAAACCCAAAAACTGTTATCAAGTATTTAAAAGAAACAGGAATAGCTAAAAGAATATTGTTGTTTTGCTTGTTTGTTTGTTTTCCCCCAATATCTCCTGTTCCACTGTTCCATACTCCAGCCCAGCTGGTGGCGGTAATGCACCTTTAAGTTGGTTAGCCAACCGCCAAAACTTCGAAAGAAGAAGAAGAACCCCCCCGAAAAAAAATATATATATATACCAAGACCAAGAGCAGTTCACCAAAACCCTTATGGATAATAATAGATCAAGGACTGTGACATCGCTCAGTATGGCGCAGCCGGGGGCCCACCCTGGAGCCAGGCCCGGGGTTGGGGCTCGTATGCGAGCACTTGGTGGCCGGGCCTTTACCCACGGGGCCCGGCGGGGCTCAGCCCGAAGCAGTGACGTGGGCCCGACCTCCTGTGGGTTCACCACCCACAGAGGTAGCCGTAGGGGGCTGGTGCAGTGTGGATTGGGCGGCAGTCGAAGGCAGGGGCCTCGACGACCTGATCCCCGAACACAGCGGCTAGCTGTTGAGACATGGAATGTCACTTTGCTGGGGGGGAGAGAGCCTGAGCTTGTGCAGGAGGTTGAGAGGTACCGGCTAGAGATAGTCGGGCTCACCTCCATGCACAGCTTGGGCTCCGGAACCCAGCTCCTCGAGAGGGGCTAGACTCTCCACTTCTCTGGAGTCGCCCACAGTGAGTGGCGGCGGGCTGGTGTGGGCTTGCTTATAGTTCTCCAGCTCAGCCGCCATGTGTTGGAGTTTACCCCAGTGAACAAGAGGGTTGCCTCTCTGCGCCTTCGGATCGGGGAGAGGGCTCTTGCTGTTGTTTGTGCCTACGGGCTGAATAGCAGTATGGAGTATCCGGCCTTCTTGGAGTCCCTGGGAGAGGTACTGAGAGGTGCTCAGACTGGGGACTCCATTGTTCTACTGGGGGACTTCAACGCTCACGTGGGCGATGACAGTGACACCTGGAGGGGTGTGATTGGGAGGAACGGCGTCCCTGATCTGAACCTGAGTGGTGTTTTCTTATTGGACTTCTGTGCTAGTCACGGTTTGTCCATAACGAACACCATGTTCGAGCATAGGGGTGTCCAGAAGTGCACGTGGCACCAGGACACCTTAGGTCGGAGGTCGATGATCGACTTTGTTGTCATTTCATCTGATCTCCGGCCCTATGTCTTGGACACTCGGGTGAAGAGAGGGGCTGAGCTGTCAACTGATCACCACCTGGTGGTGAGTTGGACCTACTGGTGGAGGAGGAAGCCAGAAAGACCTGGCAGGCCCAAACGTATGGTGAGGGTCTGCTGGGAACGTCTGGCCGAGCACTCTGTCGGGGAGGTCTTTAACTCCCACCTCCGGGAGAGCTTCTCCCAGCTTCCGAGGGAGGCGGGGGACATTGAGTCTGAGTGGACCATGTTCTCTACCTCCATTGTAGATGCGGCTGTTCGGAGCTATGGCCGCAAGGTCTCCGGTGCCTGTCGTGGCAGCAATCCCCAAACACTGGAAGTAAGGGATGCCGTCAAGCTGAAGAAGGAGTCCTATTGGGCCATGTTGGCCTCCGGGACTCCAGAGGCAGCTGATGGGTATCGGCAGGCCAGGCATGCCGCAGCTTGGGCACTTGCGAAGGCAAAAACTCGGAACTGGGAGGAGTTCAGTGAGGCCATGGAGGAGGACTATTGGCCGGCCTCGAAGAAATTCTGGCAAACCGTCCGCTGCCTCAGGAGGGGGAAGCAGTACTCTGCCAACACTGTTTACAGTGCGGGTGGGGAGCTGTTGACCTCAACTGGGGACATTGTTGGGTGATGGAAGGAATACTCTGAGGATCTCCTCAATCCCACCGTCACATCTTCCATTGAGGAAGTGGAGGCTGATGACTCAGAGGTGGACTCGTCCATTACCCAAGCCGAAGTCACAGAGGTGGTTTACAAGCTCCTCGGTGGCAAGGCACCAGGGGTGGATGAGATCCGCCCTGAGCATTTCAAGTCTCTGGATGTTGTGGGGCTGTCTTGGCTGACACGCCTCTGCAACATCGCGTGGTGGTCGGGGACAGTGCCTCTGGAGTAGCAGACTGGGGTGGTGGTCCCTCTTTTTAAGAAAGGGGACCGGAGAGTGTGCTCCAATTATAGGGGAATCACACTTCTCAGCCTCCCCGGGAAGGTTTACTCCAGGGTACTGGAGAGGAGAATTCGGCCAATAGTCAAACCTCGGATCCAGGAGGAACAATGCGGTTTTCGTCCTGGTCGTGGAACACTGGACCAGCTCTATACCCTTCATAGGGTGCTCGAGGGTTCATGGGAGTTTGCCCAACCAGTCCACATGTGCTTTGTGGATCTGGAGAAGGCATTCGACTGTGTCTTTCATGGTATTCTGTGGGGGGTGCTTTGGGAGTATGAGGTTTGGGGCTCTTTGCTAAGGGCTGTCCGGTCCCTATACGAATGGAGCAGGAGTCTGGTTCACATTGCTGGCAGTAAGTCAGACCTGTTCCCAGTGCATGTTGGACTCCGGCAGGGCTGCCCTTTGTCACCGGTTCTGTTCATAATTTTTATGGACAGAATTTCTAGGCACAGCCAGGGGCCAGAAGGAATCCTGTTTGGGAACCACAGGATTTCATCTCTGCTTTTTGCAGATGATGTTGTCCTGTTGGCTTCTTCAAACCAGGACTTTCAGCATGCACTGGGGCAGTTTCCAGTCGAGTGTGAAGTGGCTAGGATGAGAATCAGCACCTCCAAGTCCAAAGCCATCGTTCTTCAGATTCAGATTCAGTAAACTTTATTTGTCCCATCAATGGGCAATTTAGTTTGTCAGTCCTAGTCTCCATCAATCAACAAAACAATAAATAGCATAAATAAAAAGTAAAAAAATAAGAATACAATAAATAGGAAGAAAGTAAGACATACATCCAATACACACACATTCAGCCAAACATCACATCCTGTCCTGTCAGTGCTAAACAACCCTTAGTAAAACCAGTCCTCACTGGTGTGCTCTCTGGTGTACTCTACACCTACCATCTTATTTAATAGTCTAATGGTTGCAGGGATAAAGGAGTTTTGGCCCTTTTCCACTACCCTTTTTCAGCTCACTTCAGCTCGCTTCAGCTCACTTCAGCCCGACACGGCTCGCGTTTCGACTACCAAAAACCAGCACGACTCAGCTCGCTTCAGCCCTGCTTAGCCCCTAAAACTCGCACCGTTTTGGAGTGGGGCTGAAGCGAGCCAAAGCGAGCCGAGTGAGGTTGGGGGCGTGAGCAGACACTCCCCTGTGCACTGATTGGTGAGGAGGAGTGTCCTCACATGCCCACACACGCCCCGCGAGCGCGCTGGGATCTGTAAACACCGCAAACCCGGAAGGAGAAGAATTACGAGAATTTCTGAAGCCTTATGCGCCTCACCTCATCTATACGCTCTTGCCAGTATCTGTTGGCGTTGTCGGTGACAACAAGCCACAGCACCAAGACCAGCAACACTAACGACTCCATGTCCTCCATGTTTATTGTTTACTATTCGGGTCGTGAGACTACCACTTAAAAGCTCACTGATGTCACTGTTTGCGCTGCTTAACGACATCACCTGACGTCCACCCACTTTCGCTAACTCCACCCAATGTGTCCACCCACTTCCAGCCAGCACGGTTCAGCGCGGTTGTAGTCGAAATGCAACTCCAACAGCCCCGCTCAGCCCGACTCAGCACGGCACGGCTCAGCCCGACTCAGCCGCGTTTGTAGTGGAAAAGCGGCATTAGAGTACCTCTTTGTTTTTGTCATGACAGAATAATAGCGCCTCCCTGAGGGCATTAAGGAAAACTCTCCACCTAAGACATGATCAGGCTGACTGATAATACTTCTGGCTTTATGGACTGCCTGTTTGCTAAACAGACCACTCAGACTGTTTAGTTGGATTCCAGTAATCTTTGAGCAAGTGTTAACAATGCTACTGAAACTGTTCTTGTCTTTGACTGATATACTGTTGAACCAACATAAAAAAAGAAAAAGTTAAAAGACTTTCAATAAAAGACTGATAAAAGTTACACAAAATAGTTTTAGAAACCCTGAAAGAGTTTAGCATTCTCAGTAGATGAATTATCTGTTGTCCCTTTTTAACAATTGTCTCTGTGTTTATGTGAAATTTCAGCTCACTGTCAAATATTGTACCTACCAGTAGGTATTTGTATGTGTCGACGATTTCCACATCCTCCCCATGTATGACACTTGCCTTTGGCTCTGCCTTAGCCCTCCTAAAATCTATTATGAGCTCTTTTGTTTTATCAACATTTAGATCTAAAAAGTTGTTGTTGCACCACTCCACAAATGATGTCAATGCTAGCCCATGACTGGAATGCGGACCTTGGAACAATGATAGCATGCAACGCAGTGTCATCTGAAAACTTAACCAAGTAGCTTCCTTGTTGGAAAGACCTGCAGCTGTCTGTATACAAAATAAATAACAAAGGAGAGAGTACACATCTTTGCGGCGAGCCAGTATTTGAAGTAATAGCTTGGGACAGTTGACCATTTACTAAGAGACTCTGTGTTCTATCTGTTAAAAAATTTAAAAGCAGCAACAGTAGTTGATTTGGTAATTGAAAAACATGAGCTAGTCTTTCAATCAAGATATGCGGCTGCATTTTATTAAAAGCAGAAGAAAAATCTGCAAATAAAAGTCTAACATGGGAGCCAGGCTTCTCCAGGTGTTTATGTATTGTATCTAAAATAAAAAGTTTCGCGTCATCTACACTTCTACCAGTTTGATAAGCAAACTGTAATGGATCCAGCTTACCAGTGACCAAAGACGTAATTTCAGCCTTAAGGATTTTAAGGGAAGGATAGAGCGTGAGATCGACAGGCGGATTGGTGCAGCCTCCGCAGTGATGCGGTCGCTTTACCGGTCCGTTGTGATGAAGAAGGAGCTGAGCCAAAAGGCGAAGCTCTTGATTTACCGGTCGATCTATGTTCCGACTCTCACTTATGGTCATGAGCTTTGGGTAATGACCGAAAGAACAAGATTGCGGCTACAAGTGGCCGAAATGAGTTTCCTTCGCAGGGTGGCTGGGCGCTCCCTTAGAGATAGGGTGAGAAGCACAGTCACTCAGGAGGAGCTTGGAGTAAAGCCGCTGCTCCTCCACATCGAGAGGAATCAGCTGAGGTGGCTCGGGCATCTCTTTCGGATGCCTCCTGGACGCCTCCCTGGGGAGGTGTTCCAGGCATGTCCCCCCGGGAGGAGGCCCTGGGGAAGACCCAGGACACACTGGAGGGACTATGTCTCTCGGATGGCCTGGGAATGCCTCAGTGTTCTTCCCGAGTTGCTGGCCAAGGTGTCTGGGGAAAGGGAAGTTTGGGCTTCCATGCTCAGACTGCTGCCTCCGCGACCTGGCCCCGGATAAATGGACGAAGACGAGACAATATATATATATATATATATATATATATATATATATATATATATATATATATATATATATAAGAATGTATCTGTTTTATTTTTCAAGAATTATTATTATAATAGCATTTTTCACAAATTGCTACTTTCATTTCACCGTTCTGTTTACATTCTAAGTGGAAATGATTTTGTCGGACGTTTTGTAGAAAGTTTTTATTTACTGAATATGCAAAACATAAAAATAAAAATGCTTTGTTTCTCAAAATCCAGTGAATGTGTATCGAATAAAACAGTTATTTCAGTCAATCTTGTCGTACATGACTCATGCAAGACTCAATATCCCTCATCAAAAAATTCCAAACTAAAAGTGTGAAGATTGAATCTCGGCCTAAACTCACTGGAGGCAGCCATGTTTGTTGTTTGCATCGTTGTGACCTTTGACCTGTGCATGTGCAATGTACCATGCTATCGTCTGCCTCGTTAGGCATGATCATATGTAGATCTACACACACAGAAATGCTCACGGAGCCACAGCTGTGACTCGATTCGACTGTATAGCATTAAATTGTGACATCAGTGACATCATGGTATAGCCAAGATAAACCATGACTGACTTGCACCAGGGCGGCACGGTGGTGTAGTGGTTAGCGCTGTCGCCTCACAGCAAGAAGGTCCTGGGTTCGAGCCCCGGGGTCGGCGAGGGCCTTTCTGTGTGGAGTTTGCATGTTCTCCCCGTGTCCGCGTGGGTTTCCTCCGGGTGCTCCGGTTTCCCCCACAGTCCAAAGACATGCAGGTTAGGTTAACTGGTGACTCTAAATTGACCGTAGGTGTGAATGTGAGTGTGAATGGTTGTCTGTGTCTATGTGTCAGCCCTGTGATGACCTGGCGACTTGTCCAGGGTGTACCCCGCCTTTCGCCCGTAGTCAGCTGGGATAGGCTCCAGCTTGCCTGCGACCCTGTAGAAGGATAAAGCGGCTAGAGATAATGAGATGAGATGAGACTTGCACCATATCCTTTTTTTTTTTTTGACATCACGAGATACATTGCCTAATCAATGGTGGAACTATTTTATGTCACATGAGCCATCTTTGGCCAACCCCTGCATGGGAAATTTTTGGATGAGGGAGATGAAAGATGAATATGAACCACACAAAACATGACATGGAATTAGCATGACGAAGGCATGCACAAAATGAAGGGATTTTAACAAGGAACTAATTACTACATGAACTCAAAGCTGGTGTGTGAAATCAGGGATATATGACAAAGTTCAGAAGTAAACTTGGGGTGTGCACCTCGGAGGTCTCCGACCTGACAAGCTGCATATCAGTGCCATCATTAACCATGCTACTCTCTCTGTCATGAGCTTTAGAAATCATTTTAACCCAGGAGGTCAGTCAGAAATCAGTGCTGGAGTATTTTTGGAATTTTACTGATGTGATTTTATATATATGTATATATTTATTTATTTTTGACTGCTGAGTGCTACATTTTATACTTGTTCTCCATTTATATGTAGCTGACTCCATGATTAGGATCCCAGTTTTGTCCCACATTTCCAAATATGTATGTAAAAAAATGCTAAGCGTCCTTTACAAAAATTTAGGTGCATATTTCAGATTAAAAGAATTAATGAAATCAATTGCACCTTCAGTATGAAAGAGGCTCGTATTACATTGGCGTTCATTTGTGAATCCATTTAACATCTCATGTTCAAGTCATGACAAAACTGTACAGAACATGAATTAATTTCCAATATTCCCAAAGAAACATGTTCATCAACAGCTGCAAGTTTCCTGAAGATCATGAGAAGAAAAGTACATTGTCTTGATAGCATGACTCTGTTCCTAAATTCCACATTGAAAGTAAATTGTGTAAAGAAAAGAAACACATTTTAAGTAAATAATAAAGTGTCCTTAGTGTCCTCATGCCATTAGCATGAATGTTAGTTAACCACATTTTATATACAGTGGTGCTTGAAAGTTTGTGAAGCCTTTAGAATTTTCTATATTTCTGCATAAATATGACCTAAAACATCATCAGATTTTCATACAAGTCCTAAAAGTAGATAAAGAGAACCCAGTTAAACAAATAAGACAAAAACATTATACTTGGTCATTTATTTATTGAGGAAAATGATCCAGTATTACATATTTTTGAGTGGCAAAAGTATGTGAACCTCTAGGATTAGCAGTTAATTTGAAGGTGAAATTGGAGTCAGTTGTTTTCAGTCAATGGGATGACAATCAGGTGTGAGTGGGCACCCTGTTTTATTTAAAGAACAGGGATCTATCAAGGTCTGATCTTCACAACACGTTTGTGGACATGTATCATGGCACAAACAAAAGAGGTTTCTGAGAACCTCAGAAAAAGCGTTGTTGATGCTCATCAGGCTGGAAAAGGTTACCAAACCATCTCTAAAGAGTTTGGGCTCCACCAATCCACATTCAGACAGATTGTGTATAAATGGAGGAAATTCAAGACCATTGTTACCCTCTCCAGGAGTGGTCGACCAACAAAGATCACTCCAAGAGCAAGACGTGTAATAGTCGACGAGGTAACAAAAGGACCCCAGGGTAACTTCTAAGCAACTGAAGACCTCTCTCACATTGGCTATTGTTAATGTTCATGAGCCCACCATCAGGAGAACATTAAACATGTGCATGGCAAGGTTGCAAGGAGAAAGCCACTGCTCTCCAAAAAGAACATTGCTGCTTGTCTGCAGTTTGCTAAAGATCACGTGGACAAGCCAGAAGGCTATTGGAAAAAATGTTTTGTGGACGGATGAGACCAAAATAGAACTTTTTGGTTTAAATGAGAAGTGTTTGGAGAAAGGAAAACACTGCATTCCAGCATAAGAACCTTATCCCATCTCTGAAACATGGTGGTGGTAGTATCATGGTTTGGGCCTGTTTTGGTGCATCTGGGCCAGGACGGCTTGCCATCATTGACAGAACAATGAATTCTGAATTATACCAGCGAATTCTAAAGGAAAGTGTCAGGACATCTGTCCATGAACTGAATCTCAAGAGAAGGTGGGTCATGCAGCAAGACAACGGCCCTAAGAACACAAGTCGTTCTACCAAAGAATGGTTAAAAAAGAATAAAGTTAATGTTTTGGAATGGCCAAGTCAAAGTCCTGACCTTAATCCAATCGAAATGCTGTGGAAGGACATGAAGCGAGCAGTTCATGTGAGGAAACCCACCAACATCCCAGAGTTGAAGCTGTTCTGTATAGAGGAATGAGCTAAAATTCCTTCAAGCCGGTGTGCAGGACTGATCAACAGTTACCGGAAACATTTAGTTGCAGTTATTGCTGCACAAGGGGGTCAGACCAGATACTGAAAGGAAAGGTTCACATACTTTTGCCACTCACAGATATGTAATACTGGATCATTTTCCTCAATAAATAAATGACCAAGTATAATATTTTTGTCTCATTTGTTTAACTGGGTTCTCTTTATCTACTTTTAAGACGTGTGAAAATCTGATGATGTTTCAGATCATATTTATGCAGAACTATAGAAAATCCTAAAGGGTTCACAAACTTTCAAGCACCCCTGTATTTGTTCATTAAATGCAAATCTCAACCCTGCTACTTTCAACCCTGATTTTAATTTAAGAGCAAAATGCAGCCAGGGGCAGCAAGGAAACTTTATAAAGCTGCAATGAATATTTTAAAGGATGTTGTCGTTGCTTTAATGCTGAAAATGTCTCATCTCATTATCTCTAGCTGCTTTATCCTGTTCTACAGGGTCACAGGCAAGCCGGATCCCATCCCAGCTGACTACTGGCGAAAGGCGGGGTATACCCTGGACAAGTCGCCAGGTCATCACAGGGCTGACACATACCGTAGACACAGACAACCATTCACACCTACGGTCAATTTAGAGTCACCAGTTAACCTAACCTGCATGTCTTTGGACTGTGGGGGAAACCGGAGCACCTGGAGGAAACCCACGCGGACACGGGGAGAACATGCAAACTCCGCACAGAAAGGCCCTCGCCGTCCACGGGGCTCGAACCCAGACCTTCTTGCTGTGAGGTGACAGCGCTAACCACTACACCACCGTGCCGCCCTGTTGAAAATGTATTACTATAAAATTATATGCACCTAGAAGCATTCATTAACTCTGTGAATTAAGAACTATCCATCCATCCATTATCCGTAACCGCTTATCCATTATCCGTAACCGCTTATCCTTTATCCGTAGTCGCCAGATCATCACAGGGCTGCCACATCAAGACAAACAACCATTCACACTCGCATTCACACCTACGGTCAATTTAGAGCCACCAATTAGCCTAACCTGCATGCCTTTGGGGGAAACCGGAGCACCCGGAGGAAACCCACACAGACACGGGGAGAATATGCAAACTCCACACAGAAAGGCCCCCATTGACCACTGGGCTCAAACCCAGAACTTTCTTGCTGTGAGGTGACAGTGCTAACCACTACACCACCGTGCTGCCCCAAATTAAGAAGTAACAACTAATTTAATTGTAAAGTTTTATTACTGTATTATTAAAACATTGGCATTAGATCAAGTGGAAAATCATTAAGGAGTATGCATCTTTATTATCCCTAGTGTCTCATTTTAAGCTCAACTTTCAAACCTTACAGTACATTGAAAGCATTCGTGCTGCAAAATAAAGTATTTCAAATAAGTATGAACCCTGAGAGTCTAGAAATATTGTAATTAGAGCCTCCCAATATTCATCACTGTTGGACCCAGAGGTGGTTTTTAGTCAGGTAATACTGCACATCAAAATGCTGCAGATGAAGTCCTTCAGAGGTGAAAATCATCAGCTATAGCAGATATTCCCTTATTAAAGATTTAACTTCATTAATTCGGACTTGAAGTCCAAGCTTCTGACTTTATACTTTTACCGTAGATTTTTTTAAAATGATATTGAATTCAGTGTGGCAACATTTAACAGTTAATCCACGAACTCGAATCGTACATGAGCTGATAGGCAACAAGGCACATAGTGCTAAGTTGGCTATTGTCAGTCCTGCACGTTGTGGCGCGTGCACCTGAAGGTGCGCCTTGGGCTGTGCACGCGCCGATTGAGCTCCACCACGCGCGCTGTGAACAAGGTGCATCTGAACTCAATTAGAGTACTATGTGTTTTGGCTATTTAAAGACTGTACTGATGCTAATGCAGTGCGAAGTAGTATGCTATGTTCAGTGCGCATTACCGAGCCTCTCTTCCCGTGTTTGTGTTTCCTGGTTACTCGATTCTTGTTCCTGATTCTCGTTCTCATTTTGCCTCCGACATACTGTTTGCACCTCGATCGACCCTTTGCCTGTTTTCTTGTTTATGACCTTGCCTGCCAATTTGGACTGTTTGCTTTTGTGTGTGTTTTATGCACGTTGTGTATATACCGTATACACTTTATTAAGATAAATACTTCTGCACATACATCCGCCTCCCTTATGCATTTGACAGCTATAAGCCATATATAAGATAAGATAAGATAGACTTTTACTGTCCCACAAGGGGAAATTTACATTGTTACAGCAGCAAAAAATATAAAGGGAAAAACATAAGGCAGTGAAGGAGTAGTGCAAAAGTACTAAGTATACAAAAAAGTATATATACAACCCCGATTCCAAAAAAGTTGGGACAAAGTACAAATTGTAAATAAAAACGGAATACAATAATTTACAAATCTCAAAAACTGATATTGTATTCACAATAGAACATATCAAATGTCGAAAGTGAGACTGTAGCAGGGGCGGCATGGTGGTGTAGTGGTTAGCGCTGTCACCTCACAGCAAGAAGGTCTGGGTTCGAGCCCCGTGGCCGGCGAGGGCCTTTCTGTGCGGAGTTTGCATGTTCTCCCCGTGTCCGCGTGGGTTTCCTCCGGGTGCTCCGGTTTCCCCCACAGTCCAAAGACATGCAGGTTAGTGGTGACTCTAAATTGACCGTAGGTGTGAATGTGAGTGTGAATGGTTGTCTGTGTGTCAGCCCTGTGATGACCTGGTGACTTGTCCAGGGTGTACCCCCCTTTTCGGCCGTAGTCAGCTGGAATAGGCTCCAGCTTGCCTGCGACCCTGTAGAAGGATAAAGCGGCTAGAGATAATGAGATGAGATGAGATGAGACTGTAGCAACTCAGATGGGTGGGTGGAGCACAGAAGGACGGCAGGTCAGAACTGAGTTCACAAACACGTTTATTACAGCTTTTCAGCCTTCACTATACATATACACACACACCACACACACACGTGTTCGGGTCGGGAGAGAGCCTGCTCTGCTCTCGCTCTCTTCCTTAAATAGGGCGCGGCTCCCGGGAAGACACACAAACACAGGTTAATTCACATCAGGTGTAGTGATTCTGCCACTTACCTTCCCTGACTCCGCCCTCCGGTCACAGACCGACGCTTGACCACGCCCCCACTGCCACATACCCCCACCGCCCGACTCAGGCCGGGCAGTTGTCCGGCCTGCAGCCGACTCCCCCCCGACGGGAGAGGAAATCCGCCACGACCATCTGCGCCCCCGGCCTGTGGACCACCTTGAAGTTAAAGGGTTGGAGTGCCAGATACCAACGGGTGATCCGCGCGTTGGCATCCTTCATGTGGTGGAGCCACTGGAGGGGCGCGTGGTCCAAACAGAGGGTGAAAGGGCGTCCCAGCAGGTAGTAACAGAGGGCGAGGACCACCCACTTGATGGCCAGGCACTCCTTCTCTATGGTGCTGTAGCGCCCCTCACGCACTGACAGCTTTCGACTTATATACAGCACTGGGCGATCCTCCCCCTCCACCTCCTGGGACAAAACAGCCCCCAGCCCTCTGTCTGACACATCTGTCTGCAATATAAAAGGGAGAGAAAAGTCAGGGGAGTGTAACAGTGGCCCCCCACACAGTGCAGCCTTTACCTCAGAAAAAGCCTGCTGGCATTGCTCCGTCCACTGGACCGGATCTGGTGCCCCCTTTTTCGTGAGATCAGTCAGCGGGCTGGTGACGTCTGAATAATTAGGTATAAACCTACGATAATAGCCAGCCAGCCCCAGGAACTGTCTCACCCCCTTTTTGGTCTCGGGCCTCGGGCAGGCCGCAATTGCCGCTGTCTTGTTAATTTGGGGATGCACCTGCCCGTTGCCCAAGTGGAAGCCCAGATACCATACTTCCACCCACCCAATCACACACTTCTTCGGGTTGGCTGTGAGGCCCACCCACCTCAGCGACCTAAGGATGGCCCTCAGATGTTGGAGGTGCCTCGGCCAGTCATTACTATAGATAATAATATCGTCGAGATAGGTGGCCGCATAGGTGGCATGGGGGTGAAGGACCCTATCCATCAGCCGCTGAAACATATCGGGCGCCCCAAACAGCCCAAAAGGAAGTGTGACAAACAGGTGTAAGCCGAACGGTGTGGAAAAGGCCATTTTTTCTCAGGATAATGGAGTCAAGGGGATCTGCCAATAACCCTTTGTTAAATCCAGTGTCGAGTAAAAGCGAGCCGTGCCTAGTCGATCGAGCAACTCATCAATACGAGGCATTGGGTGCGCGTCGAATTTAGACACCGTGTTGACTTTTCTATAGTCTACACAGAACCGGACCGACCCGTCAGCCTTGGGTACCAAGACCACCGGACTGCTCCAGTCACTGTGGGACTCCTCGACAATGCCCATTTCGAGCATGGTCTCAAGTTCTTCCTGAACCACCTTTTTCTTGTGTTCGGGCAGTCTGTAAGGGCAGCTATGCACTACCACCCCCGGGGGCGTCTCAATGTGGTGTTCTATGAGATGGGTGTGGCTGGGCAGGGGCGAGAACACGTCAGAAAATTCTGTTTGCAACCGGGCGACCTCCATGAGCTGGGTCGGTGAGAGGTGGGCTCTACAGGGGACCGGAGTGGTGGGTGATGCCAATTTTCCCTTTTGAACCTCCGGCCCCAGCTCCGCCTTCTCAGGAACCACCGACACCAGCGCCACGAGGACCTCCTCGCTCCAACATTTTAACAGATTGAGGTGGTACACCTGTAACGCCCCACCCCTGTCCGTTTGCCTCACCTCATAGTCGACGTCCCCGACTCGCCGTGTGACCTCAAAGGGTCCTTGCCACTTGGTGATTAATTTAGAGCTCGATGTGGGCAACAGTACGAGTACTTTATCTCCCGGTGCGAACTCCCTGAGGCATGTACCCTCGTTGTACAGGCGGGTTTGTCGTTCTTGGGCCTGCCGCAAATTCTCCTGGGTTAGGTGGGCGAGTGTGTGGAGTTTTGCGCACAGGTCAATAATGTATTGGATTTCATTTTTACTTTGTGAAGGTCCCTCCTCCCAATTTTCCCGCAGCACATCTAGAATGCCACGCGGCTTACGCCCGTATAACAATTCAAACGGGGAGAACCCCATGGAGGCTTGTGGGACCTCTTGCACTGAAAACAACAAGGGTTTGAGCCACTTATCCCAATTACGTGTGTCCTCACGAATTTTTTAATTATATTTTTGAGGGTGCGATTGAACCATTCAACTAAACCGTCCATTTGTGGGTGATAAACGCTGGTGCGGATTGGCTTAATACCCAACAACCCATACAGTTCCTTTTGTGTATGTGACTTGCTCTTTAGTGTGAGTGTCCTGCGTCACTCGGTATAATCTATCCTTCATAATCGCAAAGTAGGGGAAGGACGGGGCGGCATTTGGCTGGAGCGTTTGACCATCGATTACTCTCACTTGGTCAAACGCATGCCGCAGAGTCTCATCTCGCAACTGCTCTAACGGGAAATCTGCCAGGGATTCCCCAATAGAGAGAGGAGGAGCCAGAGGCTCCTCACTCTGATGCGGAGCTGACGTAGACGGCTCTGTGACAGCTGCTCCTGCCAATGCGACACCAGGACCTCCCCCTGTTAAACTATGGCAGGACCCACTCGTTACTAGGTGCCTCATTAATTCCCCAAATCCCGGCCGATCCCCAAAATTATTGAGTGGGTAAGGCGAGGATTAACCGCCGCCTTCACTATAAATTTTTCCCCTCGAAAAAGAATGTGGACTGACACTAAAGGGTAGCTGTGAACATCCCCGTGCACACACAACACCTTCACCAATTGTGCTCCCCCAATGCCTTGTCTTGCACCAGGTTTTGGTGGATTGAGGTCTGATTACAACCCGAATCCACCAATGCCTGATACGTATCCCCTTGGATACTCACCGGTATGTGATATGCTCCGGCCCGATCAAGGGTGGTTCCTGGTATGTCGGGATCCGAACCACCGCGCCCACCTCCATTACCAAGCACTGCTGTTGGAGGTGGCCCGTCTCCCCGCAGCACCAGCAAACCGGCCCGGGCTTCCTCTCTGCACTGGTGCTCTGGGGCTCACTCACCTGAGGGGGGGGGAGAGACAGACACAGACGGGAGAAACGGGAGGGCACTGCGGGTGTGGCGGGCCGGCTGGGGTGGGGCCGGCCCCCGCCTCCGCGGTGGGGGAATGGGGCGAGGATGAGACACAGGAGGAGGGGGAGAGAGAGAGGAGAGGGGAGAAGAGGTTGTTTGCTGTCCTGCCGTCGGGACAGCCGCCAAATGGTCCTCCGCCAGCTCAATTGCCTGATCCAGCGACGCCGGGCGGTGGCACTGGACCCACTCTGCAGCCCTGGCTGGTAGACGCGCGATGAACTGCTCCAGCGCCACCTGGTCGAGGATCCCCTCGGCGTCACGGTTGTCGGCCCTTAACCACTGCCCGCAGGCATCCCGGAGTTGCTGGCCAAACGCGAATGGCCGGCCGACTTCCTCCAAGCGCAAAGCGCGGAAGCACTGCCGTTGTTGCTCGGGGGTGCGTCCCACACGCTGGAGGACGGCCCAGCGAAGGTCCGCGAAGGCCAGCCGGCGGTCAGCGGGGAGCTGTAGCACGGCCAGCTGCGCCTCTCCCGTTAGCAGGGGGAGGAGGCGCGCCGCGCGCTGTTCCTTCGGCCACCCGAGGTCTCTGCAACCTGTTCAAAGAGCGTGAGGAAGGCCTCGGGGTCATCCTGCGGGCCCATCTTCGTCAGGGTTAAGGGGGTCAGTCCTGCAGCGGTGGACCCCGCAGCGGTGGACCCTGCCGACGTGAGGAGGTGCCGGAACGCCTGTCGCTCCTCCTCCTGAGCCAGCATCAGGGCCTCGAACCGCTGTTCCGGTTCCCTCCAGAGGGTGACTAATGCCTGGTGCTGGCTTTGCTGGGCCGTGGCGAAGGCGTGGACCAGCTCGACGAAAGGGGAGGACTCCATGGGTCTGTTTTCTCCTGCGCTCTGTCCTGGGTTTTAGCACCACTGTAGCAACTCGGATGGGTGGGTGGAGCACAGAAGGATGGCAGGCCAGAACTGAGTTCACAAACACGTTTATTACAGCTTTTCAGCCTTCACTATACATATACACACACGCCACACACACACGTGTTCGGGTCGGGAGAGAGCCCGCTCTGCTCTCGCTCTCTTCCTTAAATAGGGCACGGCTCCTGGGAAGACACACAAACACAGGTTAATTCACATCAGGTGTAGTGATTCTGCCACTTACCTTCCCTGACTCCGCCCTCCGGTCACAGACCGACGCTTGACCACGCCCCCACTGCCACAGAGACATTTTGAAATTTCATGCCAGATATTGGCTCATTTGAAATTTCATGACAGCAACACATCTCAAAAAAGTTGGGACAGGGGCAATAAGAGGCTGGGAAAATTAAAGGTACAAAAAAGGAACAGCTGGAGGACCAAATTGCAACTCATTAGGTCAATTGGCAATAGGTCATTAACATGACCGGGTATAAAAAGAGCATCTTGGAGTGGCAGCGGCTCTCAGAAGTAAAGATGGGAAGAGGATCACCAATCCCCCAAATTCTGCGTCAACAAATAGTGGAGCAATATCAGAAAGGAGTTCGACAGTGTAAAACTGCAAAGAGTTTGAACATATCATCATCTACAGTGCATAATATCATCAAAAGATTCAGAGAATCTGGAAGAACCTCTGTGCGTAAGGCTCAAGGCCGGAAAACCATACTGGGTGCCCGTGATCTTCGGGCCCTTAGACAGCACTGCATCACATACAGGCATGCTTCTGTATTGGAAATCACAAAATGGGCTCAGGAATATTTCCAGAGAACATTATCTGTGAACACAATTCACCGTGCCATCCGCCGTTGCCAGCTCTATAGTTCATAGAAGAAGCTGTATCTAAACATGATCCAGAAGCGCAGATGTCTTCTCTGGGCCAAGGCTCATTTAAAATGGACTGTGGCAAAGTGGAAAACTGTTCTGTGGTCAGACGAATCAAAATTTGAACTTCTTTATGGAAATCAGGGACGCCGTGTCATTCGGACTAAAGAGGAGAAGGACGACCCAAGTTGTTATCAGCGCTCAGTTCAGAAGCTTGCATCTCTGATGGTATAGGGTTGCATTAGTGTGTGTGGCATGGGCAGCTTACACATCTGGAAAGACACCATCAATGCTGAAAGGTATATCCAGGTTCTAGAGCAACATATGC
Source organism: Neoarius graeffei (assembly GCF_027579695.1). Lineage (NCBI taxonomy): Eukaryota > Metazoa > Chordata > Actinopteri > Siluriformes > Ariidae > Neoarius > Neoarius graeffei. Next base: position 26,305,156 of record NC_083587.1, read on the forward strand.
TCCCATCCAGACGACGTCTCTTTCAGGGAAGACCTTGCATTTTCCAACATGACAATGCCAAACCACATACTGCATCAATTTCAGCATCATGGCTGCGTAGAAGAAGGGTCCGGGTACTGAACTGGCCAGCCTGCAGTCCAGAGCTTTCACCCATAAAAAACATTTGGTGCATCATAAAACGGAAGATATGACAAAAAAGACCCAAGACAGTTGAGCAACTAGAATCCTACATTAGACAAGAATGGGTTAACATTCCTATCCCTAAACTTGAGCAACTTGTCTCCTCAGTCCCCAGACATTTACAGACTGTTGTAAAGAGAAAAGGGGATGTCTCACAGTGGTAAACATGGCCTTGTCCCAACTTTTTTGAGATGTGTTGTCATGAAATTTAAAATCACCTATTTTTTCTCTTTAAATGATACATTTTCTCAGTTTAAAAATTTGATATGCCATCTATGTTCTATTCTGAATAAAATATGGAATTTTGAAACTTCCACATCATTGCATTCTGTTTTTATTTACAATTTGTACTTTGTCCCAACTTTTTTGGAATCGGGGTTGTATATATGTATGTATAAAAGAAATAAGCTACAAATTTAAAGATGAAAAAAATTAACACATTTGCATAAATTAACTGGTTTGCAGATATATAGTTAACATAAGTGTATTACAAAAGTGGTATTGCACGTGTAAGTATTGCACAGGTATTATTACCAGTATTACCCAGATAGTATTGCCAAGTAAGTCGGTATATTGCACAAGAGCCATTTTAACCATGTGTAGCTAGCAGTTTGCTGTAAAGTACTGATGCTGATAGTCAGTGCATACAGTATATGTTCAGAGGGGTTTCTATGGATGTAGAAGTGATCTGGACAGTATTGTTCATTATTGTGAGGAATGTCTGATGCTGTGCTTGGTGAGGTGCCGGTTGTACAGTCTCACAGCAGTAAGGAGGAAGGAGCTGCTGTATCTCTCCTTAACACACCACGGATGGAGGAGCCGGTCACTGAAGGAGCTGCCCAGTGCTGCTACTGTCTCCTGCAGTGGATGGGAGGTGTTCGCCATTAAGGATGAGATTGATTGGAATAACTGTTTTATTATATCACATTCACTGGATTTTGGGAAACATGGCATTTTTATTTTTATTTTTTGCAAATCCGATAGATAAAAACTTTATACAAAACATCCGACAAAATCATTTCCACTTTGAATGTAAACAAACCGGCGAAATGACAGTAGTAATTTGTGAAAAATGCTGTAATAATAATTCTTCAAAAATAAAAAAAATACATTCTTACCATAAATACTTTTATTCCATATTTTGTTGTTTTCTTTATTTTGGGGGATTTTGTATTCAAGTAGAGTTTTTATTTCGTTCTCAGTGGGTTCAGCAACATGCACCGCCATTTTGTTTTTCTCTACTCACAGTATATGAGCTGATATCCAAGTAGTAGAGTAGCCAATCAGAGTGCGCAATTGCTCATATCCAGTGAATATGGATAGAATAATGATGTTTATTCGGTGATGCCAGGATCAGACTATGTTATATTTCTGTCTTTCACAATGGTCACCATGTTATTACTGTCATAAAGTCTTGCCATGCCTTGATCAGGAGACTGGAAACATTCCAAGTTTGACCCTGACCAAGCCTCGGTCATGTGCTTGCATGTTGTTGGGAAGGAGGGTCAAGAACTTGTCGATCATGGCTATTGAGGAACATGTCATAGATATTGTCAAAGTAGATGAGAAATTACAAGAATTCTGACTTTTTGTCAGGGTGTTGTGGGGCATCTCAGATACCATGTAGCTGTTCTTTGATTATGTCACAGTACAAGGGCTGTTTGTCGTTCCTGATGTTCATATTCTGGCCCAACACTGGAAATTTGTTGGCCACCACAAAATCAGGTAAAAATAGGGTTGCGTTTGTGCAGATTGATCCTGGCATAAGTGTGTGCTTGCATGTGCAAAAGAGAATAGCAGAGCATGAGGCCATTGTGCTATTATTATATCACTGAAGTGGCTTTAAATTGGCAACATGGCAGTGAAGAGGTCATCATTGTCCCCTCACAACAAGAAGGTTCTGGGTTCAAACTGGGGCCTTTCTGTGTGGAGTTTGCATCTTCTCCCTGTGTCTATGTCAGTTTCTTCCAGGTGTATAGGTGTTTTTGGTTTCACAGTCCAAAACCACATACATTAGGTAAACTGACTACTCTAAATTCCCCGACAATAACCTGGTGACCTGTCCAGGGTGGACCCCGCCTCTAGCCCAATGTCACCTTTGATTGGCTCCAACTCACCCATGACCTGAATAGATAGGCATCTTAGAAAATGAACGAATGAAAGGCTGTATTTTAATAGCTGGATATGACCAAGTTTACTTGGAAATTATTTGTACTGATCAATTTACATTTATTTGCAAGACTCAAGACTATAAGGTCAAATTTAAATATTTCAATTGGACACATGAATGCCATCCCAAAAGTCTATAAATTTAAGACCAATAAAAGATCAGCCATTCAATTAGGACAAAAGAAATGGCGCTCTATGAAAGGAGTCTGTGCCTCTGGTAGCAGACTCGTCGCAGTGGCTGAGCTGCATTATTGGAAGTTTTATACAGTAGTCTAATTTGGCATTTGACTCAATTATTTTCAGCAACAGGTGACATCTTAATGTTGTCTGAGTGTCATTTCTCTTGGATCTACAACAATGAAAAAGTTTTTTTTTTGGTCTGTTAATACTACAGGTGCAGCAGGAGGACAGAGAGGCTTCCTCGGATGTATCCGCTCCCTCAGGATGAACGGCATGACCCTCGATTTGGAAGAAAGAGCAAAGGTCACTCCTGGAGTTAAACCCGGATGTTCGGGTCACTGCACCAGTTTCGGGATGTACTGCCGCAATGGAGGGACGTGTGTGGAGAAATACAATGGCTACTCATGTGACTGCAGCAACACGGCTTATGATGGAGCCTTCTGCACTAAAGGTGCTCAAGAGGCTTTTATTTTAAAAACAATGGCGACTTTCCTTAAACAGTGCTTGCCATCATGTTTCCCTTTCAGCTCTTTGCATTGCTGTCTTACAGAGGAAGCTGTGTGTTTGTGTTGCAGATGTGGGAGCTTTCTTCGAGGCTGGAACACTGGTCCATTACAACTTGGTCCCGGAAATGAGTTCTTCAGTGTCCAACATGGATGGAAAGGATTTGAGCCAGGCACTGTCCACAGACTTAAACCTGACCCGAGAGGTTGTGACTTTCAGCTTCAGCACTTCCAGTACTCCCAGCATCCTCCTGTACATCAGCTCGAGGAGCCATGACTACATGGCTGTAGTATTGCGACGAAACGGTATGATCTTGCTGACTGATCAGATATATGCAAGCACAAAAAACTGGACGCATTTACACCATTCTCCATTTAATACGTTTGTTTAAGAACTTTCTCCAAGTGTCTCAGATTGTTTTAATTCATTTATTTATTCAGAAAGACATGTGAAAGTAATGCTCTAATCAGGCTTGTAGTACTCGAGTCCAGAACTCGGAGTCGAGTCGACTTGTGCCCTAATTTTAAAGACTCGTGACTTGACTTGGAGTTGAGGATTGATGACTTGGACTCGAGGATTGATGACTTGGACTCGGACTCGTGCGTTAACTGCATTCGGACTTGTAAATTGGAAATGAGGACTCAGATTTTTTCTTTATTTTTGTAACATGCCATAATAATTTGGCATAAGATATTTATGTTTACATTAATTTTTGTACTAATTCCGTGCAAGAGCGTCACACCTGCACACCTTAGTACATGCATCAGATAGACTCTCAGGCGCGCTCTGGACAATACGCGCACCAAGCGGACTCTTGCGTGTGCACCGTAAATGACTCACACCTTCATAGGATCAAGGTACAAACAGCGCACCAATATAAAAACTGTGAAAACACACTTACTCTGCGAAGTATTGAGTTGCGTTGCTGACACATTGCCAAGCCTTATCTCCTTGTTTGGTTTCCTGATCCCTGATTTCCTGTTTCTCGTCTTTGATTCTGTTGAGTCTATGATGGCCTGTTTGTGCCTCGCTTGACCTATTACCTGTTTCACTGTTTTACGATTTTGCCTACCATTCTGGATTGTTTACCTGTCTTCACTTGTATTAATAAACACGTCTTCTGCACTTATGTACGTCCATCTCCCAACCATATCTGACAGAATAATTTGCTCTCCCTGACAAAGAGAACGCACATTCACCTGTTCATACATCATGTTCAGGAACAAACTAATGTTAATGGCACTAAAATAGCCACCATCAAATGGTGCTGTTGGAGTCTTGTTCTCAGACTCGACTCAGATCAGCATACATGTCAACCTTTGGTCAATCAAACCTGTATAACCAACCTCCAAAATCCGTATTTCCCTTATAAAATCCTTATAAGATGCAAATTAAAATAATTTACCTAAAATTTGAATGATAATTAACAATGATATATCCAAGTTACTTTTTATTCAATATTAATAACAATAAACCTTCAGAATGAATACAAAGCTCCAATGTTTGACAAAAACACAAAGTCTCACTCTAATGTTCTGAATTGTACTCCATGACAGCTTTTTTAGCAGTCTGCACCAATACCTCACTAGGCTGCATGTCACAGCAAGTGTCTGTGTTGATCTTGCCGGAGTGCCCATTCAGAATCTTTTCAGTCGCTAGTGAAAGTCGCTCAGGTGGAAATACGCGTTTCAAACAAAATGCTACTTCCCGGTTGGCGGGATTCTCGCAATGAGGTGTGCGCATGATCAGAAGTGGAACGAAGTCTCGCTACCACAAGCTAACGCGCGATTTCATAAGACTCTTTACTGGCTGTTTGTGCTTTCTGTGGTGTACAGTACATTTGTAAATGTTATGCGCTCTTTTATCATCGTAGGAATTGATTATAGCTCTAAATAAATATTGAAGTTTTTTTTTAAAGAATCCATATAACTTTATTTGTACGCCCGTATACTACGTTTATTGAATCAAATCCGTATAAAATACGGACATTCCGTATAGGTTGACATGTATGGATCAGTAGTGGACTTGACTCGGACTCAACTCGAAAAATTTTTTTAATGAATTGGATTGACTCGGACTTGAACACTGGGGACTCAAGACTGGACTCAGACTCAAGGTTTAGTGACTTGACTACAACACTGGCTCTAATATAAGGAAATAGAGTAAAAACATTTGCGGTCAGTAAAATGTTATGAGATAATCATCTACCATTTTATTGTCATATAAGATAACAATGCTACACACAAACATAACTGCCAAGCCTAAATAAATAAATAGAAATTCACACGCAAACCATTAAATGCTTAAATGACCAAATAAGACATACATTCACCAGCCACTTTATTAGGAACACCCAGTCACCTGCTGCTTTCTTCAGTTATCTAATCAGCCAGTCCCTTGACAGCAGCACCATGCATCAAATCATGCAGAAAGAAATCAAGAGCTTCAATTAATGTTCACTTCAAACATCAAATTGGGAAAAATTGTGATCTCAAAGTGTGACTTTCTTTCACTGTGGTATGGGTGTTGGTTTGAGCCAGATGGACTGGTTTGAGTATTCCAGAAACTGTTGATCTCCTGGGGTTTTCACACACAACAGTCTCTAGAGTTTACACAGAATGGTGCGAAAAACAAAAAAACACTGAGTGAGTGACAGTTCTGTGAGTGGAAACAAACGCCTTGTTGATAAGAGAGGTCAGAGGAAAATGGCCAAATTGGTTCAAGCGGCCAGGAAGGATATAACAACTCATATAATCACTCTTTACAACTGTGGTGAGCAGAAAAGCATCTCAGCATGCAACAGCAGAAGACCACATTGTGTTCCACTCCTGCAGCCAAGAACAGGAATCTTAGAATCAACAAGTTCCTATTAAAGTGGCCAGAGAGTGTAATTAATCAAATAAAATGGTACATGATTGTTATCAAACTTTCCTTTTTAATTCATGTGCTTTTTATTGTATTTCTTTTTATCAGTCAATATTTGTTACATCATGCATGTTTTGCTAATGTTCCAGTATAATTTTTACTCTTTGTAATGTATACTGTACATTGGTTGGAATGTAGTTTATAGTTGGATTATAAATTCAATCTCATCCAGTTTTACCAATTACACTGATAAACAGAAAGTGCCTTAATCCCTTGCTGCCTCAAAAGTCAGTTTTTTTGTGATGCTTTTTGATAATAACCCCTAACAAGTGTTGCCAGGCAAAACAAACCTTGCCCGGCAGCACTTATTTTATACCTATATGTTGATAATGGTAATATTTCTTAATCATCAGCTGTCAGGTTATAGTTCTATGAAAATCCATGACCTTGACTTTGACATTTCAAAGTCATTCAAGGTCAAAGGTCATGGTGGCAACTGAAAGCCCATATGGGATTTCTTATATGTTGATAATGATAGCCAGATGTTTACCATTAACCATTTGTTAGGGCCAATTTATTCTTAGTTGTATTTTATTGAAATTACCTCCCCCTGCTAGCACTTTTACTTTGACTCATGACCCCACCAGGAACTCTTAAGAGGTAGACAGGAAGTGAGGCCTGCGAGGTGAGCGCATTTGAGTAGAAACGCTAGCCACAGTCGGGAGCGATATAGTTTTTTGACCACGATAACACATTAGAACACACCAGAACATACAAATTAACATAGAAGTTTTTCGTTTACATTTACATTGACACACGCATACACCATTGAATGGGATATTTAAGTTGTTGCATATTTAGAAGGATAGAAGATCCTATTTTCTTTGCAATTTAGTTTAAGTTTGTTGAATGTGCGTCCAAAATCCCCCTGGCCTGGCTTGCGCGGCGGCTTGATGGTTGGTAAGACAAGTTGCTGAAATAAAGTAAAAAAACTTCGTCAAGGATTACGAAAGCATTCTGTATTGGATTAACCACACCAGAGGATAAACCATGCGGATTCAACGCTGTTATCAGGACACCTGCTGCCTTGGAGAAAGCGGCAGACGGTGAAAACTTTCATCGGGTCGTGAATAACGCAATAACCCACCCGAACTCAGACTGTTTTATTTGGACAAGCATAACGTTGACTCTTTGATTGAGTGCTTGATAAACTTCGAGAAAGTTTGATACAGTGTAGTGTGCTTTGACTTGAAATGTTTGAACGCTGAGACTGCAACAATATAGCATTGTGCTCTTTTCTTATTTCCTATTTTGTCACGACAGTGAAGTGCTTGGTTGTAGCGCTTAAATATAGCCTTTGAAGCTCGTGCATCCGAGCGTGAATGAAACAAACCTGTTTATTGAGTGAGGAATAGTTGATTTAATAGCCTACGGTTTAAAAGAAATGTTTAGGCTCAGTGGAACTTTTGATTTGTTTATTTGTTTGAATTGTGTGAATCACGCTGCATTTAAAAGGCCTATTAAACAGGGTCATTCAAGCCTTCAGTTATTAATGGCCACTATGGATGGTACTCAACCTGCTGAAATGGATGAGCATATTAAGGAACTAAAGAACGTCAGAAAAGGCAAATTAGCAACATGTACACGCAAAATGAATGAACTTAAAAGGACAATGCAAGAAAAGGATATTGATGCTGTGAAACAACATTTTGTTATTTTCCAATCACTTTGTGAAGAATTTAAGAATGCTCATGATGCTGTGCAAAATGTATTACCTGAAGAGGAAAAGAAAAAAGACAAAGCTGAATGGTATGAACCTAGGATGGAACCATTTCAAGATTTCCTCGTACTGCACTGTTGTCACATAGGGAAGCATTGCACGCTAAGCATGCACTTGAGCAACAGAGATTGCTTTTAGACTCAAAGATTGAAAACACCCAACTCAAAGCAGAAATTGCAGCATCAGATGCCAAGATAAAGTTCATGGAAAGCTTTGATGTGCAGTCAGGAAGGTCTGAAGATGGCATGAACTCCTACTTAGAAAGCCATAGACCATCTTTATAGACATCAAGACTACAGCAGTCACCTGTGGGGTTTGCTAGAATATCTACAGTTCCTAAAACATCACTGCAAACAATTCTGCAACAGCCTAGACTTGCTAGAGTTGTTACAATCACAAAGCAACCGCAGGTAATCCCAAAGTGTCCAGTCTCAACTCCAAAGCAGTCTGTTACAGCCACAAAGACACCAATCTCTTTAAAGTTCAAGCAGGAGAAGATCCCTCCAAGGGAAAGCGGTCCAAAGCCCATTTATACTGAGTCAAGACCAGACTATGACGGTTTGTCTTCTGTCATGCATAGACAGAATGACATTGTTGATTTACTTGTACTACAACATAAGCAAGCACTATTACCTGTTAGAGAAATACCAGCTTTTCATGGTGATCCATTAAGTTTCAAAACATTCATGCGTGCCTTTGAATACAGCATTGAAGACAAAACAGCAAACAATCAAGATCGCCTGTATTATCTCGAGCAGTATACGACAGGCCAACCCAGAGAACTCATCCGAAGCTGCTTCCATATGGATCCTTCAAGAGGATATCATGAGGCTAAATTACTCCTACAGGAGAACTTTGGAGATGACTTAAAAATTACAATAGCATACATGGATAAAGTCCTGAAGTGGATAAGCATCAAGTCCGATGATGGTAAGGCACTACAGAGCTATGCACTGTATCTTAGAGGCTGCTGCAATACAATGTAAGACCTAAAGATCATGGAAGAGTTAGATCTACCATCCAACATGAAACTGATTATTAATAAATTGCCCTACAAGCTGAAAGAGAAGTGGAGATCCACTGCATGTGATATCTTGGAAAGAACAGGTCACAGAGCCTGTTTCCATAACCTTGTAGTCTTTATGGAAAAGCAGGCCAAGATTCTCCTGGACCCTCTGTTTGGTGACATTCAAGACTTCAACAAGACCAAGACCACAGTAATTTCCAAACAGCTAAACTCACTTAGGAGCAAGGGCAGTAGCTTTGCTACAACAGTAGCAGTGTTGACTGATGATTGCAACATTAGAACATGTTCAAAAGATACCATATTTAAATGTCAAAATATATCTGACTCCTGTGTCGTCTGCACATTCTGTGAAGGCAAACATCACCTAAAGGATTGCCAGAAGTTGAAGACACAGCCACATGTCGCCACAGTAGAGTTTCTGAAAAACAAAGGCTTCTGTTTTGGATGTCTTTTGAGAGGACACATGAGCAAAGATTGCAAAAGGAGGATGACTTGTGAGAAATATCAAGGTAGACACCCCACCATCTTGCATTTAGACAAAGTGAAGCCGATTGAACCAGTAAAACAGAAGGAGACCTCCATCAACAGCGGTCATGTTACCCTCAAAGCTGGTGGAGTAACTGGGGCCGGCAAAGACCGTGCTCTGTCAATTGTGCCAGTGCAAGTAAAAGCCACAAAGGAAAGCAAGTCTGTGCTGACCTACACCTTCCTGGATCCAGGCAGCTCAGGGACGTTCTGTATGGAGAGACTGAGAAGACAGTTGAATGCTAGAGGCTGTAAGACTGAGATTCTCCTACAGACAATGGGGCAGATCAAGACTGTCTCAAGTTATGAGCTTTCTGGACTGGAAGTAGGCAACCTGGAAGGGAACACCTTCGTAAAACTCCCTAAGGTCTACACGCAAGATGCCATCCCAGTGACCAAAGAGAACATTGCTACTCAGAAGGACATCTCAAACTGGCCATACTTGAAAGAAGTCAAGCTGAATGAAATTGACACAGACATTGACCTCCTTATAGGATCGAATGCTCCAAGAGCCCTTGAACCATGGCAGATTATCAATGCCAAAGACAGCGGACCTTATGCAGTCAAGACAGTGTTTGGATGGGTGATCAATGGATCACTCAACTCTTGCACTGCTGAAGAGTTCCCAAGATTGCCGACTTTAACCGCAAACCACATCTCTGTGACAGAGCTGAAGGATCTACTGGTACAGCAGTACAATCATGATTTTCCTGAGAGGAAATTCGACGAAAAGAAAGAGATGTCTGCTGAAGATCACAAGTTCATGCAGAGTGCCAAAAGCTCAGTAATGCTCAAGAACAGACATTACTATATGTCACTTCCACTGCGTGACCGAGACGTGATGATGCCAAACAACCGTGACGTTGCCAAGCAATGAGCCCTGAACCTGATCAGAAAGTTCAAATTAGATCCAACTTATGCTTCGGAATACAGGAACTTTATGACTGACGTCATCCATAAAGGCTATGCTGAGACGGTGCCACAGGACAGGCTTCAGAGGCAAGATGGAAAAGTGTGGTACATCCCACATCATGCAGTGTAACACAAAAGGAAGAAAACCCTTAGAATGGTATTTGATTGTTCATCAACATTCCAACAAGCATCCCTCAATGATAAACTACTTCAAGGACCTGACCTGACAAATCCTCTCCTCACCATCCTGCTAAGGTTCCGCCAAGAACCCATTGCTATGATGGCAGACATAGAGGGGATGTTTCACCAAGTCCGTGTCCATGAGGATGACCGAGACCTGTTGAGATTTCTGTGGTGGCCAGATGGCGACACATCAAAGCACCTCGAGGAGTACCGGATGACGGTCCACCTATTTGGAGCAATATCCTCTCCAACATGTGCCAACTTCGCATTGCACAAGACTGCAGATGACCATGGTCATGGGTATGCTGAAGAGGTGAGCAGGACCATCAAATGTAACTTTTATGTCGATGATTGTCTTAAGTCTGTGGCAACAGAAGACCAGGCCATTACCCTTTGCAAAGACCTCAGAGACCTCTGCTTTCAGGGTGGATTCAAGCTCACCAAGTGGATTTTCAACAGCCGCTCTGTGCTTGCTTCCATTCCTGATGAATACAAAGCAAAGCAGATCGAAGAACTGGACCTGGACAGAGAGAAGCTGCCATTAGAGAGAGCTCTCGGAATTCAATGGAACATCGAAAAGGACACCTTCATATTCCATGTCGCTCTCCAGGACAGACCCCTGACACGTCGGGGGATCCTATCAGTCGTCAGCTCTATTTATGATCCTTTAGGATTCTTGGCACCATTCAGCCTAAAAGCAAAGCAGATCCTCCAAGACCTCTGCAAACTGAAGTGTGGATGGGATGATGGCATATCAGAGACTTGCCTCACTCCTTGGAAAAAATGGCTTGCTGAACTGGAACAACTGTCCAAAGTTAAAATTGACAGATGCGTAAAGCCCAAGAACTTTGGCCAAGTTGAAAAGGCACAGATGCATCACTTTTGTGATGCAAGCGAACATGGCTATGGCAGTGTCAGCTACCTTAGACTGACCAACAGAGCGGGTGAAATCCATGTGACACTTGTTCTGGGGAAATCCAGAGTGACACCATTGAAGCAAATAACTATCCCTAGATTAGAGCTATCCTCAGCAACACTTGCAGCCAAGATGGATCGACTGCTGAGGTCAGAATTGGAATTGGAGTTAGAGCCCTCAGCCTTTTGGACAGACAGTGAATCTGTGCTGAAATACATAAAGAATGAGAACAGAAGATTTAAAACCTATGTGGCCAACAGGATTTCAGACATCCGTGAGCTTTCAGACAAAGACCAGTGGCGGCACATCAGCTCGAAGGAAAATCCGGCTGATGACGTTTCACGTGGTCTGAGTATCGAGGCTTTCCTTAAGTCCAAAAAATGGTTCCAAGGACCAGAGTTTCTTGCTAAACCAGACACCGAATGGCCAAATGCACTAAAGGATTTTCCACCCATCGAGTCAAATGATCCCGAGGTGAAAAAAGAAATGATAGTGAACAGTCTGATTGTAGAAGCAAAGAGCCCACTAAGCAAGCTTATTGAGTATTACTCAAACTGGAATAGACTCAAAAGAGCCGTAGCTTGGATGCTGAAGTTTCGGGCACTCCTGCAAAAACGGAGACTATGTAGAGTCGCTAGAAACACTAAGACTGACTTAAAGTTCAAAGCAAAAGTTGGACTTACTGTAGAAGACCTGCAGGAGGTGGAAGGGTGCATTATTTACTATGAACAAAGAAAAGCCTTCCAGCAGGAAATCAACTCACTCAAGCGAGGACAGTCGTGTGCCAAAACCAGCACACTTTGCAAACTGGACCCAATCTTGGACCAGGGTATCTTGAGAGTAGGAGGTAGGCTCAACAAAATGGCCTTACCAAGTGAATTAAAGAACCCAGTAATTCTGCCAAAGAACTCGCACACCTCTAGACTGATCCTACAGCAAATCCATCTGCAAGTCGGTCACTCAGGATGAGGTCACATGCTAGCCAAGCTGAGAGAACAATTCTGGCTGCCTTGTGCTAATGCCATGGCTAGGAAAATCATCAAAAGGTGCGTCTTCTGCTGAAGATATCAAGCCAAGGTGGAACAGCAGAAGATGGCAGATTTGCCACAGGACCGCATAACTCCAGATGAACCTCCATTCACCCATGTGGGGGTAGATTACTTTGGGCCTATCGAGGTAAAACGGGGCCGGTCGCAGATAAAATGCTATGGAGTTATCTTTACTTGTCTTGTTTGCCGAGTAGTGCACCTTGAAGTGGTGAGCTACCTGAACACGGACTCGTGCATCAATGCTTTGCGCAGATTCATTTGCCGCAGAGGACCAGTGTCAAGCATCAGATCAGATTGTGGCACAAACTTCATTGGTGCAAACAGAGAGTTACAAGAGGCCTTGAAGGAAATTGATCACTCCAAAATCCAACATGCACTACTAAAGGAAGGAGTGAAGTGGTCTCTCAATCCACCCTCTGGAGCACATCATGGAGGAGTGTGGGAAAGGTTAATTCGTCTTGTCAAAAAGATTATTTATTCTGTTCTGAAAGAACAACTCTTGGATGACGAGGCTCTCCAAACAGCACTGTGTGAAGTTGAGGCCATCATGAATGACCGATCCATCACCACAGTGACTAGTGACACAAATGAGTGACACAAACTAGTGACACCATCTTCTCCAGTTGAAATCGAAACCAGTCATGCCACCGGGACTCTTCCAGAAAGGAGACTTGTACTCCCAGCAAAGATGGAGACAAGTGCAATACATATCGGACCTTTTCTAGCGGAGATGGATAAAAGAATACTTACTGCTCATGCAGGAAAAAATCAAATGGAATAGACCCAGGAGAAACCTAACCACCGGAGACCTGGTTGTGATTGTTGACGAAACTGCTCCTAGAAGCTCCTGGCAGCTGGGCATAGTGGTCAAACCTCTGCCTGGATCAAAAGGTCTTGTGCGAAGTGTTTTAGTGAAGACCAAAGTGAACATCCTTGAAAGGCCAGTGAGCAAACTATGCCTACTTATGGAGGCAGAAGATGGAAGCAGACCACCACAGATAACATGAGACTTGCACCATAATAATGTATTTAGATTTATACATAGACTAATGTATTTGGACATTAGATTTAGAACTTTAATTGGCCTCGTTTTGATAATTGTTCCCCAAGATGGCTAACAATTAGGGGCTGGTATGTTAGGGCCAATTTATTCTTAGTTGTATTTTATTGAAATTACCTCCCCCTGCTAGCACTTTTACTTTGACTCATGACCCCACCAGGAACTCTTAAAAGGTAGACAGGAAGTGAGGCCTGCGAGGTGAGCACATTTGAGTAGAAATGCTAGCCACAGTCGGGAGCGATATAGTTTTTTGACCACAATAACACATTAGAACACACCAGAACATACAAATTAACATAGAAGTTTTTCGTTTACATTGACACACACATACACCATTGAACGGGATATTTAAGTTGTTGCATATTTAGAAGGATAGAAGATCCTATTTTCTTTGCAATTTAGTTTAAATTTATTGAATGTGCGTCCGAAATCCCCCTGGCCTGGCTTGCGCGGCAGCTTGATGGATGGTAAGACAAATTGCTGAAATACCATTTTAAAGTTATTGCCCTTTGAAAACGCATGACCTTGAGTTTGACCTTTCAGGGTCACGCAAGGTCAAAGATCATGGTGCCAAATGAAAGGCCACATGGGAGGTCCTATATGCTCATGATAGTAAACAGTCTACCGGCAACCATTTTTGAGTTATAATGGAAAATGTTATTTTGACCAATGATCTTGATCCCCCTGACCTTTAACCCCCAATCGCTATGGAGACTGTCCAAGCTACCCCATCATGCAGCATATGGTTGGAAGAATAATTGAAAGATGCACATTTGGGGTTTGGGTTGAAGTCAAAATGATGAACTTGAAGAAAGTTATCATAAAAAAAAAGATTTTGACCTTTCCGGTGACCTTGACCTAGTTACCCCAAAATTTAATCAGGTAATCTACGGACCATTGCCCACCTTCCCTGAAAATTTGAAGTCAATTGGTGCCACCGTCTAGATGCTAGCTTGTTAACAGACACACAAACAAACAACCCAACCAACCACACTGATTACTATACCTCGCCCCGCTGACTCCGTTGAGGGTGAGGTAATAATCACTAGCCCTAACAGAAGAAACATTGAAGACTCTGTGTCTACACCAGCTTCATCTCTCCAGCCATCATTTTTCCAAAACGACTGATGCACTAGAATAGTGACAGATACAATAAATTGCTCAAATGGAGGCACTCTGTTATCTGGTGCCTTCATTTTGGACTCGATACTTTCCTGTCTCCTGACAGTAGGCACATCCTGTCTCCTGCACCTCATTACTAAAGCCACATACAGTACATTAACCCTTAACCCTTCGAACCCAAATTGAGTCCAAATTCACATCATGGATTCTCAGTTGAATTGCTCACAAAGTGTTCACTGCTGCAAGGTGCATCACATCTCACATGAAACGGCATGACTTTCCCTTTCCAAAAATGTTAGTCACTTGCTTATGCAATGAAGCATTTGCGATAAAAATAACTTTCATCAAATTTAATCATAGTTACAATCTGCATACAACTCTGCATCCATCTCCACACCCATTACTCTTGTTTGAATTACTCATGAATTCATTGATGCATAGATATGGAGCATGTATCACAAGAAAGAGCAGATCCAGAGCTTTGTAATGATGCTTGTCACTTTTATAGAGTATTTGCATATACTGTAATCACAATCACATTATGAAGACTGATCAAACATCTGCAAAGTAATACGGTATCTACTAATTTCTTCAATCATTTTGACATTCCTGATTCTTGTTCGAATAAGTCACGAAGGCCGTATCACTTCAGAATGTACTGCATATCAAAATAAACAGCAGAATGTACACTTTTCGATAACTCTTGTAGTTTTTGTGAGTGATAAGGCATTATCGAGTAATCCGGCCTTGAATTCAACAATAATATTTATATCTGTTAAGTACTGAACACATTTTTTTTTTTTTACATTTCTAAGTCATGAAAATTTTCACAGGGCAGTATGGTGGTGTAGTGGTTAGCACTGTCGCCTCACAGCAAGAAGGTCCGGGTTCGAGCCCCGTGGCCGGCGAGGGCCTTTCTGTGCGGAGTTTGCATGTTCTCCCCGTGTCCGCGTGGGTTTCCTTCGGGTGCTCCGGTTTCCCCCACAGTCCAAAGACATGCAGGTTAGGTTAACTGGTGACTCTAAATTGACCGTAGGTGTGAATGGTTGTCTGTGTCTATGTGTCAGCCCTGTGATGACCTGGCGACTTGTCCAGGGTGTACCCCTCCTTTCGCCCGTAGTCAGCTGGGATAGGCTCCAGCTTGCCTGCAACCCTGTAGGACAGGATAAAGCAGCTAGAGATAATGAGATGAGATGAAAAATTTCACCATCATGGTTCTTATATTGCCAGATTCCAGATAATCTCCCCTACACAATTATGAAAATATATCTATACTACCAGCATTTTATGGTGAAATATATGTACAATTAACATAACGATTTCATAAGATGCAATCTTTTTTTTTTCCCTTGATATAAAGTATATTATTCTACCCACATTCACTGGATATGAGCAATCGCACACTCTGATTGGCTGCTCTACTACTAGGATATTAACTCATATACTGTACTGTGAGTAGAGAAAAACAAAATGGCAGAACGCATCAAGCCAGATATATCACTTTGTTTTGAAGTATTTATAAGAAACAAAAATAGCTCAAAGAATATAGTTCCCCCCAATATCTCCTGTTCCATACTCCAGTCCAGTTGGTGGCAGTAATGCACCTTTAATTTGGTTTGCCAACCACCAAAAAAAAACTTCAAGAAGAAGGAGAAGAAAATGGCGGAGCATGTTGCTGAACCAACTGAGGATGAAATAAAAACTCTACTCGAAAACAAAACCCCAGAAAATATATATAAAAAAAGGCAACAAAATATGGAATAAAAGTATTTCATGGTAAGAGCATATCTTTTTTTTTATTTTTCAATAATTATTATTATAGCAGGGCGGCATGGTGGTGTAGTGGTTAGCGCTGTCGCCTCACAGCAAGAAGGTCCTGGGTTCGAGTCCCGTGGCCGGCGAGGGCCTTTCTGTGCGGAGTTTGCATGTTCTCCCCGTGTCCGCGTGGGTTTCCTCCGGGTGCTCCGGTTTCCCCCACAGTCCAAAGACATGCAGGTTAGGTTAACTGGTGACTCTAAATTGACCGTAGGTGTGAATGTGAGTGTGAATGGTTGTCTGTGTGTCTATGTGTCGGCCCTGTGATGACCTGGCGACTTGTCCAGGGTGTACCCCGCCTTTCGCCCGTAGTCAGCTGGGATAGGCTCCAGCTTGCCTGCGACACTGTAGGACAGGATAAAGTGGCTAGAGATAATGAGATGAGATTATTATAGCATTTTTCACAAATTGCTACTGTCATTTTGCCGGTTTGTTTATATTCTAAGCAGAAATTATTTTGTCAGACGTTTTGTATAAAGTTTTTATTTATCGAATTTGCAAAAAATAAAAATGCTCTGTTTCTCAAAATCCAGTGAATGTGGATAGAATAAAACAGTTATTCCACTCAATCTCCTCACACATAGCTTATAGCCAACTCGATGCTATGCGGCTCATCGGCTATCAGCTCATGTACAACTCAATTTCGTGAAATAACTGTTAAATATAAGAAATGTGCAAGTATCATTATCAAATGATGGAACATTTGGATAGTCTAGACCAGGGGTTTTCAAAGTGTGGGAGAGTCAGCCCCCCCTCAGAGAGCAAATAAACAACAGCCCCCCCCCCCCCCCCCCCAATTTTTGTTGTTGCTTTACTTAATGTTCCATTCGTATTTAAAAAAAATGGTTGTTGTACACATTTTTTATTTTTTTCTTTTACACATTTTAAACATCTGTGCTTTTTTAAAACCTCTCTTTTTACACATTTTAAACATCTGTGCTTTTTTAAAACATCTTTTTTTTACACATTTTAAACATCTGTGCTTTAAAAAAAAAAACATCTTGTTTTACACATTTTAAACATCTCATAGCATCGTTAGCTAGCACCTCTTGGCAGACAACACACTGTGGCAGTGGAGCATCTTCAGATCCAGTCCATGAAAATCCAAACTTTAAATAATCGTGGTCATACTTCCTTCTTTTTTTTGCTTGGCCCAGACTCTGTCTCCTCACTCACTGTAGCTTTAGGTACTAAAAATCGATCCATTTTGTCTCTGGCAAAGGCTAGCTGAAGTTCGCTAAATGTCTGCAATAGTAACTTATTCTGGTTTATTTTTCCTCACGTTGCGCCCCCCCTAGGGGAGGCGTACCCCACACTTCGAAAAGCCCTGGTCTAGACTATTCTGGGCAACAAAAAAAAAAAAAAAGATAAATGCATGGCTAGCCTTTATAATGACAAAGATAAGAGCTAGTGAAATTACCTTGAAAATAAATTTGGTTTCATCAGGTTAAATCATGACTCCTGTTTCTCTTAATACAAAGGGATGATGATGCATGTGACAAATCAGAGACAATACTAATAAAAGTGAACTTTCTTTCTCGATCAGGTTCTTTACAGCTACATTATAACCTCGGGAATCTGCTCGAACCCTTCACTGTCAATCTGGACCAGCGCAACTTAGCCAACGGACAGCCACACAGCGTCAACATCACAAGAATAGAACGAGAAATCCACGTCCAGGTGAGATTTCTGTTTTTTCATACCTGTACAGTATTTTTGTATTTGCTCTTGCACACACAGTACAGAGTAGTTGTATAACATCTCTGTTGCTTGCTTAGTTTGTATTTTACATTTTCACAATGGTAATTATAAATGGGTAAATTTCCTTCATGTTCCACAAGACCAAGCTGGATCTTATTTACAACTCATTAGCAAGGATCATTAAAGCTGTGTGGCTTGCAGAGAGTTTGAAGCCTCAGGGAAGCTTTTCATTGTGACTCATCTTTCTGAGTCAGTCATTAGTTCCCTCTAATAAAAATGAATAAGCTCAACACTATTCAGAATTGTCAATTTATCCTATGACACCGCCATATCAAGCTCTTTGTTAGCGAGATCCATCGAGATGATTGATTTGATCATTCATTTGTGGAGTCACCACTTTATCCTGGTTGCCATGAATCCAGAGTCTATCTAAGGAACCGTTGGGCTCAAGGAAAGATTGACCTAATACTAATAATAATACTAATAATAATACTAATAATAATAATGCACATATGTGTATGTTTATGCATGTGTGTTATAGCTGGACCACTATCCTTTGGTCAGCTACACCCTGCCTGAAACCTCCGACACTCAGTTCAACTTGGTCAAAACCCTCTTCCTAGGAAAAGTCTTAGGTAAGTGCATTTTCCAGCATTTAAGAACAACATTCTGTCACAGGATTGTCCTCCAGGAACTCTATTATTTCCCAGAATCCTCTACCAATTACCAAACCTTCATTTCTACCAACTCACTCAAGTTCAAAACATTGACTACAACTAATCACATTGACCTGAAGCTCATTGACTACGTTTACATGCACATCCAAATCGAGCTGCTGTCGGTAATCGAGCTGAAGGTCCCAGCAGGGTGCCAGAGAAATCCAATCCTACATGCACACAATGAAATCGGGCTATTGTGTGAGGTGCATTGTGCACCTGAGCCACAGGTGGCGCAACACGCCCCATCGTGTTGGTACACTTCCGGTTGTCGTCATGAAGAAGAGCTATTCAAGAGTGTAAACAAAGTTATCAGTTCCGTGTTCTCCATTGCGCGTTTTTCTCCCGTCCATGAATTTTAATATATTCAACTCCTTAAGCTGAATGAGCATGAACTCTGTCTCCTCACTGCTCCAGAAGTGCACGTTTCTGCTTGCCTGTGGCAGTGGGGGCGTGGTCAAGCGCCGGTCTGTGACAGGAGGGCGGAGCCAGGGAAGGTGAGTGGCAGAATCACTTCACCTGACGGTAATTAACGTGTTTGTGTGTCTTCCCAGTAACCGCGCCCTATTTAAGGAGGCAGAGGGAGAGCAGAGGGGAGAGCTCATCCCGGGACTAGAACACAGCGTGCGCGCGCGCGTGTGTGTTTCTCTCTCAAGAATAAAAGTAGGCTGTTAAACTGAAAAGTCTGACAATAAAAAGCCTATTAGTACCAGAAGCTTTGTCCTGCCGTCCTCTGTGCTCCACCCACACTTCAGAGAGCTCTACATCCACATTTTCTCTTCTTCGTTTGTTCCTCCTATCCTCTTCTGCTGCTCACTACTACTGTTGTCATGCCGACCGAGGCTGTTGTGTTTCCCGCTTGTGGTCTCGTCACTTCTGGAAGTAGCTCGACAACTAGCTCGATAGGGTATACATGCACAAAGTAGCTCGGCAGAAATCGCATAAACTAGGTCGTGTAGCTCGATTCCGAGAAATCAAGTTCGGTTCAATTTCAGCCGAATTAAGGTGTATGCATGGCATTTTGAACTTCGATTTCAGTCGAGCAACGGCAGAAATTCGATTCTCTCTATGTGCATGTAAACGTAGTGAGTTACTAATCACCTCTTCAGCCCAAATACCTCTTTAATCATTTTAAAGCTTACTTAAAAGGTTCCTGAGTTGTCCAATATGAAGCTTGGCTAATCCTTAGTAACTGCCTGGTCAGGATCATGGTGGTTTAATTTAATTTATGCTAGTAGTTTGTTTATAATTTGGGAAATCGAGCCAACTAAATTTGTTGGAAATTTCAACAAACAGTCCTATGCATATCTTTAGTTGAGACCAGTCATGAGGTGGAGTGATGTAGATGAGGTTGAAGAACTGTCAGTCAAGACTCACACATCATGCAGACAGGCCTGGTATTTCTACCTCTGGATTTTTCCAAGTGTTCATATTCAGGTCTACATAGTAAGATTCTGTTTACTGGAAGCAAGGTCATATCCCTAGATTACCTGGAAGGCTTTTATTCTCAATCTCAAATGAATCCCAAAAGTACACCATGCACTCCATTTGTGACTCTCTTTCTGTTTCCTGCAGAAACCGGTCCCATCGACCCAGTGCTGGTAGAGAAGTATAACACTCCTGGCTTTGTAGGCTGCCTGTCCCGAGTGCAGTTTAACAGCATCGCTCCTCTAAAGGCAGCTATTCATTCACGGCCCGCTGTTTCCGTCTCGCATCAGGGCAAATTGGTTGAGTCTAACTGCGGCTCGTCCCCGCTTACTGTCTCGCCGATGTCCACTAACACTGACTCCTGGCACTTGAATGCAGGTACAAAAACAAACAAAAAAACATTGGCTGTGATTTATAGGCTGAAGTGTGTGCAAGCAAACACTTCATAATCCATACACATTCAGTTGAATTTAAGGGTTTGGAGCCACCCCTGCTTAAGATGTTAAGTGTTCCCAAATTTTGGCTTTACACTCTAGTTGGATTGTGAAGATTGAAGTGTTATTAACACACAGGATGGTTCCTGTAGGTCCTGATTTCCCATTCAATGAGGAGAGAGTTGTACCAGACGGGGTGAACAGGAATTCAGCAGTAATTGGTGGTAAGAAGTTTCCAGACTCTATCGCTTAAGGCTATTTGAGCTTCTCATACTGTATCTGCATAATTTCTCACTCATTTCTCTTCAGCAGTATTATTTAAAATATCTGAGAAGGTCTTCATAGTCTCTCTTCTTGATTCAGGCACCATTGCTGTGGTGATCTTCACCATCTTGTGCATTCTGGTGTTCCTGATTCGCTACATGTTCCGCCACAAGGGAACGTACCACACCAATGAGTCCAAAGGAGAAGAACGGTTTGAATCAGCTGATACAGCCATCATTAGCGCTGAGCCCAATTTCACAGAGACTATCGAAGAAAACAAGAAGGAGTGGTTCATCTAAAACATCTCTGATGAAGGACATACAAACTATTTGAGACTGTCACTGAGGATCGGGAACAAGCGAAACCCCTTCCTTTGCAACTCTTTTTATTTGTTCTCCTTTCTTTTACTTGCACCCTTCCTTTCTCTGTGTGTTCCTTTGTTCCTCTTTCTCTGTCTATCTCTGTCTGCCAGTGGACCATCAAGGCAGCTTCGGTGAGTGTTTTGAGGGTTCATGGTTCTCTTCAATTCTGGAAGCTCCTGAAGCTGCGTGGTCATAAAGGAGCTGATGGATGTGAATGAGAATGAGGACTATGGTGATTTGGTGGACTCAGGCCTGGCTTTCTCTGCTCCTGTGCTCAAGAGGAGAATATGAAGACCAAGTCAAGAAGAGATGACACTGGGAAAGAATCTCCTCTGTGCAGGAAGTGCAGACTCAAAGTCTCCAAAGCTCATTATGGATTACAGTAGCTCTACTGTCAAGGAGACCATGTCATAGGTTAGGAATTTAACATCCAAGACCTTGCATTTGCCTGAGTCATTTGTAGAGCTGGAACCTTCAAGGTCACGATAATCCACTGGACAATCAAGAAACACTGAGAGTATAAAGAAATCAACACGTTTATCAATATTGGCCAGATGATGAACTTCACAGTGAGATCATCATGGCATAACCCTGACTTGTTTGGTTTGAGTGTTTTGTCCCAGCACTTGTCCCAGAGTGCTGTTTCATAAAAATGCTGTGCATTTGTTAAACACGATATCTTTACAATATGGTTCTTTTGTGTTCTTTTGTAATGAGCATGTAAAATGCTATAATGGTACAGGTATGCAACGGTATGATGATGTACTCTATGTCTATAATTATTGTATTGGTCCAGACTGTAATTTGTAGACAAATCTTGCTGTTTATTTCAATAAACTCATAATTAAAATTACTTAATTGGATCAAGACTTACTGCTGAGCAGCGCCTGCGAAACAAAATCAGGAGGAGTCCAGAGAAGGCAAGACGTTCAGTCAAACCACACCTGTCTCCTACATCCAGATCAACTCATGGACCAGAACTAACACTTAGACACTGTGGAAAGATACAGAACACACTCAGGAAAACGGGGATAAATTGTCAGAATGTTTGCCATTCAACAAAAGTTAAAACTTTTTTAGTCCTTATTCACAACTAACTTCCATTGAAATACCAATTACCTTGTTTGAGTGACCAATGACTTAAAGTTACTATTTGACAGATGTTCTATTCATTTCATCTTTTTTAGTGGTTTTGTAACACTGGGGGAGCATGTTCTCTGCCCCTTTTAGCTCCATAGAGCTATTATTGCACCTTATGGTCAAAAATGGGAAATGTATAATACATAAGCCCTAATAGAAGCCCATTGGGGCGGAAATCTCGCTGCCCCGTGTTCACACTTTGAACATTTTAAATTAAACAGAAATAGCAATGCTAAGGCCAGTTAATGACAGGGTTGCCAAATTGAAACAGAACACACTACCAAGTAGACTTCAAGAACTTGTTTTATAGTACATCTAAGTTTTAAAAAAGGCAAAGTGCAGACAGTGCATCTATGTACACTATAAGCATACATTGCTCAGACTGGGTGAGAAAAGGAGATTACCGTACATCTGAAATGTGTGTGTACTATCATGACCTTGTTTCTCATTCAAAGGCTGAGAAAAATGTGTCTATCTTTTCAAGTGCTTGATTTTTTTTTTTCGGAGGCGGCACGGTGGTGTAGTGGTTAGCGCTGTCGCCTCACAGCAAGAAGGTCCGGGTTCGAGCCCCGTGGCTGACGAGGGCCTTTCTGTGCGTAGTTTGCATGTTCTCCCCGTGTCCGTGTGGGTTTCCTCCGGGTGCTCCGGTTTCCCCCACAATCCAAAGACATGCAGGTTAGGTTAACTGGTGACTCTAAATTGACCGTAGGTGTGAATGTGAGTGTGAATGGTTGTCTATGTGTCAGCCCTGTGATGACCTGGCGACTTGTCCAGGGTGTACCCCGCCTTTCACCCGTAGTCAGCTGGGCTAGGCTCCAGCTTGCCTGCGACCCCGTAGAACAGGATAAAGCAGCTAGAGATAATGAGATGAGATGATTGTTTTCGGCCACAGCATTGAATACAGTTGAACATAGGTTTGTCTAAAACTGCCCCAAATTATCTCCTAGAGTGTAGGAATATATATTCTCGACTCTTAAATGCCTATTATAGGGTTACTTAAAAAAGTCCCTTGATTGCATTTTAGCATGACAGATAGTAGCTAGCATAAGTCAAGTTGGATAGTCTCTCATCTTAATGTCATTATATAAAGTTTAAATCTATGGTAATGAGCTGCTGCTATAAACTGTGCTATTTTTTGTCGGTGGTGTGATACACACAAGCATGCACCTTTTGTACCTTTAGTGTGTGTGTATATATATATATATATATATATATATATATATACAGGGTGCGATTTGTCAAAAAACCAGAAGGGGGGATTTTTTTTTTTTAATCATGAAATGTCACAAAATTAAGGTAACAATAGGCTAACAGCTCAATAACATCCGATGATATCAAATGAATAACACTAAATGAAAACGAACACTAAACCAGAGATAGTAAATTCATCTTCCTATCTCTCTGACTAAATACACGAACACTAACACACAACAAAGTTCGCATTGCTTGTCGCGTTGCTGTGATGTTTCTCTCCCTCCGGATTAAATGGACAGTGACTCGAAAATCACTAAAATACATGAATACTAAATGAACAGTTTGCTCTGATGGCGCAGTTCATGTGGCCTTTTCTGCTTTCCCGTCGGTGCGCTATCCGCCGTGTTTCGCCCTTCTTTAATCCACATTTCTGCGAATTTCTCAGCAGGGAAGGAACGCACGTCTGGCCCATTGACAGCGAGGAAAAGAAGGCTGTCAGTGTGGATACATTCATTCTGTTGCGCTCATCAATAAGGATGTGATTCATGGCGCTAAATCCATGTTCACACTCTGGATATTGTTATTATCTACAATGTATCTATTTGCTGGGGACGTTCGTGAACATCAAAGCTGCCACTTCGGGTCATTTTGAAAGTGAGTGCAATGTAGACCATAGAAAACTGTGTCACAACATGCCTGTCATGTCAACTTTTTTTTTTTTTGGTTTGTTTGTTTTATTGACGGGGTTGTCCCTGAGGATTTTTTTTCAGCAGAGATAAAAACCAGAGGGGGGGATGATCCCCACCATCCCCCCCAGCAAATCACACCCAGTATATATATATCTCATCTCATCTCATTATCTCAAGCCGCTTTATCCTTCTACAGGGTTGCAGGCAAGCTGGAGCCCATCCCAGCTGACTACGGGCGAAAGGTGGGGTACACCCTGGACAAGTCGCCAGGTCATCACAGGGCTGACACATAGACACAGACAACCATTCACACTCACATTCACACCTACGGTCAATTTAGAGTCACCAGTTAACCTAACCTGCATGTCTTTGGGCTGTGGGGGAAACCGGAGCACCCGGAGGTAACCCACGCGGACACGGGGAGAACATGCAAACTCCACACAGAAAGGCCCTCGCCGGCCCCGGGGCTCGAACCCAGGACCTTCTTGCTGTGAGGCGACAGTGCTAACCACTACACCACCGTGCCACCTAATTGCAATATGAATTTGACTAAACACTGTATGAAGCAAAACCTCAACTCGCTAATTACAGTGTCCTTGTCTAGGAGCTTTCAGGCCAACATAAAATATTTGCATGAAAAAGGTTTAGCACACACGTAATTACTACACAAGTTATTCCAGAAGATTGCTGTGGCATTGTGGTTTTCTGTGGTTTCATCAGACTTGTTCATATTCCCATCAATAGATATACAACAAACTAATGTGCATTGTATATATAATTTTGATATTATATATATATATATATATATATATATATATATATATATATATATATATATATATACAGTATGCAGGGTATCCCAAAACTGATCAGCCATAACAATACAACTACCCAACTACCTGCCTTATATAGTGTAGATCACCCTTATGCCACAAAAACAGCTCTGACCCTGTATTGTGGTATCTAGCACCAAGAGGTTAGCAGCAGATCCTTTAAATCCTGTAAGGTGGGAACTCCATGGATCAGACTTGTTTGTCCTCACAGATGCCGATCTGGGGAATTTGGAGGCCAAGTCAACAACTGGAACTCTGTCATGTTCATCAAACTATTCCTGAACAATTATTGCAGTGTGACAGGGAGCACTGTCCTGCTGAAAGAGATCACTGCCATTAGGGAATGCCGTTGCCATGAAGGGGTGTACTTTATCTTCAGCAATGTTTAGCTAGGTGGTATGTGTCAAAGTAACATTCTCATGAAGGCTAGGACCCAAAGTTTCTGAGTAGAACATTGCCCAGAGCATCAAACTGCTTCTGCTGGCTTGCCGTCTTCCCATAGTGCATCCTGGTGCCATTTTTTGCCCAAGTAAGTGATGCATACGCACCTAGTCACATGATGTAAAAGAAAATGTGATTCATTAGACCAGGCTACCTTCCATTGCTCCATGGTCCAGTTCTGATGCTGATGTGCCCAGCTTAGGCACATTTGGCAGTAGACAGGGTCAGCATGGGCACTCTGACTGCTGTGGCTGTGCAGCCTCATATGCAGCAAGCTGTGATTCACTGTGTATTCTGACACCTTTCTATCAATGGCAGTATTATTTTTGTGCTACAGTAGCTCTTCTGTGGGATTGGACAAAGCGGGATAGCCTTCACTCCCCATACACCTTGGTTGTCCATGACCCTGTTGCTGGTTCACCAGTTGACCTTCATTGGACCACTTTTGTTAGGTACTAACTACTGCATACCAGGAACACTCCACAAAACCTGCCATTTTGGAGAGTTCTGGCTGAGTTGTCTCATCAATTTGGCCCTTGTCAAAGTCACTCAGATCCTTATGCTTGCCCATTTTTCCTGCTTTCAACACATCAACTTTGAGAACTTCCATCCATCCATCATCCATAACAGCTTATCCTGTACAGGGTCATGGACAAGCTGGAGCCTATCCCAGCTGATTATGGGTGAGAGGCGGGGTACACCCTGAACAAGTTGCCAGGTCATTGCAGGGCTGAAACATAAAGACAAACAACCATTCACACTCTGAATTTAGAGCCAACAATTAACCTAACCTGCATGTGTTTTGGGGAAGACGAGAATATCCAGAGGAAACCCACGCAGACACAGGGAGAACCTGCAAACTCCACACAGAAAGGCTGCCATTGGCTGCTGGGCTTGAACACAGGACCTTCTTGCTATGAGGCAACAGTGCTAACCACTACACCACCATGCTGCCCTTTTGAGAACTTGCTTCTAATATATTTCATTCCTTGACATGTGCCAGTGTAACGAAATAACCAATGCTATTCACTTCACCTGTCAATGAGTTCAGTGTTATGGCTGATGTATGCCTGTATATATGTACAGTATGTATGCAAAGCAGCAATGGTCTGGCCTGACAGGCAGATGAGAGGATAACAGATTGGTCTTGAGGCATCACCCACAGAGGACATGAAAAGACATGCTGACATCTTACAGCTACATCCACAAGCCAAGTCACATTCAAGCAGCAGTCAGTTTCTCAGGGAGTTTATGAAGAGAGAAAAGAGTAGACAGATGTATGCAGGGATCACAGCACTACACAAATTTATGGAGGCAGATGGTCTTAGGATAGCTCAATCTAACCATCTATCTGTGGAACAGTTTCAGCTCGAATTGCGATCAGTTATTCTGGGATAAATAAAGTTCTAATAAATTAGGTAGTTACATTTTATGTCATGGTCATAGAAACTGGTCCTATTATGGCAGCTATAGACAATCTCTCCCTCACCAGATCGGAAACAAACATGCTATATGAAACACAGTTGAACAAAAGTACATCTAAAACTGCTTGAGCTACTAATCAGTATTCTGGATAACCATATTTTATCAACCCTCAACTGACTATTATGGAGTTACTTTAAAAATTTACTAGATACTGTAGTAGCCTATAGCATGATGCATCTAGACTTGTTTGAGGCTATGTCGTTATTAATGTCATCCTGCCCAACCATAATCTTTGGTCACAAGCAGGTGTGGATTCACCCTTGCAGCTGGAATTACTGTCAGAGCTGTTCAGTCAGAGCCATGCAGTTTGCCCTGTGACATAAAAAAAAAAAAAACTGGAACGTGTACAGACATGATGAATGACTCTTATTTGCTTGGTGACAGAGTTGTTTGTAAAATGATGAAGAGGACAGAATATAGAGTGATGCAACAATCTAACCTCATTTAAAACCCAAAAAATGTGTTTTCACATTTTTGTAAGTACAATAATCTGTGTAACTCTGCATCACTGCTTGCACTACATCATAGGTTCTACATTATACTACATGCTGTATACATAATTATTTTCTCTGTTTGAAAAATTACACATTTTTTAATGCCATTTTTTGAATGGGGCGGCACGGTGGTGTAGTGGTTAGCGCTGTCGCCTCACAGCAAGAAGGTCCGGGTTCGAGCCCCGTGGCCGGCGAGGGCCTTTCTGTGTGGAGTTTGCATGTTCTCCCCGTGTCCGCGTGGGTTTCCTCCGGGTGCTCCGGTTTCCCCCACAGTCCAAAGACATGCAGGTTAGGTTAACTGGTGACTCTAAATTGACCGTAGGTGTGAATGTGAGTGTGAATGGTTGTCTGTGTCTATGTGTCAGCCCTGTGATGACCTGGCGACTTGTCCAGGGTGTACCCCGCCTTTCGCCCGTAGTCAGCTGGGATAGGCTCCAGCTTGCCGGCGACCCTGTAGAACAGGATAAAGCGGCTACAGATAATGAGATGAGAGATGAGATTTTTTGAATGGCAATGAGTCAGCTGAAATACTTGACTCTTAGAGGTGAGCTGAACCAAATAATATGACTCACTCTAAAGAATCAGTATTCCCATGATTAGTGTATGTGTCTGTTTTTTTTTCTGAGTACTTCTCATTTCTTAATTTTCTTTCCTTTACTTCTTTCTTACCTTCTCCCTGAGGCAAGGAAAAGGTTCAAAGAAAGGACACCAAGACAGGAGAAATCAAGGACAAACTTTATTCAGACAGCCTTGCTTCATTAAGTGAATTGGTTTTAGCCTAAACAAGATTCAACTCTTCACTTGACATCTCAAGTGAAGAGTTGAAGAGACTCAACTTGACTCAACATGGAATTTCAATCACACACATGGAAGACACATTTTCACAATCCAACTGGTGTGTGTTTATATGAATATTCTAATGGTTAGGGTTTATGGTATGCAGCATCCATAACATTAAAGGGAGGCGGTGGCGGTGGCTGGAGAGATATTGCACTTTATATTGCACATTGTCCGGTATTGCTTATTGTTAGGTTAGGTTACTGCTCCTTCCCATCCTCTGTCCTCCTGTTACCCCTCCTCCCCCCCCAGAGAGGAGTTGTACAGTCTGATGGCGTGAGGGACAAAGGAGTTTTTAAGTCTGTTCTTCCTGCACTTGGGAAGGAGCATTCTGTCACTGAACAGGCTCCTCTGGTTGCTGATGACGGTGTGCAGAGGGTGACTGGCATTGTCCATGATGTTCAATAGTTTGTCCATAGACCTCTTCTCTGCCACCATCACCAGAGAGTCCAGCTTCATGCTGACCACAAAGCCGGCCCACCTGATCAGTTTGTCCAGCCTGGATGTGTCCTTCTTGGATGTGCTGCCCCCCCCAGCACACCACGGTGTAAAATAGGACACTGGCGACCACAGACTGATAGAACATCCACAGGAGTTTCCTGCAGATGTTAAAGGACCGCAGCCTCCTAAGGAAGTATAGCCTGCTCTGTCCCTTCCTGTATAAGTGTTTGGTGTTGCAAGTCCAGTCCAGCTTGCTGTCCAGCCACAGCCCGAGGTACTTGTAGGAATCCACAGCCTCCACCTTGACTCCCTCGATCAGAACTGGTCGTGACCTCCCAAAGTCAGTGACCAGCTCCTTGGTCTTCGAGGTGTTGAACTGCAGATGGTTCCTGTTGCACCACACAGCAAAGTCCCTCACCAGGCTCCTATACTCCTCCTCTCTGTCATCACAGATACACCCAACAATGGCTGTGTCATCGGCAAACTTCTGAATGTGACACAGCTCTGAGTTGTAGCAGAAGTCCGCAGTGTACAGGGTGAAGAGAAGAGGGGCCAGCACTGTGCCCTGGGGTGCTCCGGTGCTGCTAATCACAGTGTCAGACGTGATGTCCTTCAGCCTGATGTACTGCGGCCTGTCAGTGAGGTAGCTGGAGATCCAGGTGACCAGGCAGGGGTCCACTCGCACCCTGTTCAGTTTGTCCTGAAGCAATAGGGGCTGGATGGTGTTGAAGGCACTCGAGAAGTCCAAGAAGAGGATCCTCACTGTGCCATTTCCCTTATCCAGATGCGAGTGGGCTCGGTGTAGCAGGTAGAGGATGGTGTCTTCCACACCGACACCTGCCTGGTACACAAACTGCAGACAGTCCTGGGCATGTTGTACCTGGGGTCTGAGGAGGCTGAGGAAGAGCCGCTCCAACGTCTTCATCAGATGTGAAGTGAGTGCCACCGGTCGGAAGTCGTTCAGCTCGCTGGGCCAATTGTTTTTGGGAACTGGAAAGATACATGATGTCTTCCAGAGGGTGGGCACTCTCTCCAGCTGCAGGCTAAGGTTGAAGATGCATTGGAGTGGTTCACCCAGTTCAGTAGCACAGGTCTTCAGTAGTCGGGGACACACCTTGTCCGGGCCTGCTGCTTTCCTGGGGTGAAGCTTCCTCAGTTGACCTCTGACCTGGTCTGCAGTAATGCATGGAGGGGTCTGTGTTGAGGTGGGGGAGGAGGGGGCTGCTGTGATGACTGGGGGGAGGTGTGTTGAGGGAAGAAGGAGATTGAAAAAGTAATTCAACTCATTCGCCCTCTCCACTGTCCCCTCAACGACTCTGGTCTTTGTACTGTGGCCTGTGATGGTTTTCACACCTTCCCAGATCTCCCTCATGCTGTTCTCCTTCAGCTTCTGCTCCACCTTTCTCCTGTAGCTGTCCTTAGCTTCCCTTACACAGCGTTTTACCTCCTGCTGTACTGCTTTCATTCCCTCCCTATCCCTGCTCCTGAAGGCAGCCTTCTTCCTGTTGAGGACAGCTTTGACTTCCTGTGTTACCCATGGCTTGTTATTAGGGTAACACCGTACAGTCTTAGCGGGGGAGACCACGTCTGCACAGAAGTTAAGGTAATCCGTCAGACAGTGTGTCAGCCCCTCTATGTCCTCACAGTGTGGACTAAGCAGCAAATCCCAGTCTGTGATGTCATAACATGCTATATATACAAAAAACTTAATCATAATTATTTTATCCACATTCACTGGATATGAATAATCACACACTCTGATTGGCTACTCTACCACTAGGCTATCAGCTCATATTGCTAGGTTTCAGTCACATGACTTTTCTTAGCAGTTTTAGTGGAAGTGAAATGGCTGGTGGTCTAAACGGCTGCCATAGTGCAAACAACTAGTGATAACTTATCAGAGTATGCTTGTAATCTAGAAGCCACTGCTCGCTTTAGATATATTCAGAAGATTGCTATGTGCAATGGAATCGACCCCTGCAGTCTGGGAAGGAAGGATTTGTCATACAATCTCGAAAACTACCCTTCAGTCGAGTTCCCGGACATCTCAAACTATCTGGTGTTGCAGACGTCCTTCTACACCGCAAAACAGATGGAAGCGTGGAAGAGTATGGAACCTTACAACTTTTTTGTATGTGGCTGGGTAAAGGACCAAGTTGCTGCTGAATGAATCCTGTATTGTTTTTGACCGTGTAAGTATGTTTTTTTAAGCTTTTTGCTCATGTCTTTACAATGAAGTATTGCAAGTTGAAGTGTAAACAAACAACAGTTGGCTTGATTCTCACTTGTGTTGGCTCTTATCTCTCAGTTAAATCATTTACAAAGATCATCAGAAACCCCTTTAAAGACCTTGATCTTAGTTAAACAAGATGGAGAAGTGATCACGCCGCATTGTAACTGTATGGCTGGGTAAGAATTTTGTCATGACCTTCATGCATATGGACTTTGTGAGGAGTGAGGAATAAACAAAGAAACAGCTGGGGACTTTAGCGCTTCATGACTAAAAAAAGCACCATAAAATAATGACACATGGCAAGAAAAGTAATTGGAAAACACTAAGGCCATAGCTGAGAGGGCAATACAAACCTTTCACCAAGTGATCACTGCAAACTCGAGCATGTTTCGACTCGGCTCCCTTCGATTTCAGTGAGAGGTTCAAAAGCCACTGTAGCGCGGATAATGTGTGGGTGGAGCACAGAGGACGGCAGGACAACGTTTAGATGCAGAGACGGCTTATTTATTTTCCCAAACTTTTCAGTCTCAACAGCGTAAGCCAACACACACACATAAACACACTCTGCATCCGATCCCGGGTTGCGCTCCTTCTGCTCTCTCTCAGCCTCCTTAAATAGTGAGCGGTTACTGGGAAAACACACACACAAACAGGTTAATTATCCTCAGGTGTCGCGATTCTGCCACTCACCTTCCCCGGCTCCACCCTCCTGTCACAGACTGGCGCTTGACCACGCCCCCGCTGCCACATACCCCCACCGCCCGACTCAGGCCGGGCGCTCGTTCGGCCCGCAGCCGACTCCCCCCCCCCCTGACGGGAGAGGAAGTCCGCCACGACCATCTGCGCCCCCGGCCTGTGGACCACCTTGAAGTTGAAGGGTTGGAGTGCCAGATACCAACGGGTGATCCGCGCGTTGGCATCCTTCATGCGGTGGAGCCACTGGAGGGGCGCGTGGTCCGAACAGAGAGTGAAAGAGCGCCCCAGCAGGTAGTAACGGAGGGCGAGGACCGCCCACTTAATCGCCAGGCACTCTTTTTCAATTGTGCTGTAGCGCCCCTCACGCACTGACAGCTTCCGGCTGATGTACAGGACCGGGCGGTCCTCCCCCTCCACCTGCTGGGACAAAATGGCCCCCAGCCCTCTGTCCGACGCATCGGTCTGCAACACAAAAGGGAGAGAGAAGTCAGGGGAGTGTAAAAGTGGCCCCCCACACAGTGCAGCCTTTACCTCAGAGAAAGCCCGCTGGCACTGCTCCATCCACTGGACCGGATCTGGCGCCCCCTTTTTAGTGAGGTCAGTCAGCGGGCTGGTGACGTCCGAATAATTAGGTATAAACCTACGATAGTAGCCCGCCAGCCCCAGGAACTGCCTCACCCCCTTTTTGGTCTTGGGCCTCGGGCAGGCCGCAATCGCTGCTGTCTTATTAATTTGGGGACGCACCTGCCCGTTGCCCAAGTGGAAGCCCAGATACCGTACTTCCACCCGCCCAATCGCACACTTCTTCGGGTTGGCAGTGAGTCCCGCCCGCCTCAGCAACCTAAGGACGGCCCTCAGGTGTTGTAGGTGCCGCTGCCAATCATTACTATAAATGATGATATCATCTAGGTAAGCGGCCGCATAGGTGGCGTGGGGCTGGAGGACCCGGTCCATCAGCCGCTGAAACGTAGCGGGCGCCCCAAACAGCCCAAAAGGAAGTGTGATGAACTGGTGTAAGCCGAACGGTGTGGAAAAGGCCGTTTTTTCCCGGGATAATGGAGTCAAGGGGATCTGCCAATATCCCTTCGTCAAATCCAGTGTCGAGTAAAAGCGAGCCGTGCCTAGTCGATCGAGCAGCTCATCAATACGAGGCATTGGGTACGCGTCAAATTTAGACACCGCGTTGACTTTCCTATAGTCCACACAGAACCGGACCGAGCCGTCAGCCTTGGGAACCAAGACCACCGGGCTGCTCCAGTCACTGTGGGACTCCTCGATGATGCCCATTTCGAGCATGGCCTGAAGTTCTTCCCGAACCACCTTTTTTTTGTGTTCGGGTAATCTATAAGGACGGCTCCGCACTACCACCCCCGGGGGCGTCTCTATGTGGTGTTCTATGAGGTTAGTGCGACCGGGCAGGGGCGAGAACACATCTGAAAACTCGGCCTGCAACTGGGCGACCTCCGTGAGTTGGGTCGGGGAGAGGTGGTCTCCACAGGGGACCGGAGAGGTACGTGATGCCAATGACCCTTTTTGGACCTCCGGCCCCAGCTCCGCCTTCTCCGGAACTACCAACACCAACGCCACGGGGACCTCCTCGTTCCAGCAGATTGAGGTGGTAGATCTGTAGCGCCCCCTCCCTGTCCGTTCGCCTAACCTCATAGTCGACGTCCCCGACTCGCCGTGTGACCTCAAAGGGTCCTTGCCACTTGGCGATTAATTTGGAGCTCGACGTGGGCAACAGGACGAGTACCTTATCTCCCAGAGTGAACTCTCTAAGGCGCGTGCCCTTGTTGTACAGGCGGGCTTGCCGTTCCTGGGCCTGGCGCAAATTCTCCTGAGTTAGGTGGGTGAGCGTGTGGAGTTTTGCGCGCAGATCCATAACGTACTGAATTTCGTTTTTGCTCGGTGAAGGTCCCTCCTCCCAGTTTTCCCGCAGTACATCTAAGATGCCGCGCGGCTTACGCCCATATAATAATTCAAACGGGGAGAACCCCGTGGAGGCTTGGGGGACCTCTCGCACTGCAAACAACAAGGGTTCGAGCCACTTATCCCAGTTACGTGCGTCCTCACTTACAAATTTTTTGATAATATTCTTGAGGGTGCGGTTGAACCGTTCAACTAAACTGTCCGTCTGTGGGTGATAAATGCTGGTGCAGATCGGCTTAATACCCAGTAGCCCATACAGTTCGCTCAGTGTTCGTGACATAAACGAGGTGCCTTGGTCAGTCAGAATCTCTTTCGGGATTCCAACCCGGGAGATGACGTGGAAGAGGGCCTCCGCAATACTGCGTGCTGAGATATTGCGAAGAGGCACCACTTCCGGGTATCGCGTTGCATAGTCCACCAGAACCAATATAAAGCAGTACCCTCGTGTTGACCGATCTAATGGCCCGACGAGATCCATTCCAATTTTTTCGAACAGGGTCTCAATTAAATGGTAGGGGGCGCAAGGGCGCTTTTGGAATGGCCGCTGGATTTACTAACTGGCATTCGCGGCACGCTGTACACCACTTACGGACGTCGCCGCGAATCCCCGGCCAATAGGATCGGGCCATTATCCGGGTGAGTGTCTTATCCTGCCCGAGGTGTCCAGCCATGGGATTAAAGTGAGCCGCCTGAAATACCAACTCCCAGCGGCTCTTTGGAATTAGCAATTGGGTGACTCGCTCTTTCGTCTGAGTGTCCTGCGTCACTCGGTATAACCTATCCTTCAAAATGGAAAAATAGGGGAAGGACGGGGTGGCGCCCGGCTGGAGCGTCTGACCATCGATTACTCTCACTTGGTCAAACGCCTGTCGCAGAGTCTCGTCTCGTGATTGTTCCAGTGGGAAATCCACGAGGGATTCCCCAATAGAAAGAGGAGGGGCCGGTGGCTCCTCACTCTGTCGCGGAGATGACGTAGACGGCTCTGTGACCGCAGCTCCAGCCAAAGCGACACCGGGACCCTCCCCTGTTAACTGGCAGGACCCACTCTTTATTAGGCGTGCCATTAAACCCCGAAATCCCGGCCAATCAGTCCCCAAGATCAAACAGTGGGTAAGGCGAGGATTAACCGCCGCCTTCACTATCGATTTCTCCCCTCTGAAATGTATGTGGACCGACACCAATGGGTAGCTGTGAATATCCCCGTGCACACACAACACCTTCACCCCTTGTGCTCCCCCCAATGCCTCGTCTTGCACCAGGCTTTGGCGGATCGAGGTCTGATTGCAACCTGAATCCACCAACGCCTGATACGTAGCCCCTTGTACACTTACCGGTATGCGATACGCTCCGGCCCGATCGAGGGCAGCCTCTGGCGTGTCGGGGATCCGCACCACCGCCCCCACTTCCATCGCTGCACACTGTTGCTGCAGGTGGCCCGGTTCCCCGCAGCGCCAGCAAACCGGCCTGGGCCTTCCCTCTGCAGCTGTGTTCTGGGGCTCACTCACCTGAGGGGGGGGAGAGACAGACACAGAAGGGAGAAACGGGAGGGCACAACGGGTGCGGCGGGCCGGCTGGGGTGGAGCCGGCCCCCGCCTCCGCGGTGGGGGAATGGGGCGAGGACGGGACACGGGAGGAGAGGGGGGAGAAAGAGAGAGAGAAGAGGAGAGAGAAGATGCTGTCGTCCACTGTCCTGCTGCCGGAACAGCCGCCAGATGATCCTCCGCCAGTCCCACGGCCTGATCCAGCGACGCCGGGCGGTGGCAATGGACCCACTCCGCGGTTCCAGCTGGTAAGCGGGCGATGAACTGTTCCAGCGCCACCTGGTCGATGATTCCCTCGGCGTCGCGATCTTCGGCCCTCAGCCACCGCCAGCAGGCGTCCCGGAGCTGCTGGCCGAACGCGAACGGGCTGCCGACTTCCTCCATCCGCAGCGCGTGGAAGCGCTGGTGCTGTTGCTCCGGCGTGCGCCCCACGCGCTGGAGGACAGCCCGGTGAAGGTCGGCGTAGGCCAGCCTGCGATCGGCGGGGAGCTGTAGTGCGGCCAGCTGCACCTCTCCCATCAGGAGGGGGAGGAGGCGCGCCGCGCGCTGCTCCATCGGCCACCCCGAGGCTTCGCCGACCTGCTCGAACAATGTGATGAAAGCCTCGGGGTTGTCCTGCGGGCCCATCTTGGTCACGGTGAGGGGAGATGGGCCCGCGGCCGGGGCGCTGGTGGACCCCACCGACGCGAGGAGACGCCGGAACGCCTCTCGATCTTCCTGCTGGGCCAGCACCAGGGCTTCGAAGCGGCGCTCCTGCTCCTTTCGGAGCGTGACAAGTGCCTGGTGCTGGCTCTGCT
The DNA here is from genome assembly GCF_027579695.1 of Neoarius graeffei. NCBI lineage: Eukaryota > Metazoa > Chordata > Actinopteri > Siluriformes > Ariidae > Neoarius > Neoarius graeffei. Next base: position 26,341,098 of record NC_083587.1, read on the forward strand.
GAGCCGTGGTGAGGGCGTGGACCAAGTCCGCGAACGGGGAGGATTCCATGGGGCTGCTGTGTTGGTGCTCCACCTTTTTCCCGGGTTTCAGCACCACTGTAGCGCGGATATTGTGTGGGTGGAGCACAGAGGACGGCAGGACAACGTTTAGATGCAGAGACGGCTTATTTATTTTCCCAAACTTTTCAGTCTCAACAGCGTAAGCCAACACACACACACACATAAACACACTCTGCATCCGATCCCGGGTTGCGCTCCTTCTGCTCTCTCTCAGCCTCCTTAAATAGGGAGCGGTTACTGGGAAAACACGCACACAAACAGGTTAATTATCCTCAGGTGTCGCGATTCTGCCACTCACCTTCCCCGGCTCCACCCTCCTGTCACAGACCGGCGCTTGACCACGCCCCCGCTGCCACAGCCACCTTTCTCTATGTCTTTTTGTGAAATCCTGTGTTCGTTCACACTTTTTTATTAGTTCACGGGCAATCCTGAAGAAATTTTTATCAGTTTTACAGTTTGATCAATTCAAACAACCTAAAACAACACAAGTGTGAGGCATTTTTCATGCAAGTGATGCACCTTCTCAGTAGAAATGCTTTGTCAGCTGAGCTTTGGTAGACCACCAGCTAAGGTTTTGTATAACTAATGAGGTGGACGTGACATCATGTGAAACCCAGCAATACCGTGAGTAGTGAAGGACAAAATGACAGAGCGTGTTGCTGAATCAACCGAGGATGAAATAAAAACTCTATCTGAAAACAAAATCCCCAAAAATGTTCTCAAGTATTTAAAAGAAGCAGAAATAGCCAAGGGGGCGGCACGGTGGTGTAGTGGTTAGCGCTGTCGCCTCACAGCAAGAAGGTCTGGGTTCGAGCCCCGTGGCTGGCGAGGGCCTTTCTGTGCGGAGTTTGCATGTTCTCCCCGTGTCCGCGTGGGTTTCCTCCGGGTGCTCCAGTTTCCCCCACAGTCCAAAGACATGCAGGTTAGATTAACTGGTGACTCTAAATTGACCGTAAGTGTGAATGTGAGTGTGAATGGTTGTCTGTGTCTATGTGTCAGCCTTGTGATGACCTGGCAACTTGTCCAGGGTGTACCCCGCCTTTCGCCCGTAGTCAGCTGGGATAGGCTCCAGCTTGCCTGCGACCCTGTAGAACAGGATAAAGCGGCTAGAGATAATGAGATGAGATGAGAAATAGCCAAAAGAAGATAGTCTGCCCCCCCCATATCACCTGTTCCACACTCCAGCCCAGTCAGTGGTGGTAATGGACCTTTAAGTTGGTTTGCCAACCGCCAAAAAAACCCTGAAGAAGAAGAAAAAACCCCAAAATGCAAAAAAGCAACAAAATATGGAATAAAAAGTATTTGATGGTAAGAACATATCTTTTTTTATTTTTCAAGAATTATTGTTATAGCATTTTTCACAAATTGCTACTGTCATTTTGCTGGTTTGTTTACATTCTATGCAGAAATTATTTTGTTGGACATTTTGTATAAAGTTTTTATTTATAGAATTTGCAAAAACTAAAAATGCATTGTGTCTCAAAATCAGTGAATGTGGCTAGAATAAAACAATTATTCCACTCAAACTCGTCGTACATGGCTTATAGCCAACTCGGTGCTATGCGCCTCATCAGCTATCAGCTCATGTACAACTCAATTTCGTGAAATAACTGTTAAATGTATGGAGTTGTTATCAGAGACTCTGAGAGAGTGCAAATTGATATATGCTGGGCATTGCTTCAGAGCTAAGCAAGAACTTGGTAATGAATTGCGTCTATGGATCCCCCAGACATGGCCATCTTTGTGTGGGTCATCCATCGACAACATATATTGATGAACTCTGTTCAGACACTGGGTGCGAACCAACCAATCTCCCAGCAATGATGATGGATCGTGCTGGATGGAGTTGGACGGGTCAAGTTTATCCGAGTTCGCTCAACCAATGATGATGATGATGAAGATGATGATGATATGGAATTGTGAACGAGCACTTTATGAAGCTTTACCTTTGTTGAATGGCTTACATGCAGTACATGAACAAGCTGCCTCTTGTAAACTGCCTTAAATATTCTCATTCTCCACTTCACACTTCCAGAATGGATTTTTTTCCCCTCACATCTCTGAAAGGCCTCACTGATGTGAAGCTCAGTACGGTGGAATCAGGATGTTTTAATGTGACAACATTAAACAGCTTTGAGCTTATTTACCTTTATCAGAGAGTTAATGGCTGACTCCGAAAGCTTCCCTGAGGCTCCAAAATCTTTGCAAGCCACACAGCCTTAATTATCCCTGCTAATGAGTCGTAAATAAGCTTCAGCTCTGACCTTTGGGAGCATGATTTTGGCAAACTTCATGGAATTCATTTTGTGGAATTTGAACTCACAGCCTTCTGGTGCTGAATCATGAGTCACCTCACTGAAGGAATTCCTTTGAGAATAAAGGATGAATCTGAGTGCAAAGCATGCAGTGAGAGAAAATACAAAGAAGTGAGAAATCTTAAGTGGAAGAAGTGTTTAATATTCCAAGGTTCACTCGTATCTTTCATAAAGAATCAAAGACAGCAGCAAAGATGTAAAAAAAAAAAAAAATTCACACTCACACACTCTAATCCAGCTTACACCTTTGATTCTGCTTCACACCTTGACCTCGTCACTTCATCGGTTCCTGTAGCACTGCACTGCTTATGTAGGAAGCTGTAGAAGTGTAACATGCTCTCTGATCAATACACACTCTCAGGAGATCAGTGTATTACAGTGAGCTACAGAGACACTACATGTCCATTCTATACTGTTATGGCTGTATGGACATGGACTACACCACAACAGAGAAGATACAGCATGTTCCAGCTTACACCTTTGATTCTGCTTCACACCTTGACCTCGTCACTTCATCGGTTCCTGTAGCACTGCACTGCTTATGTAGGAAGCTGTAGAAGTGTAACATGCTCTCTGATCAATACACACTCTCAGGAGATCAGTGTATTACAGTGAGCTACAGAGACACTACATGTCCATTCTATACTGTTATGGCTGTATGGACATGGACTACACCACAACAGAGAAGATACAGCATGTTTAATACACCTTACACACGTCTCTCACCTGGATGTGGATTTCTCTCCCTATTCTCATAATGTTCTCTCTGTGTGGCTGTCTGTCGGCCACATTGTGCTGATACAGATCGATGGTGAAGGGCTTGAGCAGACCCCTGAGGTTATAACACAGCTGTAGAGAGCCTGCAAAAGATAGTATGTTTTATTTAATACCAGAATTGTCTTTGATTCATCAACATGCAGCATCTTCACTTCTTATATACAGCAAACCTTTTTCACAACACCCCCCCACACACACACACCACATACACACACACCCTTTGCTCTTTTGTTAAAACTCCTCAGAGCATATCACTAATTAGGCCGAAAGCATTCAGACTAAATTGTTTCTCGACTCGTGTGTGTCCAAGAGTGTTTGAGTCAATATTACGAGTGTGTTAGTGAGTGTGACGGAGAGAGAGAGAGAGAGAGAGAGAGACGCCACTGAGCAGCCATTAAACATTACTTAGCTGTATTGGTTGAATTGAGACACACTCTAAGAGCTCTGCTTTGGCCACTAAATAAATGAATAAATGAGCAACACTCGGAGGAAGTCATTAAATGAAGCATTCAGCTGCCTGCTATTTTGTGACAAAGAAACACAGTGTGCAGAAAGTATTAAAAGACAAAAAATAGAAAATAAATGTGTTCAGTTGAGTGTGTGTTCGTGTATCCAATCTGTCAGCAGTGTTGTGTCACAGCACCACAGCCAAGTAGTTATAGCTCCTCGAGCTGATGTACAGGAGCATGCAGGGAGTACTGGACATGCTGAAGGTAACAACCTCTAGGGTCAGGTTCATATCTGTGGGCGGCATTTAGCTTAAAGGGGGCATGTGTAAGAATTTGTAAGAATTTTTGTTGAAAACATTCAAAGAATCTCAATAGAATGTGATGAATCAACAGCTTTGATGTTAGAGCAAAGACATCTATGTATTGCGTTCCTGAAGTTAGCATGGTAACCAGCTAGCCCCGAGACAGTATGCACTGTCAAGCTTGTCATACCACTTTTGGACCTCAAGAAGCAACAGTTAGTCACTGTAGCGTTCAGTCTTCTCTCAGAGCAAAATGAAAGAAGTCACTGCATGTAATTAGTGACTAGATACACATTAGACTGCCACAAACTAAAGAAAAGAGAAGCAAATGGGTCGCAGAAACTACTGGAATCCAGGTGCCAAAATGTGGATTTACAGTTACCATTTTGTGTGTTGGTATGTTGTATTTTTGGAGAAGGGACAGGAGAAAGAAAAAGGACCCTACCAGGAAAAACTGAATTGCAATGCTAAACACTAAATGACAGTGAAAGACTGGATTACAAAGCCTCCACTCACATACCTGGACATGATAATCGAATTTTTTGACTGAGAGCATACAGTCTGCATGAATTCAAAAGTTACAGATCCCTGGAAGCTTGTGAACAATTTTTTTAGTGGCTTTGTGGAAGATCTGCTAATTCACCAGGCGGCAACTGTAAAAGGTAAGGTGGCACTCATCTTTTTTGGCTTGATTACTAAACCAAACATATCTTTCATAAACATTCAGCTATATGGTTATTTCATTGAGTCATAGGTAGTGTGTTTAACCAGTTGCCTTACTAATAAAAAAAGGTTACATATCTGTGTGAGGTGAGCTATTGCACTCTCAGACACTACTGATGTGCGAGTTGCTCTGGATGCTTTCTTGCTAAAAACTGAGCAAAACAAACTTTAATGTAAACTATAGGCTGACAGCACACATGAAGATTATAAGATAGCAGTGTTATTACTGGATCTAGGTTGAATTTTGTGTATTCTTGCCCTGCTCAAAGTTAGTAGTTAGACATTTTTTTAAATAACTAATGACTCTAAAGGAAAAGATTGTATGAACCCTGGAGTGAATTGATTAAAAATAGCTTGATGCTATATTCAGTGAGTGATAATTCAATGAGAGTGGTGGTGATGTGTTTGGAGAGAAGCGGGAGGAGGGACTGTATTTCCATGTTTCTTGCGATAGGGATTGACAGTCCAACTTTCTGGTGATATACTGTCCCCTATTTGTTTGGAGTTTGGAGTATGGATTCACCAGGTGGCCAATTCCTACACATTCGTTAATCAAATGTTCAATGGATGTCACAAATATAAATATCACTTATTTGGGTTTACTCATGGAAGCACCACAGAGTTCATTAAACAGATGAACTGCATCACAACATTGCAGTTATGTTGCTTCCCAGAAGACAAGTCAGAGGATGCAAAGTTGTTTGAGGTGGAATATCCAGCTTAATACTTGCTTGAGATGTTTTTGCAGTCTTTCATACACTGTGCAGTTCAGTAACAATTCCAAACGTTACTAGATCTGACCTCACATCAATTCCATCTTTACAAATAATCCTTCGAAAAAGAAACAGCTTCACACTTTTGATTCTCAGCTCATTCTATTACAGATCAAATTTGTAGAGGAATTTAGGTGGTTTTTTTTTTTTTGTTTCAAAGCATGAAGGAATGGATGCATTCTTGAATTCTGATGGCTTTTTTGAGGCTTTGACTTCTTTTATGCAAAGTATGGTATGCCACCATGTGCACTTCACTACTTTATAAAAATATTGATAAAAAGTCTTTTAAACTCTGTTAGACTCTTAACCTTCTAGTCTGCAAAGCATGTTATTCCTGTTCACTTTGATGATAACTCGGTATTATCATAAATCATCGTTTGATTTTTTTTTCTACCAGTCCTAATGAGTTTTTCCTGGTTAAAATTAAGGTATTTTACCAGCCTTAATTTTCTCTCTCTCTCTCTCTCTCTCTCTGGAGACTCTGTCCACAAATGCTTCACCATAATCAACAATTACATCCATTTTTTTGTTTATGTTGACTTTCTACGATTAGCTCTTACTACAGAAATAATACATTGGAGTGAGTGCATTATTTAAACGTGTGGTTTGCTGAAACAACAGTTAAAGTTGCTGTTTTACAAAATTATTTCACACTGTTGTCACTATTGATGTGATTTTTTTTCTTGATTAGCCATAAATGCAGCGCTGCATCTTACTGATGATTGAAGACAATAACGAAAGAGGGCAAAGGTGCTTATATGGATTGTAAAATGTGTCTTCAACAAGCAATAAAAACACAATTACTGCAAGAACTGTTGTGAGATGTGTGGAATGGACAGAATCATGGGAAATCAAGAGAAATAATAAAGTAAATTTACACAGGGGAGACATGCAAGTAAATGTACATGACTGCAAAAGGATGAGAGAGGGAAACCCTTTTAATGTTTATCTTAATCCATCTACAGTGGTGCTTGAAAGTTTGTGAACCCTTTAGAATTTTCTATATTTCTGCATAAATATGACCTAAAACATCATCAGATTTTCACACAAGTCCTAAAAGTAGATAGAGAACCCAGTTAAACAAATGAGACAAAAATATTATACTCGGTCATTTATTTATTGAGGAAAATGATCCAATATTACATATCTGTGAGTGGCAAAAGTATGTGAACCTCTAGAATTAGCAGTTAATTTGAAGGTGAAATTATTAGAGTCAGGTGATTTCAATCAATGGGATGACAATCAGGTGTGAGTGGGCACCCTGTTTTACAACCCCCATTCCAAAAAAGTTGGGACAAAGTACAAATTGTAAATAAAAACGGAATGCAATGATGTGGAAGTTTCAAAATTCCATATTTTATTCAGAATAGAACATGGATGACATATCAAATGTTTAAACTGAGAAAATGTATCATTTAAAGAGAAAAATTAGGTGATTTTAAATTTCATGACAACAACACATCTCAAAAAAGTTGGGACAAGGCCATGTTTACCACTGTGAGACATCCCCTTTTCTCTTTACAACAGTCTGTAAACGTCTGGGGACTGAGGAGACAAGTTGCTCAAGTTTAGGGATAGGAATGTTAACCCATTCTTGTCTAATGTAGGATTCTAGTTGCTCAACTGTCTTAGGTCTTTTTTTGTCGTATCTTCCGTTTTATGATGCGCCAAATGTTTTCTATAGAGGGCTACCGCATGACATCACCGCGCCACGAGATTTTGTTAGGCCCATATTGGAAGACCAAGTACATGCACTCACAATATAAAACAAAGTACGAGCGAGAGTAAAGTGACACGATGGATGATAATTCGGGTTATGTGAGTACATTACCAGCTGCAGAAAGGGCACGGTATGTGGAGAAACTGGCTGTGCTTGATGGGTTTGACCCATATGATAAGACTCGCGGCAAGGGAGAATGGAAACATAAGGAGGACCTGACACCAATTCTGCCATCTGTTTGCTACCAAGACATTGTAAACTATTTGTTGTTTACACCCAGTGCCTACACTGCTGATGACTTGAAAGCCTACAAAGGGCTACAGGCTTACAATTATGTTGTTAGTGGCTTGGTTCGTGATATTACAGCTGTTATTAAGAATAACCTACACATAGTTATGGCCAAGGTAATCTTGTTGATATCTTTTAATAATATATCTTTTCAGTTGAAAAATTAATACTTTTTGTTACTGTAGCGGGTACAATGTGTGGGTGGAGCACAGAAGACGGCAGGACAGAGATCAGGATGAAAACAACTGGCTTTTAATGCCAAACTTTTCAGTTTAACATATAATTCAATCTCTCAGAGGCTGACTCGCGCGCGCACACACAGACTGTCGTCTCCTCTGGATAATCACCCCCCTCTGCTCTCACTCTCCCTCCTTAAATAGGGTGCGGTTTACTGGGGAGAACACACACAAAACATAGGTTAATCACACTCAGGTGAAGCGATTCTGCCACTTACCTTCCCCAACTCCGCCCTCCTGTCACAGACCGGCGCTTGACCACGCCCCCGCTGCCACAGTTACTATTAAGGTATCCATAATTTAGGTTAATTTATCCATTATACATGAGTATTTATGATATATGCCTACACAACAACTATGCTTTATTTATATAATAGGAGGGAGAGCAAGCCCCAAACCATCCTAAATTATTATTATTATTATTAAATTGTAGGGCGGCACAGTGGTGTAGTGGTTAGCGCTGTCGCCTCACAGCAAGAAGGTCCTGGGTTCGAGCCCCAGGGCCGGCGAGGGCCTTTCTGTGTAGAGTTTGCATGTTCTCCCCGTGTCCGCGTGGGTTTCCTCCGGGTGCTCCGGTTTCCCCCACAGTCCAAAGACATGCAGGGTAGGTTAACTGGTGACTCTAAATTGACCGTAGGTGTGAATGTGAGTGCGAATGGTTGTCTGTGTCTATGTGTCAGCCCTGTGATGACCTGGCGACTTGTCCAGGGTGTACCCCGCCTTTCGCCCGTAGTCAGCTGGGATGGGCTCCAGCTTGCCTGCGACCCTGTAGAAGGATAAAGCAGCAAGAGATAATGAGATGAGATGAGATTAAATTGTAGAAATCTGGGAGGCTTGCTCCTCATACAGTTATCAACTTGGGGCCAATTTAGCATGTTTTAAATCTGAATTTCTTGCGTTTGCTTACCTCAAAGTGTCCACAGATCATGCACAGACTTATCCATTATATCCACAGTTTTTTGCCAAGTCTCACACAGGTTTCTTTCAAGTCTACTGTTGGGCCAATAAATCATAAATAAAACAGCTCAGATTTGTTTAAGTCGTTTGCCACTCCATTTTATTCTCATGGGTTCACATATCGCTGCCATTATTTCCCCCTAATCACGAGTTTGTTGGTCTTCCAAAATGGCGCAGGGTCTGTTTACTTCCAGTTTCGGGTGACGTCAGTGAAATCCCTCTATGGGTGAAAGATCTGGACTGCAGGCTGGCCAGTTCAGTACCCGGACCCTTCTTCTACGCAGCCATGATGCTGTAATTGATGCAGTATGTGGTTTGGCATTGTCATGTTGGAAAATGCAAGGTCTTCCCTGAAAGAGACGTCGTCTGGATGGGAGCATATGTTGCTCTAGAACCTGGATATACCTTTCAGCATTGATGGTGTCTTTCCAGATGTGTAAGCTGCCCATGCCACACGCACTAATGCAACCCCATACCATCAGAGATGCAAGCTTCTGAACTGAGCGCTGATAACAACTTGGGTCATCCTTCTCCTCTTTAGTCCGAATGACATGGCGTCCCTGATTTCCATAAAGAACTTCACATTTTGATTCATCTGACCACAGAACAATTTTCCACTTTGCCACAGTCCATTTTAAATGACCCTTGGCCCAGAGAAGACGTCTGCGTTTCTGGATCTTGTTTAGATACAGCTGTTTCTTTGAACTAGAGAGTTTTAGCTGGCAACGGCGGATGGCACAGTGAATTGTGTTCACAGATAATGTTCTCTGGAAATATTCCTGAGCCCATTTTGTGATTTCCAATACAGAAGCATGCCTGTATGTGATGCAGTGCCGTCTAAGGGCCCGAAGATCACGGGCACTCAGTATGGTTTTCTGGCCTTGACCCTTACGCACAGAGATTCTTCCAGATTCTCTGAATCTTTTGATGAGATTATGCACTGTAGATGATGATATGTTCAAACTCTTTGCAATTTTACACTGTCAAACTCCTTTCTGATATTGCTCCACTATTTGTCAGCGCAGAATAAGGGGGATTGGTGATCCTCTTCCCATCTTTACTTCTGAGAGCCGCTGCCACTCCAAGATGCTCTTTTTGTACCCGGTCATGTTAATGACCTATTGCCAATTGACCTAATGAGTTGCAATTTGGTCCTACAGCGGTTCCTTTTTGTACCTTTAACTTTTCCAGCCTCTTATTGCCCCGTCCCAACTTTTTTGAGATGTGTTGCTGTTATGAAATTTCAAATGAGCCAATATTTGGCATGAAATTTCAAAATGTCTCACTTTGGACATTTGATATGTTGTCTATGTTCTATTGTGAATACAATATCAGTTTTTGAGATTTGTAAATTATTGCATTCTGTTTTTATTTACAATTTGTACTTTGTCCCAACTTTTTTGGAATCGGGGTTGTATTTAAAGAACAGGGATCTATCAAAGTCTGATCTTCACAACACATGTTTGTGGAAGTGTAATTCAAGACCATTGTTACCCTCTCCAGGAGTGGTCGACCAACAAAGATCACTCCAAGAGCAAGGCATGTAACAGTTGGCGAGGTCACAAAGGACCCCATGGTAACTTCTAAGCAACTGAAGGCCTCTCTCACATTGGCTAACGTTAATGTTCATGAGTCCACCATCAGGAGAACACTGAACAACAATGGTGTGCATGGCAGGATTGCAAGGAGAAAGCCACTGCTCTCCAAAAAGAACATTGCTGCTTGTCTGCAATTTGCTAAAGATCACGTGGACAAGCCAGAAGGCTATTGGAAAATGTTTTGTGGATGGATGAGCCCAAAATAGAACTTTCTGGTTTAAATTAGAAGTGTTATGTTTGGAGAAAGGAAAACACTGCATTCCAGCATAAGAACCTTATCCCATCTGTGAAACATGGTGGTGGTAGTATCATGGTTTGGGCCTGTTTTGCTGCATCTAGGCCAGGATGGGTTGCCATCATTGATGGAACAATGAATTCTGAATTATACCATTGAATTCTAAAGGAAAATGTCAGGACATCTGTCCATGAACCGAATCTCAAGAAAAGGTGGGTCATGCAGCAAGACAACAACCCTAAGCACACAAATCATTCTACCAAAGAATGGTTAAAGAAGAATAAAGTTAATGTTTTGGAATAGCCAAGTCAAAGTCCTGACCTTAATCCAATTGCAATGTTGTGGAAGGACCTGAAGTGAGCAGTTCGTGTAAGGAAACCCACCAACATCCCAGAGTTGAAGCTGTTCTATACGGAGGAATGGACTAAAATTCCTCCAAGCCGGTGTGCAGGACTGATCAACAGTTACCGGAAACGTTTAGTTGCAGTTATTGCTGCACAAGGGGGTCACACCAGATACTGAAAGCAAAGGTTCACATACTTTTGCCACTCACATATGTAATATTGGATAATTTTCCTCAATAAATAAATGACCAAGTATAATATTTTTGTTTCATTTCTTTAATTGGGTTCTCTTTATCAACTTTTAGGACTTGTTTGAAAATCTGATGATGTTTTAGGTCATATTTATGCAGAAATATAGACAATTCTAAAGGTTTCACAAACTTTCAAGCACCACTGTATTATCTGTAGTTGCTTATCCTGTGCAGAGTCACGGGCAAGCTGGAGCCTATCCCAGCTGACTATGGGTGAGAGGCAGGATACACCCTAGACAAGACACCAGATCATCACAGGGCTGACACATAGAGACAAACAACCATTCACACTCACACCTATGGTCAATTTAGAGCCACCAGTTAGCCTAACCTGCATGTCTTTGGCCTGTGGGGGAAACCGGAGCACCTGGAGGAAACCAATGCAGACACGTGGAGAACATGCAAACTCCACACAGAAAGGCCCTTGTTGGCTGCTGGGCTCAAACCAGAACCTTCTTGCTGTGAGGCAACAGTGCTAACCACTACACCACCGTGCCACCCAGTTTATCTTCATTTTTTTTTTTAAATCAGCCATAACACTATGACCACTGACAGGTGAAGTGAATAACATTGATTATCTCATTACAGTGGCACCTGTCAAGGGGTGGGATATATTAGGCAACAAGAGAAAAGTCAGTTCTTGAAGTTGACGTGATGGAAGTAGGAAAAATGGGCAAATGTAAGGATCTAAGCAACTTTGACAAGGGTCAAATTATGATGGCTAGATTACTGGGTCTGAGCTTCTCCAAAATGGCACATCTTGTGGGTCCAAGGAAAGTGGTAAAGTGGTCCAAAGAAGGACAACCTGTGAACTGATGACAGGGTCATGGGTGTTGAAGGCTCACTGATTTGCATGGGGCACAAAGGCTAGCCCGTATGCTTCAATCCCACAGAAGAGCTACTGTAGCACAAACTGCTGAAAAAGTTAATGCGGACACTATTCTGCTTTAGCCAGCATTAACTTTTTCAGCAGTTTGTGCTACAGTAGCTCTTTTGAGCTGCCTATTTCAGAAAAGATGTGCTTCAACAAGCCATTCAGATTTGGCTCCACTTTCTATGTCACAATGAGCTCATTAGAATGATCCCGCCCCCTTATCTGAGTTTCTCCACTCATGGCTTGAGAACTGTCTATGCGAATGAATTTTCAAAAGGAAAGTGCTACCTGACTGGTTGGGGGAAGGGGGGTGAGTAGTGTCTCATTATGATTTAAAGGAATAGGCCATTTTGAACAGGGCTGTTTAGACAGGGTGTGAAGGGAGCTGTGGTGCTTTATCCTTGTGGTATCTTGACCAAAGCATGTCACAGAAAATTCATAAAGACCCCATGAAACTGTGTCAGCTTGTGGAAAAGTGGTATTATATGTCACCTTTAAGGTCTATTAAGAGGTGCAAATAAGGAGGTTAAAATGAGTAATGCTGTGTGAAGCAGCTTCGGAATTAGGAGTAACTTATATAACCTTGACACAAGAAAGAGAACACTGAGACAACTATGTATGTACCAGGCCAGCATGCAGCAGGAATTGCATTTAACGGATGATAAACTTTGGTAGTAGTATCTTAAATTTAGTGGAAGCAGTACAGCTTAATAGTTTTATATAGACTGCAGAGTAAATGAAGATGAGCAGCAGGCACTTCATTATCACTAAGGACTAAGACATGGCAGTGCTTAATTCTGCTCTGTGTGTGTGTGTGTGTGTGTGTGTGTGTGTTTTATAATGCTCTGCATTGTTAAATAAAGCCACTGATGCCAGAGCTACAGTAAGCACACACTCGGGCCTTATTTATCTATTTATCATATTGATTACAATCCCATTTTAGCCATTATATTAAAACTACAAAACTGATTAACTAAAAAAAAGAATGTTTAAGACAAAAATTACAAAGTGAGATTTTAATGAAACCTATGTGAAATCATGAACTGTCAGTGAATGAATAATTCATGTGTTGAAATGAAACTATAATTTGAAGGAATAAAGCATGATAGGATGTGCTGTTCTAGGAAAATAATTGACGATGTGCATGATCTGAAGTGTTTTATTCCTTTAACAGTACACCACAGAAATATACTAAAGGTAAATTTTTTTAGTACAACCCCGATTCCAAAAAAGTTGGGACAAAGTACAAATTGTAAATAAAAACGGAATGGAATGATGTGGAAGTTTCAAAATTCCATATTTTATTCAGAATAGAACATAGATGACATATCAAATGTTTAAACTGAGAAAATGTATCATTTAAAGAGAAAAATTAGGTGATTTTAAATTTCATGACAACAACACATCTCAAAAAAGTTGGGACAAGGCCATGTTTACCACTGTGAGACATCCCCTTTTCTCTTTACAACAGTCTGTAAACGTCTGGGGACTGAGGAGACAAGTTGCTCAAGTTTAGGGATAGGAATGTTAACCCATTCTTGTCTAATGTAGGATTCTAGTTGCTCAACTGTCTTAGGTCTTTTTTGTCGTATCTTCCATTTTATGATGCGCCAAATGTTTTCTATGGGTGAAAGATCTGGACTGCAGGCTGGCCAGTTCAGTATCTGGACCCTTCTTCTACGCAGCCATGATGCTGTAATTGATGCAGTATGTGGTTTGGCATTGTCATGTTGGAAAATGCAAGGTCTTCCTTGAAAGAGACGTCGTCTGGATGGGAGCATATGTTGCTCTAGAACCTGGATATACCTTTCAGCATTGGTGGTGTCTTTCCAGATGTGTAAGCTGCCCATGCCACACGCACTAATGCGACCCCATACCATCAGAGATGCAAGCTTCTGAACTGAGCGCTGATAACAACTTGGGTCGTCCTTCTCCTCTTTAGTCCGGATGACACGGCGTCCCTGATTTCCATAAAGAACTTCAAATTTTGATTCGTCTGACCACAGAACAGTTTTCCACTTTGCCACAGTCCATTTTAAATGAGCCTTGGCCCAGAGAAGACGTCTGCGCTTCTGGATCATGTTTAGATACGACTTCTTCTTTGAACTATAGAGATTTAGCTGGCAACAGCGGATGGCACGGTGAATTGTGTTCACAGATAATGTTCTCTGGAAATATTCCTGAGCCCATTTTGTGATTTCCAATACAGAAGCATGCCTGTATGTGATGCAGTGCCGTCTAAGGGCCCGAAGATCACGGGCACCCAGTATGGTTTTCCGGCCTTGACCCTTACGCACAGAGGTTCTTCCAGATTCTCTGAATCTTTTGATGAGATTATGCACTGTAGATGATGATATGTTCAAACTCTTTGCAATTTTACACTGTTGAACTCCTTTCTGATATTGCTCCACTATTTGTCGGTGCAGAATTAGGGGGTTGGTGATCCTCTTCCCATCTTTACTTCTGAGAGCCGCTGCCACTCCAAGATGCTCTTTTTATACCCAGTCATGTTAATGACCTATTGCTAATTGACCTAATGAGTTGCAATTTGGTCCTCCAGCTGTTCCTTTTTTGTACCTTTAACTTTTCCAGCCTCTTATTGCCCCTGTCCCAACTTTTTTGAGATGTGTTGCTGTCATGAAATTTCAAATGAGCCAATATTTGGCATGAAATTTCAAAATGTCTCACTTTCGACATTTGATATGTTGTCTATGTTCTATTGCGAATACAATATCAGTTTTTGAGATTTGTAAATTATTGCATTCCGTTTTTATTTACAATTTGTACTTTGTCCCAACTTTTTGGGAATCGGGGTTGTAATTAAATGAAGAAATTAAGCATCATTTTTCAAAAATCTACTTATAGGTACATTATCACTTACATTGTAACAGCTATAACAGCCATCCTATTACCAGCATCTCTTCTCTCTTTTATATGTACAACCCCAATTCCAAAAAAGCTGTGTAAAATGGAAATAAAAACAGAATGTGATGATTTGCAAATCATGGATATCCTACAGGATATTACATTTAAAGTAACACAAAGACAACATATCAAATATAGAAGCTGAGAAATTTTATTGTTTTTTGAAAAAAAAATGCTCATTTTGAATTTGATGTCAGCAACACATTTCAAAAAAGCTGGGACAGGGTCATGTTTACCACTGTGTTGCATCACCTCTACTTTTAACAACACTCTGTAAACATTTGGGAACTGAGGAGACCAATTGCTATAATTTTGAAAGTGAAATGTTGTCCCATTCTTGCTTGATATACAGTTTCATTTGTTCATAATAAACCAGATGTTTTAGGACAGTGGTTTTCAAAGTGGGGGCCGCGGCCCCCTGGGGGGCCGCCAGGGGGCGCTAGGGTGGCCTCAGAAAGTTGGAGGGACAATAACAAAAAAATTGCGATAAAAAACATACTTTTTTAAATAATTATTATTGAATATATTGTAATTAGTTTTTTAATCATTATTAATAATTATATTTTATAATAGTAATACATCATATCGAAAAGTTGTTTGCCATGCTCATCTCTCCGATTGCCTGTGATGTTGCGGTTTGCGCCATTTATCAAGCTGCTTTGCTCCTCAAGCTAGCGTATTGCTAGCGCAAAATGGACAGGTTTTTGAAGTAGAGACCGAAGGAACAAACCAACAGCCCTGCTGTGGAGGACACTGCTGTGAAAAAAACTAAGTCCTGGCCAACTAAAATCCGAAAATATGAGGCAGCATACATTAAGTATGGCTTTACAGCCATACAGAAAAATGGCCATGATTGCCCGAAATGTGTCCTCTGTCTGGAGACCCTGTCAAATGAGTGCTTAAAACCTTCGAAACTTCAGCGTCACTTGGTACAAAAACATCCGACAGATGCCGAAAAAACAGTAGATTTCTTCAGACGCAAAGAAGAGTATTTGGTCAGGCAATCTGTTGCATTCACCCAGCAAGCTACTGTCCCCGAGAGGGCCCTGAAGGCATCATTTTTAGCCTTGTACCACATTGCTTGTGCTAAAAAACCTCACTCAATTGGAGAAGATTTGATTTTAACAGCCACCAAAGACATTGTCCGAGAATTGCTTGGTGAGGATGCTGCCAAAAAAATCGATGCTGTCCCACTCTCTGATAACACCGTGAGCTGACGGATTGGTGACATGGCTCAAGACGTATCTGCTCAGCTATTGGAGCAGGTGAGAGCCAGCGAATACTTCGCACTTCAGCTGGATGAGAGCACAGATTTATCCAATGAGGCCCAACTGCTTGTGTACATCAGATTTATTTCACAGGAAAGATTTGTGGAGGAAATACTATTTTGTAAAGCACTTGAAAGAAGAACTACTTGAAAAGACATTTTTCAAGTTGTGGATGATTACATCGAGTCTAACGGATTGGACTGGACCCGTTGTGTGGGGGTGTGTTCAGATGGAGCCGCGGCAATGACCGGGAAGATCAGTGGAGTGACCGCTCTCATTAAGCAGAAGGCCCCGCATGTAGTGGCCACACACTGCATGCTCCATTGTGAGGCACTGGTCGCAAAAAGGATGGATAACGAGTTGAATCAGGTACTACAGGAGGTTATACAGTTTATTGTTCAGTGCGAAAATATTTGTGTTGAAAACATGTTAGTTAATAATATTCTTATGCTAAACAAATGTACGGTAACAATTATTGACTACTGAATAAAAGTAAGAGAAAACATTCTAAAAGTTGATGTTTCTTTACATATTTTGTAGCATTGTCTGTGGGTTTGCAAAGGGGGTCCCCGGCCAGAAGCTAATGCTGTTTGGGGGGCCTTGGCATGGAAAAGTTTGGGAACCCCTGTTTTAGGAGACAGCCCTGGACTGCAGGCAGGCCACTTTAGCACCTGGACTCTATCACTGTGGAGCCTTGCAATTGCTATATGAGCAGAATGCAGTTTGGCATCGTTTTGCTGAAATAACCAAGCCCTTCCCTGAAAAAGTCATCATCTGGAAGGTAGCATGTTGCTCCAAAATCTGTATATGACGCGGTACGCGGTGGTCCGGACTACCGTTGTGGTCCGGACCACGCCGTTTTCAGGTGTGGTCCGGACCACCAAGTTCAGAAGACAAATAAATTTTAAATTTTCAGCTACTTCTTCCCCTAATTTAGAATAAATTCTTTCCTTTGCCCTTTCTTCTGTTGCTTTGTAGTCTCTAGCACATTTTTTCTTATTCCTTAGAAGCTGTTCATAACCACCCTGAGACATAATGACGAAAGTTGGTAAAATTATTTTTCACTTCCCTCGTGGCAGCTCCCGCTTTTTTACATGCGTTAGAACTGGTATCTTTTATTGCGCGTGTGTTTTACGCATGCATTTCTCTTCCGGTTTGAGAAAAAATAACAAATGATGTACGACTTTGTAAAAAAACTCGTATTAAATGACAAACACAGTATGATTTTGGTAAGTTTTTATTTATATCGTAATATAATACAGCATACGGTGAACCGGACCACAATCCAGGAAAAATAATTAATTAATGCCCTCGTTTTGTATGGAAAATACGGTGATCCGGACCACCGCGTACCGCGTCATATATCATTCAGCATTAATGGTGCAGTCCCAGATGTACAAGCTACCAATGTCATGTGCGCTAATGCACCCTCATACCATCACAGATGCTGGCTTTTGAACTGTGCACTGATAAGCCAGATGGTCCCTCTCCTCTTTAGCCTGGAGGATGTGGTGTCCATGATTTCTAAAAAGAATTTCTACTTTTGATTCGTCAGACCTTGGGACAATTTTCTTCTTTGCCTTAGGTGGGGTTTACATTAGACCGTATCAGCGGATCATCAGATTAATGTTTTTAAAAACGATTAGCATGCACACACCAACGCCAATACACGATTCGCGTGCACACAGCAACGCCAATACACGGATACGCTAATCACATGACTAATTCGGCACGTAAGTTGAAATGTGTCAGTGCGGCTCATCGCTTCCTCCTCAGCGGCTGCGCTCCAAATCACTCCGCCCTGAACAGCGAGTGCCCTCTGGAGGGTGCGCACTCCAGCCCTGAGCAGCTCACAGAGCGCGCGAGTGAAGCGCACGAACAGTGATTCGGGACTGAGCCGCTGTGTGTGTGATCCCAGTGCATATCGGGCATGCGCAAGTCACCCACCACTTGCAAGTGGAAGGATGGCAAGCCTAAAGACAATCATAACTACACAATGGGCAGTATTTGCATCAGTATTTGCAGTATTTTCATACTTTTATACTCTTTAATGAAAGGTGATACAAGGCGGAAGTCCGCGCCGTTTTTCAGCAGTCGCGTCACATGACCAACGCCAGCGAATCAGGAAGGTGGATGTCACAGTGACGTTGTCCAATGACGACGTCAGCTAGAGCTCAGCACAACGTATCCGCGTATCTCAATGTTTACACAGCACCGGATCAAATACGAACTGGGTTGAATACGTGGGCTCTGGCGGATTCCCGTTTCCCGGCGTTTTAATGTGAACGGACAGTGCATCCGCGAAGAAAACGAGACAGATACGGTCTAATGTAAACTTGGCCTTAGTCCATTGTAAAAGAGCTTGGGCCCAGAGAAGGCGGCAGTGTTTCTGGATATTGTTTATATCCGGTTTTAACTTGCATTTGTGGATGCAGTAATGAAGTATTTTCACAGACGATGGTTTTCTGAAGTGATCCTGAGCCCATACAGTTATTTCCACTACAGATGCATGTCTGCTTTTAATGCAGTGTCTCCTGAGGGACTGAAGATCACAGGCATCCAATGTCAGTTTTCAGCCTTGTCTTTTGCAGACAGAAATATCTCCAGATTCTCTGAATCTTTTAATGATATTATGTACCATAAATTATGTGATCCACAAATTCTGTCCAGTTTTACATTGAGGAACGCTATTCTTAAATTGTTGCACTGTTTGCCTGAGCAGTCTTTCACAGAGCGGTGAACCCCTCCTCATCTTTACTTCTGAGACTCAGCCTCTCTGGGATGCTCTTTTTACACACAATCATGTTACTGACTGGTTACCAATTAACCAAATTAGTATTATTATTTTAACTTTACAGATCTTTTCCAGTCTTTGTTGACCCATCACACCTTTTTTGAAATTTTGCTGTTGCTGGCACTAAATTCAGAAAGAGCATATATTATTTAAAAAAAAAAAGATTTCTTGGTTTCAACATTTGATATGTTGTCTTTGTACTATTCTGGAATTGCGGTTGTCATAAAACAAAGCAAAACAAAAGCAACTTGTCCTGTTACCAAGAAACCGCAAAAAAAGACTTTCTTGTGTCAGAAAATATAAAGTTACAGCTTTACCTCTGACGGTTACAAAGTGTTGACACTGGAGACTCCTTACAAACATAAATAAATGTCTCCTCAGAGAAGTCTTGGCTATATCACCACTTACACGTTGTAATCCATTTATCTGGCGTGTCCCTCATTACAAAAATAAAATAAAATGAACAAATAAATAAATATATACATTGTAGAAATTATCCTGCGATTAATTTATTTACTTGGAGTTATTTTTGTCTACTATCCTGACAGGCCCTCCACTAGTTCTCCTGTAGCCAAAGCAGTAACAAACACAACAGTGAAACAAGCCATTAGTGATAATACAGTGTATTGAAATGGTAAAATATGACTTTTGCTGAAAGCTTAAAGCCAACTAAAACATGAGTTGAACATAAGAACAGCCAGTAAACAGATATACTTGCTGACATTATGTCAATATGCTTGCAGCTCTGCAATATACGCTAAAAAGAACATTTGAGCTTGAAGCCAAGACAAGTGATGATGGTGTATAAGTATAAATAAAATGTATATCTGCTTTAAGTCAGGAGATGAACAGTGAATACAAAATGACTCTGCGGTGGATATAAGAATCATTACATCATGCTTCATTAAAAAGAAGATGCATTTTACATTTCACTGAGGGTCAGAAACAAATGCTACAATCCATCTCACCTACCTGACTCAGGACAAAAATTGCATTTCAGCTACCTTTTTTTAGCGGTATATTAAATGATGGTATTGATATGCAGGTCATACGTTCTTCAGATCTAATCTGGGAAAAATTACATTTTCAGGAGCTTGTAGGCCAAAATTCTTGGAGGCACAGTTGTGTATAAATAAGGCAGTGACACGGGAGCTAAGCAGAGTTTGACGTCGCAATGTGTTGAATGCTATGAGCTATTGAAGGTGACCTCTGAGTGAAGCAGTTATTTGGATTTATGGATTTCCTTCTACTAATTCAAGTGAAATACCTTTAACAGGACTGTAAAAGTTTGTTTCGAGGTGCTGTATAATAATATTTGTCATGGGCTTCAGAGTGCGACGATAAAAGCAATTGTTCTGCAAACTTTCCTAATGTGCTGAACGAGCCGCAGAACAAAACACAGCACAAAGAAAAAGTCTGATAAAAGCCATATATTTTCAAGGATAATTACCCATTGAGAACCAACTTGTTCATTTTTTTCGCAGTCATAATGGGATTCTTGACCAATTTCTAATTTATTATTTTCACCCCATTTTTTTTCTTGGCTGTGCTTGCAGGCTCATGCTCAAGTAAACTAGAGTAACTTACATTAATATTAATGTCTAAACCTTTTTTTTTTAACCAGGCAAGCAAGTTTATTTCAAAAGCAGTTCATAAAACGAGCACACGTTCATTTGTGGCTGGATGAACTGTGGATCAGCATGATAGTGGGTTTATCAATGCAAGTAATATACAAATATACAGGTGTCCTCGTATAACTGCAGGAGTGTGCTGTTTCTTATGTGTAAATCATATCCAGGTATGTGTTTCTAGCTCTGGTGTATGAGCATACTGTATTTACTTTTGGAGTTTGTTGATGAGACTCACTGTGAATGTGTGTGTATGGTGTATCTTACTCACATGCAGCTGGATGTATTGCTCCAGGCATGTGCGATCCTTGAACCTGTCTGTATTGCTGGTACATTTGAAGCACAGCCTCTTTTGTCATTCCTCTCAATGCTACTGGTTGTTGTTCAGTGGAGCCAGGGTGAAAACATCCAGCTCCGCCAGCCTGTTCTGCAGAAATCAAAGGAGAAGGCTTGACAGGAATGAGAAAACACACTCTCGCTGAGTCAACATGGATGGGGTATGAAACGTTTATGTTGTTCTAGCTTAATTATTCACGCTGTTTACATGTATTTATAAGAACTGTGTTTATTTCACCACCAAAGTGAATAATGCATTTAATCCTAGTTCAGTAGTCCTAGTTTAATCCTTTTAGATCGTTGAAATCTATTGGCTAGGGTTGAGTTAAGTCCATGTAGTGAGATTTAATACCAAGATTGTACACACTGTTATCCGGATCTCAGAATTCTAGCCCTGATTTTTATTTTGGGTTTAAATATAGTCATTCAGATGCCATGAAAAAGAAAAAAAAAGCCTTGGATATTTCTGCTCAAGAAAAATCTGGCCAGATTGGAGGGATAAACTTCACAAAGGTGATTTGCATAATCTGTACATGGCACCCAGAAAATCATCTGAAGTAGGTGTGTAACCTGACTCTGAATATGAATAACATTCTCACATAAATATTGACATAACATATGGACATAAGTTCACAACCTTATTCCGTCTACCAACTTCATTGGAGAACATTATGTTTTGGTCTCCATTTGTTTGTCTCATCTCATCTCATTATCTCTAGCTGCTTTATCCTGTTCTACAGGGTCGCAGGCAAGCTGGAGCCTATCCCAGCTGATTATGAGCGAAAGGCGGGGTACACCCTGGACAAGTCGCCAGGTCATCACAAGGCTGATACATAGACACAGACAACCATTCATACTCACACTTACGGTCAATTTAGAGTCACCAGTTAACCTAACCTAACCTGCATGTCTTTGGACTGCGGGGGAAACCGGAGTACCCAGAGGAAACCCACACGGACACAGGGAGAACATGCAAACTCCACACAGAAAGGCCCTCGTCGGCCACAGGGCTTGAACCTGGACCTTCTTGCTGTGAGGCGACAGCGCTAACCACTACGCCACCATGCCGCCCCCATTTGTTTGTTTGTTTGTTTGTTTGTTTATATGTCTTTTCCCCACGTAACTCAAAAAGCAATGAACAGATTTTGATTAAATTTTGGGGAAAGGTGGCACATGGGCCAAGGAACAATTGTTTAGATTTTGATGCAAATCCAAATATGTACACATCCATTTTTTTTTTTTGATTGATCTCAATGGAACTCAAAAAGTAGTGACCAGATTTTGACGAAATGTGGTGTACAGCTTTAGTATTATCCTCGGTTCAACTGCTTTGATTTTGATGTTGATGATATGTGGCTTGGTGGCGGTATGCACTCTACTGAAGGCCCTTCTCATATGGATATGATATGACTTTTTATATTGATATATCTTATGTTTTAACACCATTTCCTTTATATTTCCAAATGATTGTGATAAAACATAAATTTGATTCCTGTAGAAACACATTTATTTACCTAACATTTGTCATTTGCTGTCAGGTAAAAATCCAATATGATATATACAACTGACATATTGCATATATTATACTTTTTCAATGGAATAAAAATGTGTTCTATTCCCTTCTAGCTGGTTTCATTCATTTGGTTTGATAGCATGCAATATTGTTAGCATATCGCTAATCCTATGTGTATTACACCACTCTACCCAATTGAGAATGAGCATTGAATATGGTTTATGATATTGCATGGTTGTCAGGACAACATGATGTCACACGTTGGAGATGTAAAACTTCCATGCTAGCGAGTGACTGTGACAATTTCTAAACAAACATGGCCACCAGGTTTGCTTCATTAAATACAGAAGATTTTGAGAGAATTTTGAAAGAGAAAGATGTGTTCAACACCCGAAAGGAATGTATAATAATAATAATAATAATAATAATAATAATGGCTGTTTTTTTCACGGTATATCAGATATATTCCATTCAGCTACACATCTTCGACTCATTCACTATCATGCTAGCTGAATGGAATATATCTGATATACCACTCAACACCAGCCAATGTTATTTATATAGATAGAATGTTTGAAGAAAGACACCAAGGTTGAATATATACAATACATTAATAACCTTATTTATACATAAAGAAGGAAGAGATGCTTTCAGCAGGAGATGTGACATGTAGTGGCTCCTGATGCAAGATTTGTGTCATTTCTGTAAAAAAAAAAACTGAAAACACAGAGGATTAGAGAAAGACAGCTGGTGACAGGGATCATTTTGAGTTTGTGGTTCTCAGTTTTTGGTCGACGGTGAAATTTTCTCCAATATGACATTAAACTAGACTGAACCAGAGCAACAAGGTGATTAAATTAAGCTTGTGATCATTACAGCTCTGCATGGTTAGAGTTAACAGCCTTGTATCATCAAAGCAGCCATAAATAATCACTTTAAAGAAAAAGAAATATCTCAGTGTAGGATGGAGACTTGATTGTGAGCCCTTGACTCTCACTGAATCAGTAAGAGCTTCTTACCTGACAAAAATCATTAAACACATACACTGTAGGTGGCTGATATGAGAGCTGTTTGGGTCAAACTCAGCCTCGGACTTTCATCCTGTGAATTTTCCCATCACTGTAACCCTTAAAGCATGGCTTTATTTCATGCTCTGAGTGGATTTCACTCTCGGTTCATGGCAGTAACTTTAGAAAAACTGAAATCAGGAGGTTGGATTAGGTGTGAGGGCTAAAATCGATGAGCTGTAATGGAGAGCTAAATACGCTGGAGAGCTTCAATTTCAGAACTGATCTTCTGACTCTGTAAAGGACCTTCCTACGCATGCATGTACACACAACACACACACACACACACACACACACACACACACACACACACACACACACACACAATTTCAAGCATTGTTCAAGAAGGAGTAATGGAGGTTTTAAATATCCAGAGAAGATGGAGTGTGTTTGCTCGTTTGGTTGAGACAAAGGAAAACCTTGATATGCACTCACACTGGTATATTGTACACCACATACAGGCACTGAATGCCAGAAAGTTTTCTGTTTACTGAAAGAATCCATGATGTCATTCATTCCATTGTTTGTTTTCTCTGTATTTTCATGTTGACCCGCTCTTTACACTCCATTCACATTAAGGGTGATGAAGAGATGCAAATGAAGGAAAAGATGAATAGTGACACTCCAAAACAACCTCAAACATTTGCATTTGAATAATATTGCAATGACAATAAGCCACTCTGGAAAATAAACCATTTCTCTCAGCACACAGGATTTCTCAAACATTAAGTATTTTTATGTTCCAGGTTTGGATTATCTTTTGTGCGGTAAACTGTGCAAGACAAAAATCCAGAACACAACAAGAGAAATGTGCATGAGGGAGATTTTTCACTATCCTGCTTTTCTATTCTTATTTCGCCATTGATGCAGGATGGAAGTGAATAGTGAATAAGTCGTCCAATGTTTTAAACGCTCCTTTTTGGATTTCTTACCTATAATCACACCACATACTGGAAAAAGTCAGTAAATAGACTAACATAAAGTGTTATGTATGAGAGATCACATATACAGGGTATTTGACAAAGCAGGATCACATTGGGCTCCATTGATGAATCTTTTAATAGCTGTGTGTTGTGTGTGAATGTTTTTGTAAGTCAAACCAAAGTAAAAATTCCGGCCAAATTTAATTCATGCAAATTTTGTCTGTAATCCCATATGTATGCTAATGAATAGTAATCATTAAAAAAAGCATATTAATTGCACAACTAACTATATTTTGTCAAGATTCAAAACACCAGATAGAAAAGCATTTTATGAATAAAGGAATACACTTATTACAAAATAACTTATATGGAAGGAAAAAACAAAAGCATGCAAATTTGACCTCAAATTTATATTATATTTTAGGGCGGCACGGTGGTGTAGTGGTTAGCATGGTCGCTTCACAGCAAGAAGGTTCCAGGTTCAAACCCAGTGGCCAGCGAGGGCCTTTCTGTGTGGAGTTTGCATGTTCTCCCCGTGTCTGCATGGGTTTCCTCTGGGTGCTCCGGTTTCCCCCACAATCCAAAGACATGCAGTTCGGTTGACGTGGGGCGGCCTTGGGCTGAGGTGCCCTTGAGCAAGGTACCGAACCCCTGACTGCTCCCCGGGTGCTCTGGTGTGGCTGCCGACTGCTCTGAGTGTGTGTGCGCGTGTGTTCACTGCTTCAGATGGGTTAAATGCAGTGGATGAATTTCACTGTGCTTGAAGTGTGCATGTGATCAAATAAAAGGTTTCTTCTTAAAAAAAAATGTTTGGATGGTAAGGAAAATGCAAATAAAAAATTAGTTGCAGTGATTTCTAAATTAACTTTGACTTGTATTTCATTATAGACAGTCTGAACCCAAGATATTTCATGATTTGTCTGGTCAGTTTCAGTCTTCACTTAATTTGTTAATATACAGCCATTCCTGCATTTCAGGCCTGCAAAAAAGTTGGTACAGGGGCAATTTAGAGCTAGTAATGAGGTAAAACAACAAAATAATGATGTGATTTGAAAGAGGTGATGTCAACAGGTGACTGTAATCATGATTTAGTATAAAATCAGTATCCAGGAACAGCCTAGTCTTTGAAGAGCAAAGACGGGCCGAGGGTCTCCAGTTTGTCAACAAATGCATGAGAAAATTATTGAAATGTTTCAAAACAATGTTCCTCAAAGAAAGACAGGAAGGGATTTGGATATTTCACCCTCTATGGTGCACAATATCATTAAACAATTCAAGGAATCGAGGAATTTAAGTGTGTAAAGGGCAAGGGCGCAAGCCTAAGCTGAACACTTGTGATCTCTGATCCTTCAGACGGCATTGCATGAGAACCGTCATTCATCTGTAGCTGATATAACCACATGGGCTTGGGATTACTTTGGCAAACCTGTATCAAGTGCTACAATACAGAGTTACATCCACAAATGCCAGTTAAAACTTTACTGTGCAAAAAGAAAGCCTTATGTTAACTGTCTCCAGAAGCACCATTGACTTCTCTGGGCTCAGAGGCATCTGGGATGAACCATCACACAGTGGAAATGTGCATTGTGGTCAGAAGAATCAGTATTCCAGATACTTTTTATAAGAAATGGACACCGTGTGCTCTGGGCCATTCAGACTGTTACCAGAAACAAGCCCAAAGCCAGGGTCTGTCATGGTGTGGGGTTGTGTCAGTACCCTTGGCAAAGGTAACTTACACTTTTGTGATGGAGCATTAATGCAGAAAAGCACATTGAGATTTTGGAGCAACATATGCTGCCTTCAAGATGACATCTTTTCCAGGGAAATTTCAACAAGACAATGCAAAACCACATTCTGCACACATTACAAAGGCATGGCTGTGGAAGAAGAGGGTGCCTGTCCCCTCTGTCCCTGAGAGAGAATGTGTGGTGAATTTTAAAATGAAAAATAAGACCATGATGGTCCCGTACTGTTCCACACCCTAAGACCCCTTTGCAGGAAGAATGGGACAAAATACCACCTGAAACACTTCATCACTTGGTGTCTTCAGTCCCTAAACATCTTTTAAATATTATAAGAAGGAATGGCAACATTACAAAGTGGTAAATACTTTCCTGTCTCAATTTTTTTTTAATGTTTTGCAAGAATCAAAATTGAAATGGGTTTATTTGGAAAAGAAAAAGGTAAAATATCAAATAATGTGCTGTTGTATTGTTTTGAGTGCAACACAGGTCAAAAATTATTTACAAATCACTGTTTTCTGTTTTAATTTCAATTTCAACATACTGTCCCAACTTTTTTTCTGATTTTGGGTTGTACTTGGATTGCAAATCGGAAATATATACGCTGATAAACTTGAAGTGAGGCATACTTGCCAACCCTCCCGATTTTGGTGGGAGGCTCCCAATTTTAGCCTCCGTCTTCCATTCTCCAGATCGTATTTGTTAAAAACTGGGTAATCTCCCGGTTTTGGGAAATCCCTACCGCCAAGTTAAAAATACTCCCGATTATGTCCAATCAGAATCGTATGAGAAACACTGCTGACGTCAACTGATTTTTAACCAATCAACGAACAGAACGACAGTCACTTCCATAATGTAGGATTCACTCAGGCTGTCTGATTACAAGCAGTCATTCATTATAGCCACTAAACCCAATACCAAACGGCAAAAATATGAATACAAATACCAGGTTGCATGGGAGAATTAATTTCCATGGATAAGCAAATGTTCTACCAGCTAGTTACACATTTTAAGGTAAAGATACCTTAAATCAGAATATAATGGACATTTGAGTGTGAAATTAAACTAGTCTTCCATACCATTTCAGAAACAAACTGTACAACTTCTAAAGTGTTTAGTGAAATTTTGCATGACAGAGAATGTGTTTGATGAGTGTATTTGAATAGTGTGGTAGTGTCTTAGTGCTATTTTGAATTTATGTTTAAAAGTTTTAAGTGAAAGTTTACAAGTGAATTATTTGGAAAGTGATTGATTTTGATAGAGTTTTGAGGTTTTAAGTAAAAGATTACTGGTGAGTGTATTTTGGTAGGACTAAAATTTTGCATTCAAGTGAATTTCTTTGTGGAGTACACTACCGTTCAAAAGTTTGGGGTCACTTTGAAATTTCCTTATTTTTGAAAGAAAAGCACTGTTCTTTTCAATGAAGATCACTTTAAACTAATCAGAAATACACTCTATACATTGCTAATGTGGTAAATGACTATTCTAGCTAAATTCTACTAAATGTCTGGTTTTTGGTGCAATATCTCCATAGGTGTATAGAGGCCCATTTCCAGCAACCATTACTCCAGTGTTCTAATGGTACAATGTGTTTGCTCATTGCCTCAGAAGGCTAATGGATGATTAGAAAACCCTTGTACAATCATTTTAGCACAGCTGAAAACAGTTTAGCTCTTTAGAGAAGCTATAAAACTGACCTTCCTTTGAGCAGATTGAGGCTACATCCACACGACAACGGCAACGAGATGTTATTTAAAAAAATATCGCGTCCACATGGGCAACAATCAGTAAAATATCAGGTCCATATGGCAACGCAACGCTTGCTGAAAACGATGCAATACACATGCCACACCTCTAGGGGTGCTGTAAGACGGTCCCTTCGGAGACACCAGAACAATAGAAGAAGTAAGGACGCATGCGCATAAACTACTATGCGCGAGACTTCATATTAGCCACAAAGTCAGAAAAATCTGTTCGTAAAATTACATTAGAATGGCCAAATACAATGAAAAGTATTTTTCCAGTCTCACCTGTGAAAGGTAATCCCATGTGATCTCATTTGGACGGCAAACCTGTTGGTAAAGTTAAACGTAGCACATGAATGAGGCATCTTTATTCTCCGCTTTGACCCATCCAATATGGCGGCGAGGATGACGTATGATTCTACGCGGAAGGCGGCGTCTTTAATGGTCCGGAATAAACTGAATGCTACACGTTGATGGATTAATTTGTTCTTCTACGCCCTTTTTGAGGAATGTATTGTAGGACTTAAACCAACGTCTGAAGAGGTGAGATCGCTCCTTTTTTTCCCCTATTTTTGCTGGCGGGATTGACTCTGCCCTAACTCTCTCTCTCTCTCTCTCTCTCTCTCTCTCTCTCACTTTGCACCATTACACAATAAATATTCACAGTGAAAATATTTTGTAAGCGCGTTTCATGAACCAAGTTATAGGATTTGTTGACAACTCGCATCGAGTTCGTTACACTTCTACCCGGCGTGAAGCACATGTGGTTGTGACGTCATCGTAAACAAATCCGTTCTACTCATCCAGACGACTTCGCAACGGCGCTGTTGCCAGATCTTTCCACTCTGGAACCCGTTCTCAAAAGATTTCGTTTTGGGGCACCCAAAACGCCGGTGCCATGTGGACACCAGGCCGAAACGATAAACAATTTTATCGGATTCACCTGAATCCGTTGCCGTGTGGACAGGGCCTCAGAGTCACCAGTTAACATAACCTGCATGTCTTTGGACTGTGGGGGAAACCGGAGCACCCGGAGAAAACCCACGCAGACAACATGCAAACTCCACACAGAAAGGCCCTCGCCGGCCACGGGGCTCGAACCCGGACCTTCTTGCTGTGAGGCGATAGCGCTAACCACTACACCACCGTGCCACCTGAGTTGTTACTATTTTGGTTAAATCTTATTAAAATTTAATTTATATATGATATTATAGTTCTCTGTATTTTTACATGAGCTTACAGAAGGAAAACACATTTGATGCAATCCAATAATACTTTCATTCACTGTGACTATTTTAAGAAATTATAAACATTCTTCGAAAGCATCACTTGTGTTATTTTCTGTGGGTCTCTGTATGTATGCAATATTCAGGCATGAGATTTTTCAGCTAAAAATCTGATTTAAGACTTCCCTTTCATTGTTATTATATTAAAATTCAAGAGGAGTATTATTTCAGATTTTTCACTCTGAGTTATCTCATGCCTGATACATGAAAACCATAACCTATAGTAACTGATAGAACAATATCAACAATTCAAAAACTCTTTAATTGTATAAATTTCAAATGGTTTGCAATTAATTGGGATCCACTGTTTTTATCATTTCAACCGTGCATCAGACCCTCGTCCAATTGAAAATGTTGTTCACGCACTTTTCTCCCCCGTGAGAATTTTGAAAAGTTGGCAAGTATGGTGAGGCACAAATAATGCAAAATACCAATGAACAAAAAAGAGAGAAGAAAATAAAGTCTAAATAGTAAAAGCACACAGGTAAAGAACATTATTTTGGACACAGCATGGTGTTTCATATTTAGGGCCAGATTTACTAAGTAGGGCAAATCAGCATGAGGTTGCAAGGAAAGAAAAACTCCAACGGGAGTGACCAATTATATGCGAGTTATTAAGAAAGGGCAAATTCATGAACACCGATGCAGTCAGTTCATTTTAATAATTACCAATGCAATCTACCAAGAATAAGGTAAATTAGTGTAGGGTCACAAATGGGTACAGAACAACATTTTCCACTGGCATTCCAAATAAATTAACATGAATTTCTACCACATGCTTTCTTTTTTGTGCCTCATTCCTGAGCGCACAGTGGGACTTTCACAAGCACATAAATTATATTTTGAGGAGAAAATATTAGTCTGAGCAAACAAAAAGTCTGAATCTGCATGCTGGTAGACAGCTGCACACTTGCTCAGTGTCTCTGTCGATCTCTCAACATCTATGCAAAATTAAGACATGCTTATTTTTGGCACTAAATAATGGCACAATTAGTAGTAAATTGACTACCCCAAGCCTTAGTAAATCACGTTGCATGACACATTTAAGTAGTCTTATCCCCCGAATTTTGTGCCCTGAAAGAAAACCTTCTACAAATACATATGCAGTAATCCATCCATCCATTATCTGTAACCACTTATCCTGTGCAGGGTCGCGGGCAAGCTGGAGCCTATCCCAGCTGACTATGGGTGAGAGGCGGGGTACACCCTGGAAAAGTCGCCAGATCATCGCAGGGCTGACACACAGAGACAAACAACCATTCACGCTCACATTCACACCTACAGTCAATTTAGAGCTACCAATTAGCCTAACCTGCATGTCTTTGGACTGTGGAGGAAACCGGAGCACCCAGAGGAAACCCATGCAGACACAGGGAGAACATGCAAACTCCACACAGAAAGACCCCCATTGGCCACTGGGCTTGAACCCAGAACCTTCTTGCTGTGAGGCAACAGTGCTCACCACTACACCACTGTGCTGCCCCCATTTGCAGTAATGCCAGCTGCAAAAATAGATAGATTGATCCCAAGCTGGGAAATTGTTTTGTTACAGCAGCAAGTTATCAGACGTGCGAAAAGAAAAAGACACACTGTACAACATAAAATAGAACTTTAAAAAAAGGAAAGAAAAATTGTGGAGTGACACATTGTCCATGCCTTTCTCTCGCTATTTTTTTCACTGTATGGCTTTAGTAAATCCTGATCATTTTTGTTTGTTTGTTTGTTTGTTTTTGTTTTTTAAACTGGAAAAGAATGTTAGTAAATCTGGCCCTTAGCTGCACCCACAAATCTCCATAAAAGGCAAAGCTCACAAAGATAAGTGTTTGACTAAACAGTGAAAGAGCACCTCCTAGGTGCAGCATCTAAGACTACGTTCAGACTGCACCCTGAAACGACCCATATCCGATTTTTTTGCCCATATGCGACCTGTATCCGATTTGTTATTGACAATCTGAACAACACAGATCCGATTTTTTCATATGCGACCCAGGCCGCTTGGATATGTGGTCCTAATTCCGATGCATATCCGTTATTTTCACATGCGACTGCAGTCTGACCGGACAGGTCGCATTCATGCGACCTACACGTCATCAACAAGAGACAAACGTCACTATTCTGCGTTGGCTAATCCCGCCTCTTTGGTGGAAAACAACAACATTTGTACAGTTTTCAGAATTTAAATAGACTTTCATAGAATTGATCAAGCTAATGGTGGATTTGGTAGGGACCTGGATGTTAAATCATCCTGTATTACAAGATTATAAGATTGTTCTGGAAATTTCCAGTAATTTGACACCTTCGGTCTCATTAGTCTGCTGCCCACATTAATCAGATTATTGTGTGAGTTCCGCCGCCGCCACAAAAACCACATCGCCAGGTCTCACCTCATCTCCATGCTTTACTTGCAAACTTGAAGAGTGCGCTTTTTTTTGGTTTATGTATTACATAGATGTGCTTATTACGTGTCAATTTGCGCATGCGGGACACTTTTGGGTCGTTTTCCATTCATATTGGAGATCGCATACAAGTCTCATATAATTGGTAATGTGAATGGCCTAACAAAAAAATCGGATTTCACAACAAATCGGATATGGGTCGTTTCAGGTTGCAGTCTGAATGTAGTGTAAGTTTTCTAGTAATGCAGCTCAGCCACTGCAGCGTGCTTTCTACTACAGACACACAGAATAACTATTCCTCCTTTTAGAGGACGGCATTTCTTTTGTCTTAATTGAACAGGAGAAATATTTGAATATTGAATATTTGTCTTACTTGATGGATTTCTTTTAAATGACTTTGAAATAAATTTCACAAAACGCACATTAAACTGATTCTCTTTAAATGTTAACCCAAGCATGATTGTGCGGTAGGATACGAATGCTTTTCAGATCAAACTACATTTTCATGACCATCATATTTCTTGTGGAAATGAAATGAAGTTCTCATCTCATCTCATTATCTCTAGCCGCTTTATCCTTCTACAGGGTCGCAGGCAAGCTGGAGCCTATCCCAGCTGACTATGGGCGAAAGGCGGGGTACACCCTGGACAAGTCGCCAGGTCATCACAGGGCTGACACATATGGCCCTTTTCCACTACCCTTTTTCAGCTCACTTCAGCTCGCTTCAGCTCACTTCAGCCCGACACGGCTCGCGTTTCGACTACCAAAAACCAGCACGACTCAGCTCGTTTCAGCCCTGCTTAGCCCCTAAAACTCGCACCGTTTTGGAGTGGGGCTGAAGCGAGCCAAACCGTGCCGACTGAGGTTGGGGGCGTGAGCAGACACTCCCCTGTGCACTGATTGGTGAGGAGGCGTGTCCTCACATGCCCACACGCCCCGCGAGCACGCTGGGATCTGTAAACACCGCAAACCCGGAAGAAGAAGAATTACGAATTACGAGAATTTCTGAAGCCTTATGCGCCTCGCCTCATCTATACGCTCTTGCCAGTATCTGTTGGCGTTGTCGGTGACAACAAGCCACAGCACCAAGACCAGCAACACTAACGACTCCATGTCCTCCATGTTTATTGTTTACTATCCGGGTCGTGAGACTACCGCTGAAAAGATCACCGAATCAGTGACATACAGAGCATCGTGGACGAGTTCGCGGAGCGCAAGGCTCGTCGTATGCCCTTCAAATAATGCGCGCAGTAGGCTATTGATGTTTTATTATGAGCCATGTACAGTATGTTGCCTAATGTTTTTTTGTTTCTGAGTTACATGTTCGTTTGAAGGACTTAATGTACAAAATAACATAGTTGCACCCCGTAGTGTTGAAATTGGTAAACACAGTGCATTCAGTGAGGTTTGCACCGCCCTCCTTTTATTTCTGACTCTTCCTGTCACCGTTGCAACCTCTGAGCGCTCATTCGTATGCCCTTCAAATAATGTGCGCAGTATAGGCTATTGATGTTTTATTATGAGCCATGTACAGTATCCTAATGTTTTTTGTTTCTGAGTTACATGTTCGTTTGAAGGACTTGATGTACTAAATAACATAGTTGCACCCGGTAGTGTTGAAATTGGTAAACACCGCAGTTGCGGACATTTTGTAGCCTAAAATGATGTTATGATAAGCTTTAATAAAGGGCCCGGTCATTTGCCCCGCCCCCGGCCTGGCTCTGACTTGTTCCGCCACTGTCACTGATGTCACTGTTTGCGCTGCTTAACGACATCACGTGACGTCCACCCACTTTCGCTAACTCCACCCAATGTGTCCACCCACTTCCAGCCAGCACGGTTCAGCGCGGTTGTAGTCGAAATGCAACTCCAACAGCCCCGCTCAGCTCGACTCAGCTCGACTCGGCACGGCTCAGCCGCGTTTGTAGTGGAAAAGCGGCAATAGACACAGACAATCATTCACACTCACATTCACACCTACGGTCAATTTAGAGTCACCAGTTAACCTAACCTGCATGTCTTTGGACTGTGGGGGAAACCGGAGCACCCGGAGGGAAACCCACGCGGACACGGGGAGAACATGCAAACTCCACACAGAAAGGCCCTCGCCGGCCCCGGGGCTCGAACCCAGGACCTTCTTGCTGTGAGGCGACAGCGCTAACCACTACACCACCGTGCCGCCCTGAAATGAAGTTATACTTTACAAATAAATTTGTTCATACACAACTTGATTAAATGCTTGAAACAAAGCTCCATCTTTTACTTGCTTTTTTTTCTCTTATTCCATTTTAGTCTCTAGTGTAGCTTATAGGCTGTACATCAATCTCCCTGAAGTCTCTTCCTGCAAAGGAAAGGGCAGAGCACAGAGCTGGAAGGATCTTCACAGACATCAGTCATCCTGTCAATCACATCTTCAGCAACCCAAGACGGTTCCAGGCCATCTCTGAACCTGAGGTTCTTCTCTGAAGAAGTAGTTTGCCTTCTGAGCAAATGTCCCGAACTTAAACTTTCACCCCCAAGTCCACCACCTGAATTTCAGTTTAACAAAATCTCAACCGTGCATTGCAGTTTCATTGACTACTCATCCCTACTACAACCCTACCCTCCTATAGTACCAGTCAAAAGTTTGTATACCCCTACTCATTCATAAGATTTTCTGTATTTTTTTTACTATTTTCTACATTGCAGACCAATACTGAAGAAATAAAAAATGATGAAATAACAAATGGAATTATGTGGTAAACAAAAAAAGTGTTAAAAAATGTGTTTCATATTTATATTCTTCAAAGTGTCCAGCATTTACTTTGATGACACTTTGTACACTATTGGTATTATCTTAACCAGCTTCATGAGGTAGTCACCTGGAATGCTTTTCAATTAACAGGTGTGTCTCGTCAAAAGTTAATTAGTGGAGGAGTTTCTTGCCTTCTTAATGAGTTTGATATAATCAAACAATAAATAGTAAATAATAAAAATACAGTAAATAGCCCTATTCCACCACTGTAGTAATCCATATTATGTCAAGAACTGCTCAACTAAGTAAAGATAAATGACATCCATCATTACTTTAGGGCATGAAGTGACTTTTAATTAATAAAAAATAAAGAAAAAACATTGAATTAGAAGGTGTGTCCAAATTTTTGACTGGTACTGTATCTGTATTATTTGACTGGATACTGAAATTTCTGATATTTTATCAGATGCATTTTTTTCTTTATCCTCAAACATATGGTGTTAATAATTTGCCTTCTTCACGTCCCACTTCTCAGCACTGCAATCTGTATAATTGTTGGTCAGCAGCAGGTTTAATGACATCCTACTACTACCATTGCTCTTTTCTGGGTTGATTACTGTTAAATGTCACAATACAGCTTTATTTAATATGTCCATAAACTACCTCAGTGAATGCACTTCACATTGGTAATAAAAACTTGCTTATATTTTGTTTAAAATGGATTAAAGCTAGACAGCCTTTCAATTTCATAAAATCAGTGAAATGTAGTTCCCTCTGAAATTTGGTTATTGTCCATCCATTATCTGTAACCACTTATCCTGTGCAGGGTCGCAGGCAAGCTGGAGCCTATCCCAACTGACTATGGGCAAAAGGCGGGGTACACCCTGGACAAGTTGCCAGATCATTGCAGGGCTGACACATAGAGACAAACAACCATTCACACTTACATTCACACCTACAGTCAATTTAGAGCCACCAATTAACCTAACCTGCATGTCTTTGGACTGTGGGGAGAACTGGAGCACCCAGAGGAAACCCACGCGGACACGGGGAGAACATGCAAACTCCACACAGAAAGGCCCCTGTTGGCCACTGGGCTCAAACCCAGAACCTTCTTGCTGTGAGGCGACAGTGCTAACCACTACACCACCATGCCGCCCAATTTGGTCATCGTGATATGTTTATTTTTGCAATATCTCATCTCATCTCATCTCATTATCTCTAGCCGCTTTATCCTGTTCTACAGGGTCGCAGGCAAGCTGGAGCCTATCCCAGCTGACTACGGGCGAAAGGCGGGGCACACCCTGGACAAGTCGCCAGGTCATCACAGGGCTGACACATAGACACAGACAACCATTCACACTCACATTCACACCTACGGTCAATTTAGAGTCACCAGTTAACCTAACCTGCATGTCTTTGGACTGTGGGGGAAACCGGAGCACCTGGAGGAAACCCACGTGGACACGGGGAGAACATGCAAACTCCGCACAGAAAGGCCCTCGCCGGCCACGGGGCTCGAACCCGGACCTTCTTGCTGTGAGGCGACAGCGCTAACCACTACACCACTGTGCCGCCTATTTCTGCAATATCTAAAAAAAAAAAAAAAGGCCATTGTATGGCTGGGAAATAATTTAATTTGAGGGCATTCCCAAGCAAATAATGTGCATGAAATCGCTCGCTTTGCGCAGTTAAGCAGACAGAGGAAGTCCATGTGCGCATGCACAGGTCTTCTTCGTTTGGGTTTAATGGCAGCTGGCATCCACAGTGTTACATTACTGCCATCTACGGGTTTACCTTTGACTGTGCACTGACAGTTACATCATTCTGTCACTAAACGAACAGCTGATCACACCGAGGTGCTTGCTGACCACCGAAATTTATTAGTTTGGTCCTGCGTTTCCTTTCCTTCTCAACATAACATCTTTTCTTCTCGCTTTCCGTTACTATAGTAGGTCTTTCATGTTTCATTCGCACACTCACGTCCTCTATTTTTCTCTCCCGTTTCAAATTTGTATCTCATAATGCCTTGCACGAACAGGGAAAGCCCACCATGTGGTGCATGACGTAGTATCTTGAATTGGGTCATGGTGAAGCAGGAAAACATAGTGGAGAATTTAGGGCCACATGGCCTTAAATTCATTAATTGTTCTATTTAAAAAAAAAAAAAAAAAATTGGAAGTCTGTGATTCGAATTCAGTAGCTTTTGGTCTACTAAACAAAAATAACTGGGTGTCAGGGAAAATTCTTTTTATGACCTTCACTTGAAAACTCTGAAAGGCAGTCTACCTTTAACACTTGCAGTGCGCTCTATTTGTACAAGTGCTTGTATGTGTAATAATCTGTGTATTATGCATGTTTGCTATGTTGTTTTTTTTCACACTTATGAATATCTTACGAGTGTAGAATCACAAGCAGGCCGAGTAGCTGCAGAAATGTTCAAAATATCTCGAGAGATAGCAAAAAAAAGGCAGCAAATATAGCTTGTACAGCATAATCCAGACAGCGTCCCTACATGACGCAGCGTCCCTACATGCACAAATAATTCATATACCATTTTATAATTTTAAGAGTCGTTCATCACCGAGAAAGCCAAATTGCAGTCAGTAAAAGCTATAAATGCTAAAAGACATTCACAGTGCATTGTTGATGAGATCCGAGGCAATTCATTCTCCTCTCCTGTGCATGCCTTTGCTTTCATTTCATTCACTCTGAACCCTTTAGAA
This sequence comes from Neoarius graeffei, assembly GCF_027579695.1. Classification (NCBI taxonomy): domain Eukaryota; kingdom Metazoa; phylum Chordata; class Actinopteri; order Siluriformes; family Ariidae; genus Neoarius; species Neoarius graeffei. Next base: position 26,378,083 of record NC_083587.1, read on the forward strand.
AAGAATATCTTTATAAATCTGATCAGTGTTGCATCTTTCACAGAGCCAGTGTGAGATATTTAATGAAGTAAAGCGAGGAACAGTGATTTGAGTGGAGTCTGTGCTGGCTGTGTGGGAGGGTATAAAAGTGCTATTAACCACTTTCAGGAATGAAAAGCTCGAGAAATACAGCTGAGGACACAAACAGACTGGGCAATCTGACAAAGCCACGCTCATGAATGCAAGCAGGTGGGCAAAGAAATCATTTCAAAAGACCAAATAAATTCAAAGGGAAAACACATGCTAATATTCACAGCTTCGCAAAATGAACAGAAGAAATATGAAAGCATCCTGGATATCTTATGTTAATTGCCCTGCCATGTTTGTATGTTATAATTTGAGCACTTTGGCTTTCCTTCATCAGCAGTTACACTGAAATTGCAGTTCTGTACCTGCTCTGAAATATCATGTACAATACACTGCAGAAGGAAGATCTGTTTCTATTAAAGATCTGAAACTGTCATGAAACAACACTTCATTTCACACAAATATAGGTAAACAGCAGGCATAATATCGACAATTGTAAAATATTTAAAAAAAAAAAAGTACTGTTAAAGTGGCAGTCAATGCCTCAGTGGTGGGCAGTTGTAGTTCAGTGGTTCTCACTTGCTTGGTCCTTTCAGTTAAAAGTATATGGGTGGTACGATGGTGCAATGGTTCACACTGTTGCCTCACACTGAGAAGGTTCCAGGTTCAATCCTCATGGCTGACAGGGGCATTTCTGTATGGAGTTTGCATGTTCTCCCTGTGTCTGCATGGGTTTTCCCCACCATCCAAAGACATGCAGTAAGGTTAACTGGCTACTGTAAATTGCCCATACGGTAGGTGTGAATGGTTGGGTGTGAATTGCTCTATGTCCTTGACGTCCACACTGGGTAGCTTTCCTGAGCTAGCTAACAAATCTGCAGTAAACAGTCAACTATGGCTGACTTAAAAGAAGAAGATAAAAGTATTTACCATATGAGTAATACCCTGTCCACACTAGGGATTTTGTACCGATACGAAACTACTTTCGTACCACAACACCTGTCCACACTAGCAACTATACCGGTACTGTAGTGGTATAACTGTATCAGTACGAAACCCACAAATGTATGGGTTTCGTATCGGTACTGTAGCGCTTCGCTGCAGTGTGGACAGATGAAGCGGTTCTGTATCGATACAAATAAAATGCGCATGCGCAAAGTCACACACCTCAATCGATGTCTTTGCTGAATAAAATAGTGAAGAACGGAGATTCGTTTGTTTCTTTCTCAACTGCCTCGCACGTTTTATACGATTCGACTGAATAAATGACCACCAGAAATACAGACTGTACACTGACAACAAAAAGCACACACACGTTGTTTCATCCATACGGAAGCCGAGAGAGGCCCTTCATATAATCCTTTTTTTTTATTCACCTTGTTATCCAGAGATAACGACAGAATTAATTCAGGATCTCGAGAAAACAACAACTAATTCGAGATCTCGAGAAAACAAAACAATTATTCCGTGATCTCGAGTAAACAGCTGAGAAATGGTTCATTCAGGTGCGCCAAGAGACTTGTGATATGCTGACTTTGGGGCTATTTCTCATTCTGTATAGACGCAACTTTGGTCATTAGAATGTCTGGAATAATCGATCACCTAATAAGGCAATATTTTGATCAGGGGTTGACACAGGGAGAGATTGCATTAAGTCTTTTAATAAGGGATAATTTCAAAATTAGTCCGCGGCACCTCCGCAGAAGACTGGCCCGGCTTCGTCTCTACCGACGGAGATACAGTGATCCAGCTGAGATCATGAAATAATTGTTTTGTTTTCTCGAGATCTCGAAATAACGGATGCTATATATTCTTGGAAGGAAGTTACTCGGTAACCACGGAAACATTTCGTGCATGCGCATTTCAACTACCGTGAAAGAAAACCGCAAACATTTCTCGCTAGTGTGGACAGATGCACTAAACTGTACCGGTATACTTTGTATCGATACAGTTATACCACTTTCGTACCGATATAAGTGTGAACACAGCATAAATGTAGCACCATTGTTACAGCTTTCGGTCTGTATTTGGCATTCAGTTCTTTACATATTCCATATTGAGGGTACTGCATGATATTAATTGCCTCTACAGTAGGTGTGAATGAGTGTATGAAGGGGTGTGTGTGTGTGTGTGTGTGTGTGTGTGTGTGTGTGTGTGTGTGTGTGTGTGCACATGGTGTCCTATGGTGGACTGGTATCCCATCCATGAGGTATTCCCACCTCACACCCAATATTCCCAGGAATGGCTCCAGATCCATTGTTACATGAACAAGGATAAAGCAATTACTCAAAGAGTGTGGATAATAAATAATGCTACAAGCAGCATGTAAGAGGACAAGCACTTTCTTCCTTTTTTACATTTCTTAGTGACGAGAAAAAACATTGAAAATCAAACAATTTTTTAAAAAGCTGAGAGACCAAGATCCGATAAGTTAATGGTTCAAATGTCACAAAGATTAGATGAAATTTCTCAGAAAAGTGACGAAAAAAATCTGTTTAATTCAAAATGGCTGAAGTCCTATTTTTGCAAATCACAAATTTGTTACATTAAGTACACTTCGCACATTTCTTCTTGAGTAACTGAAAAGTTAAGAGTAGTTTTATGATTAATTTGCGAATTATAGAACATGTAGAGGTGAATTTAGACTAAACATAATTAAGCCCTTTAGGAAATGGTCCTATGCTCGCATACAAAGTGTGGTCTGAACGTGCCCTCAATTCCTAATTCCTGACTTCGCTATCAAATCCAAAGTCCCATGAGACTGTCCTCTACCACTGTGCAAGATTTCATTAAAGCATTAAAGAAGTAGAAGAACAAGAGCAAGAAAACATCTACAATAAGGTGCTGAAACACCACTGGTGCTTGGGCCCATAATAATAATAATAATAATAATAATAATAATAATAATAATAATAATAATAATTGCACTGTAAGCCCTGCAATAGATTGGCATCCTGCCCGTGGTGTACCCCGCCTCTCACACAAAGTCAGCTGGGATTGGCTCCAACTTCTCCCATGACCTTGACAGATAAGTGGTACAGATAATGGATGGATGGATATTTACACTGCATTTGGGTAATTTGGGAGATTCAAGGCAAGCAATCAAGAAACAAACAAATAAATAAATAGTACTATGAGGCAAAACCTACATCTATTAGATGAACCACCCAGGAAATATTGATTTAAAAAAAATGCAAGTGGGAATGATGAAATTACAGGCCTATTCTATTACAACATCACAAAGGAACATAACCAGAATCTGGAGATGGATGTGCTTTACAACACTACATTCCCTCTATTTGTGCATTTCTAGTTACTGGGGAGAAAAAATCCCCACAAAGTGAATCTATTGATTTGCTTGCCAAACACTTATTTAGCTGATTAGACTTAACACCATGTCCAAACAGAGGATTTCACATACAAAGTGGCAGACATTTGTGCCTCTTCACTGTGTATACTAGTGCATCTCAAAATATTGGAATAACTTGAAAAAGTTCATTTTTTTCATAATTTAATTCAAAAAGGTAACCTTTCATATATATTCTACATTCATTACATGTAAAGTGAAATATTTCAAGCCTCTTTTGTTTTAATTTTGATGATTATGGCTTATAGCTGATGAAAATCAGAATTTAAGTATCTCAAAATATGAGAATATTTCATTTCAAGTTTGAGTAAAACAGTATAAATACCATGTATCTCTCGGTCTAGTTCAGTACACACAACCACAATCATGGGGAAGACTGCTGACTTGACAATTGTCCAGAAGACGATCATTGACACCCTCCACAAGGTGGGTAAGCCACAGAAGGTCATTGCAGTAAAGCCTGGCTGGAAAAGGTGCACAAGCAACAGGGGTGACTGCAGTCTTGAGAGGATTGTCAAGAAAAGTCAATTCAAGAACTTGCAAGAGCTTCACAAGGAGTCGACTGAGGCTGATGTCAGTGCATCAAGAGCCACCACACACAAACATCTTCAGGAAAGTGGCTACAACTGTTGCATTCCTCATATCAAGCCAGTCCTGAACCAGAGGCAACGTCAGAAATGTCTTACCTGGGCTAAGGAGAGAAAGAACTGGACTGTTGCTCAGTGGTCCAAAGTTCTCTTTTCAGATGAAAGTAAATTTTGCATTTCATTTGGAAATCAAGGTCCTAGAGTCTGGATGAAGAGTGGAGAGGCACAGAATCCAGGGTGTTTGAAGTCCGGTGTGAAGTTTCCGCAGTCTGTGATGAATTGGGCTGCCATGCCGTCTGTTGGTGTTGGTCCACTGTGTTTTATTAAGTCCACTGAGTAACAGTCTAGTTCTTTCTCTCCTTAGCCCAGGTAAGACACTTCTGACGTTGTCTCAGATTCAGGGGTGGCTTGATATTAGGAACGTGACAGTTGTAGCCCCTTTCCTGAAGATGTCTGTGTGTGGTGGCTCTTGATGCACTGACACCAGCCTCAGTCTACTTCTTGTGAAGCTCTCCCATGTTCTTGAATCGACTTTGCTTGTCAATCCTCTCAAGACTGCAGCCATCCCTGTTGCTTGTGCACCTTTTCCAGCCAGCTTTTTCTGCAATGACCTTCTGTGGCTTACCTGCCTTGTGGAGAGTGTCGATGATCGTCTTTTGGACAACTGTCAAGTCAGCAGTCTTCCCCATGATTGTGGTTGTGTAGGTGCATTTGGTTAATTATTAAGTGATCTCATTAAATCAGTCTCATTAAATTTGAAGGTTATTAATTAAAAAGAATCAGTCTCATTTGAATCGTTTGAAGTGAATCATTCAGCGAATCGTTCAAATGAATCGACTCAGTGAATCATTCAAAGTAGTGAATCATTGAATCGTACCATCAATCTTAGCACTCAATAATAATTACCAAACAGCTAAATTATGGTATATTACTAAATTATTACAATCACTTACCATTTACATAACTGATATGCACCTTTTTGAATTCTTTGCGATTGGGGACTTTAAGATATATTGAAACACCAACAAGATGAATACACACAGGTTGTTTAATAAATGAATTTACTATAATAAAGATAAAAATAATCAATATATACAAGCAGTGATATATATATATATATATATATATATATATATATATATATATATATATATATATATATATATATGTGTGTGTGTATGTATGTATATGTGTATTTATGTGGTGTGAGTGTGTGTCTGAGAAAGGGAGAGCAAGTGTGTGTGTGTGTGTGTGTGAGCTATAAAGCTTTGGAATCTGATGTTTTGGTATGTTGAGTGTGGAGGAGGGGCTTGACCATGTGTTTAGACAAAAGGCTAGTTCTGTATAGCTAACCAAAATGTGTTGAGCACGAGGTAAACCCAGATTAGCTTCGTGTTGCTAAGCTAAGACAAAAGGGAAGCTCTAAAGTGTATCAGGCCTGGTCAGGCCTGTTGAGCACGTGTTTTCTAAGTAACAAAAGGATTCCACACTCATACCATTACCCAACCCCTGAACTCTTAATAAGATCAAAATGTGTGTTAAGAGAATTATGTTAGTAAGAGATGAAAGAAAAACATGCACAGCCTATCAACTGAAAACAAACGATATTAAACAAAATAAACCAATTCAACACACTGCGTGTTTCAATAGTATAATGAATAAACCTGGGTTTAAATTCACACTTTCAATAAAGCAATTCTTAAGACTAGTTGTAACTGTTATTATTATGATTAAGATTATGATTATGCTGATTATTATGACTAAGCCCCAAAATGCCAGTCTTACTCAAACATTCTTTAGCAAGATGTGGAGAGATATTCGCTGTGGGGAAGTTTCTGTAGAAGGCGGAGAGAACTTTCTGGTCCGACGGAGCACTCGGGTCCGACGTGATGAAAAGAGGATTCTTGGTCCGAACTTCAGCGTTCGTGAGGTCTCTGATCAGAAATAATCTGCACAGTGCTTTTTAGAAGGAATCTGATCGCTTCGATTAAAAACTGCGTTTGAACGGCAGTCGTGACGTCACTTTAATACGAATGCCGGCTGTAACTCAGGTTGAGTTTAAAGATCGCGCTATTCTGGATTTTTACCTTGGCCAGAGGTGAACACAGAATGCGCTGGATGATAGATCTTTGCAAAGTGAGATGTTCCCGGGTTTGCCTGCAAATGCGAGCAGTCTCTTTATTGTCTGTTGGAGTTGAAGTCCACAGAGCCAGAGATGAGGAGTTGAGCGTTTGTTCCATTATTTATCTCTTCATGGCGGATGTGGTGATAATCCTGCCCCCGGTGTGACGTATGTCAACGCGGAAGTTGGCTGGGAGTTGTAGTTCTTAGACACAAAATGGCGGCATGATACCTACAGTTGTATGTGCTGAACTAGACTGAGAGATACACAATATTTATACTGTTTTACTCAAACTTGAAATGAAATAGTCTAATAATTTGAAATACTGGATTTCTGATTTTCATGAGCTGTAAGCCATAATTTTCAAAATTAAAACAAAACCATAAACCTTTTTGAATTAAATTGCAAAAAAATGAACTTTTTCCATGATGTTCCAATATTTTGAGATGCACTAGTAGTTGTCCATATTGGGCTCGAGAAAAAGCTTAGAGTCAAAACCATGGTTCATTATCAGGGAAAGAATAATTATGTCTCAAGCCTGTGCCTCATTTGTATTGACCTTACAGTGTGTGTGTGTGTGTGTGTGTGTGTGTGTGTGTGTGTGTGTGTGTGTGTATAGTTATAGACCATTTTCTTTCTTCTGCTCATTGGTCATTTTAACACCAGGGCTAACCATTAAGACCCAGGTAGAAAAATCAAACTGAAAGAGATGTGAGGGTTCCTTTGGGGATATAAAAGATGTGCACCTGAGAGAAGAATAAGTACTTGAAATCAGAATGCAGCCTCTTAGAGACTCAGTTAACAGCAAGTCAAAGCTCCTGACTTCTTTTACACTCTCTAAAAGGCCAAACACTTCAATTGAGATTGGAACTTTCTCATGGTTGATGTACTTATTAATGATAATCAAGAACATTGTACAGAACCACAAAGGTTCCTGGGAGCTAACAAACTAAAAAAAAAAAAAACAAGGAAAAAACAATTATGTCACAGGACCAAACTTTTAATTTACTTTCTTTTCCGCAGATGTGTCACAAGCAACATAAAAACAACACACAAACAGGAACATCACATGGAAATGAAAGCAGAATCATGATGCATTTGCACTTCTGAATGTATTCTTTAATTATATATTTAAGACAGTGACCCAAATCATATCGTAGAGGGCCTTAGATACAGGACAAGCTTGAATCTGGGCTTCTACATGTTCTCCAATATAATGCATTGCGCTGCACATCAGGCTGAGAAGTTCTCCCCTAATGACTGTCCTGTGACAGATCTAGATATATGACATGGTGCAGCACAATAGTGAAGTTTAATGCATTTCTCTGCACATGCAGAGACTGTGCTGTATCCTGTACCACATCAGTTTCATAAATACATAAGTACATGAATACAAAATAAGTACTTCATTCACTTTCCACACAGAATCATTACTCATGTTTCTATTAAAAAAATTAAATTGTGCCTAAGGGGAACCCAGTGGCTTCAAGTGATCTGGACAAAGTTCCCTACTGGAATGCCCAGGTGTGCATGAAATACCTGTCCTGTGAATGCTTGATTTGATGAATGCTAATTTTGCAAATTCTACAGCATAGCTTTGGCCAAACTGAGTCACAGGTGTATAAGGAAAAAGGAATGTGAAAGTTAGTTGATTGTAAAAATTGGGAGTCCTTGTCAAACAGGTGACCACAGTCCAGTACTAATCTGTATAATTCACCTGGTGCAATTAAAAAGACAAGAAGAGCCAGGCTTTTGTCTACAGATGCCTACATATGTAGGATCCTAAGGATATGGTGGCTATTGAGGTATTTCACTCATGTGACCAAGTCATGTGATGCTGCCATTTTGGACGGCACGGCTCGAATCAGTTTGAATGCGAGGAAGGCGACAAACGAAAAACATAAAAGAAAAAGGAGCGAGATGCAGAAAACACCTTCACTATCCAGCGACGTAGGGCATTTACAGGGCGAGCAGAGGGAGAGGTATTTGCAAAAATTGAGGTTAGCAGGCTTAGAGAATGACATTTACCTGCTTCCACCAGGATTGTTCACTGACAGCTAAGATTTGTTCACATTTTCATTTACGTTTGGTCCTCAGGATAAACAAAATGTTATTAAATGTCATTGAAATAACTTCTTAGTCTGTTGAGACATGGCCCGTTATAAGTTTTTCCTTTACTGTATTTACTAGTTTACTGAGCGCGCTCCGGGGCTGGCTGGCGCTAGCTAGCTAGCACTCCGGGGCTCGCTGGCCGGCTAGCGCTAGCGCTCCGGGGCTGGCTGGCCGGCTAGCTAGCGCTCCAGGGCTGGCTGGCCGGCTAGCTAGCGCTCCGGGGCTCACTGGCTGGCTAGCTAGCGCTCCGGGGCTCGCTGGCCAGCTAGCTAGCGCTCCGGGGCTCGCTGGCCGGCTAGCTAGCGCTCCAGGGCTCGCTGGCCAGCTAGCTAGCGCTCCGGGGCTCGCTGGCTCAGTAAACTAGTAAATCCAGTAAAGGAAAAACTTGAGACTGAAAGGTTTTAACAGTCATCCAAATGACTGAACGTAAACATTGCTACAGTAACATACTAGCTACTGTTGTTGACATTAGCTAGCTTCCCATCCAAAAGGGCGGACACCGGGGCATCACGTGACCCTGTGACGTCAGGTGAAATACCTCAATAAAAGATTACCAATGAAGAGTTGCTGACAAGAACAAAAGAAAGACCCTTGGTAACTCAAATACAGCAAAGAGAATGGAGTGGATTGGTCATACCCTATGGAAACCTACAGTGGTGCTTGAAAGTTTGTGAAACCTTTAGAATTTTCTATATTTCTGCATAAGTATGACCTAAAACATCATCAGATTTTCACACAAGTCCTAAAAGCACATAAAAAACTCAGTTAAATAAATGAGACAAAAATAGTATACTTGGTCATTTATTTACTGAGGAAAATGATCCAATATTACATATATGTGAGTGGCAAAAGTATGAGAACCTCAAGGATTAGCAGTTAATTTGAAGGTGAAATTAGAGTCAGGTGTTTTCAATCAATGGGATGACAATCAGGTGTGAGTGGGCACCCTGTTTTATTTAAAGAACAGGGATCTATCAAAGTTTGATCTTCACAACACGTTTGTGGAAGTGTATCATGGCACAAACAAAGGAGATTTCTGAGGACCTCAGAAAAAGCGTTGTTGGTGCTCATCAGGCTGGAAAAGGTTACAAAACCATCTCTAAAGAGTTTGGACTCCACCAATCCACAGTCAGACAGATTGTGTACAAATGGAGGAAATTCAAGACCCTTGTTACCCTCCCCAGGAGTGGTCGACCAACAAAGATCACTCCAAGAGCAAGGCGTGTAATAGTTGGCGAGGTCACAAAGGACCCCAGCATAACTTCTAAGTAACTGAAGGCCTCTCTCACATTGGCTAATGTTAATGTTCATGAGTCCACCATCAGGAGAACACTGAACAACAATGGTGTGCATGGCAGGGTTGCAAGGAGAAAGCCACTGCTCTCCAAAAAGAACATTGCTGCTCATCTGCAGTTTGCTAAAGATCATGTGGACAAGCCAGAAGGCTATTGGAAAAATATTTTGTGGACAGATGAGACCAAAATAGAACTTTTTGGTTTAAATGAGAAGTGTTATATATGGAGAAAGGAAAACACTGCATTCCAGCATAAGAACCTTATCCCATCTTTGAAAAAGAGAAGGTGGGTCATGCAGCAAGACAACAACCTTAAGCACACAAGTCATTATATGAAAGAATGGTTAAAGAAGAATAAAGTTAATGTTTTGGATTGGCCAAGTCAAAGTCCTGACCTTAATCCAATTGAAATGTTGTGGAAGGACCTGAAGCGAGCAGTTCATATGAGGAAACCCACCAACATCCCAGAGTTGAAGTTGTTCTGTATGGGCGAATGGGCTAAAATTCCTCCAAGCCAGTGTGCAGGACTGATCAACAGTTACCGGAAATGTTTAGTTGCAGTTATTGCTGCGCAAGGGGGTCACACCAGATACTGAAAGCAAAGGTTCACATACTTTTGCCACTCACAGATATGTAATATTTGATCATTTTCCTCAATAAATAAATGAGCAAGTATAATATTTTTGTCTCATTTGTTTTATTGGGTTCTCTTTATGTACGTCTTGGACGTGTGTGAAAATCTGATGATGTTTTAGGTCATATTTATGCAGAAATATAGAAAATTCTAAAGGGTTCACAAACTTTCAAGCACCACTGTAGGAACAACATCACAAGACAGGCCTTACAGTGGAACCCTGAGGGAAAAGAAAGGGAGGTCGCTTCCAGAATACCTGGAGATGGAACACAACAGCAGAGATCCAGACAGCTGGATACAACTGGAAGCAGATGGAGAAAGAAGTACAGAACTAGACAAAGTGGAGGAAGTTTGTCAGTGGCCTATGTTCCTCTCTGGAACCACAGGCTTAAGTAAGGAAGTGAATTAACCAGACAAGGATGGAAAAACTTGCCCCCTGCCCCAAGCAGTAATGAAAGCGGGGGTAGATTGAACACTGAAACTATGTTCTAACTTCTGGTCAGTGGCTCCTTCATAAAAATGGACTGCATAATGCCAAAATTGCATGTCTCAGTTGTATATGATTCTGACATTAGACTTAAACCATAATCTGTCCAGATGGATTTTTTTTCCATCTTAAAACAAAACAAAAAACAACAATACAACACACACACACACACACACACACACACACACACACACGTATGTGTGTGTGTTGTATTGTTGTTTTGTTTTGTTTTAAGGTGGGAAAAAAATCCATCCGGTCAGATTATAGTTTAATTATGGTTTACAGTATGGATTTATATTTTAAAAATTTATCAGTTTCATGGTTTGATCAAGTCGAACAACCTAAAACAACGCAAGCATAAGGCATTTTTCTTGCGAGCAATGCAGCTTCTCCATACAAACACTTTGTCAACTGAGCTTTGGTAGACCACCAGCTAAAGTTTTGAATAACTAATAAGGCGGATGTGATGTCACATGAAACCCAGCAATTGGAAAAAACAACCCTGTCTCAGATGTTTCTACTCAAGAATAATCTGGCAATCTTGAAGGTATGAACTACATGCAAATAATTATAAATATCTGAGCCTGGAGAATCAACTTATGCATCTACATAACTGAATATGAGGAACTTTCCCTGCAGAAATACTGGCATAATTTTGAACTTAAGTCACCAAAGATGAATGCGACCTGATGTCTTGATTAATCCTAAACCACAATGAGACATACTTCACCTCTTCTTCTACATAGTTGGGAATCACTTCACAGCAAGAAGGTTCTGGGTTCAAATGAGGCCTTTCTATGTAGAGTTTGCATGTTGTCCTTGTGGCTGTATGGGCTTCCTCCTGGTTCTTTGGTTTCCTCCCACAGTCCAAAGACATGTAGTCTAAATTGGCCATATGTGTGTGAATGTGAGTGTTAATGGCTGTCGGTCTCTCTGTGATAGATTAATAACCAGTCCAGGTCCAGGGTGTGCCCCAAATCTCACCCAAGATCAGTTGCGTTTGGCTCCAGCTCACCAGTGACATGCAATGGATAAGCGGTATAGAAAACGAATGAAAGAATGAATGTACTGCCATTCTGAGTGACAGGAAAGAAAAAATGATGCTCAAATCAAGCAAGATGTGTAAGAAAGGAAAACATCTGGATTTATAGAGTCCAAATTAGAGCAACCATTAATGCACAGGAATTTTGAACACATTGTATGAGTTGAGCTGCTTGAAACATATCTAATGTATTTTCATGTTATGTGCAGTTATTTGTATGTTCTTCCAATATTTTAAATTTAAAGGTAGAAATGGTGTATATACAGTAACAAAATGATACTTTCTCAACCAATTAAACACTAAAATATTCCTTCGAAAGGAATAAACAAACGCAAGAAATCGACATTCATAAAACATCAAGCATGCATTTTTCATATCATCACCCATTAAAAGCCAGTTGCATGATGAAAGAAACTATTATTCTTGGCTATATGAAACTCATCCATCATAGATAAATACAGTACTAACAGATATAGCAGCATGATTGGAAGAGGATCCACCAGCCTAATGTCCTCATTTGTCCTCATTCATAGCCATTACTCTTGGCTTACGGTGATGTTTTTAGCCAATGGGAATATTTAAAATTCTTTTGTACTAATTTGTGTCCAGATGTACTGGATACAACCTGAAATCCAAAGCCTTCACCTGGGTTTCAGTTACTTTATGAGTAACAAGATAAAAACAATTTGAATAGCAACTGATCTGAAATATATTCAAATTTCACTAATCTTGCTGAAGTAATGAAGAATAAGTGATTATAGTCCTGTGTTAGTGAGTAGAAAGTTGTGTTTAGAGCCTATGACCACCTGAAAGACAGTGATGGGCTTTGAGCAAAACCCTTATCTTTCAAATGCTCAGCTCTGTGCTTGCATAAGTTACCTCATGAGTTTCAGAACATGTACTGCCCAAACAAACACATTTCTGAGGCTATAAAGCATCTGTAATGTAAAGCAGTATGCAACAAGGTGTGTGTGTGTGTGTGTGTGTGTGTTTTCTTTCTCGGTCCAATCTACTAGATTCCCTGCTGAGTCCCAGCTGGAAACATTCACTAGTGTATGAAATCTCAGTCGGCCTCTCTTTCTAGCTGAGCATACATGCCTGCTAGGAGGTAATAAATCACATGGTCAGAAATGCAAAACTGGGAGAAAAAAAAGAACAATGGTTAGGAACACTTATAACTGTTTGAATCAGGTAGCAGTGGGTGTTAATCTGGTAGAGATGAGATAGCAGTAGAAATTTGTAAACCAGTAAATCCTTTAATTTACAAAGCAATATTTGGACATCTTCCGAGGGAGGCAGGGGACATTGAGTCTGAGTGGACCATGTTCTCTGCCTCCATTGTTGACGCGGCTGTTCGGAGCTGTGGACCCAAGGTTTCTGGTGCCTGTTGTGGCGTCAATCCCCAAACCCGGTGGTGACACCGAAAGTAAGGGATGCCGTCAAGCTGAAGAAGGAGTCCTATCGGGCCATGTTGGCCTCCGGGACTCCTGAGGCAGCTGACAGGTATCGGCAGGCCAGGCGTGCCGCAGCTCGAGCAGTTGCAGCGGCAAAAACTCGGAACTGGGAAGAGTTCGGTGAGGCCATGGATGAGGACTATCGGTCGGCCTCAAAGAAATTCTGGCAAACCGTCCGCCGCCTCAGGAGGGGGAAGCAGTACTCTGCCAACACCGTTTACAGTGCGGGTGGGGAGCTGTTGACCTCGACTGGGGATATTGTCGGGTGGTGGAAGGAATACTTCGAGGATCTCCTCAATCCCACTGTCATGTCTTCCATTGAGGAAGTGGAGGCTGAGGACTCAGAGGTGGACTTGTCCATTACACAAGCCGAAGTCACTGAGATGGTTTGCAAGCTCTTCGATGGCAAGGCACCGGGGGTGGATGAGATCTGCCCTGAGTATCTCAAGTCTCTGGATGTTGTGGGGCTGTCTTGGCTGACACGCCTCTGCAACATTGTGTGGCGGTTGGGGACAGTGCCTCTGGAGTGGCAGACCGGGGTGGTGGTCCCTCTTTTTAAGAAAGGGGACCGGAGAGTGTGCTCCAATTATAGGGGAATCACACTTCTCAGCCTCCCCGGGAAGGTTTACTCCAGGGTACTGGAGAGGAGAATTCGGCCAATAGTTGAACCTCAGATCCAGGAGGAACAATGCGGTTTTCGTCCTGGTCGTGGAACACTGGACCAGCTCTATACCCTTCATAGGGTGCTCGAGGGTTCATGGGAGTTTGCCCAACCAGTCCACATGTGCTTTGTGGATCTGGAGAAGGCATTCAACCATGTCCCTCATGGTATCCTGTGGGGGGTGCTTCGGGAGTATGGGGTTCGGGGCTCTTTGCTAAGGGCTGTCCAGTCCCTGTATGAACGGAGCAGGAGTCTGGTTCGCATTGCCGGCAGTAAGTCAGACCTGTTCCCAGTGCATGTTGGACCCCTGCAGGGCTGCCCTTTGTCACCGATTCTGTTCATAATTTTTACGGACAGAATTTCTAGGTGCAGCCAGGGGCCGGAGGGAATCCTGTTTGGGAACCACAGGATTTCATCTCTGCTTTTTGCAGATGATGTTGTCCTGTTGGCTTCTTCAAACCAGGACCTTTAGCATGCAATGGGGTGGTTTGCAGTTGAGTGTGAAGCGGCTGGGATGAGAATCAGCACCTCCAAGTCCGAGGCCATGGTTCTCGACCAGAAAAGGGTGGCTTGTCCTCTCCAGGTTGGTGGAGAAGTCCTGCCTCAAGTGGAGGAGTTTAAGTATCTCAGGATCTTGTTCATGAGTGAGGAAAGGCTGGAGCGTGAGATCGACAGGTGGATCGGTGCAGCCTCCGCAGTGATGCAGTCGCTTTACCAGTCCATCGTGGTGAAGAAGGAGCTGAGCCAAAAGGTGAAGCTCTCGATTTACCAGTCAGTCTACATTCCAATTCTCACCTATGGTCATGAGCTTTGGATAACGACCGAAAGAACAAGATCGCAGATACAAGCGGCCAAAATGAGTTTCCTTTGCAGGGTGGCTGGGCGCTCCATTAGAGATAGGATGAGAAGCACAGTCACTCGGGAGGAGCTCAGAGTAGAGCCGCTGCTCCTCCACATCAAGAGGAATCAGCTGAGGTGGCTCAGGCATCTCTTTTGGATGCCTCCTGGACGCCTCCCTGGGGAGGTGTTCCAGGCGTGTCCCCCTGGGAGGAGGCCCCGGGGAAGATCCAAGACATGCTGGAGGGACTATGTCTCTTGGCTGGCCTGGGAACACCTCAGTGGTCTTCCTGAGGAGCTGGCCAAGGTGTTTGGGGAGAGGGAAGTTTGGGCTTCCATGCTCAGACTGCTGCCTCCTTGACCCAGCCCTGGATAAGTGGATGAAAATGAGTGAGTGAGTATTTGGACATAATTTAAGCATTATATTGTAATAATATGTTCACACCAAATGTGGTGAGAGCATCCAAATGACCAGAAGTTGTTCATTTTCTAAGTGAGCCAGCTTCTCTCAGACATGAACATCATTGTCTTGGCAGGAGGGGCGTCAAAATAAAGTTGAAGTGTGGGTAATTTTATGGTAACAAGCTATGATGTAGTTTGGTGATAACCAATCAGAATTTAGAAATGCTCCGCTCAAAAGAATACTAGAGGACATAACTGTGAAGATTTTGGTTCTGTTCAAACAATTCCCAAATTCAATGGAGGAGAAATTAATAATTATGGTGGTGGGTTTCCCCATTATTTATGAGGTGTCCCTGTTTGCATACAGGGACAGACAGAAATAAATACAGTCGTGCTTGAAAGTTTGTGAACCCTTTAGAATTTTCTATATTTCTGCATAAATATGACCTAAAACATCATCAGATTTTCACACAAGTCCTAAAAGTACATAAAGAGAACCAGTTAAACAAATGAGTCAAAAATATTATACTTGGTAATTTATTTATTGAGGAAAATGATCCAATATTACATATCTGTGAGTGGCAAAAGTATGTGAACCTCTAGAATTAGCAGTTAATTTGAAGGTGAAATTAGAGTTAGGTGATTTCAATTAGTGGGATGACAATCAGGTGTGAGTGGGCACCCTGTTTTATTTAAAGAACAGGGATCTATCAAAGTCTGATCTTCACAACATGTTTGTGGAAGTGTATCATGGAACAAACAAAGGAGATTTCTGAGGACCTCAGAAAAAGCGTTGTTCATGCTCATCAGGCTGGAAAAGGTTACAAAACCATCTCTAAAGACTCTGGAGTCCACCAATCCACAGTCAGACAGATTGTGTACAAATGGAAGAAATTCAAGACCATTGTTACCCTCCCCAGGAGTGGTCGACCAACAAAGATCACTCCAAGAGCAAGGCGTGTATTAGTCGGCGAGGTCACAAAGGACCCCAGGGTAACTTCTAAGCAACTGAAGGCCTCTCTCACATTAGCTAATCTTAATGTTCATGAGTCCACCATCAGAAGAACACTGAACAACAATGGTGTGTATGGTAGGGTTGCAAGGAGAAAGCCACTGCTCTCCAAAAAGAACATTGCTGCTCATCTGCAGTTTGCTAAAGATCATGTGGACAAGCCAGAAGGCTATTGGAAAAATGTTTTGTGGACGGATGAGACCAAAATAGAACATTTTGGTTTTAAATGGGAAGCGTTATGTTTGTAGAAAGGAAAACACTGCATTCCAGCATAAGAACCTTATCCCATGAGTGAATTATGATGGTGGTAGTATCATGGTTTGGGCCTGTTTTGCTGCATCTGGGCCAGGACAGCTTGCCATCGTTGATGGAACAATGAATTCTGAATTATTCCAGTGAATTCTAAAGGAAAATGTCAGGACATCTGTCCATGAACTGACTCTCAAGAGAAGATGGGTCATGCAGCAAGACAACGACCCTAAGCACACAAGTCGTTCTACCAAAGAATGGTAAAAGAAGAATAAAGTTCATGTTTTGGAATGGCCAAGTCAAAGTCCTGACCTTAATCCAATCGAAATGTTGTGGAAGGCCCTGAAGCGAGCAGTTCATGTGAGGAAACCCACCAACATCCCAGAGTTGAAGCTGTTCTGTACGGAGGAATGGGCTAAAATTCCTCCAAGCCAGTGTTCAGCACTGATCAACAGTTACCAGAAACATTTAGTTGCAGTTATTGCTGCACAAGGGGGTCACACCAGATACTAAAAGCAAAGATTCACATACTTTTGCCACTCACAGATATGTAATATTGGATCATTTTCCTCAATAAATAAATGACCAAGTATAATATTTTTGTCTCATTTGTTTAACTGGGTTCTCTTTATGTACTTTTAGGACTTGTGTGAAAATCTGACGATGTTTTAGGTCATATTTATGCAGAACTATAGAAAATTCTAAAGGGTTCACAAACTTTCAAGCACCACTGTAAATAAATAAATAATGGGTGGCACAGTGGCATAGTGGTTAGCACTGTTGCCTCACAGCAAGAAGGTTCTGGGTTCGAGCCCGGTGGCTGACAGGGGCCTTTCTGTGTGGAGTTTGCATGTTCTCCCTGTGTCTGTATGGGTTTCCTCTGGGTGCTCCGGTTTCCCCCACAGTCCAAAGACATACAGGTTAGCTTAATTGGTGGCTTTAAATTGACCATAGGTGTGAATGTAAGACTGTGATTTGGCGTAGTGGTTATCATTTCTGCCTCTCGACCGGGAGATTGCGAGTTTTACTCGCGGTTGGGTCATACCAAAGACCATCATAAAAATGGTACCTACTACCATCTGGCAGGGCACGCTACAATACAGATGTGAGTGTAGCGGTCAAACTCTCACGGTTACCAGAGGACTAGCCCCCCACTGTAACCCTAGCTGTATAGGCGAGAGGCTGAGGGCTATTGAAATGGAGTTCAGTGCCACACTTATATACCTTACCCAATAAACACACAACATATATACGATGTAGTGGTTAGGTAGTGGTTTGGTAATGTCAGGGAAATACGTCGTCGTTACATAGTAGGCACATCCTAATACAACGTCGTACCAATATGTAACGACAGCGTAGTGGTAATACCTAATGACAACATAGTGGTAATACCTAACGACAACATCATGCCAATATGTAATGACAAAGTAGTGGTAATACGTAACGACAACATAGTGTTAATACGTAATGACAACGTAGTGGTAATACCTAACGACAACGTAGTGGTCATACATAATGGACATGTTATCTGGCGACCATCCAGTGATGTATGTCCTACTACATAGTCTACATGTGTGTATTTTCTATTTGATGATCGATGTATTAATAATTTGCTTTCGTACTGTGGCAGTGGGGGCGTGATCAAGCATCAGTCTGTGACAAGAGGGCAGAGTCAGGGAAGGTAAGTGGCAGAATCACTACACCTGATGTTGGTTAACCTGTGTTTGTGTGCCTTCCCCAGTGACCGCGCCCTATATAAGGAGAGAGAGAGAGCAGAGGAGGAGAGCTCTCTCCCCAACCAGATGACTTATGTGTGTGTATGCGTGTGGCTGGGAGAGTGTGTGTTTGCAACTGAAAAGTGCAAATAAAAAGAGTTTTTGGAACTCAGTTCTGGCCTGCTGTACTTCTGTGCTCCACCCACCCGCTCTGATTTCTACAGTGGTGCCAAAACCCGGGACCTGAGCACAGAAGAGAACAGCCCAATGGAGTCCTCCCCCTTCGCAGACCTGATCCACGCCCTCACCACGGCCCAACAGAACCAGCACCAGGCGCTGCTTGCCCTCCGGAAGGAGCAAGAACAATGGTTCGAGGCCCTGGTGCTGGCGCAACAGGAAGATTGTCAGGCGTTCCGGCACCTCCTCGCGTCGGCGGGGTCCACCATCTCCACCGCTGCGGGCCCACTCCACCTCACCTTAATGAAGATGGGCCCGCACGACAACCCTGAGGCCTTCCTCATGCTATTTGAACAAGCAGCAGAGGCCTCGGGGTGGCCGGTGGAACAGCGCGCGGTGCGCCTCCTCCCCCTGCTAACGGGTGAGGCGCAGCTGGCCGCGCTACAGCTCCCCGCCGACAACCGGCTGGTCTACACAGACCTGCGCCAGGCCGTCCTCCAGCACGTGGGGTGCACCCCCGAACAACATCGTCAGCGCTTCCGCGTTCTGCGCCTAGAGGAGTTTGACTGCCCGTTCGCGTTTGGCCAGCAACTCCGGGACGCCTGCAGGCGGTGGCTGAGGGCTGACAACTGAGACGCCAAGGGAGTCGTTGACCTGGTGGCACTGGAGCAGTTCATCGCGCAACTTCCCAAAGGAACGCCAGAGTGGGTCCAGTGCCATCGCCTGGCATCACTGGCTCAGGCCATCAAGTTGGCGGAGGATCATTTGGCAGCTGTTCCCGCGGCAGGATCACAGATCCCCTCTTCGCTTCTCTCTCTCTCTCTCCCCCTCCCCTTCTGTGTCTCGTCCTCACCCCGTTCCCCCACTGCGGAGGCGGGGGCCGGCTCCCTCACAGCCGGTCCGCCGCACCCGCGGTGCCCTCCTGTTTCCCACTTCCGTGTCTGTCTCCCCCCCCCTCAGGTGAGTGAGTCCCAGAGTACCAGTGCAGAGAGAAAGCCCGGGCTAGTTTGCTGGCGCTGCGGGAAGCCGGGGCACCTCCAGCATCAATGCTCGGCAAAGGAGGTGGGCGCGGTGGTCCGGATCCCCGACATGCCAGGAGCCGCCCTTGATCGGGCCGGAGCATATCACATACCGGTGAGTATCCAAGGGGATATGTATCAGGCTTTGGTGGACTCTGGCTGTAATCAGACCTCAATCCACCAAAGCCTGGTGCAAGATGAGGCATTGGGGGGAGCACAATTGGTGAAGGTGTTGTGCGTGCACGGGGATGTTCACAACTACCCTTTAGTGTCGGTCCACATTCTATTTCAAGGGGAGAAATTTAGGGTAAAGGCGGCGGTTAATCCTCGCCTTACCCACATGATAATTTTGGGGACTGATTGGCCAGGTTTTGGGGAGTTAATGAGTCATTTAGTAAAGAGTGGGTCCTGCCGTAGTTTAGCAGGGGGAGGTCCCGGTGTCACATTGGCGGGAGCAGCTGTCACAGAGCCGTCTACGTCATCTCGGCGTCAGAGTGAGGCTCCTCCTCCCTCTCTCGGGGAATCCCTAGAGGATTTCCCATTAGAGCAGGTGTGAGACGAGACTCTGTGGCATGCGTTTGACCAAGTGAGAGTAATCGATGGTCAAACGCTCCAGCCAAATGCCACCCCGTCCTTCCCCTATTTCTCTATTTTGAAAGATAGATTGTACTGAGTAGCGCAGGACACTCAGACTAAAGAGCAGATCACGCAGCTTTTGATTCCAAAGAGCCACCAGGAATTAGTATTCCAGGCGGCTCACTTTAATCCCATGGCTGGACACTTGGAGCAGGATAAGACACTAGCCAGAATAATGGCCTGGTTCTATTGGCCAGGGATTCGCAGCGATGTCCGTAGGTGGTGTACGGCGTGCCACGAATGCCAGTTAGTAAATCCAGTGGCCATTCCAAAAGCACCTTTGCACCCTCTACCATTAATTGAGACCCCGTTTGAAAGAATTGGGATGGATCTCGTCGGGCCATTAGATCGGTGAACATGAGGGTACCACTTTATTTTCATCCTGGTGGACTATGCAACGCGATACCCGGAAGCAGTGCCTCTGTGCAATATCTCAGCACGCAGTATTGCGGAAGCGCTCTTTCACGTCATCTCCCGAGTTGGAATCCCCAAAGAGATTCTGACTGACCAAGGCACCTAGTTTATGTCACGCACACTGAGCGAATTATGGGTTATTGGGAATCAAGCCGATCCTCACCAGCGTTTATCACCCACAAACAGACGGTTTAGTCAAACGGTTTAATCGCACCCTCAAAAACATAATTAAAAAATTTGTAAGCGAGGACGCACATAATTGGGATAAATGGCTCGAACCCCTGCTTTTTGCAGTGCGAGACGTCCCACAAGCCTCCACAGGGTTCTCCCCGTTCGAATTATTATATGGGCGTAAGCCGCGTGTCATCCTAGATGTGCTGCGGGAAAATTGGGAGGAGGGACCTTCAACCAGCAAAAATACAATTCAATACGTTCTCGACCTGCGCGCAAAACTTCACACCCTCATGCACCTAATCCAGGAGAATTTGCAGCAGGCCCAAGAATGGCAAATCCGCCTGTACGACAGGGGCATGTGCCTTAGGGAGTTCGCACAGGGAGATAAAGTGCTCGTGCTGTTGCCCACGTTGAGCTCCAAATTGGTAGCCAAGTCGCAAGGACCCTTTGAGGTAACACGGCGAGTTGGGGACGTCGACTATGAGGTGAGGCAAACGGACAGGGGCAGGGCATTACAGATTTACCACCTCAATCTGTTAAAACTCTGGAACGAGGAGGTCCCCGTGGCATTATTGTTGCTGGTTCCAGAGAAGGCGGAGCTGGGGCCGGAGGTTCAAAAGGGAACATTGACTACCACTCCGGTCCCCTGTGGAGACCACCTCTCCTCGACCCAACTCTCGGAGGTTGCCCAGTTGCAAGCCGAATTTTCGGACGTGTTCTCGCCCCTGCCCAGCCGCACCCACCCCATAGAACACCACATTGAGACACCCCTGGGGGTGGTAGTGCGCAGCCGCCCTTACAGGCTGCCCGAACACAAAAAAAGGTGGTTCAGGAAGAACTCGAGGCCATGCTCGACATGGGCATCGTCGAGGAGTCCCACAGTGACTGGAGCAGCCTAGTGGTCCTGGTTCCCAAGGCCGATGGGTCGGTCCGGTTCTGTGTGGACTATAGAAAAGTCAATGCGGTGTCTAAATTCGATGCATACCCAATACCTCGTATTGACGAGTTGCTTGATCGACTAGGCACAGCTCGTTTTTATTCGAAACTGGATTTGACAAAGGGATATTGGCAGATCCCCTTGACTCCATTATCCCAAGAAAAAACGGCCTTTTCCACACCGTTTGGCTTACACCAATTTGTCACACTTCCTTTTGGGCTGTTTGGGGCGCCCGCTATGTTCCAGAGGCTGATGGATAGGGTCCTCCACCCCCACGCCACCTATGTGGCCGCATACTTAGATGACATAATAATCTATTGTAATGACTGGCCGCGGCACCTGCAACATCTGAGGGCCGTCCTTAGGTTGCTGAGGCGAGCGGGTCTCACAGCCAACCCGAAGAAGTGTGCGATTGGGTGGGTGGAAGTATGGTATCTGGGCTTCCACTTGGGCAACGGGCAGGTGCGTCCTCAAATTAACAAGACGGCAGCGATTGCGGCCTGCCCGAGGCCCAAGCCCAAAAAGGGGGTGAGACAGTTCCTGGGGCTGGCTGGCTACTATCGTAGGTTTATGCCTAATTATTCGGATGTCACCAGCCCGCTGACTGATCTCACTAAAAAGGGGGCACCAGATCCGGTCCAGTGGACAGAGCAATGCTAGCGGGCTTTTTCTGAGGTAAAGGCTGCACTGTGTGGGGGGCCACTGTTACACTCCCCTGACTTTTCTCTCCCTTTTATATGCGTCGGATGGATGCGTCGGACAGAGGGCTTTTGTCCCAGGAGGTGGAGGGGGAGGATCGCTCAGTGCTGTACATAAGCCAGAAGCTGTCAGTGCATGAGGGGCGCTACAGCACCATAGAGAAGGAGTGCCTGGCCATCAAGTGGGCAGTCCTCACCCTCCGCTACTACCTGCTGGGACGCCCTTTCACCCTCTGTTCAGACCACGTGCCCCTCCAGTGGCACGTGGTCCTTCAGTCTTTCTGAGGTAAAGGCTGCACTGTGTGGGGGGCCACTGTTACACTCCCCTGACTTTTCTCTCCCTTTTATATGCGTCGGATGGATGCGTCGGACAGAGGGCTTTTGTCCCAGGAGGTGGAGGGGGAGGATCGCTCAGTGCTGTACATAAGCCAGAAGCTGTCAGTGCATGAGGGGCGCTACAGCACCATAGAGAAGGAGTGCCTGGCCATCAAGTGGGCAGTCCTCACCCTCCGCTACTACCTGCTGGGACGCCCTTTCACCCTCTGTTCGGACCACGTGCCCCTCCAGTGGCTCCACTGCATGAAGGATGCCAATGCGTGATTCACCCGTTGGTATCTGGCACTCCAACCCTTTAAATTCAAGGTGGTCCACAGGCCGGGGGCGCAGATTGTCGTGGCGGACTTCCTCTCCCGTCAAGGGGGGGCAGAGTCAGCTGCGGGCCGGACGGCTGCCCGGCCTGAGTCGGGCAGTGGGGGTATGTGGCAGTGGGGGCATGGTCAAGCGTCGGTCTGTGACAGGAGGGCGGAGTCAGGGAAGGTAAGTGGCAGAATCACTACACCTGATGTTAGTTAACCTGTGTTTGTGTGCCTTCCCCAGTGACTGCGCCCTATATGAGGAGAGAGAGAGAGCAGAGGAGGAGAGCTCTCTCCCCAACCAGATAACTTACGTGTGTGTATGCGTGTGGCTGGGAGAGTGTGTGTTTGCAACTGAAAAGTGCAAATAAAAAGAGTTTTTGGAACTCAGTTCTGGCCTGCTGTACTTCTGTGCTCCACCCACCTGCTCTGATTTCTACACGTACATTTTGCTGTATGTCTCTATGAATAACATTAACATGATCTTGGTCTATTGATGAATTGATCATATTTTAACTTTAAAATAGCGCTGAATGAGGCCATTTCAATGAAATAAAAGTTCATAGATTCATGATTTTGCAGTTTGTCTTATCAGTTTATCTGCATTGTAACCCTCTAATATAACTCATCTCATCTCATTATCTCTAGCCGCTTTATCCTGTTCTACAGGGTCGCAGGCAAGCTGGAGCCTATCCCAGCTGACTACGGGCAAAAGGCGGAGTACACCCTGGACAAGTCGCCAGGTCATCACAGGGCTGATACATAGACACAGACAACCATTCACACTCACATTCACACCTACAGTCAATTTAGAGTCACCAGTTAACCTAACCTGCATGTCTTTGGACTGTGGGGGAAACCGGAGCACCCGGAGGAAACCCACTCGGACACGGGGAGAACATGCAAACTCCGCACAGAAAGGCCCTCGCTGGCCACAGGGCTCGAACCCGGACCTTCTTGCTGTGAGGCGACAGCGCTAACCACTACACCACCGTGCCGCCCTCTAATATAACTATTAGTGGTATTTTTTTTTTATCCAAAATCATGTTCGGTGCACACAAAACTTTAACTGAAGGGGAGGACTTTCACATGATCCGTGATTGCCAACAAATTATTTCCGTGACCGGTGATTTGAGCCTGTTTCTATTCCTGTGATGTGTGACTAAGAATGTTTATGTTTGTGACCCCATGGGCGGATCTGGGGGAGGGGTTTAACCCCTTCAGCGACCAGGAGAGGGGGTGGTATAAAAGAGTAAACACAACAGAAAGCTTGAAGCAAGCAAAATGATTCAAAATACGCTCAAATTCACTGAATGAACATGTACAGTTTCATTTTCCAGGGCGCCTTCGGGCCACTCGCCAATGCTTTTCATAGAAATTATCAATACAATACAATCCGCACCCCATCCCGCGACCCCCTCCACCCTGTTAATTTGGCGGGAAAAGGGCATATGCTGGCTGACCGCTATCCCATCATGCTTTGCGGCTCCGGATCGCGTTGGTCTTTCAAAACCCATTGGAGCGACTTCTGGCCTCCCAGTTTTTTTTTTTTTATTGGTGTGAAGGGAAGGTGTTTGGGTATAATTGGAGAGCTTTGATCGCCAGAATCTTTCAAGGTAAGAATGTTACCCGTGCTATTGTTGTCACTATGTGAATGTAAGGTGATTAAGTCTGATGATATATTATATGCAAATGGTATCGTTAAATGTTTACTTTAATGAATGTTAGTGTCTGAATCTCCACTGCAGGAAAATGCACACGGCGCCATGCTGTTTGTGGGGGATGATGCGTGTGTGGTGGAGATCATTTTATGGACTTACATTTGTGATCTGTCAGTCTGAATATTTGTGTAATGACATCCAGTACTAATAATATTACTTACTGATGTGTGGTATTTTATCATAAAATCCAACCATTTTTTAAATGTATGTCTTTAATTCATAAATGCATAATGCTCACTCATTTTTATGTGGCCCATGACACGAACCATTTCCTTTTTGTGTGTTTTTATAGATTATCAGAGAAAGGTTCTGATGCGCCTAGATGAAATTGTGCAGAATTATCTGTAGGTACTTACCTCTTGGAAATATTTTATGTGTACATACATCACTTAATCTGACCATATAATGGTAAACAAGGATTTCCCAATTTATCATTGATTATAATTACATTTGCAGGCTCGCGCTGCTGTGGCTGCAACAACTAAGGAGACAACTACTGTACCAACCCACCATTCATCTGATTCAGAAACCAGAGACAGCTGTTAGCTCTTTCACTGCTAGAATTTCTATGATTGAATACTGGTTCACCATTAAATATTTTCTAGAGCCAGAACAAAAATAATGGTTGGCATGTGTGTAAATATTGCAGTCAGTCTCTGTAGGTTTTTATGCCATTTTAGTGTAATGTAATATCTGACCAGCGGCCATCATAAAAGTGCAGAATAATACCTTTTAAGTTCCTTTGCATATTCATGATTACATTTGATTCAGGTAATGCATGTATTAATCTTCTGTTTCATCCTGTGAAACTACAACACATGACCTGTTATGATTGTCAAGTGTACTAGTACACACGTTATATATATATATATATATATATATATATATATATATATATATATATATATATATATATATATATATGGTTCACATTTCTAACCTAACCTGGCTGATGCAGCTTTTTTTTTGTTGTTGTTGTTGTTGTTGAAATAAATGCACCGACTATGCAAAATATTGTTGCTTCTTCCATGTTTTCTGCATAATATTACTCAGGTTTTGTAAGGTAGTAGAAAGGATGTGAAAATGTAAGGTGGTGAGAACGTGCCCATATGAGTGTGAAAGTATCCATAGTATAGTGGGAAGGTCCCCATTGGGTAGTGGGAAGGTACCCATAAGGTAGTAGGAAGGTGGTGAATACATAATTTCTCTATGTAACTTTACAATGTCGTAAAAACGTTGCTGGTAGTCCAGAATTTTACATAGTAACTACGTAAAAACACTACGTAACATCTACCAAACCACTACGTTGTAAGTATGTAGTTACTACATAAAATTGTTAGCTGGGTAAAGAGTTGGAGACTGCCTGGGAAGACATCTCATCGTTCATTAACACACTGAACTCAGGGACCGCACATCTCACTTTACCGCACATCTCACTTTACCTCACTCATTTGCACTATTCTGCACTACCTCATCTTAACAGCTGCTAGTTTGTTTATACTGCTTATTTCATGTTTCATGTTTACCTGCTATACCTCAAGTGCCCTCGACTGTTTGGTTATTTGAACCAATTTGTGTGTGTGTGTGTGTGTGTGTGTGTGTGTGTGTGTGTGTGTGTGTGTATGAGTGTTTAGTCTATGTCTAGTTCATATCTAGAGTGTTTATACTGTTTATATTGTCTGTTTGAGTGTTTAGTCTGTGTGTAGTTCTTATCTAGTGTTTATACTGTTTATATTGTGAGTGTTTAGTCTGTCTTGTTCTTATCTAGTGTTTATACTGTTTATTTATACTGTTTATATTGTTTGAGTGTTTAGTCTATGTCTAGTTCCTATCTAGAGTGTTTATACTGTTTATATTGTTTTTTTTTTCAATTATTCTATTTTTATTTATTGCATTGCCTGTTTGCACCGTGGGTCAGAGAGGACTGATATTTCATCTGTGCTGTATATCGAGTATGTATAGCATATTTGACAATAAAGTTGACTTGATTTGACTTGATGTGTTAGCCCTGCGATGACCTGGTGACTTGTCCAGGGTGTACCCCGCCTCTCGCCCATAGTCAGCTGGGATAGGCTCTAGCTTGCCCGCAACCCTGCACAGGTTATGGTTATGGATAATGGATGGGATAGATATATAAATAAATAAACCTGAATGAACTGCAAGTTGAAATATAACTTAGCACTTAGTATCAACCCAAAAGTCACACCACACAAATGGCTTTTAATTACTTTGTCATTAGTTTATTTTCTTACCAAACATGTAATCATCATTGTTCATTATTTTCCTTCATTGATCAATTTCTTCCTGTTACATTTAAAAGATTCCATGTGCTTAACTTCTGCCCTACTTGTGGTCAATTGGCACAAAGATACCAGTTGGCATGTGTTTGCTTTGTAGCTGCTTTAAATAAGGTTTGCTAGATGAAGCATTCTGACCGAACTTGTAACCGAATTTGGTCTAAACAGACCATTATACTTTTCCTAGTTAGTATTCAGCCACATGTGTTACCTGTGTTTTTGGGGGCCATGTCTAGTTGGGAGGTTTAGGGTTTACTACATTTCTTATCATGGCAAAATTATAATAACAATAATATTAATTATTGCCCTTGATGTAAACAGTGCATGGTAGCTTAATCCAGTACAGGTTAAAGAGAAAGTGTTGTTCAATACTGTCAGGAAAATAACTGTCACATCCACCATGAATAATCACCCATGTTTTTGAACTACTCCTTTTGTTGTCTGGCTCACTTCCTGCATTTATGTGGACCTTGGGCATGTCTCATCTCATCTCATTATCTCTAGCCACTTTATCCTGTTCTACAGGGTCGCAGGCAAGCTGGAGCCTATCCCAGCTGACTACGAGCGAAAGGCGGGGTACACCCTGGACAAGTCACCAGGTCATCACAGGGCTGACACATAGACACAGACAACCATTCACACTCACATTCACACCTACGGTCAATTTAGAATCACCAGTTAATCTAACCTGCATGTCTTTGGACTGTGGGGGAAACCGGAGCAGCCGGAGGAAACCCATGCGGACACGGGGAGAACATGCAAACTCCACACAGAAAGGCCCTCGCCGGCCGCTGGGCTCGAACCCAGGACCTTCTTGCTGTGAGGTGACAGCGCTAACCACTACACCACCGTGCCGCCCCCTTGGGCATGTTCAATCTGAAAATGATCTACGCCATTTTGCTGTGTTTTCCAGGTTGAACGATATGTTTCCTCGAAATGGTCTGAAAAGTTGCACAATTGGCTTTGAGGTACGTTTTCTTTTTGTAAGGATTTATTCTTGATCTCAGTTTAACCAAGACTGACATGTGCAAATATTTTGTGTTTAATCTTATGTGGAACATTCCATTGCCCTGTGCTATCTTAAGAACAGGCTGTACATCAGAACATTCTGCTTATTATTGATCAGAAATGTGTCTGAACATTCTGCTTATTATTGATCAGAAATGTGTCTGAACATTCTGCTTATTATTGATGTAGATAACTTGCAAGGTCTCCTCACACACGCACACATACACACCCACACACACAGACATATAAAAGCCTGCTGTAGTCTTTTGTCTTTGGGGAATTGTGAATAAAGACTGTGAAACTATGGGGTTCCTGTCTTGTTTTGCGATTTGCCCCAGAGCTCTGGGTGACACGAGGGGACCGATCTGCGAGAGGGTGATCACTCTGGTTGGAGCAAGAGGAAGAGATGGTGAATCTCTGACCTAACAGTTTTGTTTGGTGGGTGCGTCATATGTCAGAGGTGTTACCCAATCAGGAGCAATGTGTACATAAACCCTGCCTTATTAAAAGGCAGTGCATACATAGATCCTACTAACATCCTCTACAAATGTGTCCACTGCAGCTTGGTGGATGAAACAATTGACATAAGAATACATGTTTTTTCTTTACATATTTGAGTATTATATAGTTAAGTTTTTTTTTTTTTTTAATTACAGAATAGGATCCAGGCTCTGAGCATTCTTCTAAAGGAATGCCAAGAATGGCCTTCTCAGCTGCCATAGTTGCAATGCTTGCATAACACAACAGTGTTCAATGCACCACTGTTTCTGTATGAATAAAAATGTTGCTGTTTTTCAGGGCTGAATGTAGTCCTGTTTTGTATTGCCCCTGATTAGTTCACGTACATAAGTTCTGTCTTTTGTCCTATTAGCTGCTCGGCTTTGTTGAGTTGTTAGCTGTTGCTATATTCCCCAAGTCAGAGTCTTGTTTTGTACCCTTATTTTGTGTGCTTTTCTAGCCTTTTCATTTCCAGCATCTAATTTAATAGCCTTTCCTTTATTGCAGTTTCTAATCCATTATTAATCAGCTCAAACCTCACATTCAGAGACTGCCATCCATCCATTATCTGTAACCGCTTATCCTGTGTAGGGTTGCAGGCAAGGTGGAGCCTATCCCAGCTGACTATGGGCAAGAGGCAGGGTACAGCCTAGACAAGTCACCAGATCATCGCAGGACTGACACATAGAGACAAACAACCATTCACACTCACATTCACACCTACAGTTACAGTCACCCAATTATGTTGCATATTTGAGCTTTGTAAATTAACTAATTATACATTTCTATGTTCTGTTGGGTGGCACAGTGGTGTAGTGGTTAGCACTGTCACCTCACAGCAAGAAGGTTCTGGGTTCAAGGTAGGCAGGGGCCTTTCTGTATGGAATTTACATGTTCTCCCTGTGTCTGTTGCCCCTTTTCCACCAAAGCAGTTCCAGGGCTGGTTCGGGGCCAGTGCTTAGTTTGGAACTGGGTTTTCTGTTTCCACTGACAAAGAACTGGCTCTGGGGCCAGAAAATCCGGTTCCAGGCTAGCACCAACTCTCTGCTGGGCCAGAGGAAAGAACCACTTATGTCAGCGGGGGGGACGGAGTTGTTAAGACCAACAACAATAAGACCACGAAAGATCGCCATTTTTAAGCGACGAGAAGCAGCAGCTGTACAAACGCGAAGTCATCCATTATTATTGTTGCTGTTGTTGTTGGCGCTGCTGCTTTTTCCGTGTTGTTTTTGCTTTGATATTCGCGCCAAGGTTTATGTAAACGTAGCGCCGTAACTGACGCATACAGCGACGTAACTGACATATACAGCGACGTAATGACGTATACAGCGATGTAATGACGTGGCTCCGCTTAGCACTGTGAGCTATGGAAAAGCAAACTGGTTCTCAGTTGGCTCGCAAGTTGAACGAGTTGTGAACCAGCACCAGCACTGGCTCCAAACCAGCCCTGGAACTGATTTGGTGGAAAAGGGGTACAGTACTGTATGTGTGGGTTTCCTCTGGGTGCTCTGGTTTCCCCCACAGTCCAAAGACATGCAAGTTAGGCTAATTAGTGACTCTAAATTGACTGTAGGTGTGAATGGTTGAGAGGAGAAAACCTCTATAATAATCCAGTAGAAGGCAATGGGAAACCACTACTGTAATGTTCCCTAGACACATTGATGGCTGAAGCCATCAGAGTGGCCATGTCACTGTAGTGATATGCCTGGATGGATGGTTGTTCTGTTGATAAGTGAATAACATGGAGTGTCTTTCTCAGGCCCTGTCCACACGGCAACGGATTCAGGTGAATCTGATAAAATTGTTTATCGTTTCGGCCTGGTGTCCACACGGCACCGGCGTTTTGGGTGCCCCAAAACGAAATCTTTTGAGAACGGGTTCCAGAGTGGAAAGATCTGGCAACGGCACCGTTGCGAAGTCGTCTGGATGAGTAGAACGGATTTGTTTACGATGACGTCACAACCACATGTGCTTCACGCTGGGTAGAAGTGTAACGAACTCGATGTGAGTTGTCAACAAATCCTATAACTTGGTTCATGAAACGCACTTACAAAATATTTTCACTGTAAATATTTATTGTGTAATGGTGCAAAGTGAGAGAGAGAGAGTGAGAGAGAGAGAGAATAGCCCTTAGGGCAGAGTCAATCCCGCCAGCAAAAATAGGAAAAAAAAAGGAGCGATCTCACCTCTTCAGATGTTGGTTTAAGTCCTACAATACATTCCTCAAAAAGGGCGTAGAAGAACAAATTAATCCATCAACGTGTAGCATTCAATTTATTCCGGACCATTAAAGACGCCGCCTTCTGCGTAGAATCATACGTCATCCTCGCCGCCATATTGGATGGGGCAAAGCGGAGAATAAAGATGCCTCATTCATGTGCTGCGTTTAACTGTACCAACAGGTTTGCCATCCAAACGAGATCACATGGGATTACCTTTCACAGGTGAGACTGGAAAAATACTTTTCATTGTATTTGGTCATTATAACGTAATTTTACTAACAGATTTTTCTGACTGTGGCTAATATGAAGTCTTGCGCATAATAGTTTATGCGCATGCGTCCTTACTTCTTCTATTATTCTGGTGTCTCCGATGGGACCATCTTACAGTGCACCTAGAGGTGTGGCATGTGTATTGCATCGTTTTCAGCAAGCGTTGCGTTGCCATATGGACCTGATATTTTACTGATCCGTTGCCCATGTGGACGCGATATTTTTTTTTTTTAAATCTCGTTGCCGTTGTCATGTGGATGTAGCCTCAGTGTCTACCGAAGTGATTGTTATCATCAGGTGATGTTTCAGACATGATTTGTTTTTGGTGGAATTCTTTATTTGTGTCAGCTATCAGTATGTGATTAAAATAAATCATATGTAGTAACCCATTTAAGCCAGTAAGTTAGCCAATCAGAGCTGATTTGCTGGAGCTTGAGATGGCTAAAGAGAAAATCAATTTGGAGTCATTTTATAGCCTTGAAAAGCCTTGAATGTTCAAGCTGTTTCTCTGAAGTTGGACTCAAATTGTAAATCGGTGCAGCCGAAATAAACAAACCAAATCGACTTTTAACCTGAGGAGTTGAGTCATCTTCATGACTTTCGATTAGCAGCATTTGCATCTGTTGCTTCAAGATACAGCCCTAAATTAAGAACTGTGATTTTCTAATATAGATTGGCAGCAGAGAGCTCACAGATGACGCGTGGGATGTACATGATCACCTGTCATAAGTGTACAGGCAGCAATCCAACATGGTCTCCTGAGGAAGACGAAGCATTAGCATAACAATAACTTTTAAATGAGTTTCCTAGTGCACCTGCATACAGCGTGCACTTCTTACTAACTCATAAATCTAATCCCTACAACTCTGTCAAAATAAAGCCTTAAGTGTGCAAATGCACACATAGACACAAACAATCCTGACTAAGTGCCTGAGTGGAGGTGTGAACATTACTAAAGAAAAAATTCTAGCAGGCAAATAGTGTTTGGTGGTCGATGAGTCAGTTACAATTTCTTTAGGTGTGCATTAAACGACAATAACAAAGAAAAGGCAGTAAATCCCTGGTGGGATCACAGTCCTGTCAAATTTTTTCTTGTATCTCCAGAGCAAAGTGACAAAAATCATAAATGCCACACTATGTATGATCAAAGGCTTTCTTTTTTGAGAGTGTAGAAGCAACAACAACAATCCTGTATTTTCCTGCCTGCTCACACTGCACCAATCAATCACATCATTTGCACCCAGGTAATAGATCTAATGGACAGAAGATCACACAGTTCATCAGGTCTCATATGGAGAGAATCCACTTTTACTTGCAATTAGCTTGACATTTACCCTAAACACATGTCAAGCTGTGGAAAAAGATTGTTATAGCAGAAGTGCAAGCAAAGTGATCTCCAATTCCAATCCAGTTTTATTGGTATAGGACTAACAACAAAGCAGCTTTACAGGAATCTGGATATGGATTCAGATCTCGAATAAACAGAAAAGTTTTTCTTCAAATTTGTAGGTGTGTAGATGAGGTCTATGTGGATAAATGGTAAAAAAAAAAAAAAGTGATTCTGATTGTACAAGATGGCTGGCATATAGTGTGACAGCATTCAATGGTGCATAGTAAAGTTTTGTTCATTTTTATGTAATACACTACAACTCTGCTATAACGAACTCCTTGGGGGATGTCCATCTAGTTTGCTATACCAAAAAGTTTGTAATACTGAAATGGACCGACTTGTCACACCACTCACTCTTCCGTAAAACACGTCCAACTGTGTTTAATTGATATTTGCACTTAATTCACTAACACATTTCCGAAGTAAAGGAAATAAATCACATTCGCCATCATTTGCTTACCGCATCTTCTTTTTTTTCAGCCCATCATGTTGATTGCAGTTATGGACAAAGTCTCGGAGCTCTTTCTCTTTTGATTTAAAAGTTGAAATAATTTTTTTTAGGATACTATATTAGTTGCTTTTTCACCATGCTTCAAACCAGGGGTTCTCAACCTTTTCTAATTTAAGGCCCACCTAGTCATACTTGTAATGAGTCGGCGCCCATTAAAAAAAGCTCCCCAATTATTTTGGCTCATCTATTCTATTAGATTCTAATAATCTACTGTAAAGTGTTTTAATGGGATGCAACATCACTCCCTGTTACCGATGGGAGCCCAGGAATTAAATAAATACAATCAAAACAAATTGTTTTTAATTGTAGCTATTGTATTTAAAACTGTGTGGATGTGCCAGAAGCCAAACCATGCATGCAGGGTATTCTCAGTCAAAAGGGATTAATGATCCAAAAGTGAAGTCTGGTCCATTAACACAAGAACGTATTGCCATGTTTGTGTGCAGAAAACAAGCAAATTATTAAAACCAAGAATTCCACTCAATAGAAGTGGATATAGAACCCACTCAATGGGATTAGATCCTTACATGCTAACAAAGGATTTTTCCTATGAGTTGGAAAATTATCCATCCGTTGAGTTCCACGACATCTCAAACTACCTGGTTCTGCAGACATCGTTCTACAGTACATGGACACACAGATGAAAACCTGGAAGAGCATGGAGGCATACAACTTTTTATATTTGGCTGGGCTAAAGATCTGGGGATCAAAACACTACAAGATAAATCCTGTATTGTTTATGCCCAGGTAAGGAGGCATTTTTGGGCTTTTTGTATGCGTCTTTGCGATGGTTGGTAGGATGTTACAAGTTTTAGTATCGGGTGTAAACAAATGACAGCCGCTCAATTCCCAATCCTCCCTGCTCTTCTCTTCCAGCAGGCATCATGCAGGCATCACAGATCCATAGAATTTACCCACAAATGAATTTATTTATTCTGACAACTGCGCATGCATACTCTGTGTGTGTGTGTGTGTGTGTGCGTGCATGCACGCATGCGCGCGTGCAGAGGGTTAAATGCAAAGGAGG
This sequence comes from Neoarius graeffei, assembly GCF_027579695.1. NCBI lineage: Eukaryota > Metazoa > Chordata > Actinopteri > Siluriformes > Ariidae > Neoarius > Neoarius graeffei. The sequence continues at coordinate 26,411,755 of NC_083587.1, forward strand.
AACATGAAAATAATAAAGGCTTGTTATTCTTAATTTACGCACAAATATATTTATTCCACTTGAAAGGTGCACGTCAAACCAGCTACCGGATTTGGGACACTACGACATCCTGAACTATTTAGTATTTGGCCTCAAAATGTAAAAAAAATTTGCGGGCCACTAGATGGCACTTTGCGGCCCACTAATGGGCTGCGGCCCAGTGGTTGAAAAACACTGCTTTAGACAGTCCAGGATATGAAGTTTGTCTCTGACAGAGAGTATCTTATGTTTATGATTGTCATGCAATGGAGGCGGATGATGGCTGTAATTGCAAGAAAGAGTGTTTATTTAAAAACAGGCAGGCAAACAGTTCAAAAATGAAAGACAAAGGCAGGGTAGTGAAACGGGCAATGATCGAGTGAGGCACAAATAGAATATCAGTGGTAATTACAAAGTCCAAAATACAAAACTGAGTCCGAACCAGTCAAGCAAAACACAGAACAAAGGCTTGGTAACATGAGACGCTAGGTACAGCGTGTATACTTCACAACGTCTGTGTGTTTAGAGAGTACTTATAAGCGCGCACTGTGATTGTGCTCTACTCTTGAACAGATGCATGGTAATTAGTCCTCATGGTGCTGCATGCACATTGTAGTCAATGGCACGCACTGCATGCTCAGAGCGCAAATGCATGTGGACGTGACAATGAGTAGCTATGACAACAATGCTTATGAAGTAAAGAGACTCAAGTAAAACTCTTTTAGCTCATAAAATAAAGTCATTTTAAGGGATTTTTGAAGTCAATGATTGCCATTCTCGATAATTGTTCGCGATTGACACCTAAGCGAGGCTAGTTAAGCCTTTGTTTTATGGTGTGAACATGTTTACTTGACTGTGGACTTGACTACTTATTGTTTGTGGTGAGAAGAGGAATGCATGGCTCAGTGATGTTTTTTTTTTCCTTTTTTGAGACTCTGACTCATTGTCACTAAAGATGGGGGACATGACCTTAGTTTGTGATATGTGAAAGTTCATAGTAAAAGAGTTCATTATAGTGGGGTTGCAGTGTATTTAAGTTAAGCCATGACCTCATGGCATACCACCTAAACAAACCACCTCCATTTGAAGCCGTGCTGTCCTTTAAGACCTGTTTTACACGCTCATCTTGGACCTGCTATATTAGTTTTATCCATGCTCATTGTTTTTCTTGATGTGTCCTTCTTTGTATTTGTGTTGAACCAAACAGATCAATCTATATGACACTAAACTCATCTCAACCATGTCCATTACTGTTCACTTTTCCCATTTTCTGTGTTCTGTTCCATCAAAGCACATGTATCTCAATTGCTATCCATCGAAATTCCTTCAGGACCTTCCATCAAACTGTTGCCTACTTTGAAGTAGTGAAGGGAGTGTAAACAAGATCTCATTGGAGGTTGGGAAGAAGGAAAGGGCTTTCTGGGGAAATGGAGGCCAGAATCTGAATGACAGCTTGATTTGTCTATCAGGGAGATCACAGACACAAGTTCCTCAGAGGGTACAGCCATTCTCTGATTGTTTTGTTCGTAAGCAGACCCAGTCTTCCACCTCACCATCTACAGCTCTGCAATGGAAATGCTGCTCTGTGACCCAGGGGGTTGAGAAGCAAGGGGTTTCTGCCATGGGAAAGAAAGAAGATGGCAAATCGAAATTGATTCCTATCCCATCAATGAGACCTGTGAGAAAAGATTTGATGGCCATTCTGAAAACAGGATGTGACCTTATAAATCCCAATCACATGACTCAAAGTGTGTTTAATCTACATATGTTTAAGCATCCATGATTGAGCTTGTTTACTGATCTGCACAGGCATCTTTATTAAAAAAAAGTCACATGGGAATTCAGAGATATTTAGACCTATGCTGAAGAACATGCTATGACAAAAAAATACTGTAGTACTTTAAGTCCACTATCACCAAGTTCCCTACCAGTTGGTAGGGACTATTTATCAGACTTCTTCTTTATCACAGCAGTCTGATACATATATGCTACATGACCCCCCCCTGTACAATATCTCTATTGATCCACTGGGTGAAGTGATGTAGTTTGAGTTCAACTTTAATCTGACCACACAGACTGATTTACAGAACAGCAGTTAATACAGACCCACCATGGGTCTTCACTCAAAAAAATAAGAGAGAAATGGATCTTGTTTCTTATATCACCTCCTTTTCCAGTTTTTATTGGATCCCCTCTAATATTGACCAGATGAGCTGATGAGCACAGAAGATAAAACATCAAGATCTTTCAGATAGAACAGATCCAGGAGCAATATTTGATAAATGTTCAAGAAATTATTATTAAATTATATTAATTCTATATTATTCACAAAAATGGTCTTATTAACATTATTGTATAGGAGGAATTGCATTGACTAAGTGTATGGGGAACTATCGACTATTGAATTCAAATTTTCAATTAAATTCTATTTACAGTATTGAGCACTTTTATGAAAGGACACTGTCACTCAGATAATTTATAGAAATCTGGATATGGAGTTAGGCTACTATCACACTGTCTCGTATCTTGCCACGTAAGCGGTGTGTGGGTCAAATGGCAAGAAATGAGGTGTATTTTGTCCAAAATTAAAGTCCTGTGACATACACGGTGTATGTGTGACATTTCTGTGGCGTTCCTGTAGCGTATCTGGAGTTTGTATGGGATTCAATGGACGTAAAGTTATGGCATACTGAGGCGTATGTGTGCCGTATGATGCGTTGCTGCGGTGTAACCGTTTCGTTGCTTTCCTTGGTGTGGCATTTTGTTCTTATGTGTGATGTTGCTGCTGTGTACCTGCAGCGTATCTGTGGCGTTCATAGGTGGGTATAAAAGGGGGCCCCACACTGCATTCACTGTCATTTGTCACAGTCAAAAAAGCATCATGCCAGCAAAGAAGTCAGGACCCAAGAAGGGCAAGGGAAGAAGGTCAGCCACAACCACCCAGCCAGCCCCGGAGCCACCTTAATCAGATACATGTCAACTAAAGCATTCGCACGGCATAATAGGTGTTCGAGCAACATTCCTGCTGTGTCACTGCTGCATAGCTTTCGTTTTTATGGCGTACACGTGACGTATGTGTGACATATCAAAGCTGCTACTTATGTGCTACAGATTTTTAAGTACGTACTTAAAAATACACCACACCCTGGCATACAAGCAGATTGTGTTATGCATCCAAGAGTATTAGCTACGTAAGCTGGTGATGCTGTGATGTTCCTTTCTTACTGCCTGATACGCCATACATATGCGAGGCTGAAACCCCAATGTGTGAACCAAGCTCTAATGAGCAAGCCAGTGTGATGGTGGCAAGGAAAAACTCCCTGAAAAGTCATGGGGGGGGGGTGACTTAACTGTAACCAGACTCAAAAGAGAACCTATCCACTTCTGGGTGCCACCACAGAGAGGGATTTATAAGTCATTACTCTTCCACAAATGTGTATGATAAAGTCAAACAGTACTGAGTGTGTTGAAAGGATCTTCAGTATGAGCATCAGATTCTCTCCAGTGAACCAAGCTCCAAGTGTAGTGCTTGTAGACCTGGACCAGTAAAATAAGCACTAAACATCTACCTAGGTTTGAAAGAGAGATAGGCTTACACAAAAAATTAAAGGAGTTGAACAGTTGACAATTTTATTGTTTATCCCAATAATAGTGGAACTTATACTGCAATAAACTTACAAGAAATTAAATAAATAAAAAGGAACAGCTCTTCAAAATAATAAACAAACATAAAATGGAAAACCCTTTTGGTTCAATCGTTTACCTTATATGTGTGTGTGTGTGTGTGTGTGTGTCCAAAGAGGGATCAGTTCCTTGAATGTTGTGTATATTGACTCCAAAGAGCTCAGTTCCTCGAACGTGCATGTGATGTACTCCTATGACTATTCTATTTGTGTAGAGTCAACAGTGTGGATACTCTTATCTGGTATCGCGATGAATGAATCTGCAAGTCAGGTTCCTTCTCTGGGACAGATCACACGGTTGGCCAAACCGCTTCCATGATCATCCGCAGTCTCACTGGGATGGGCTCGCCATCTTGGATCCAAATTTTATCTGGTCGTTCAAAAAAACAATCTACACAAAGTGCAGAATAATAAGTGTTCCATTCTATTTCCAACATGAGACCTCATTAACTTCTTATCTTCCACTTAAAACAAATATTGTGTAACCAATAACTAAGGATATCCTTATCAAAAAGAAGTATACTTCAAGTTCATTTTATTAAGTATACTTAAGTAAAGTTAAAGTATATTTCCTTAAGTATATTTTTGTGTACCAAGTATACTGATATGAATGTACTTACAGTATACTTGTAAGTAAACTAATCTAATACTTCTTGGGACTAAATTGGCCCACTTTTAGTTTATAAAAAGTATACTTTGTGTCTAAGAGAAGTAAACTGAGTATACAACTAGTATTTTTTTTTAATTTTGTACTGCAAGTATACCACAAGTAAATTTATATACTAATAGTTTACTAGTTCTATACTTGTAGTCCACTCTTTAGTTTACAAAAGCATATTTCATAGTATACTGGAAATATACTATGAGTTTACTTGTTTTATACTTCTAGTCCACTTTTTAGTTTACGAAAGTATACTTTGTAGTATACTGGAAATATACTATTGGTTTACTCGTTACACACTTCTAGTCCACTTTTTAGTTTATAAAAGTATACTTTATAGCATATTGGAAATATACTATTAGTTACTGGTTATATACATCTAGTCAACTTTTTAGTTTTGAAGTATACTGCAATTACCCTTCTAGGTATACTGTTAGTTTTCTAGCCCTAACCCTGACCTCATGCACACTACCAGTAGAAAACTTAAATGTTTTGTGCCTTAAGTTACAATGAAGTTATAAAGGTAAGAATTCACAAAATAACAACAGATAAGAACATATTCATCTCATCTCATCATCTCTAGCCGCTTTATCCTGTTCTACAGCGTCGCAGGCAAGCTGGAGCCTATCCCAGCTGACTACGGGCGAAAGGCGGGGTACACCCTGGACAAGTCACCAGGTCATCGCAGGGCTGACACATAGACACAGACAACCATTCACACTCACATTCACACCTACGGTCAATTTAGAGTCACCAGTTAACCTAACCTGCATGTCTTTGGACTGTGGGGGAAACCGGAGCACCCGGAGGAAACCCACGCGGACACGGGGAGAACATGCAAACTCCGCACAGGCTCGAACCCGGACCTTCTTGCTGTGAGGTGATAGCGTTAACCACTACACCACCATGCCACCCACACACTTAAACATCTCATCTCATCTCATTATCTCTAGCCGCTTTATCCTTTACAGGGTTGCAGGCAAGCTGGAGCCTATCCCAGCTGACTACGGGCGAAAGGTGGGGTACACTCTGGACAAGTCGCCAGGTCATCACAGGGCTGACACATAGACACACAACCATTCACACTCACATTCACACCTATGGTCAATTTAGAGTCACCAGTTAACCTAACCTGCATGTCTTTGGACTGTGGGGGAAACCGGAGCACCCGGAGGAAACCCACGCGGACACGGGGAGAACATGCAAACTCCGCACAGAAAGGCCCTCGCCGGCCACGGGGCTCGAACCCGGACCTTCTTGCTGTGAGGTGATAGCGTTAACCACTACACCACCATGCCACCCACACACTTAAACATAAGGCACAAATATTTTAATACTTTCTTACACTTTTGTGAAGTATATCTGAATCAAAAGTTTAAGCATAAGCTTAATATACTTAAACTTTTCTATATACTTTTCAGTATAAGCCAAGTATACATATGACTTTCTTAAGTATATCTCTGATAAGTCAATAAAAAGTAAACTGAAAGCATACTCTCTTATTTTTAGTTTAAAAGAAGTATACTAGAAGCACACTTGAATAAACCTTTTTTGTAAGGGTTCACTTAGATTACAGTGAGATGAAGTACATTCATCACAATAACCATTAGTATTGAAATATAAGTGTAGTACAGCCATCCAGAGCAGTGAGTCAAGAGAGCAAAACTGGCTGTGCTGTCATGGTGAGAATGATACTCTTTATCATCACCTGTCAATCACAGCACCACTAGCCAATTGCAGGCATCTTGTACATGTTTGCAAAATAGGATAGATAATGTTTTCCTTCGAGTGTGTTATGCTGCCCTGTGACATAACATGAGCAACAAAAGTTCAAAAAGATGTGGAGGTTAGCTTTAACATGTCTCAAAGGAAACTCATGTTTGCCCCGTAATCTCAGTAGTTTTGTGCTCTAATCTGGAACAGGTACAAAGAGGAAGAAGAACAAGAAGCCTTTATTTGTCACATGTACACAAGCACAGCGAAATTCCTCCTCTGCATTTAACCCATAGACATATAAACATAGATGCCACCTTCTGTGTAGAATCATATGTCATCCTCGCCGCCATATTGGATGTGGCAAAGTGGAGATTCTTCAACCGTCTCTGGTATAGCGTCTAGACAGTAGCCGAGAATAAAGATGCCTCATTCATGTGCTGTGTTTAACTGTACCAACAGGTTTACCGTCCAAACGACATCACATGGGATTACCTTTCACAGGTGAGACTGGAAAAATACTTTTCACTGTATTTGGTCATTATAACATAATTTTACGAACAGATTTTTCTGACTTTGTGGCTAATATGAAGTCTCGCGCATAATAGCCGCTCGGTGAAACCTGTCTCCAAACAACAAAGTATTTCCTTTGTAACTACGCTGATTGTTGTTAGTTGCTTAGCTAACTTTTCACATACTATGTAGGTTTCCCAAAAATAAAGACATGAAAAAGCAGTGGGAGACAGCTGTGCAACAGGAAGGGTTTTCTGCTACTCCGTCATCCATGCTCTGCAGTGAACACTTCAGAACGGAGGATTTTGACAGAACAGGTCAGACAGTCAAGATCAGACAGGGAGCTGTTCCTTCAGTCTTCAGTTTCCCAGCTCATCTCCACCGGGTAGGTGTAGAGTTATAAGCAGTGAGAATTAGATAATACAGTGCCACACTATGATGAACGTTTCTGAATGTATGATGAATGTTTTTAACCTTTCTGAATGTGAAGGAATCAGTGATGTATTTTGTTTTGGTATGACGTTAGAACCTGGCCGAACTCAGTTTGGCAGTCATTCAGCTCACTTTATTCAACGAGAGTAGGTCTGTGTGGTGACTCAATAAATAAAACAGTAAATTTTTATTTTCATTCACTATTTCCAGTTTTTCCACTATTTCCATCATTTATCATATTCAGTCTTGTAGGTTGGTTACTGTGGCCTCAGGTTTTGGTAGCTTGCTATGGTATGCTGACTGATTAGCTTACCTGAGCTATCTATCGCGTATCTGTCACTAGTTTGCAGTGTACAGGGTATTTCACACACTATTTATAACCATCACATTAAAAGTTATATATGTTGTTTTGATGCCTGTTTGTTTCCCAAATATATAGATGTGTGTGTCTTAATGGGTGAATAAAAGGCATCGAGTTAAATATTATTGTAGAAAGGGGCTTTATGAAGTTCAGTCCATTTACTTGCATTGGTTTACGGGGAAGATTTGCCACATCCAATATGGCGGACACTCTGACGTATCCCAGCAACGGGCCACCCAGCTCAGTGTGGCGTCTATGTTTATATGTCTATGCATTTAACCCATCTGAAGCAGTGAACACACACGTGCAATGAGCACACATACATACCCAGAGCAGTGGACGACTATGCTACAGCACCTGGGGAGCAGTTGGGGGTTAGGTGCCTTGCTCAAGCACACTTCAGGCATGAGAGGGAGGGAAAGTGCTTTTCCTTCACTCAAGTCCTCTCACGTTTTTTCCTGCCGGTCCTGGGAATTGATCCGGCGACCCTTTGGGCATAAGGCTGCTTCTCTAACCTTCAGGCCATGGCTGATTAATCCTAATTAGTCCAAATGCATGCGCGCGCTCAGTGTATGTGGATATGACAATGAGTGGCCATGACAACAGTGCTTATGAAGTAAAGACTTGAGTAAAACTGCTTTTAGCTCACAAAATAAAGTCCTTTTAGGGATTTTTTGAAGTCAGTGATTGCCATTCTTGATAATTGTTAGTGATCAACACCTAAGCTAGGCTAGTTAAGACTTTGTTTCATGGTGTTAACATGTATTGTTAACTTGACTGCGGACTTGATTCCTTATTGTTTGTCTCTGGTGGGAAGAGGAATGCATGGCTCAGTGATGTTTTTTTTAAAGATACCGACTCATTGCCATTAAAGGCAAGGGACACGAACTTAGTTCATCATATGCAAAAGTTTGTCATAAAAGAGTTCATTGTAGTGGGGTTGCAGTGTATTTCTTGTCAGTGTTAACCATGATTGCTGAAATTATCTTACTATCCACGATTGACATTCCAACATTCCATCCCCAACTCATGGACTTGTCCCTAATGAAGAATAGGCATTTATGCAATATTATTTTGACAGTCAGTAATGTGTGTGTTAAGTCTGCATTAATTCACTGTGCATGTGTGTCAGTAGTTTATAAATGTAGCTGTGATGGCAATTCATAACCATCCATTATCCGTAACCACTTATCCTGAGCAGGGTCGCAGGCAAGCTGGAGCCTATCCCAGCTGACTATGGGTGAGGGGTGGGGTACACCCAGGACAAGTCGCCAGGTCATTGCAGGGCTGACACGTAGAGACAAACAACCATTCACACTCACATTCACACCTACGGCCAATTTAGAGCCACCAATTAGCCTAAACTGCATGTCTTTGGACTGTGGGGGAAACTGGAGCACCCGGAGGAAACCACACAGACACGGGGAGAACATGCAAACCCCACACAGAAAGGCCCTCATCAGCCACTGGGCTCAAACCCAGGACCTTCTTGCTGTGAGGCGACAGTACTAACCACTATACCACCATGCCACCCAATTCATGGTATATTTTTGTAAATTTGGATCCTAGAGTGACCACATGTCTCTTTTGGGTCTCAAACTGAAAGGTTTGGGAACCCTGAAACTAGTGAGATAACCAAGCATTTGGCATGAGGGGGAAATGCATGACAATTAAGACAATTATTTTGCACATTTATTGAACTGATTTATTTAACACAGTAACTCAAGTCAAGTCAAGTCAAAGTCCCTCTCATGCCAGAATCTGGTCTTCCTAGGCAGTCTCCTGTCCCAGTACTAACCAACTCCTTAAAGTGTATGGGTGTGGCGCCAATCTCTGTTTCGATAGCCCTCAGCCTCTTGCCTATACAGCTAGGGTTACAGTGGGGGACTGGTCCTCTGGTAACCATGAGAGTTTGACTTCCCCACTCACATCTGTATTGCAGCATGGTTTGCCAGATGGTAGTAGGTACCATTTTTATGATGGTCTTTGGTATGACCCGACAGAGTAGAACTCGCGATCTCCCTGTCAAGAGGTGGACATGCTAACCACTAGGCCAACTAGCAGTCGAGAGTAACTTGAACTCATCAAGAACTGATGCTCGAGCTTAACCTGTATTCTGTGTATGGATGTGAATTGAACTTTGAGATCCTGAATCAGTTTTTGCTTCAATGAAGTAAAAGATGACTGAAAGAAAACTTTTATATACTCACGTTGATGTAGAATGCCAAGAGAATTAATAACAAAGTAAAAATGACTATAATTATTCTAAAATATACATCAGCAATCTTTTCTTCATTTGTAAAAAAAAAAAAGAAAGACATTTAATGTCCTCTTATATTGACTCCATCTGATGTGCAGTAAGAGATCTCAGGTTTCCATTCATGCCTCTGTCTGTCCCTGTCCTTTTGAGTTTATTCTGCTCCATACTGCTGGAAATTTGTTCTCTCTGAACAGCCACCTGCAGGGAAACATAATGTGCTGGAATGGTGTAGAAAGCCTCGGTCCTAAACATGAGCTCAGATACAAACCTGAAGATCGATCCGATTCCGAGCACTTATGTTCCACCAGCTCAGTGTCTCGACTCGCCTTTTTGTTGTCATGCTTGTTTTGTCAGAGATCACATCTGTGAAATCTTTTTATCCAAGCCCTTGCAGCTGTTTCTTTGGTAATTCGGTAGCATCTTTTTGTCTTTTCTCAAAACACCACTTCCACACTGGTTTCCTTAGCTTTATTAGCATCAGCACAAGTCTGCTCTGTGCTTCGTAATATGCCATGTCTATACAGATTCAACATGCTGATATTTACAGCAGGTACATGTAGCGCCCCCTAGCTGTCCTGCTATTTTAGTGAGTGCGCTCCCCGAATCCATACGTTGAGAGAGCCCTCTCTCTATAGTTAAATAATGCACTAAGTGGAGTAATTTTGTTGAATGGAACTGTTAACTTACTCAAAGATACTAACCAAAGTAATTTAACTAGTATAATAGCATTGTGGGAATAACTATCACTGTAAAAGTGGAACCATGTCTTTTAAGCCTATGTTATATGTGTCTGTGTAGCTTTACCTCTGTACTTGAATTATTACCTAGAATGAGTTTTTAAATGACCCTGCTCTACTTACCCTTTAATATTTATAAACAGTAAAACCCATGTATGAATAAACTAAATAGAATACACATTCACCAAACATGAATTTAAAGTATTTACTTAAAGTAGATTGTAGATATATGTACATTTATACAGGTAAGGAAATAAAATATATTTTAAATCAAAAAGTTATTAAATAAATTCACATCAATTCTGTTCAATACCGTTCAGCTCACTCTCAGGTGTAGTTACACTCAACCACATTCGGTAACAGCATCAGCATAACACATCACCCCTAAACCTTCTGCTAAAGCCGGCAGTTTACCTTAAACTAAATATATTCCAGATTAAAACAAAAAGGGTACCCAGGCCAAACCTAAATGTGAGTCAAAGTAGCGATGCAGGCCTGTAACGTGGCTTGGGAACGGGGAGACCTGTAACAAAATGGCCACTTCACGCCGTGGCGCATGAAACAAAACTCACGACTGTAGATGACTTGTCGTCGTCTGCTCTCGGTAGCCTCGCAGTGCTGGCGAGGGGAATTGGACGTCGGTGTCCCAGTCGAAGGATGTCCTCCCTCTGATCAGGATTAGCTGGTCTGGTCCTTGAATTAGAGCCAAGCAGGCTACTTGCTTTCCAGTCCACCTTAAATTCCACGAGCTCCGTTCAGTCTATAAACTCTCGCGGTACTCACGGTAAACTTTTCTTCAAAGAACTCCGCTTGTAAACCTGCTATGTTCACACACAATACATATGACTCACTGTCTGTTTGTTAAACTAAGACTTGGCACTTTAACACTCAACTGGAGCGTTTTACCAACTTTTTAGGTTACTCATATCACTGCATCACTTTTCTGCTTCTTTTTCATCTCTCCCCTCCTCGCGGATCTCCCCACTTCTTGTTCCTCTCGACCCCCGACCCTGCTCTCCCATTGGCCAACATACCAGGTAAGGATTCTTAACAAACTTAATTATTTTTACATACAAACCTTATTTTCAAAGCATTAACACATTGATATTTACATTTTAAACATGCATCAAGTAAACAAAATAAAAAAAACCCCAGAAATCAATGACCCCAAAATCCCACAGGGCTACATCCAGTACATCAACACATCCCACATTCATAAAGCTGCATTTCTCATCAACTCAAACAAATCAGTGGTTGAATTGTGCAGATTCATTGTTTGGCTTTAACTGACTTATTACCCATAAAAAGGTACGGCAGTAATGTCTGTGTAATCAACGACACAATCATTGTTTGTTAGGCTCTCTACTGAGGTTTACCACAGTCTACACTCACCAGCCAATTTATTAGAAACACCCATCCACCTGCTGTTTTATGTGGTTCTCTAATCAGCCAATCCCTTGACAGCAGCACAATGCATCAAATCATGCAGATACAAATCATGAGCTTCAGTTAATGTTCACTTCAAATATCAGAATAGGAAAAATTGTGATCTCAAAGTGTGACTTTCACTGTACCATGGGTGATGGTTTGAGCCAGGTGGACTGGTTTGAGTATTTCAGAAACTGCTGATCTCCTGGGGTTTTCACACACAACAGTTTCTAGATTTTACACACAGTGGTGCGAAAAACAAAAAACACTGAGTGAGTGAGTGAGTGAGTGAGTGACAGTTCTGTGGGTGGAAATGTCTTGTTGATAAGAGAGGTCAAAGGAAAATGGCCAGAATGGTTTGAGCTGCCAGGAAGGATATAGCAACTTATAGCAACTTCGTGGTAAGCAGAAAAGCATCTCAGCATGCAACAGCAGAAGAGCACATTGGGTTCCACTCCTGCAGCCAAGAACAAGAACCTTAGAATCAACAATAAGTTCTGATTAAATTATCTGGTGAGTGTATATTCCTGTGACAAAAAGGAAAAGGAAGATGTGTTTGTCTGCTTAGTGTGCTACTTCAACAGGGCTTATAGATCTGCATATAATTTGAGAAAGAAGAAGCACTGGAGGAATGTTAAGAAAGAAAATGAGATACAAATATGCCACAGTGACATTTACTCAGATTATATTACCCTACCTACCAACCATTGTTCATTTTGCATAGGAGCTCTGTAATTTAACACCAGAGTGTGCTAGTACATGTATATGCACAGTACATGATATATAATACATTGATCTGAGTAGGTGTTTTTAACTATCCACCACCCAGAAGCCACGCCCTCCTTCATCCAATCTCTCATACTTGTGGCTAGATAGATAGATAGATTTATTGTCATTCACCTGTACATTCAGAAGGCACATTTGAATGAAATTTTGTTCCACTGGCTTATGTTAAAATAAGTGCTACATATAACTATTGCACATAGTCCGGTAAACAAAATATCACATTTTATGATTAAATACTTTAGATTAAAAAAAAAAAAAATTGAATAAAATATACTAACTATGCTACTACATATTAATGTAAGTATATTGCACAATAAAGGATTTATAGCAGCATGTTGGATATTGCACATATTCTGGATAGTGAGGTTCTTGTCCAGATATATGGTCAATAAGAACCTCCCTGTCCGAAATATTAATGGCAAAACAATGCATCCTCGCACTCTATCAAGGTCAATGGAGAACATTTTGAGTTCATGAATGTGAAATAATATATAGCAGTGTATGATCAACTTTAGCTTTCATGAGTTAATAATATTTATTAGGGATGCCACCAAAACATGGTCAAAATGGCATCTTCAGTTTGCAAAAGAGAAGAAAATGGCAAATATTTTCATTTAAGACCAAGTATACAATAATGTCTGCAATAAACTGCCAAATCTAACATTTTAGATGACTGATTTGTAAAAGAATATATATTAAAAATGTTTGTACTGTTTACTGAGCATCACTGAAAAATCACAGAAAAATCCACCATCCAAATGAGTTTTTACAATTACTGTCCACCATTTTGATTCCCTGTGAAAAACTCGGCATCTTTGTGAAGACCACTACACTTTGTTGTAAACATGCCAATTTGTAGTACATATGGAAATTCCAGTCAACCAGTTGGACAAAACAAGCTGTTCTATATTCTATAAAGGTTCTGAAGGTGATTACGAATCAGGTCCCAGAGACCCAAGATATTTTCTGAAAAAAGGCGAAGGTTATGGAAAGGCACCATTAATTGTAAGCACATTACAACCGAGGAGAAGTTGGATCGAATGATTGTCTTTTAAAAACAGACAGGATGTTGCTCTTTGAAGGTTTGTTTTTACTCTCACGGCAAATTAAAATGTCATCAACGTGAATTTGCGTTGAATTCTGAACTACTAATCTTTAATAACATTTCACTCAGCTTATGGTTCATTATGGTGAAATGTAACTTTATGCACGAGGTTTAGGGTCAGTTCATCCTTAGAATGCCATAGATATGGTGGATTAATCACATAGTATTTTGATATGAGATGTACAACACTGAAAAACTATTACAGTAACAATTTCCACACATAAATTTAACTACATTTCAAAGAAAGTTTTACATGACACCAAGGATTACTCTCATAAAAAATACATTTATCTACCAGTTTTTTTTTCTCAGTAAATTTTTCTCCAATTTGAGTTGGATGCTGAACTAAATACATCACATGAATCCTTTGTTTTAAGTAAATTTTGCTTATTTATTTCATGGAAGAAAGCTCAAATCTTAATTTCTGATTGTGCGAATCATTTATCATCATTACTAATTAATGGCTATTAATGTATCCAGTGGAGCTTTCACGAAGCTTGAACTAGCAGAACTCAACATGACTACTTAACTACGTAACTTACACACACACCTGAATGAGAAACCCAAAGACAAAAGCACAAGAAAACTTTACTGAAACACTTATTTTCACTTGAAGCACTTGAACATTTCATACTACAGTATGAAAGTTTTTAGACCTTAAAGCCAATACAAAAGAAGGAATATTGAAATCAACCCATCCATAACATTCAAAATTCAATCAGGTTAAAGGTCCTCAAACTGAGTTAAAAGACCATGCCCCATATTAGTATGCAGTCAGTTCAAGTAAACATCACTTTGAATCTTTTTTCATTGATCTTAAATAGGCAAATGTAAAATAATGGTGATAATCCCAATCATCCATCTTTTACATAGTCATCTTCATTTACCCTGGCAGTATCCTGCCCAAGTACTAACCAGACGAACCTAAAGGCACATTGGGTGGCACTGATCCCCATTTCTATTGCTGGGTTTCACGTGATGTCACATCCGCCTCATTAGTTATTCAAAATTTTAGCTGGTGGTCTACCAAAGCTCAGTTGACAAAGCGTCTGTATGGAGAAGGTGCATTACTCACATGAAAAATGCCTTACGCTTGCGTTGTTTTAGGTTATTTGAATAGTTCAAACCATAAAATTGATAAAAGTTTCTTCAGGGTTCCCCATGAACTAATAAAAAAGGGTGAACAAACACAGGATTTCACAAAAAGACATTGAGAAAGGTGGCTTTTGAACCTCTCACTGAAATCGAAGGGAGTCAAGTCGAAGCATGCTCAAGTTTGCAGTGATCACTCAGTGAAAGGTTTGTATCTCCCTCTCAGCTATGTCCTTAGTGTTTTCCAAGTACCGTACTTTTCTTGCTATGTGTTGTTATTTTACGGTACTTTTTTTTTAGTCACAAAGCGCTAAAGTCCCCAGCTGTTTCTTTGTTTACTCCTCACAAAGTCCATTTGCATGAAGGTCGCGACAAAATTCTTACCCAGCCATACAGTTACAATGCGCCATGATCACTTCTCTGTCTTGTTTAACTAAGATCCAGGTCTTTAAAAGGGTTTCTGATGATCTTTGTGAATGATTTACCTGAGAGATAGGAGCCAACACAAGTGAGAATCAAGCAAACTGTTGTTTGTTTACACTTTAACTTGCAGCACTTCATTGTAAAGACACGAACGAAAAGCTTAAAAAAGCATGCTTATACAGGCAAAAACAATACAGGATTCATTCAGCAGCGACTTGATACTGAGGTCCTTTACCCAACCACATACGTACAAAAAAGTTGTAAGCCTCCATACTCTTCCACGCTTTCATCTGTTTTGCGGTGTAGAAGGATGTCTGCAACACCAGATAGTTCGAGATGTCCAGGAACTCAACTGAAGGGTAGTTTTCAAGATTGTATGATAAATCCTTCTTTCCCAGACTGTAGGGGTCGATTCCATTGCACATAGCAATCATCTGGGGCGGCACGGTGGTATAGTGGTTAGCGCTGTCGCCTCACAGCAAGAAGGTCTGGGTTTGAGCCCCGTGGCTGGTGAGGGCCTTTCTGTGCGGAGTTTGCATGTTCTCCCCGTGTCCACGTGGGTTTCCTCCGGGTGCTCCGGTTTCCCCCACAGTCCAAAGACATGCAGGTTAGGTTAACTGGTGACTCTAAATTGACCATAGGTGTGAATGTGAGTGTGAATGGTTGTCTGTGTCTATGTGTCAGCCCTGTGATGACCTGGCGACTTGTCCAGGGTGTACCCCGCCTTTCACCTGTAGTCAGCTGGGATAGGCTCCAGCTTGCCTGCGACCCTGTGGAACAGGATAAAGTGGCTAGAGATAATGAGATGAGATGAGATAGCAATCATCTGAATATATCTAAAGCAAGCAGTGGCTTCTAGATTACGAGCATACTCTGATAAGTTACCGCTAGTTGTTTGCACTACGGCAGCCATTTAGACCACCAGCTATTTCACTTCTGGTAAAACCACGAAGAAAAGTCACATGACTGAAACCCAGCAATAGTCCTTGGCTTTTCGCCTATTATATCACTAGGGTTACGGGGGGGTTAGTCCTCTGGTAACTGCAAGAGTTTGACTCCGAACTCGCATCTATATTGCAGCATGCCTTGCCAGATGGTAGTAGGTACCATTTTTATGAAGGTCTTTGGTATATCCTGGTCGAGAGGTGGACACGCTAACCATTAGGTCAGCTTGCGGTGATATACACGGTGCATGTAAGTAAATTGTTACCTGGTGTGAATGAGTTGAATGTCAGACATTTTTGTAATTATTTCATGGTGCCTGCTAACAAATTGAACCAATTTATTTTAAAAAATAATAATTAAATATTTTGCATTTCAGATATGAAATGTGATCTTCATGACAGGATCGGTTCATGAGGTATTTAGCTAAGAAATACAAATTGCAGTGTACTTACTGTACACTGTATGTGTTGCATTGTGGGTAATTGCACAGCTCACAGTGATGTCAGTGAAAACAAAGGTTTGGGAAAGTTGCTCATTTTCTAATTAAAGCTAGATGGCCTTTCAGTTTTATAAAACCGGTGAAATTTAGTTCCCTCTGAAATTTGGTCATTGTAATATATGTTTATTTCTGTAATATCTCACAAAATATATATATAATTTACCACCTGGGAGGTCCATATTGTGAAATACTGTGACCGAGGTCTTGAAAATACTGACCAAGGCCTCAGGGCCAAGGTCAGTATTTTCAAGACCGAGGTCACGGTATTTCACGATACGGACCGACCTTAAGCTGGTAAATAATTTTTTCTTTCCCAAATTCTAACAGAAGATGAGAGTGCCTGAAAGGGAAACCATATTTAGAACAAACCTGCTACAAGCTCGTCAAAAACTGTTTGACAAGCTACGTCAGCTTGGAATTTTCCGAAAAGAAAACTTGATCTAGATCACTTCCCAGATCTAGGCGACAAAAATAATGACAAAAAATTGCTATGATGTTTGTTGTTGTTGTGAACAAGCAAATTGCCAAAGGTCTGTAACCGGGGTCTGGATCATAGGATTCTGGACCGCTTGCGAGCCAATCAGAGCGCACGATTTGATGGAAACCGGACCACAAAAAAAATAATAGGCCATTCTGTGGCTGAGAAGTTATTTAATTTGAGGGGATTCCCAAGCAAATAATGTGCATGAAATCATTCGCTTCGCGCAGTCAAGCAGACAGAGGAAGTTCGTGTGCGCATGTGCAGGCGCAGTCTAACCTTGACTGTGCACTGACAGTTATATCATTTTGTCATTAAACAAATAGCTGATCACACCAAGGTGCTCGCTGACCGCTGATATTTATTAGTTTGGTCCTGCGTTTCCTTTCCTTTGCAACATAGCGTCTTTTCTTCTCACTTTCCGTTACTGTAGTCGGTCTTTCATGTTTCATTCGTATCCTCACGTCCTCCATTTTTCTCTCTTGTTTCAAATTTGTATCCCACAATGCCTTGCATGAACAGGGAAAGGCCACCATGTGATGCATGACATAGTATCTTGAATTGGGTCATGGTGAAGCAGGAAAAAATAGCAGAGAATTTAGGGCCACGTGGCACTAAATTAATTAATTGTTCTATTTAAAAAATAATAATAACATTGGAAGTCTGTGATTCAAATTCAGTAGCTTTCAGTCCACTAAACAAAAATAACTGGGTGTTGGGGAGAATTATTTTTATGACCTACACTTGAAAAATCTGAAAGGCAGTTTACCTTTAATACTGTACAGAACACGTCAACACTCCAGCAGTTGAAGAAAGCCCAGAGACTGACTAGAGGATCGTATTAAAACATGATGATATATGGTTGATTTAATATGTATGTAAACAAACTGCAGAGTCAATAAATCAAACAGCTGGCAGATTTACCGCAACAATCTCCATAAATATTCAAGTTCTGTTTCCTAACAGACACTTTCATTAAAACTAGACACTCATTTGTAAGAAGTTTCAGAATAAATGACAGAGTGCTGAAGCAGGTATGTTTTCAGAGGTTGATGCTTTACTGAGAGACTATTGAGCATTTCATGAAACCTGCTGAAATGCGGAAAGGTTGGACATTCTCCATCGTTCTCCATCCATCAACACACGACTGTCCAACTTGAGCTGACGCGAGAGTGAGAAATGTGTCTAAAGATTCATTTATCTCTGCAAAAATTCTGAGTCACTTATAATTGAATCAAAGAGGAATGAGAAGGAGAAACTTCACGTAAAGTTTCACAAACTAAACAGAACTAGCTAATGATTGCAATAAAAAATGAATAAATAAAAAAAGAAAGAATGATTGAGTAACAAGAAACAGCTAAAGACATGTTGACTTCTATGTTATAATATATATATATATATATATATATATATATATATATATATATATATATATATATATATATATAAATTGATTTTTTTTTTAAAAAGGGTGGCATGGTGGTGTAGTGGTTAGCACTGTTGCCTCACACCAAGAAGATTCTGGGTTTGAGCCCAGTGGCTGATGGGGGGCCTTTCTGTGTGGAGTTTGCATGTTCTCCTCGTGTCTGTGTGGGTTTCCTCCGGGTGCTCCAACCCCCCCCACAGTCCAAAGACATGCAGGTTAGGCTAATTGGCAGCTCTAAATTGACCATAAGTGTGAATGTGAGTGTGAATGGTTGTTTGTCTCTACGTGTCAGCCCTGTGATGGCCTGGCAACTTGTCCAGGGTGTTCCCCGCCTCTCGCCCATAGTCAGCTGGGATAGGCTCCAGCTTACCTGCGACCCTGCACAGGATAAGTGGCTACAGATAATGGCTGGATGATTTTAAAGATAAATATTTTGCCATATATAGCACTATTTATCACCTGAGTGAAGCAAATTGCTCATCAGCCTGCAGCCTGCAAACATAATCATCATGCAAATTAATTGTGATAATTAGTACTATAACATAATTTTTTTGGTCAATGTTTTCCTTCTGCTTGTACATGTCGATCGCACCGGGAAAGCAACTGATAACTATTAATGAATGCCTGTTCAGCAATCAGCTCCTTGAAATGAATAAAACATAGCATGTGTTGTTATACACTCTCTGACCACTTTATTAGGAACACCCATCCACCTGCTGTTTTATGCAGTTCTCTAATCAGCCGATCCCTTGACAGCAGCACGATGCATAAAATCATGCAGATACAAATCAAGAGCTTCAGTTAATGCTCATGTTAAACATCAGAATGGGAAAAATTGTGATCTCAAAGTGTGACTTTCACTGTGGCATGGATGTTGGTTTGAGCCAAATGCTTGAGTATTTCAGAAACTGCTGATCTCCTGGGGTTTTCACACACAACAGTCTCTAGAGTTTACACAGAATGGTGCGAAAAACAAAAAACATTAAGTGAGTGACAGTTCTGTGGGTGGAAAGAAATGCCTTGTTGATAAGAGAGGTCAGAGGAAAATGGCCAGATTGTTTCGAGCTTCCAGGAAAGATATAGTAACTCATAGCAACTCTTTACAACCGTGGTGAGCAGAAAAGCATCTCAGCATGCAACAGCAGAAGAGCATATTGGGTTCCGCTCCTGCAGCCAAGAACAGGAATCTTCGAATCAAGAACAAGTTCCTATTAAAGTGGCTGGTGAGTGTAGGAAAACAATCAACAGTGGTAGTGTGTGGTGTGTGATGTTGTCATTTTTTTTTTTTTTTTACCACAGAGTTCATTATGTTCCTATTGTTCTTGGTTTATCACTGATTACATTTTGCTTTTTTTTTTAAAAGATCATATGGTTTTTTTAATCCGCAAAGTCCAATGCCAATCACTGGTGTCCAAGTCCCAGCCACTGAACATACTCACCACAGGAGATGTCTGCATAGAGTGTGCAACCTCATCAGAGGCTCCTCCCATCCCAGTCACAAACTGGTCAACCACATTCAGAAGTTACGCGAGAGTTACACATGTAAGGTGGAGTTTGCCTAAAACAGAGGAGGCAAACTCTGTTCATCATTAAAAACATCATCAAAAACTAACTGACAATTTGTGATTATGAATTCAAACTTAAGTTATTTTTATTGTACAGTATTGGCACCATTGTCTGATAACTTGATGTAACACAAAATATCACACTGAATTTTATGCTTTGGGTTGTTAATGGATTCAAAATATGAGCTATGGAATGCCATTCATGGCCAATATTAAATAGATAAATATATCTCTTTAATGGCCATGAAAGGAGGCAGCATCTAAATCACAGACATTGCTTATCTCTTGGACTGAATTTTTATGGAAAAAATGAGGAACATGATGAATTTAAAGTCAGCTATAAGTAGAGCAGATGAGTGCTTGGTCAGCTTATCCTTCAAACTATGGGCATGTTTTCTTTTTAGGAAAGCACCAAATTAACAAAAAAAAATTGCCATTATTTTATCAATTCTCCAGATCAAAATAGCAAAATGAATTATATCCTGTGTACATGTTTGAATTTTGAATACTGCACAATGTGTTAATACACTGTGTTCATGTTTTCCATTTCTAACACTGAATATGTCTACTTTCTATATAACTATGTTCTTTCAGCACAAAGAATGTAATAATTAGAATGCTCAGTAATGATCTGTAGATTCACCTTGCTAAGATGGATGTTTATTCCTCTTATTTTTTTAATGCATAACCTTGTTACTGTAAAACCCTATGCGCTCTTTGCTATGTGTAACAACTGCTCATGAAGAAGCTGCTTTACTAAAATTTTACAGAACACAGAAGCACATCACTAGTCATAAAGTTAATGGAAATTAGTCAGACATGATGTGAGGAACATCGTCTTTCTTGTTGACTAACACACGACACAATCTTTCCCTACAGTTGGGAGGCATTTCTATTCTCTGGGGCATTATGGGAAAATTATTAAGTCTAAGGCTATGATCAGAAGTGCTTACCTTGTTATGGAAATGTGGAGTGATGTGATGGTTCTTTGTTTTATTTTCATCAAAAGCAAAATGAGCAGATGCATTCAGGAGCCATGAATAAACACTAAGTATTGCAGTGTAATAACAAGAAGGCAGCTGATGGCTTTCTTATCCCTGTGGAATGGATATTTTCTGAAAATATTTCAAACTTCACATCTCATGTCTCAGAGTGGTCTCTGAGAAAGAATCACAAAAAATATGTCACATCAGAATTTTCATCAATCAACTTTTTCACAGACATATGCTTCATGATGATGATAATAATTCCCAGGTCAGATGGCAGGCTGCAACTAGTTTCCAACTACTTGCATTTCCCTGCGATAACAAAATCGCAGGTAGACACAAGACCAGTCGATGCACAATGACGCAGGTAATGGCAGAGTGTTGCAGAGGGTCTTTCGTAGAGGCAGGTTGACGCAAGTGGATCATGATCTGTTCACATTTCAGCTGTGATTCACTGCCAATTGGTGCAAATAGCAGGTTGACACATGTAGAGGCAGGCGATCATGCAACGCTTGATCACAGGTTGAAGCAGGTAGTGGCAGCTAGATGCAGGCTGACGCAGGGGAAGACAAGTCTTTAGAGATGGCTGCGATGCATCACAGGTAGACATAGACTGCACCTGCAAATAGTTTACAACAACCTGTGAGCAGTCTTATGGCCTTATATTTTTTAAAGGTTTTCTGTGCACTGCGTCAACCTGCATATAGCTACATCTGCTTCTGACTGGTTGCGTCCTGTTATAACAGCTTATAAACTCTGCATCTTGCAATATGTCTGACCACAATGAAGGATTTGACGCAAAACGCCTGCATCCACCTGTGATAAGTCACCACCAGACCAATTGCAGATTGCAGCATATGTCTTTCTGCCATTTGATCTGGGCATAAAATTTTGTCCAACCAGAGTTGGACAATCAGTCATTTTACTTTGCCTAGTTATGACCACAAACAAGCTGAACATAAATGGAGATGTAGAAACTTGGAGATAACTTTGACATAAATCACACCAAAAAATCTGAACCCTGGTTCTCAAATAATAAAAGACATTCCATAACATTTTTATGAAGTTCCTATTTGCATAACACCACCGAGATTTCGCATGCATTGCTGCTAACATGTTTAAACCTGCTTTAATTTTTTTTTTGAAAAATATATGCTCATTTTGAATTTCATGCCAGCAACATGTTTAAAAAAAATTGAGACAGAGGCAATAAAAGACTGGAAGCTGTGTAATGCTGAAAAACAAAATCAAAAACCTAATTAGGTTAACTGGCAACAAGTCAGTAACATGATTGGGTATAAAAAGAACATCCCAGAGAGGCAGAGTCTCTCAGAAGTAAAGATGGGGAGGGGTTCACCACTCTGTGAAAGACTGTGTGAGCAAATATTGCAACAATTTAAGAATAATGTTCCTGAATGTAAAATTGCAAAGAATTTGGTAATCACATAATCTACGGTACATAATATAATTAAAAGATTCAGACAATCTGGAGAAATCTCTGTATGCAAGAGACAAGGCTGAAAACTGACATTGGATGTCTGTGATCTTCAGGCCCTCAGGCGGCACTGCATTAAAAGCAGACACACGTCTGTAGTGGAAATCACTGTATGGGCTCAGGAACACTTCAGAAAACCATCATCTGTGAAAACAGCTCATTACTGCATCCACAAATGCAAGTTAAAACCAGATATAAACAATATCCAGAAACACCGCCACCTTTTTGGAGCCCGAGCTCTTTTACGATGGACTGAGGCGAAGTGGAAAATTGTCCCGAGGTCTGACAAATCAAAATTAGAAATTCTTTTTTTAGAAATCATGGACACCACATCATTCAGGCTAAAGAGGAGAGGGACCATCTAGCTAGTTATTGGTGCACAGTTCAAAAGCCAGCATCTGTGATGGTATGAGGGTGCATTAGTGCACATGACATGGGCAGCTTGTACATCTGGGAAGGCACCATTAATGCTGAATGATATATATACACGCAGGGGCACCACCAGAAATTTTGGGTCCCATGAAAGATTAGAATTTTGGGCCCCCCAACTTTGCCCACCCTCGTCACAATTGCACTATTGTCATTATTTGACTTTTGATAGCCCATGGACCTTGAGTTTGTGACTTTATTATTACATTTTATGTATTAGCCAATGGTTGAAACCAATGGTTTAGAACGTGTGAACATTCCACACACGTAACCATGTCAAACACTTGACTGGTGTCCGTTATTAGTAGCCTGGGAAATCCCATGCTGCTTTGCACAATCTTTCCGATCTGAAAAGACAGCATGGAAACTATGATCTAAAGGCTCACCTGAGTTAGGGAGCCAATCAGAGAGTGGGGAGGGGTGGAAAGACGGTGACGCATACTACTCGACAAACGGAAGCTTGTAGTTTATTTGGGACTGTTTACAGATCACATTTAACATGGCGGCGAGCGATACGAACCAAACTTTTGATCAAGCTTTAGACACTGTTCTGAATAGTTTAGAGCGAAAGTTTGTTTTAAAAAAGAACAGCGTTTGGCGTTTCAGTCTTTCTTCGCCTCTTCGTCTTCTTCGTCGCTCTAACTACGTCACCGGGTACAACTGCTATGATTGGCCATGGGCTACGTATACGCCAAATGATAGACATTCCAATAAACGGCCGCTGACAATTGTAAACCACACCTCCCCTACGAGAAATTCAATAGGCGGATTCCAGACCATATTTCACTTGTGATATGGTCTGGTGTTTACCAGACTACGTTATTAGTGTAACGGGTTTATTTTTTTCCACTTGCCATTGTGTGTAGTGGTGGGGAAATTCTGCGCTGGCCCTTTAAGAGCGCAGGTAGTTATGGGAACGAGGCGCTGGCCTCTTTCAGTTCATTTTGGAAATAAAGCGCCAATGCCACTGGACGTTTGCAGCCCGTCCTCAGCAGTGTATTTGTGTCTCATTTCTTCAGAATAAAAAGACTGGTGAATAACGCAACGTCTGTTACATTAGAAACACTTTAATCACACAAGTCAGTTCAGTTATTAAAATGGAAAAAATGTCACTGTACAAACTGTAAAAGTGTTCTCTTGATAGGCTAATCCAACCACGTTCATACTGTTCATTTACCATTCGCTAATATTTTGAACACACGTGAGCGATAGCTACCTTTCTTTGGGAAAAACTGAGTGATCAGTTGCCTGCCTCTCCGGTCCCTCTCAGCTTTCAGCTGCCTTTCTTTACGTTTTTGACAGCCACTCTTCATATTTAGCGAGCATAGACTGTACGCACTCCACTGCTGGCTGGCTGGCTGCTGCACCGCGACACAGCAATCGCGCTTCTACCAGAACTGGACCGTACCATTTCGCAAAAGGGGGAGGGTTAAATGACAATATGTTGAAGAACTCAAGAAATAGACAACCTTGTTCAATTAGCTCATTTTACCAGATGGAATATTGCATTGTTGTTATTTCAAAAGTCTTATTAAAATCATTAAAAGCATATTATCAGCCCCTTAAAGGGCCCCATGGCAGTGCTGGGCCCCTAGAATTGTTCTGACCTTTCCCCCCCGGCGGCGCCCATGTATACACGTTTCAGAGCAATATGCTGCCATCCAGACAAAATCTTTTTCAGGGAAGGCCTTCCTTCTTTCAGCAAGACAATGCCAAACTGCTTTCTGCCCATATTAAAACTGCATGCCTCCATAGTAAAAGAGTCTGGGTGCTAAACTGGCCTGCCCGGAGTCCAGACCTGTCTCCCACCGAAAGCATTTGGCACATTATGAAGCATAAAATATGACAAAGGAGACCCCAAACTGTTGAGCAACTGAAATTCTATATCAGGCAAGAACAGGACAACATTTCTCTTTCAAAACGACATGAGTTAGTCTCCTCAGTTCCCAAACATTGACAGAGTGTTGTTAAAAGTAGAGGTGATGTAACACAGTGCTAAACATGCCCCTGTCCCAACATTTCTGAAATGCATTGTATTCTAATGACTGTGTTCCTACAGTATGTGTATGCCTAATAGTTTAATGTCCACAATGAGAAACCATAGTATTAAGCTCAACCATAAAATTAATATTTACAACCATAGTAGTAACACTGAGTTACGATTCAGCTCAGTGGCTTATACTGTCTTCTTCTTCTTCTGATGCACTAACTGATATCATGTGCATCACCCTCTCTACTGTGGCCTGTCATGCTGGCAAAAACACCATAATTGGACTCGAATGGATGCCTTTGGTTTTGCAGCATGCTTACATTTCTAGGATCATTTTGCTTGTTAGATTATAGACTCCCTGATTCATCTACTGTGTGTTTTTCCCTCTTTCGGCCCTCTTTTTTTTTTTTTGCTTTTCTTCCTAATGCACTAGTGTATCGGAGACTCTACTCACCAACATGCTGTTAAACATGTCAAGCTACTGGCTGTCCAAGATCATTTATAATATCACAACCTTGTCATACTATACTTTCAGAAAAAGCAAGACCCAAATGTTCACTTTGTGTGTTTGTGGAGTCGTGATAAAACAAAATGCTCCAAAACAGCAACCGACAAATACCCTTTGGCTTCTGCAGGCTCAGACAAGGGATAGCAGAGCATCCAACAGAATACTTTTCTGACCAAGGGTATTCATCTAAAATTGAAAAGAGGTCCAGGTCCAGCCTTACAAAAATCCAGATAATATGGTTGAATGGCATGCTACCTTTATTGCTTTATGGCTGTAAATTATGTAATACAGTACTATGTTTTATTCACACTGGCACCTTTATTACCAGTCGGAACTAGACATACAGTGGTGCTTGAAAGTTTGTGAACCCTTGAGAATTTTCTATATTTCTGCATAAATATGGCCTAAAACTTCATCAGATTTTCACACAAGTCCTAAAAGTAGATAAAGAGAACCCAGTTAAGCAAAATGAGACAAAAATATTATACTTGGTCATTTATTTATTGAGGAAAATGATCCAGTATTACATATCTGTGAGTGGCAAAAGTATGTGAACCTTTGCTTTCAGTATCTGGTGTGACCCCCTTGTGCAGCAATAACTGCAACTAAACGTTTCCGGTAACTGTTGATCAGTCCTGCACACCAGCTGGAAGGAATTTTAGTGCATTCCTCTCTACAGAACAGCTTCAACTCTGGGATGTTGGTGGGTTTCTTCACATGAACTGCTCGCTTCAGGTCCTTCCACAACATTTCGATTGGATTAAGGTCAGGACTTTGACTTGGTCATTCCAAAACATTAACTTTATTCTTCTTTAACCATTCTTTGGTAGAACGACTTGTGTGCTTAGGGTCGTTGTCTTGCTGCATGACCCACCTTCTCTTGAGATTCAGTTCATGGACAGATGTCCTGACATTTTCCTTTAGAATTCGCTGGTATAATTCAGAATTCATTGTTCCATCAATGATGGCAAGCTGTCCTGGCCCAGATGCAACAAAACAGGCCAAAACCATGATACTACCACCACCATGTTTCACAGATGGGATAAGGTTCTTATGCTGGAATGCAGTGTTTTCCTTTCTCCAAACATAATGCTTCTCATTTAAACCAAAAAGTTCTATTTTGGTCTCATCTGTACACAAAACATTTTTCCAATAGCTTTCTGGCTTGTCCACGTGATCTTTAGCAAACTGCAGACGAGCAGCAATGTTCTTTTTGGAGAGCAGTGGCTTTCTCCTTGCAACCCTGCCATGCACACCATTGTTGTTCAGTGTTCTCCTGATGGTGGACTCTTGAACATTTACATTAGCCAATGTGAGAGAGGCCTTCAGTTGCTTAGAAGTTACCCTGGGGTCCTTTGTGACCTCGCCAACTATTACACACCTTGCTCTTGGAGTGATCTTTGTTGGTCGACCACTCCTGGGGAGGGTAACAATGGTCTTGAATTTCCTCCATTTGTACACAATCTGTCTGACTGTGGATTGGTGGAGTCCAAACTCTTTAGAGATGGTTTTGTAACCTTTTCCAACAACGCTTTTTCTGAGGTCCTCAGAAATCTCCTTTGTTCATGCCATGATACACTTCCACAAACGTGTTGTGAAGATCAGACTTTGATAGCTCCCTGTTCTTTAAATAAAATAAAACAGGGTGCCCACTCACACCTGATTGTCATCCCATTGATTGAAAACACCTGACTCTATTTTCACCTTCAAATTAACTGCTAATCCTAGAGGTTCACATACTTTTGCCACTCACAGATATGTAATATTGGATCATTTTCCTCAATAAATAAATGACCAAGTATAATATTTTTGTCTCATTTGTTTATCTGGGTTCTCTTTATCTACTTTTAGGACTTGTGTGAAAATCTGATGATGTTTTAGGTCATATTTATGCAGAAATATAGAAAATTCTAAAGGGTTCACAAACTTTCAAGCACCACTGTATGTTTGACCAATCCTGTCCAACTGATTCTATTTCCCAAAATAGTAAAAGAAATCAGTCAATTAAACCACTGTGACACTGACCAGGGTGAAATAGTTACTGGAGATAAGTGAATAAATGCATTAAAGGAAACTGAAACAGTTGTATGTAGCTGTACAGTACCACTGAATAAATTGGACACATTTCTAATTCAATTGTATTTCTTTATTTTTATTAATTAAAAGACATTTCATGCCTGAAAGTAATGATAGATGTTGTTTCTCTTTATGTAGTTGAGCAGTTCTTGACATAATATGGATTACTATAGTTGTGGTGTTGAATAGGGCTATTTATTGTATTTACTATTTGGTTTCAAAACAGTAAATTAAGAAGGCAAGAAACTAGTCCACTAATTAATTTTTGACGAGGTACACGTGTTAATTGAAAAGCATTCCAAGTGACTACCTCATGAAGCTGGTTAAGATAATGCCAATAGTGTGCAAAGCGTCATCAGGGTAAACGCTGGCAAATTTGGAGAAACTAAAATATGAAACATATATTGTTTGTTTTTTTACACTTGTTTTGTTTGGGGCAGCAAAGTGGTGTAGTGGTTAGCACTGTTGCCTCACAGCAAGAAGGTTCTGGGTTCGAGCAAAAACCCAGACATGCAGGTTAGGTTAATTGGTGGCTCTAAATTGACCGTAGGTGTGAATGTGAGTGTGAATGGTTGTCTGTGTCTATGTGTCAGCCCTGTGATGACCTGGCGACTTGTCCAGGGTGTACCCCGCCTTTCGCCCGTAGTCACACTCTAAAAAATAAAGGTGCTTCAGTGGTTCTTCAAATCTCTGGATGGTTCCATGGAGAGTCAAAACTCTGTGATGAACCATGACATTATGCGAAAGGTTCTTCACATTGGAAATGGTTCTTCAGAGCCTGGCATTCTCTTACCATTTGCTGGTCAATGCACATAGGCTATGTTTACACAAATCTGTCTTCACTGCTCAAACAAATGGTTTTAAATGGTTCTTTAAAGAACTGTTGCATGAATGGTTCTTTGAAGCCCTGAAAAAGGTTCTTCTATGGCATCGCCCTGAAGAACCGGTACTGGCCCCATTATTTTTTAGAGTGCAGCTGGGATAGGCTTCAGCTTGCCTGCGACCCTGTAGAACAGGATAAAGCGGCTAGAGATAATGAGATGAGATGAGTGAATGTGAGTGTGAATGATTGTTTGTCGCTATGTGTGAGCCCTGTGATGACCTGGCAATTTGTCCAGGGTGAACCCCACCTCTCGCCCATAGTCAGCTGGGATAGGCTCCAGCTTGCCTGGGACCCTGTAGAATAGGATAAGCGGTTACGGATAATGGATGGATGGATTTTTTTTTTGTTTACCACATAATTCCATATATGTTTTATACGTTCATAGTTTTCATCTTGTTCTAGAATAAATAAAAAAAATACTAAATTGTAAAGGCTGAGAGACTGTTTCCATGACTGTTTGTGTTACTCATTATCAAGTAAGCTGCCACTGAAAGGAGGTCTTATTACAGTACATTTTCAAGCTGTTCAGATCATGTGAAATGGAAAACACATCATGTCACTGCTGTCTATCTTAACCTAGCTAGAGAAAAGACAACTGGAGGAAAGCCATAAAATCCTGCATTTTGCAGGTATTATTATTATTATTATTATTATTATTATTCACTCTGTGTGTGTGTATGTGTGTTTGTGTGTGTGCGCTAATCACACCTGATTCTGCTTTGACAGGTTAATGAGGAAATATTGGCATCTGCACAAAAGTACTGTTAACTTGCTGTAACAACTCTAACTGTAATCACTGCATGAAGGAAATGGATCAAAACATAGCCCTTTCCACATGACATGATTTATATAACAGATGCCACGTTGGGACATAAACACTGAACAGATGCAAGAAGACATTTTTTTTTACAGTAGACAGGATATGTGTATATATAGCGTAGCTGAATTTTGCTGATTTGCATTCTGGACAGATGCTGGGTCAAAGGAGGAAGCACAGACTCTGCATTTGTCCTGCTTTGATTTTTTTTTTTCTGTCCCATTTCTCTTCTGTTGTTGTTTGTGCCAGTGGCCTGATGTTTGGCAGGTGAAGAGCCATGACTTCCACTTCACAGCACACATTACAGGTGGCAGTCAATTTTGCAAATGAGTTCTTTCTGTCATGAATTCGGAGGCTGTGAGAGTGTCTCCATGGTAAATGACAGAGACACAGTAGAGATGAACACTCACCGAACTAAATCCCTTGCAGCACTACATTCATCACTGCTCCATTTCTAATATCTGCAAGAAAGAGAGCATGGAGAGGGGGTGTGTATGTATTGCTTTCAGATGACTGCTAGATTTCAGGCTGCTCATCATCGTCATATAGTGAAGACAGATTATTTTACAGCATGTAGGGTGAAAACAGACTGAGGAAACAGATTGAGGAACTTTACCTGGGCTATGGAAGTTATGGGGAAAAAATTTAAGAGACCATATTTAATGGTCTATAATATTATTATTTTTACCTCTGCCAACTATGTTGGAGCAGGTTATGCTTTGACCTCTGTTTGTTTGCCTGTTCCCAACGTAAATCAAAAAGTAGTGAACAGATTTTGATTAAATTTGGATGAAAGGTGAACCATTGGCCAAGGAACAGTTGATTAGATTTTGATGCAAATCTGGATGTGTATGTGGATTCAGGATTGAGATATGTACATGGATCCAGGATTTTTTTGTCCATTCTTGATGTAACTCAAAAAGTAGTGAATGGATTTTGATGAAATTTTGAGAAAAGGTTAGCCATGGGCCGAGGAACAATTGATTAGATTTTGATACAAATCTGATTGTGGCTTGGCAGAGGTATGCACTCTACCAAGTGCCCTTCTAGTTATTATTATTATTATTATTATTATTATTATTATTATTATTATTATTATTCCCAAGTTTTTTAAACACTGAAAATGTACAATTTTATTTACTTTTATTTTCAATGTAAATTTACAGACTTTTTAAAACAGTGTGGACACTACAAATTAACTGGTATGTATAAAAATATACCATTAGTTTTTTTACCTCTACCAATTTTGTTGGAGGAGGTTATGTTTTCACCTTGTTTGTTTGTTTGCTTGTTTGTTTGTTTGTTTGTTTGTTTGTTTGTTTGTTTGTTACCTTGCCCACGAAAGAGTAAGCAGGGTGAGGTATTGTAATCAGAGCGGTTTATTTTTATGTCTGTCTGTTAACAATCTAGCTTCTACATGGTTGCACCGATTGACTTTAAATTTTCAGAGTAGGCGGGCAATCATCCATAGATTACTTGATTAAATTTTGGGGGTAATTGGCTCAAGGTCACCGGAGACGTCAACCTTTTGGTCAAAATAACATTTTCTATTATAACTCAAAAACAGTTGCTGATAGACAGATATTTGCTATTATGAGCATATGGAGTACTTGCATGTGATGTCACAGCCGATCCAGATTGTGACAGATGCCATCTTGTCGGTCAAACGCCATATTCCGCCTTCTACTTCTACTTCTGGTTCTACTTCTGCTTTTACTTCTACCTTTTCTTCTGGAAAACCCTATGTAGCACGAATAAAGTGTGGGTGGAGCACAGAGGATGGCAGGACAACGTTTAAATGCAGAGAAGGCTGTTTATTAATCAACTTTTCAGTCTGATTCAGCGTAAGCCCACATACACACGCACACACACACTCTGCTTCCGGTCCTGGGTCGCGCTCCCTCTGCTCTCTCTCTGCCTCCTTAAATAGGGAGCGGTTACTGGGAAAACACACACAAAACACAGGTTAACTACCGTCAGGTGTAGCGATTCTGCCACTCACCTTCCCTGGCTCCGCCCTCCTGTCACAGACCGCCGCTTGACCACGCCCCCGCTGCCACACCCTACTATATACAATTCTACTACAACGGCTGCGGCTACAAGCTCTCCCTACTTGTGCACATTTTTTATGTTTTTTGTGTGTATTTTTGCGTGTTGTTCGTCTGTACCGGACTTCAATATCCACTACAACCGTATGGACTTACTGGACATTGGTTTCCAGCAGAAAATGATGGTTTGTAGCGATTTCCATCGCATGCACAACATTCCGGACGAGATAGCGAGACCAGCGGGGTCTCCGTGGATTGTTATCGGAAGCAAAGCGAAGGAGGCGGCGCCGGGAGCGGAAGCAAAAGCGAGGCTGCAGAGCCGGCCTGTTGATTAAGCTCAGAAAACAGCCACTCAAATCTCCACTGCTAAGCCTCTACCTCTCCAATGCCAGATCCATGTAAACAAGACGGACGATTTGGAATTACAGCTGGAATTACCTTATTCTATTCTATAATCAGCTGGTCAGTGCTATACTCAATACTTAAGTGACTTACCCATCCAATGAGGATTCTTGTTTACAAGATGCCACATCTGAGTCGCTGACAAATCCTGAATTTCTGTAAAGATAACTGTCCAGAGATTTATAGGCACGCAGTGCTTCACCACTGAACAGTGAGGGAA
Organism: Neoarius graeffei; assembly: GCF_027579695.1. NCBI lineage: Eukaryota > Metazoa > Chordata > Actinopteri > Siluriformes > Ariidae > Neoarius > Neoarius graeffei. The sequence goes on from NC_083587.1 coordinate 26,443,734, forward strand.
AGTTAATGAGGTAATTATACACGTCCGGGTATTCCACCTCTGGCAGTTCAAAATCCGGTCGTGAAAACTCCGTCCGGTAAGCCATAAGGGTCACTAATCTGTAGATCGTTTATTTTAGACATATATCTAGTTATCTGTTCATTAGAAAAATGAGCCGTGTAGTCCGTCGGTTGAAATTGATCCATTCTGTACACGAGTGCAGCAGTATTCAGCGGTGTTTTTGACTGACAAGATGGCGGTTGTGTACTTTCCGGTCACGTGACTGCAAGATCTCTATAGGAACTCCCATATGGCCATTCATTTGGCACCATGATCACTGAATTTGAATGACCTTGAAAGGTCAAACTCAAGGTCACAGATTTTCAGAGGGCTGTAACTTGAAAATGGTTGATGGTAGACAGATATTTACCATTATCAACTTATAGGAAGTGCCATATGGGCTTTCATTTGGCACCATGACCTTTGACCTTGAATGACTTTGAAATGTCAAACTCAAGGTCATGGATTTTCATAGGACTATTACCTGGTAGCTGATGATTGAGAAATATTACCATTATAAGCATATAGGTATGAAATAAGTGCTGCTGGGTGAGGTTGGTTTTGCCTGGCAACACTTTTTTTTGTCTGTTTCCAACATAACTCAAAAGTAGTGAATGAATTTTGATTAAATTTAGAGGAAAGTTAAGCCATGGACCAAGGAACAATTGATTATATTTTGACACAAATCCGTATATGTGGCTTGGCAGAGGTATGCACTCTACCGAGTGCCCTTCTAGTAGTCCATTATTTTTATTCCACTGTTACACCAAAAAGCTCTTCTAACATCCATGGTAATTACTGACATTAGCCAGGAATTTGGACTGTGTAACTCATGTTAAAATTACTGAAAACCATCGTTGGCACTTCATCGAGAATGACCACACCATTACTACATCGTTATGAGGGAGAACATAGCTAATATATAGATTAAACACACCAACAAATACCTTTCAACAAATGGGTTTTTGAGTTTGTGTTTTATTTTATTGCTGCATATCTGATTGAATACTGAGACACATTAAGGAAATGGATTCTGTAAATATTTGTCAAAATAAACAAGATCATAATCTAATGAACTGGTACAAAATGATCCATTCCCTTACGAGGTTTGTGCATTTGTGAGATGGTAATATATCTTGGACTCATGCTGTTCTCAAACTGCAATACATGTTTCAAAGAGTTAAAATAAAGGCTCTTCTCAGCAGGACTTTGCTTCTTGGAGACAGTCAGAGTGGTTTTGTTTGTTCAGGAGGAAACATGGAGACTTGAATAAATGCTCATTTTGCACTCACCCTGCTATCTGATCCTCTAAACACTCGGATGGCATTACAGTCAGAGAGATTAGCATGGACAGTTTTTAATTAGTCAGTGATCCAAGGTTAAAATGCCTCTGTGACATTGGTTTTGCTCAGAAATGTACAGTTTTCCACAAAATAAAATAGCTTTTTGAAATTTGGAAATGTGCCAGAGACAAAATAAAAAAGATCCATGATCTACAATGGTTGCTTATGTGAGTTATTCATTATTTCATTATGCTCTGATGTTTGACAGCTTTTCTTTACACTGACTTTAAAACACTTGTCTGCTCTTTAAACTTAGTCACTAATTACCCTGATCTTCACAAATGAGAGATGGACTCAACAATTTAATAAAGAGTCTGTTTCATTTTTCTTTGATCTGCGTTTCCCAGTTGATTTTGTTTAAGTTTTATGGGTGGCATGGTGGTGTAGTGGTTAGCACTGTCGTCTCACAGCAAGAAGGTTCTGGGTTCGAGCCCAGTAGCTGGCGGGGGCCTTTCTGTGTGGAGTTTGCATGTTCTCCCCGTGTCTGCGTGGGTTTCCTCCAGGTGCTCTGGTTTCCCCCACAGCCCAAAGACATGCAGTTAGGTTAACGTGGGGCAGCCTTGGGCTGAAGTGCCCTTGAGCAAGGTACCTGACCCCTGACTGCTCCCCGGGCACTGTAGTGTGGCTGCCCACTGCTCTGGGTGTGCGTGCGTGTGTTCACTGCTTCAGATGGGTTAAATGCAGAGGATGAATTTCACTGTGCTTGAAGTGTGCATGTGACAAATAAAGGTTTCTTCTTCTAAGTCTTAATCTAAACCTTATCTAAACACTCATGCTGATTAGATTACATTTTTCTACTGAATTGTGTACCAAAGTATCTGTAATATTTATCCATCGTGGTGGAATTCAATATTTTATTGAACCAAATGATCAAATATCTCACTTGAAAGTCACGCTGTTCATTCTGTTTTCCATGAACAATGCAGCCTTTGTGAAAATCTCGTTTGACACAGTACCAACGGACACTGACTGAAACCGCAGCATCTCTTGGTGTTTGTGCACATGGTGTATTAAGGGAATGAAAGTTTAATGCTCATTGGACAAGGCACATCATTTAACACATCACTTTAAATCAGTGTGATCTTTGTTTGTCTGCCTGTATGTGCAATTTCTCCTTGTGATGATTAGTAGACCTATCAAGGGGGCAGAACCTCGTAATCACCCACCGAACAGTAAACGTGGAATGAACATGACTGACATTTCAACTTAAACATATCAGCACCAGTTGGAATCACTTGGAACCTGCAATAGTGGTGTGATTAAAAAAAGAAAATACTGTAAACTGAACGCATAAAGTTCTGTTTGATAACTTGCATCCATTTCTGAAATTTGGTGTTTATAAGTCTAGCTAGATAGATGTCACTTCTTTCTTTGACTATAAGCTTAACTGTATTTTGACATGAAATGCTAATGGTGACCTGATTTTAGAAGTCATTTGATGCAAATACTTATGAAAAGAGAATGAAAATGAAAAAGAGGGAAGACTAATGGCCAAAGTTTTGTTGCAAAAATGAAAAAAAAAAACTCCTGTTAACAGTCTTAGTACAGTAAAAGTGATTGGTTGTGGTTATTATTCATCTTAGATTCCAAATGCTGATGAATGGGGAAAGAAAACGTGTTAGGATGAGCGCATTAATATAAACCTTTCATTTATGTTACATACACTCACTGACCACTTTATTAGGTACACCCATCCATCTGCTGTTTTATGTAGTTCTCTAATCAGCCAATCCCTTGACAGCAGCACAGTGCATCAAATCATGCAGATAGAACTCAAGAGCTTTAGTTAATGTTCACGTCAAACATCAGAATGGGGAAAACTGTGATCTCAAAGTGTGACTTTCTTTCACTGTGGCATGGATTTTGGTTTGAGTCAGATGGACTGGTTTGAGTATTAGGGTTAACATGGGACAGCCTACGGCTGAAGTGCCCAAGAGTGGCGGCTTTACGAGCACACTTGTGGAATTGGAATTTCAAAAGAACAGCAAATATCCAGCTTTAAATATTGATGAAGCAAACAGCTATATAATGAGAAATATTATTAACTAACAGCTATATAATGAGAAATATTATTATTATTATTATTATTATTATTATTATCCATTCCACTTGAAGTTATCCACATTTTGTAGTGTTACAACTTAGAAATGTAATGAAATTTATTTGGATTTCATAAATCTACACAAAATGGAGCACCATTGAATCCATTCTTTAAAAATTGAACAAACACAGTATAGCACAACCATGACTTAGAAGAAGTCATTCATTAAATGTCAGTAAATGAGTACGCAGGGCAAGCAAGAGGCAAAAGGACAACCCTACACTAGGCACTCCACAAAGCTGGGCCTTATGGAAGAGTAACAAGCTATAGGAAATAACATTTGTTATTTGCTGGTTCAGCAGGCGTGTGTGTGTGTGTGTGTGGGGGGGGGGGGGGGGGGGGGGGGGGTACTCTGGTCTGATCAGACCAGAAGTTGAAGTTTGGCCTTGAAACAAAGTGCTACTTTTGAGGAAACCCAACACTGCAGTATCACCTTGAAGACATCTTCTCCAGTGTGAAGCATGGTGGTGGTAGTATCATGTTGTGGGAATAATTTTCATGAGTAGGGACTTGGAAATTGGTCAAGGTTTATTTTTTTTATTTATATACCACATTTAATATAGCACCCTTTTCATACATCGAACACGTTCAAAATTGCTTAGTAAAATGTATGTAGAAACATGGAATTCAGCAAAACCAGAATACTAATTAAAATCATGATGGATAAAATATTTAATTTTAATACAATTAAATAATACAATTGAATGCATAAAATATTTAATTAACATAATTAAACAAAATACTAATTACAATCATAATGTATAAAACATAGTATATAATTAACATTAAAACCTGACTAGATTATATTCAGACACTATCATAATATAATGTAAACAAGTGAGTTTTAAGAGAATGTTTAAAAATGTCAACTGATCCTGAGGTTGAAGACAAGATGAATGGAGCCAAATGCAGACCAATCATAGCACCTGTTCCAGTCTGCATGATACTTGAGAGTGGGGTGGAGGTTCATCTTCAAACAAGACAGCAATCATAAGCATACTGTCACAGCTACAATGGAGTTGTTCATATCCACACATTTCAATATGTTACAACAGTGCAGCCAAAGCCCTTGACTTGAAGGTTGCTCTTCACCAATGGTTCTCATCCAATCACACAGAGTTTGAGCAATTTTGTTAAGAACAATGAAAATAATCAAGATCCAGATGTGCAAAAATGACAGAGACATCAATTTCCAAGATGTATGCTCCAAAGGGGTGAATATTTATTCAATCAAGAAAAGTCTAGTTTTTTCTTTAACTTTCTTTTCTTTTTTTTTTTACAATGAAACTATTTTGCACTTTATTAGTGTAATGTATTTGAGTCAGGAGATTGTTGAGGATCTCGATACATGAGGTTTATTGACAAATCCAAATTGCAAAGTTGTGTCAAAAAAAAATGAGGCAACAGTCAACATGCCTCAAACCCAACAGGCAAAGGTAAAAAAAAATATTAAAGAGACAAACAAACAAACAAACAAACAAACAAACAAACAAACAAATTAATTAACAAATAGCAAGCAAGCAGAAGCAAGCAGTCAGAGAAATTATGATATAGGTGGTTGGCAAGACTTTGCAAAGTGTGCTTGTAGATCTTGTGCATATATGTGATAAAACAATTTAACAGGAAATTGTGAGTCTTTTGTAATTAGGGGACTAGGACCTCTGCTGGTGTGGAGGCATAATGACCTGGGTGGGTATTATGGACACATATACAGCACTATACTAAAAATGCCAATTTCACCAACTTCAATTCAAAGTTGTAACACTACAAAAGTGGAAAAGTTCTAGGGGGTATGAATATTTACACAAATCACTGTATATTACATCATCTAGAACTGATAAGTTAGTCTTCTTGCTTGATGTTTTGGCACATTTTTATGGCCCATTTTATTATTGGGTTAATTATGAGTACCATTGACTAATCAAATCTTCATTTATTTATGTAAGTAAAATAATTACTCGAGAATAAAATAAAAACTGTGAGTTTATTTGCCTGTGAGGTTATGGACCATTTAAATGTTGGTAAAATTTCTGAACCCTAAAACACAATCTGCATTTTAATGTGCCTGTCAATCCTGTCTGAGCCATGCTGCACTGTCACGCTCTGATTGCTATGACGGAGTGTTTTAGCGATGCAATTCATCCTCACTTCTCCCATAAGCCCATAATTCCCACACACACACTGCAGTGCTATAAAGTTAACAGCAAAGAAAATAGGGCAAATGAAAATAATGCTCAATTTAAAGGCATACAAATATAATTAAAGTCTATTACAGACCTGCTTCCAAGTTTCCAGTGTTAATATTGCTTTAAAAGGCTATAGCAACACTTTCAGCAGCTTCTCAGGATAAAAATTTACAATATGACTCACTGATCACAGTTAATTTGGACACTGGTGACCAGATGCTGTTTACATATGTGGTGATTTAATTTGCGCAATTTGGCTCATCCTTTTCAGCCTTGTTTAATATAATATTATGAATTATCCATCCTTACTGCTATTTAAAATGGTTTGGCACAGCATGAAAAAAAAGACTCCAAGATGAACACCAAAATAACATTAAGAAGTAAGAGATTAATATAGGAGTATAACCATCTGTTATTTCCTGATGGATGAAGAATTCATATCTGTGTGTGTGTGTGTGTGTGTGTGTGTGTGTGTCCATCCTTTGCCAGATCTTATCTTCTCACCTGAATGAGCATCTAGATACCACACATGAATGTGCGCACACACACACACACACACACACACACACACACACACACACACACACACACACACACACACACACACACTATTCAGCACAGTCATACAGGAACAGATCAACATCTTTCCTCATTACAAAAAGAAAGTTTGTTAATTTTCTCCTGTTTTTTTTTTCTTTTCTTCACTGCAAAAACCCGGCTTACAAAAACAAGAAAAAAAAAGTAATAAAATTAGGAATATTTTACTTAAAATAAGCATAATTATCTGCTAACAGAACAAGAAAATTTGACTTGGCAAGATTTTTAAAAACAAGTAAATATATCTAGCTTTAGAAACCCCCACAGATGTCTTAAAACTAGTGTATTTATACTAAAAACAAGTAAAGTTGTACTACTCATTTTAACATGCTAGATACTTTGTCCCCCAACCAACAGTTTGACTATTTCATCTGGGCATATTGGTGTGCTCTGTTTAAGTAAGTGTTTATACCAACTGAGACCGCCAAATAAATCAAAATCAAAACAACAAACCAATCCATTTTGTAGCCTATTTTTGTTGCCAGATTGACAATACAACAATTCATTTAATTTAGTTATCTGTTTTGTGCTAAGATATTAAAAGAAAGGATAAGATGCTTGAAATAAGAAATTCTGACTTTGACAAACTTGTCATGGTTAATATAACACCGATGAAATTATGGTAATTCTCATTTTAAGACAGAACTTACTCATAACCAGTAATAAAATCTCAATAACAAGTTATAATAACTTATTAAGATAATTGAGGGAAAAAATGCTTAAAGTAAGTGAAATACTCTTACACAAAACCTGCCTGGAAAGGAGAATTATCTTGGCAGACAAATAACAAGCATATTTTGTCTTGATTTAAGATATTTAATCTTGGTTAGATTTTACTTTTTGCAGTGTTGATTTTTCTTGGGTTTTTTTTGCAAATATACTGTAGTTTAGCTTATTTCAAGTGTTTATCTCCAAAAAGAAGCAAAAGTATCTACCAGTATAACAATATAATCTCATCTCATCTCATTATCTCTAGCCGCTTTATCCTGTTCTACAGGGTCGCAGGCAAGCTGGAGCCTATCCCAGCTGACTACGGGCGAAAGGCGGGGTACACCCTGGACAAGTCGCCAGGTCATCACAGGGCTGACACATAGACACAGACAACCATTCACACCTACGGTCAATTTAGAGCCACCGATTAACCTAACCTGCATGTCTTTGTACTGTGGGGGAAACCGGAGCACCCGGAGGAAACCCACGCGGACACGAGGAGAACATGCAAACTCCGCACAGAAAGGCCCTCGCCAGCCACGGGGCTCGAACCCGGACCTTCTTGCTGTGAGGCGACAGCGCTAACCACTACACCACCGTGCCGCCCCTATAACAATATAATATAATTTTAAACTTGAAATTAGTAAATATACCAAGAAATAGGCATAAATGTCATATATTTATTATATAATCATCCCAAAATGAGAAATATGACAAACTTTTCCATTATTCAAGATCTTCCCTTGCTAAAATATCTTTTAAAGCTGCAGGCTTTCCATAACCGGATTTATTTTGCATGTATCACAACCAGGAGTGAAGTTCTAACATTTTAAAGGCTTGTAACTCCAGGGAGGAGAAAAAAAACTAGAAAAATGAGAAAACTGTATTTAGAGATTCCATTATGTGTGCATCATGGACATTTTAACAGCCAGTATTTCATGACAAACTAAAATGTTTTGGCTTATTCCTGTTGGGCTGCGATGCATACAGTGTCTATCCAGCATCTTGATCAACACGTGCCATTCACTGTGAGAGTAAATGATGCTTAGCTCGCAAGGCTAAAAATTTAAATGCAGCAACATATGACAGATTTGCCCAGACTAACCTTATTATTCTATCCACATTCACTGGATATGGGCAATTGCACGCTCTGATTGGCTACTCTACTACTAGGCTATCAGCTCATATACTGTGATTAGAGAAAAACAAAATGGCGGTGCGTGTTACTGAACCAACCGAGGATGAAATAAAAACTCTACTTGAACCCCCCCCCCAAAAAAAAAATACAAAAAAAGCAACAAAATATGGAATAAAAGTATTTGATGGTAAGATTGCATCGTCTTTATTTTTCAAGAATTATTATTATAGCATTTTTCACAAATTGCTACTGTCATTTTGCCAGTTTGTTTACATTCTAAGCGGAAATGATTTTGTCTGATGTTTTGTATAAAGTTTTTATTTATTGAATTTGCAAAAAAATAAAAATGCTCTGTTTCTCAAAATACAGTGAATGTGGATATGGATATAAAACAGTTATTCCACTCAATCTTGTCCTACATGGCTTATAGCCGGCTATCAGCTCATGTACGATGAGATTGAGTGAGATAACTGTTAATTATATTTTCTAACCGTTGATGATGAAACATCACAGGGTATTGTGGTTATGATGGTTATGGCTTCTTCAAAATTCAAATTGGAAATCCTCTGTTAGTAAGGCAAAGCTTAAACAAAGCTACCCAACTTGGAAGAAAATGAAAAGAATTATAGTCTTTCTTCCAATTAGATATGGTTTTGATAAACACTTCGTTTACAGGCAGAATATCAATTATGTCCTGAATCCTCACATCTAATTTAACAATTTGCTGAGTCCTACTAACATTGCCTCATCGAACTGAGATACTCAGAAATCACAAAATTAAAAGTTACAGTCTAACTTTCCAATTACTGTTCTTATTTGCATAAGATTTGATTTTGATTTATCATTTACTGACATCTAGCGCTCCTTAATGTGACGAAACACAGTGTCAATTAAAACATGTTTCATCTACTTGTGCATTAACCAGGTAGGACATTCCTGAGAGCATGTGACCGTGTAAACAACACATGCCATATAAATAGGTGATAAACCTGCAAACATAAAACATTATATGTCCAAAACATTTGTGGACACCTGACCATCACACTCATATATGCTTTCTGAGCATGCCATTTCACATTTATTCTGCCATTTACTGTTATAATAGCCTCCACCCTTCTAGGAAGGCTTTCAACTACATTTTTTTGAATATACACGTAGCTATACAGATTTGACAAACAAACAGCATTAGTGAGGTCAGGTGAGGAGATCTGGGGTGCATTTGCCATTCCAGTTCATGCCAAAGGTGTTGAGTGGGATTGAGGTCATTGTTCTGTGAAGGCCACTCAAGTTCTTCCACTCCAACCTTGGCAAACCATGTCTTCATGGAGCTTGATTTGTGCACAGATCAAGCTGTGCACAAATCAAGGGGCATTGTCATGCTGGAACAAGTTTGGGCCTCTTACAGTGTCTTGCAAAAGTATTCATCCCACTTGGTGTTTGCCCTGTTTTTTTGCATTACAAGCTGGAATTAAAATGGATTTTTGGGGGGCTAGCACTAGTTGATTTACACAACATGCCTACCACTTTAAAGGTGAAAATTGTTGTTTTATTGTGACACAAACAATAATTAAGATGAAAAAAACAGAAATCTGGAGTATGCATAAGTATTCACCCCACCCCCAAAAGTCAATACTTTGTAGAGTCACCTTTTGCATTGCAGCAAAAGGTGGCTCTACAAAGTATTGACTTGTATACAGTAGTGTCTCTTGGGGTATGTCTCTGTTAGCTTAGCACATCTGTCCACTGGGATTTTTGCCCATTCCTCAAGGCAAAACTGCTCCAATTCCTTCAAGTTAGATGGGTTGCCTTGGTATGCAGCAATCTTCAACTTATGCCACAGATTCTCAATTGGATTGAGGTCTGGGCTTTGACTAAGCCATTCCAAAACATTTAACTGTTTCCCTTTAAACCACTCCAGTGTAGCTTTAGCAGTATGCTTCAGGTCTTCGTCCTGCTGGAACATGAACCTTCATCCCAGTCTCAAACTTCTGGGCGACTCAAACAGTTTTTCCTTCAGAATTGCCCTGTATTTAGTGCCATCCATCTTTCCTTCAGTCCTGACCAGCTTTCCTGTCCCTGCAGATGAAAAATATCCCTGTAGCATGATTCTGCCACCACCATGCTTCACTGTAGGTATGGTGTTCTCAGGGTGTTGGGTTTGTGCCACACATGGCATTTCCCAAGATGGCCAAAAAGATCAATTTTTGTCTCATCTGACCAGAGAATCTTCTTCCATGTGTTTGGGGAGTCTGCCACATGCTGTTGGGCAAACTCCAAATGTGTTTTCTTAAGCAATGGCTTTTTCTGGCCACTCTTCCATAAAGCCCCACTCTGTGGAGTGTACAACTTAAAGTGGTCCTATGGACAGATGCTCCCATCTCCACTGTGGATCTTTGCAGCTCCTTCAGTGTTATCTTTGGTGTCTTTGTTGCATCTCTGATTAATGCCCTCCTTGACTGGTTTGTAAGTTTTGGTGGGTGGCCTTCTCTTGTCAGGTTTGCAGTGGTGACATATTCTTTCCATTTTGCTATAATGGATTTAATGGTGCTCCATGGGATATTCAAAGTATGGGATATTTTTTACAACCCAACCCCTGATCTATACGGTACTTCTCCATAACTTTGTCTCTGGCCTGTTTGGAGTGCTCCTTGGTTTTCATGTTGCTTGCTTAAGCCCCCATCACACTTTTTCCCAAATGTATTTATTGGATTTTTTTTTTTGGGCAACCCAATGCCTTAATATCCCATGCCTCTGTACCAGTGAATGTGCCCCATCACACTTATTCAGAATTAGCAGGAATCAAGCAGAACCAGCTGGAATGAACAATTTTTCAAAATTCATGCCACATTCGGGTGGGAATTTCAAACTGACCAACATTCTTACAGCTTTGTAAGAATGCCTTTTGAATACTTAGAATGTGCTTTGAACCCGCCTCGAATGATTCTTGCACATTCCGGGTGTATTAGCTTTCGAATGCAGTTCAAATGTAGTTGGAACACAGTAGGAATACCTAGAATGCTGTTAGAATGCAGTAAGAATATTAAGAATGCACTTCGAATACCGTACGAGTGCAGTTCGATTGCTCCCCAAATACTACCCAAAGTCTGGTTGGAAGGTGCCTCGAATGCTGTACAAATTCACCTCAAATGCAGTCAGAACACTCCCGGAATAGCCACCAAATATATTTCGAACGTCTAAGAATTCAAAGAGAATGCAGCTCGAATACTTAGAATGTACTTCGAATATCCCAGAATATATGAAGAATTTTCATTCCGATGGCATTCCGGCTCATTCGAGGCACATTGAAGACATTCTGACAGGATTTGAAGTGGCTTGCCATTTCGATTTTTCCCTCAAACGCGATCAGAATGTTTTGAATGCTGTTGGAATGCCATGAGAATATTTAGAATGCAGTTAGAATACACTTCGAATGCCGTTTGATATTTCTCCTCTTCGAATGCACCTCGGATGTTTTGAGCATGAGCAAAACATTCGGGCCAGTGACAAGAATGGGCCCGAATGTTTGGAATGCACTCAGAATGCAGTCAGAATTTTTAGAAATCACTTTGAATATCCCGGAATATACAAAGAATTTTCATTCCAACGGCATTCTGGCTCATTCTGCCTCTAGTGTGACTACCCTATAAGTAGTGTAGCAGAGTCAGGGATCAGGCATTGTCAGAGTGGTTTGGCCATAAGCTTTTGTCCTGGACAAGACACTAAACTGCATCCGGTGGTGAGGCCACAGTCAGGGGTGACTGGGGCTGTGGGGAATGTGGAGCTACCCCTTAGTCACCATTGCTCCCAGGTCCACTCTGACCCGGAGTGGTAGCACCTGCCAGGGTACCAACTATGGTTCAAATAGTCTTGTCAGCATGCAGACCGGTATGTCTCTAAACTGCTTCCAAGGACGCTGTCAGCAGGGTGTCCTTGGTGCTCTGTGGCAGAAGAACATCAAGGTCAATGGCACATCACCAGATGGCATGTGGAGGAACCATAGAGGGTCAACAGATGGCATCACCAGGCAGAACAGCTGTTACTGCAGGGCAACCTTCATGTCAACCAGGTTTGTGGCATATTCGTGCACCATTTGGCACTCGACCTGAAGGTCCAGAGAGGCAGAACGGTGGGGGCACGACACTGCCTGTCTTACTTACTGTGCAAGGCATTATGCGAGGAGAGAAGAGAAGCCCTGTGATGATGGGATGAATGCAATGGCAGCAGGCCCAAGAAGCTGGAAGTTGCTACCAAGATTCCTGCACACTGGCAGCTCACATTTGACGGTCGCAGCTCAACTGAAGATCCAGGTGACAGTAGGCTAAGGCAGCAGTGTGTGAGCGTCCAGGCTGCCTGAACTGTGAACTGCGCAGGTGCCAAAATGGCAGCCATATGTATTTTAGCTCTCTACATTTTTAGTGCTATTTTATCTAATAATTTTTTATATTATGGCCCAAGCAAAAAAAAGGTCAAAACAGCTTTACTGAGTTTGTTACTGCAAATTTTAATATGTTCCTGGAAGTCCCCATCGTCAGGTGCAGATGTTTATTTCGAAGACAGTCCATTACCATTGTTTGGCTACGCCACGAGCTGGTCACTTGGACGAAACATGGATATAGCTGCCTATTGCCACCTGACTTTGAGCCACTAATCGACATTACTGTATATATGGATATTTCTATAAATTCCGGACCTGGACCGGACATCTCCAGTGATGAAAAGAGTTACACGCAGACAGTGAGTGAAACACCGCCATCTTGTTTAAGAACTGACAAGAAATACCATGATACTAGGAGTGAACTATTCAACCTTCAGCCCTATTACAAATCTACTGCTAGATCCTATATCTTCGAGGACTTGAAATGCTCTGGTCTCTTTCGATACCGAGAGAAACATGGGGGAGTTCATAAAGTGGGTCAAGCTATTTCAACAGTGGTATCGCAGAACCTAGTTTGCGAGAAATCTTTGGTGCAATGCGGAACAAACAGTAACAATCTCATAGTTATCAAGCCTACCCGCATTATCCATCCAACCACAGGTCACACTACAGACAAGTTTGCCATCCCAAAGTGTATGTTTTTGAACATTTGCAGCCTTTCTAAAACTTGAAAGCGCATACGAGCAAACGTCGCATTAGAGGTCGACCTGCTTGCAAATGATATTGACATCTGTGTTGTTTCTGAAGCTCACTTAAAAAAGAACATACTGTGCCGGATTCGGTGGTTGCAATTTCAAATTATGCCATCTACAGGAGAGATCGAAATTGGTTTGACAATGACAGGAGAGAAAAGGGTGGTGTGGCTATATATGTGAGGAACAATATCAACGTGAAACGTATGCTAAGATCTGAGCTGTATGAGACTGTTAATCTGGAAATAGAACTGCCTTCGGGACACCGCATGTTAGTTTGCGGAATTTACAACCCTCCTAAGCCAAGGTATCCAGAGGATGATCTCATAGATTACATCATTGACAGTATGGATAACTTCCTCGAACAGCACCCGAGCGGGCTTGTTGTGTGTGGTGGTGATTTGAACCAGCTTGATCTGGAAAAAGTATCGACTCTGTCTGGACTTGAAATCTTGGTTAATTTTCCTACACGAGGTGATTCAATCTTAGACAATTGTCTTACGAATAATGCATCTCTTTTTTCTAAGTACTATCCCATTGTGGCTCAAATGAAAACTGACCTCAAGGGCGTCATTCTACCTGCAGGCATCAAATTAAAACCTTTGTGACTAAAACGTATAATACATGATTACAGGGAGCACAGAAAAATTGCATTACATCAAAAGCTCAATGAGTATGACTGGAATTCTATCACCAACAACACGAATTTGGAAGAGGCGGTTGAATCTGTCCACTCGATAATAAACAAACTAATGGACAAATGTTTTCCAACCAAGACAGTGAAGATGTCTTCAAGAGACCCTCCTTGGATGAGCCCACTGCTAAAATCAATTCTTAAGCGGAAAGCAAGATCACAGAGGACAGGCGGGAAAAATCTAAATGAGCTGTCTGAGAAAATTGGAAAGATCATCGTAGAGAATCGGCAAGCTCTTGCTTCAGGGAAGCTTGGATCGTGTGCATGGTGGAGAAAAGTTGATCAGCTTTCTCTCAGGAACGATAAAGGTAGATTTATTTTAGATCAAGAGTTTGTAAACGGATTGAACGACTTCTTTGGGGTTCTGTGCTGTGATCGAGACTACATCAGACCAACTCAAGTAGAGATCACAGACAGCGAGCCGGCCCCTCAACTGACCACTCGTCAAGTATTTCATGCTTTGTCACGTATCAAACGCACGGCCACAGGACCGGATGGGATTTCTTTTTGGGTCTGGCGTGATCACGCGGCAATATTTACACCTGTTATTGAGTCAATCTGGAATTGATCGTTAAAACAACAGTACTGGCCTAGCCGTTGGAAGGAGGCTAATATCAATCCCCTCCCCAAAGTGGACATTCCTGAAATACACAAGGACTTTAGAGGAATAAATGTCACCCCGGTGATTGCTAGAACTTTTGAAAGAACTGTTTATGGTAGTTTTAGTAAAGGTTGCATGGAAGCAAGTTTAAATAACTCACAATTTGCATATCGATCCAGTGGGAGTTGTGTTAACGTGCTGCTAAAAATGCAACATACGTTTCTTGAGTCTTTGGACAAAAGAGAAACTGCGGCTGTGAGAATGTTCACAATGGATTTTTCCAAAGCATTTGATAATGTGAAGCATAATCTTTTAGTTGAAAAGCTCAAGCATGTTTCACTAAGTCCGTGTATAATTAATTGGTATATTAGTTTTTTATCAGACAGAAGGCAGCGTGTCGTTCACAATAATATCATATGTGAATGGAAGTTAGTAAATAAGGGCACAACGCAGGGCAGCATTAGTGGCCCCTACCTTTTCAACTTATTCCTTAATGATTTAGAATTCAATGAGCACGCTGAAGTATCATTAACTAAATATGCCAATGATTCAACTATTTTAGTTACGGTATTGAAAGACTCCGTGGATAAGTCTGTTGTAGCTTTGGAACAGTTTATGGACTGGACAAGGAAAAATGACATGGTTTGTAATTATAGTAAATGCAAGGAGCTTGTACTGCGGAAGCGAGGCAATGATGATGTACTTCCCACGATCAGTAATATTAAACAACATGATCGTCTAAAAATCCTAGGATTAACTCTGCAAAGTAACTGCAAATTCAGTCAACATATTAAGAGTAAGCTGCATGAAGCGAACAAAGGACTGTATATAATCAGAAGTCTGTGCAATGATGGATACAATCAGACTGAAATTGATCATCTCTTTAAAGCTATTATTATGCCCAAGATTATTTATGGGTTACCCGTTTATGGGGCCAGCCAATCTGACCTAAACGTTGTTCAACGATTTTTAGAACATTGTCATAAAAGACGATATACATTGAACAAGTTAGATATTTTGGCTCTATTAGAAAAATGTGACAGGAGGTTATTTGAGAAAATATGCAATTGTAATCATCCGCTCTATAAATTATTACCAAGATATAAAAAGACTGCAATAAATCTTAGAAATAAATCCTGATATAAAAATTAAATAAATACAGAGTGTTTTAAGAACAGTTTTTTAATAGAGTTAATTATAGATATAACATGGGTGTATAAATTAATACAATTTTAAGTATCATCCATAATTACATAGTTTTCCATTATTCCTAATGTAAATTTGCATTTATATATATATATATATATATATATATATATATATATATATATATATATATATATATATATACACATATATATATATATATATATATATATATATATATATATATATATATATATATATATTTATATTTTTATATATTTTTAAACCTTGTAACACCAGATATGTATTTTATCTTGTGAATAAAGACATATGAATGAATGAATGAATGAATGAATGAATGCCCTATTTAGGGATGGCACAGCCTGCCCTGGAAGGGAAGCCCCTAGACAAGGTGGGGTAAAGAAAGCTCGCCCAGAACAACCTGGCTGGTTCACTGCGACCAGCGGGTCTTCACTGCAGTGGCAAGAAGAGCAAGAAGATGAAACTGGCAGTCGCTACCTGGAATGTCCAAACTATGCTCAACAACGACACATGACCTGAGAGATGCACAGCCCTTATTGCAAAGGAACTGGATCGCTACAGCATTGACATTGTAGCCCTGCAAGAAACCAGGCTACAAGGACAAGGGCAACTTCAAGGGGAAAACTACACCTTCCTCTGGAGTGGCAAAACAGATGAGAGGAGAGAGGTTGGTGTGGCCTTTACTATCTCTAATCAGATTGCCAAGAAGCTGCCATCACTACCAACTGGAATATGAGAGAGGATTATGATCCTACGTGCACCAACAGCCAATGAGCAGTATCTGTCAGTGATATCTGTTTACGCACCAACCATGATGTACTCTGATGAAGACAAGGAAGCAAGCATTCTACCAGAACCTGGCTGAAGTGGTGGACAGAGTACCCAGGGAAGACAAGCTTCTCATCCTAGGAGACTTCAATGCAAGAGTGGGCAATGACCATACCACTTACGAAGGCACAATTGGGAAGTTTGGGAAAGGAAAGCAGAACTCTAATGGTGAACTACTGCTGAACTTCTGCACTCAATGAGCACTGAGTATCACCAACACATTCTTCTATCAACCAGAGAAGAACTACTTCACATGGAAGCACCCAAGATCCCAACACCCCCACCTGCTTGACTATGTTGTTACCCACAATACCAGCATGCCAGAAGTCCTGTCAACAAAGGCCTTGAGGGGTGCAGAATGCTCAACCGACCACTACATGGTGCGCTCACAACTCGGACTCAAGCTGGTTTTTCCAAGGCGAAAGAAACCAGCAAACGCACCAGACAAGAAACTGGACACAAGCAAGCTCAAAAGTCAAGAAGAACAGGAGAGACTGGCCGCAGCCATCTCAGCTGCCCTGGGTGAAAATGAAGTCAACAGTAATAATGTTGAAGAACTCTGGAAGAGCTTGGAAGAAACTGTCTACTCTACAACTGAAGAAATGCTTGGACACACTAGAAGAAAAACACCAGACTGGTTTCAAGATAATGAGGAAGCCATCCAATCTCTGCTCATGGAGAAACAGAAAGTGTACAGTAAACATCTTCAAGTGAACATGGCATTCACAGAAACTCCCTTCAAGAGAATCAAGGCCAAAGTGCAGAGAGAGATTAGATCCATGAAGGATAAATGGTGGAGTAAGAAAGCAGAAGAACTGCAAGAGATGGCTGACAGGAACAACTCGCATGGACTTTTCTGTGGACTGAAGGCCATCTACGGTCCATGGAGCAATGCCATGGCACCAGTGAAGAGTGCAGATGGAAGTCAACTCCTGACCAACATGGAGGCCATTAAAGGAAGGTGGAAGGAGCATTTCTGTACTCTCCTCAATCAACAAGGCTTAGCCGACCCACAAGCTTGTGACCTGATTCAGCCAAGAGAAACCAGAGAAGAGCTCTCAGCACCGTTCACGGAACTAGAACTGGAGAAGGTACTGAAAACCACAAGATGTGGCAAAGCTCCAGGACAAGATGGCATCCCAGCAGACCTGTGGAAGAGAGTAAGCCAAAACCTGAAAAGAGAGCTACTCAGGCTGTACAACGCATGCTGGATGAACTACTGTGTCCCACAAGACTTCAAAGATGCAGTCATAGTAACTATTTATAAGAAGAAGGGCCTGAGAAGCGAATGTGGCAACCATCACAGTATCTCCCTATTAGATACTGGCAAAAATCATCCTGAACCGCATCAAGAGGATCTCAGAGGAAGTGCTACCAGAGAGCCAATGTGGTTTCAGATCATACCGGTCAACCACAGACATAATCTTCATTCTCCGACAGCTTCAAGAAAAGGCTATTGAACAACACCAGCCCCTGTACGTCATATTTGTGGATTTTTCAAAGGCCTTCGATATTATGGTCAGGGAAACACTATGGAAGGTTTTGGAGCTGTATGGCTGTCCAGAGAAAGTAGTGCAGATCATCAAGAACTTTCATGAAGGTATGTCAGGCAAGGTCTCGATTGGTGGAGACATCAGTGACGTTTTTCCATCAACCATGGCATCAAGCAAGGTTGTGTGTTAGCCCCGACTCTTTTCATACTCGACCTGGCAGCAGTATTGGAAACCATGGGAGCCAATCTCAGCAAAGGAGTCTACATGAAGACAAGATCAGATGGCAAGCTCTTCAACCTTGCAAGACTCAGAGCCTCCACCAGGACAAGGGAACTGTGTGTGAATGAACTCATCTCTGCTGATGACTCTGCTCTGGTAGCAACAGATGCCCATGGCATCCAAGAAATCATGGACCACTTCTCTACTGCTTCCACTTTGTTTGGCCTCAAGATCAACATGTCGAAGACAGAACTCCTCTACCAGCCCCCTCCAAATGACTCAACATCTTGCCCAATTGTACTAGTGAATGGATCAGCCCTCTCCAAGACTGAGAACTTTACCTACCTTGGTAGTGCAGTCACAAGTACCAACTCGTCAGACCTGGAAGTAGATCGTTGGATACAAGCTGCCTCCGAAGTGTTTGGCTCCCTTCACGACCGTTTATGGTCAAGACACGACATCAGGAGGTCAACCAAAGTGAAGGTCTACAACGCAGCCGTCCAACCATCACTCCTCTACTCCACAAAGTGCATGATCCTCTATCAAAGACAGATAAAGAAGCTCACCAGGACACAGCTCCGCCATCTGCGACAAATTTTGGGGATCCATTGGCAAGACAGGATAGCTGATGTCGAGGTGCTGAGGAGAGCCAAAACAGCTAGTGTAGAGGCACTCATCACTGCCTCACAGCTACGTTGGGCTGGACATGTTTGACGCATGTCTGACTCCAGACTCCCCAAAGCTGTCTTTTAAGGAGAACTCAGCCAAGGAAGGAGGAAACAAGGTGGACAGAAGCTACGCTTCAAAGATGTGCTGAAGAGACACATGAAGAATACAGGAATTAACCCTGACATCTGGGAGCAAGCTGCCACCGACAGAAGTAACTGGAGAGCATCTGTGAAGAGGTCAATCAGAACCATTGAGGACAAGCACCAGAAAGAATATCAGCAAGCACATGAAAGAAGACATTCCTGCACAACAACCGGACATGCATGCAGCGTTTGTGGACAGCTCTGCTGCTTGCGTGCAGGCCTTGCAGCCCACTTGCGGTCATGCAGGACTTAATCCTCTCTGCATAACAGTCATCATCGACATCGATGGACTGAAGAAGAAGAAGCAGAGTCAGGGTCCTTCCAGAACAGGTTGATTTATACAACCCCGATTCCAAAAAAGTTGGGACAAAGTACAAATTGTAAATAAAAACAGAATGCAATGATGTGGAAGTTTCAAAATTCCATATTTTATTCAGAATAGAACATAGATAACATATCAAATGTTTAAACTGAGAAAATGCATCATTTAAAGAGAAAAATTAGGTGATTTTTAAATTTCATGTCAACAACACATCTCAAAAAAGTTGGGACAAGGCCATGTTTACCACAGTGAGACATCCCCTTTTCTCTTTACAACAGTCTGTAAACGTCTGGGGACTGAGGAGACAAGTTGCTCAAGTTTAGGGATAGGAATGTTAACCCATTCTTGTCTAATGTAGGATTCTAGTTGCTCAACTGTCTTAGGTCTTTTTTGTCGTATCTTCCGTTTTATGATGCGCCAAATGTTTTCTATGGGTGAAAGATCTGGACTGCAGGCTGGCCAGTTCAGTACCCGGACCCTTCTTTTACGCAGCCATGATGCTGTAATTGATGCAGTATGTGGTTTGGCATTGTCATGTTGGAAAATGCAAGGTCTTCCCTGAAAAAGACGTCATCTGGATGGGAGCATATGTTGCTCTAGAACCTGGATATACCTTTCAGCATTGATGGTGTCTTTCCAGATGTGTAAGCTGCCCATGCCACACACACTAATGCAACCCCATACCATCAGAGATGCAGGCTTCTGAACTGAGCGCCGATAACAACTTGGGTCGTCCTTCTCCTCTTTAGTCCGAATGACACGGCGTCCCTGATTTCCATAAAGAACTTCAAATTTTGATTCGTCTGACCACGGAACAGTTTTCCACTTTGCCACAGTCCATTTTAAATGAGCCTTGGCCCAGAGAAGACGTCTGCACTTCTGGATCATGTTTAGATATGGCTTCTTCTTTGAACTATAGAGTTTTAGCTGGCAACGGCAGATGGCACGGTGAATTGTGTTCACAGATAATGTTCTCTGGAAATATTCCTGAGCCCATTTTGTGATTTCCAATACAGAAGCATGCCTGTATGTGATGCAGTGCCGTCTAAGGGCCCGAAGATCACGGGCACCCAGTATGGTTTTCCGGCCTTGACCCTTACGCACAGAGATTCTTCCAGATTCTCTGAATCTTTTGATGATATTATGCACTGTAGATGATGATATGTTCAAACTCTTTGCAATTTTACACTGTCGAACTCCTTTCTGATATTGCTCCACTATTTGTCAGCACAGAATTAGGAGGATTGGTGATCCTCTTCCCATCTTTATTCCTGAGAGCCGCTGCCACTCCAAGATACTCTTTTTATACCCAGTCATGTTAATGACCTATTGCCAATTTACCTAATGAGTTGCAATTTGGTTCTCCAGCTGTTCCTTTTTTGTACCTTTAACTTTTCCAGCCTCTTATTGCCCCTGTCCCAACTTTTTTGAGATGTGTTGCTGTCATGAAGTTTCAAATGAGCCAATATTTGGCATGAAATTTCAAAATGTCTCACTTTCGACATTTGATATGTTGTCTATGTTCTATTGTGAATACAATATCAGTTTTTGAGATTTGTAAATTATTGCATTCTGTTTTTATTTACAATTTGTACTTTGTCCCAACTTTTTTGGAATCGGGGTTGTACAGACATCGTGACAGATCATGTGACATTTTGATTGCACACAGGTGGATCTTAATTAACTAATTGTGTGGCTTATGAAGTGAATTGGTTGGAGCAGCTCTTATTTAGGGGTTTCATACAAAAGGGGGTGAATACCTATGCACACTCCAGGTTTTTGCTTTTTCATCTTAATTATTGTTTGTGTCATAATAAAACAACAATTTTCATCTTTAAAAGTGATAGGCCTGTTGTGGAAATCAAATTGTGCTGACCCCCAAAAATCTATTTTAATTCCAGTTTGTAATGCAATCAATCAAACAAACAAACAAACAAACAAACAAACAGGACAAACACTAAGGGGGATGAATATTTTTGCAAGACAGTGTAGTTCCAGTGAAGGGAAATTGTAATGATACAGGATACAAAAACATTCTAACCTGCTACAGTATGGACACTTAACAGTAGGACACACATGAAATTGTTCGTACCCACACACTCATTACACACTGTTAAATAACTATAATATAACTGTAATAAAATATAATAATCAAACTGGTCATGGTTTGGAGGAAAAGATGATGTTCTCATAAAAGGAGTGTGGATACAAATACATGTGATATGTACAGTATTTATGTATTGACATTAATGCACTGATAGTTTTTTCCCCCAAGAATGTGTTTTTCTCTCTCTTTCATGTTCTGAATTAAATTCTTTATATTTCCTTTTAAACAAGTTGAGTGAACTTTGTATCTGTTCTCATTTTACCACAGTTTGATTTAATCATCTGCCATAAATTTATAACATTTTATGAGCTACATTTCTACATGCTCCTTTTGCATTAATGATTAATAGTGTATTCGACACTTTGTTGGACAACCAGGATGTGTGATGGAAGAGATCACTGCTGGGCTAGAGGGCCTGGTTTCCTTGGAAACCAATGTTAAATCAATCAGTTGGTTTGTTAAAGTCTGTGGTGGTTCTCTTAAGTCTTCCAAGCTTCATTAGAAGTGAACATTTGTGCTTTATAGAGTAAACAGCATAGCTTATTTAATTAGCATGCATGTTCTCAGCATGTTCTGAGGTCCTCGTTTGATGTATTTATGAAAAATGAACCTCTTGGTGTTTAGTGATGTGCGTTAAATAGACATCAAAAGAACATCATCAGTCATTTCTTACAGCATAATGAACAAATGTATAGTTGCAGCCAATAAACCATCAACAAGCCTCTGGCAGCATTCTGGTTGGATCCCTGACCACTCTTCTTGGCAGAATGCAAATAAATGTGTGTGCTTCCTGGCACAGACCTGACTTTCAAGCACAGTCTACATATTTTAGATAGCGTTGAGGTCAGGATGTTGCTGGGATTTGAACCTGGTTCGTTGGAGTGATAATCCAGCAAATCCCCACTAGGCTACCAGGGGGATGACTCAAATGCAGAGGCATGAGGCAGAAGTAGAAAAAGTATCAAAAGGTTTATTTACAATATGTACACAAAAAATCCAAAAAGTTAAAATCCAAAAACGCTCAGAAGATATAAGGGAAAAAATAAAAAAAAATCCAAAAGTACAAAACAAAAGCCAAAAAAACAGAAAAGAAAAGGCAAAAATACCAAAGCTCAGAAGATCCAAAAACACAGTAACTACTAGGTCCAAAAGAAAAGCAAAATGCAAAACAAAGAACACGGTACAGAGGAAACTGGAGATAACCATAACAGCACAAAGACTCCCTGACAAGAGGACTGAACTCAGGGGGTATAAATACACAAACTAAATTGAACACAGGTGAAAATAATCAGGACTAAACAGGCAATTAACACAAACACAAAACACAGGAACAGTGGCGGCCTCTAGAGGCCAAAATAAACATGACACGAAAAGGAAATAACAGCAGCCTCTAGAGGCCAAAACAGTCCCAGTCCTAACAGGACCCCCCCCCAGGAGCGTCTCCTGACGTTCCCAGGGCGATCCGGATGGGCCGAATGGAAGTCCCGACAGTTCTTTATCTAGGACATCCCGAGCAGGAACCCAGCAGCGCTCCTCAGGACCATAGCCCTCCCAGTCCACCAGATATTGCAACCCGCCGCAGACCCGGCGGGAGTCAAGCAGGCGATGCACAGTGAACACAGTCTGACCCTGGAAGATGCGGGGGGGTGGGGGGTTCCTAGGGGCAGGGGCATACGTAGACGTCAGTACGGGCCACAACAGGGAAACATGGAAAGTGGGGTTGATCCTCAGAGTCCGGGGCAACTGGAGCCGGTAGGAGACAGGGTTCACCCTGCGCACCACCTTGAAGGGGCCAATGTAGCGAGGAGCAAGCTTGCGGTTCTCCACCTGCAGCGGAAGGTCCTTAGTGGACAGCCAAACCTGCTGCCCAGGGCAGAAAGCATGTGCAGGTCTTCTATGGCGGTTGGCCTGAGTCTGGTTGGTTCTGGAGGTCTGTATGAGGGTCTTCCTGACCTTGCTCCAGGTCTTGCGACACCGTCTCACATATTGGTTGACTGAGGGCACCCCCGCGTCCTCCTTCTGGTCCGGGAACAGAGGTGGCTGGAACCCGAATTGGCACTGGAATGGCGACAGCTTGGTGGCCGATGACTGCAGGGTGTTGTGGGCGTACTCTGCCCATGGCAGCCAGGTGCTCCACGATGTTGGGTTATCCATAGCCAGGCCTCGCAGGGTGGTTTCCAGGTCCTGGTTGAGCCTCTCCGTCTGACCATTGGACTGTGGGTGAAACCCAGAGGAGAGGCTGGCAGTGGCTCCGATGACCTTGCAGAACCCGTGCCACACTCGGGAGGAGAACTGGGGCCCTCGGTCTGAGACGATGTCCTGTGGGAGACCAAAGACTCGGAAGACATGATTAAACATAAGTTTCGCTGTTTCAAGAGCAGAGGGGAGTTTGCACAGTGGTATGAAGCGGCAGGCCTTGGAGAATCTGTCAACTATGACCAAAATGACCATGTTACCTTGTGACTCAGGGAGACCCGTGATGAAGTCGACTGCCACGTGAGACCAGGGATGCCGGGGAATGGTCAGAGGATGCAGGAGACCCTGGGGACGCTGTCGTGGGTTCTTGGTTCTGGTGCAAACCTCACAGGACAGGACAAATGACCTTACTTCCTTCTCCATGTTAGGCCACCAGAAGCGTCTTTTCAGGAAGTCCAGGGTCCTCCGAGCTCCCGGGTGGGCGGTGAGAGGGGAAGAGTGACCCCACTGGAGAACCTTGGCCCAGGCTTGATGTGGGACGTACAAGAGGCCCGGTGGCCCCGTCCCAGGACCGGGGTCCTGGCGTTGGGCTCGTCAGACAGCCTCCTCAATACCCCAGCGGACAGGGGCCACAATCCGGGACACAGGGATAATAGGCCCGACTTCACTCTCCCTGTTAGTGGCAGAGAACAGCCTGGACAGTGCGTCAGGTTTGGTGTTCTTGGAGCCGGGGCGGTACGAGAGGGTGAAGTCAAACCGACTGAAAAACAGGGCCCACCTAGCCTGTCGAGGGTTCAGTCTCTTGGCTTGCTGGAGGTACTCCAGGTTCTTGTGGTCAGTCCAAACCAGGAATGGATGTTGTGCTCCCTCCAGCCAGTGCCTCCACTCCTCAAGGGCCAGTTTGACCGCTAGCAGTTCTCGATCCCCCACATCGTACCGGGACTCCGCAGGACTCAAGCAGTGGGAGAAGTAAGCGCAGGGGTGCAGCTTTCCTTCCAAACGTTGAGAGAGCACCGCGCCGACACCACTGTCCGAGGCGTCCACCTCCACGATGAATGGTTGGGAGGTGTCCGGGAGGACCAGAATGGGTGCCGTGCAGAAGCAGTCCTTGAGGTCTTTGAACGCCTTTTCCACCTGAGGAGACCAGCCATAAGATCCACCTGTCCCTTTGGTGAGGTCCGACATGGGTGCTGCTACAGAACTGAAGTTCCTGATGAACTTGCGGTAGAAGTTAGCGAATCCTAAGAACCGCTGAACCTCCTTAACGGACTTGGGAGTAGGCCAGTCCCGGACGGCCAGGGTCTTGGCAGGGTCCATTTGGAGTTGGCCTGTCCGTACAATAAATCCCAGAAAGGAGACCTCGGGAACATGAAATTCGCATTTCTGGGCCTTGGCGAACAGATTGTTCTGTAGCAGCCTCTGGAGAACCTGGCGGACATGGTGGCGGTGCTCCTGCACGGTCTTGGAAAAGATAAGGATGTCATCGAGGTAGACAAAAACATACAGGTTAATCATGTCCCTTAAGACGTTGTTGATTAGGGCCTGAAAAACAGCTGGTGTGTTGGTGAGTCCGAAGGGCATCACCTGGTATTCGTAGTGCCCAGACGGGGTGTTAAAGGCAGTCTTCCACTCGTGTCCCTGTCGGATATGGATGAGGTGGTATGCATTCCGTAGGTCCAACTTGGTGAAGACGGTGGCGCCTTGGAGCAGGTTGAAAGCAGTGGACATCAGCGGAAGGGGATATCGGTTGCGCACAGTGATCTTGTTCAGGCCCCTGTAGTCAATACATGGTCGGAGCCCCCCATCCTTCTTGCCGACAAAGAAGAAGCCGGCACCAGCAGGTGAGGTGGAGGGTCGAATGAACCCAGAGACCAGGGCGTCTTTGAGGTATTCCTCCATGGCCTTGCGTTCTGGCTGAGAGAGGGAAAACAGTCTGCCACGAGGAGGGGTAGTCCCAGGGAGCAAGTCGATGGCACAGTCGTAGGCCCGGTGCGGCGGAAGAACGGCGGCCCTGCTCTTGCTGAAGACCTCCTTGAGATCCCAGTACTCTGTGGGAACTTGAGATAACTCTGTGAGATCAGGGGGCTCGGCAGGGGACACAGGAGAGCTAGAGAGCAGACAAGAGGCATGGCATGCAGGGCCCCATTCCACAACCTGGCTAGTTATCCAGTCTATGCGAGGGTTGTGGCGAGTAAGCCAAGGAAGGCCTAGAATAACTGGGAACTCAGGTGAAGGAATCAGGTGCAGGGATATTTCTTCCTTGTGACCTTGAGACTGGAGGAAGACTGGAGAAGTAACTTGGGTGACTCTTCCATCACCTAACGCTTGGCCATCGAGGGCAGACACAGACAGTGGGACTTCAAGAGGTGCAGTCGGAATATTGATGCTTTGGGCGAAGTGAATATCCATAAAGTTCCCAGCCACCCCTGAGTCTAACAAAGCTTGACAAGAGTGGACAGACTCACCCCAGGAGATGGAGACCGGGATATAGATTCCTTGGCCAGGGAGTCCGGGAGAGAGGGTAGGCCCCGTCACAACCCTCCCTCGGCTGGACGGGGCGGTCCTTTTCCCGAGAGTTCGGGACATGATGCTCGGAAGTGACCAGGCTTGCCACAGTAGATGCAGCACTTGTCCCTCCTTCTGCGCTCCCTCTCAGATGCGGAGAGGCGAGTACGACCCACTTGCATGGGTTCTGGACAGTCACTGAAGGAGGTAGACGGTCTCCAGGTAGAGGTAGGGAGGCTGGGGGGGCTCAAGGCTTGGCGGCGTTCTCTAATCCTGTTGTCCAGACGAATAGCATGTGAGATGAGGGTTTCGAGGTCACTTGGGCATCCAATAGAGGCCAGACCGTCCTTGATGGGGTCAGACAGACCATGGTGGAAGGCTGACACCAGGGCAGTCTCGTTTCATCCACTTACTGCTGCGAGCGTCCGGAACGAGATGGCGTAATCTGCAACACTTCCTCCTTGCCGGATGGACATGAGCTTTCGGGCTGCATCGGTACTGATGTCCGCCTGATCGAAGACCCGAAGCATCTCTTCAGAAAACAGCTGGAAATCAAGGCACTCAGGTCCCTGTTTTTGCCAGATAGCAGTAGCCCAGGCTCGCGCCTTACCAGCTAATAAGGTTATCACAAAGGCAATCTTGCGGCGATCCGTAGTGTAGGTGGTAGGCTGAAGCTCAAAGGTGAGTTGACACTGGGTAAGGAACTCTCGGCACTCACTGTGCTTGCCGTCATACCTCTGTGGTGCAGGAAGGCTGGGTTCGCGAGGTGAAGAAGGCAGCATGGCAGGAGGCACTGGAGCAGGAGATGCAGGCAGAGATGTCAGCTGTGCCAGGGTTTTCCCAGTTTGCTGAAGCAGTTCCTCGTGGCGAGCAAGGGCCTCACATTGGCTGGTGAGCGTACGTCCATGAGCATCCATGGTCACTCCGAAGCGTGTCAAAGCTGCCATAATTCCCTGAAGGTTGGCCGGGTAGACAGTTGAAGCAGCCTCTGCTGAGTCGGTCATGACGGAGTCTTTCTGTTCGGGTTTTGCTGGGATTCGAACCTGGTTCGTTGGAGTGATAATCAAGCAAACCCCCACTAGGCCACCAGGGGGATGACTCAAATGCAGAGGCGTGAGGTGGAAGTAGACAAAGTATCAAAAGGTTTATTTACAATATGTACACAAAAAATCCAAAAAGTAAAAATCCAAAAACGCTCAGAAGATATAAGGGAAAAAATAAAAAAAAATCCAAAAGTACAAAACAAAAGCCAAAAAAACAGAAAAGAAAAGGCAAAAATACCAAAGCTCAGAAGATCCAAAAACACAGTAACTACTAGGTCCAAAAGAAAAGCAAAATGCAAAACAAAGGACACGGTACAGAGGAAACTGGAGATAACCATAACAGCACAAAGACTCCCTGACAAGAGGACTGAACTCAGGGGGTATAAATACACAAACTAAATTGAACACAGGTGAAAATAATCAGGACTAAACAGGCAATTAACACAAACACAAAACACAGGAACAGTGGCGGCCTCTAGAGGCCAAAACAAACATGACACGAAAAGGAAATAACAGCGGCCTCTAGAGGCCAAAACAGTCCCAGTCCTAACACAGGACTTGTTTTAAGCTTGATGTTAGCTTGCTTTATCCTCCACAGCCAGCTTTCAAGTATATTTTAGGTCACTATCCTGTTGGGCACCCAGTTGTCTCCAGCTTTCCAATGGTTTGAGGTTATGCTGAAAAATTCTGAGGTAATCCTCCTTCTTCATAATTCCACCCACTTTGTACAATGCACCAATTCAACTGGCAGCAAAACAGCCCCAAAGTATGATGCTACCACCACCATGCTTAACAGTTGATACCATGTTTGTCTGTATCTCTGGTCGTTGTGGCCAAACAACTCAATTTTTGTCTCATCAGACAATAAAATTGCCCTCCAGAAAGCTTTTTCTTTGTCCATGTGGTCAGCTGCAAACTTTAGTCAAGCTTGAAGTTGAGTTTGATGCTAACAGCTGTAGTCCATCATGATCACGAACAGGAAGTTAAGAGGCCTTGGCAAATTAACCGACAATTTGGAACTTCAACCATCCATTATCTGTAACTGCTTATCCTGTGCAGGATTGTGGGCAAGCTGGAGCCTATCCCAGCTGACTATGGGTGAGAGGTGGGGTACACCCTGGACAAGTCACCAGATCATCACAGGGCTGACACATGGAGACAAACAACCATTCACACTCACATTCACACCTACAGTCAATTTAGAGCCACCAATTAGCCTAACCTGCATGTCTTTGGACTGTGGGGGAAACCAGAGCACCCGGAGGAAACCCACACAGACACCACACAGAAAGGCTCCCGTCAGCCACTGGGCTTGAACCCAGAACCTTCTTGCTGTGAGACAACAGTGCTAACCACTACACCACTGTGCCACCCCAAATTGGAACTTTCACCACTGAATTAATAATCTAAGTTGGCATCTGTAAATGTTTGACCCTTCATGTATAAATTTGACCTTGTGTTGATTTCAGGAAAATAAATTAAAACTTAGGCACCAAATTATTTTTTTTCTTTAAAGCATGTATGTTGTACAATATGTAATCAAAATTTCACATATTTTGAATATGTGTCTAACTTTGGCCAATAAGTTGCTGCCAATATTATGTGTGATTTAGTCCATCTTGAAACACAAGGTTTAAATTAGCACCATGTGTTTTGCTTGGAGCTGTGCAACCAGCATTTTTGGGTTGCCAGCTATATAGATTTTCTTTTCTTTTTTTTTTTGGGAAATACTGCAAACAATTTTTAAAATTCATTCTCAGGCATATTTGTTATTTATGAAATAATGTATAATGCATAGCAGGTAGCATTCTGAGCTTAGGTTACTGTCTCTACTGAGTTTCTGTGCATGGTCTTCCTACCGGTAAATCTGTGTGGGTTTCCCCCTTATCTAGTTCTCAAAACAAGCATCTGCCCTTGGAAAACCAGAACACTATATCAACAATTATACTCTCACTGGTCACTTTATTAGGTACACCCGTCCACTTCTTGTTTGATGGAGTTCTCTAATCAGCCAATCGGTTGACAGCAGCACAATGCATCAAATCATGCCGATACAAATCAAGAGCTTCAGTTACGCTACGTTCACACTGCAAGGCTTAATGCTCAATTCCAATTTTTTTGTGAAATCCGATTTTTTTGTGAGGTCGTTCACATTAACAAATATATGCGACTTGTATGTGATCCTCAGTATGAACGAAAAGCGACCTAAAAGTGTTCCGCATGCGCATTGCAGGATACGACGACGTCACACGCAGTGAGCATGGCCAGTGTTTACGGAAGTAAAACCGCCCGGTTGCGGTATGACCCATCCAATCTAGCTTGAATAGCTGTATCCCCCCAAATGGAAATCAGCTCCCTAACCTCTGCGTCCTTCCATTGAGAAGATTCAGAACCTTCACAGCCCGAAGTGTCCCTCGCATTGATGTCATGCGCAGGGGCGCAGATACGTTTTTTGAACTGGGGGGGGGGACAAAAACTGGGAGGGACAAAGCTGCCAGCAAACCAACCCCAACCCCGATATGCCTGTCAAACTTGTTGTTAGTAACCATAGCAACCAAGCTCGAGCTCGCAACCTGTGCAGTCTGCGCAACTCAATCAACCGAATATCAGTCTTTGTTTTGTTTTATGTGAGTTGTTGCAACTATGTATACACTGCCGTGCACCTCAGTAAACCGAATGGTAATTAGTCTTTTGATTTTTCCGTGAGGTTTGCCTTATGCAAAGAAAGACAGCATAGACGTTTTTTCCTCCCTATAAGTGGGGGGGACCGAACGAGGTGAATTTAAATCTGGGTGGGACGAGTCCCACCCTCTATCTGCACCCGTGGTCATGCGCCATGTTGTTGTAACTTTTTTTGAGAGACCCGCCGCCTACTTCAGCGCAGAATAGTGACGTTTGTGGCTTGTTGATGACGTGTAAGTCGGATGAATACGACCTGGCGGTTCAGACTGAAGTCGCATATGAAAAGAGCGGATAGGAATCGGAATTAGGACCACATATCCAAACGGCCTGGGTCGGATTTGAAAAAATCGGATCTGTGTCGTTCATATTGTCAATAAAAGATCAGATACAGGTCACATATGGGCGAAAAGATCGGATTTGAGTCACTTCAGCCTGCAGTGTGAACGTAGCCTTAATGTTCACTTCAAACATCAGAATGGGAAAAATTGTGATCGCAGAGTGTGACTTTCACTGTGGTATGGGTGTTGGTTTGAGCCAGATGGACTGGTTTGAGTATTTCAGAAACTGCTGATCTCCTGGGGTTTTCACACACAACAGTCTCTAGAGCAGAGATTCTCAAACTGTGGTACGCGTACCACTAGTGGTACGCGGGCTCCATTCTAGTGGTACACCAAAGAATCACTTAATTAAATATAAATAAAATTTAAAAAATCAAACGTGAAATACTATCCATAATATCCGAATGGATGAAAATATCTTATCAACCGATGACAAGAAAATGAAAGGAGATACAAATTAAGTTAATAATTTTAAAAAGTTTGCAAGTGCTTCTGGGTAGCCATACGTAGCGTACGTACGCATTCCCGCCGGTTCCGCTGACAGACGGTTATCTGCCATTGGTAGACTAGGCTGTGATGGGAAAAGGTGGAGGTGGCTTTGCTAATTATGACAAGTACGACAAAATTACTGTCGTGGCTTAAATCCGCGAATGGGAGTGTGGATCAGGAGAGAGGGAGAACTGAAGAGGACGTGTGTGAGCCGAGCACAGATGCTAACGACAGTGGCAAAAACAGCCCCAGAACTGATAGCAAACGGCAGAAACCAGTAAGGAGGAAGTATGATGAAAAATACATAAAACTGGGATTCATTTGGAGCGGGACAGAGGAGCTGCCCAGGCCGCAGTGTGTTGTATGCGGGGGCGTTCTGAGCAATGAGTCCATGAAATCATCGCATCTCAAACGGCATCTTACAACCAAACACACAGCACTAAAGGACAAACCAATGGATTTTTTTTTTATGAAAAAATGATGAACTGAAGCAGTCCAAGTCCACCATTCTGTCCTATGGTACACCTGTAGCCAAAGCACAGGAAGCTTCATATCGTGCCAGCCTCCTGATCGCCAGAGCCAGTAAGCCGCACACAATCGGGGAACTGCTGTGTTTGCCATTAGCCAAAGAGATGACCCGTATCATGTGTGGAGAGAAAGCTGCCAGAGAGTTAAACTTGGTGCCGCTTTCAAATGACACCGTGTCAAGGAGGATAAACGACATGGCTGACGATGTTAAAAAGACACTGAGCGTATTAAGAACAGTAGATATTTTGCCATACAGCTTGATGAGACTACAGATGTTGCAGATTTGGCCAATTTATTGGTTTATGTGAGATATGAATATGACGGTGTGGCGCAGGAGGACTTTATGTTCTGTAAATCACTGGAGACCAGAACTACATCAGAGCAAATATTCCAGTTACTGAACAAGTTCATCCAGGAGCATGGCTTGGATTGGACGTTGCAGGACTGTGTCCACAGAGGCATGCACACCTATCACATTAAGCTCAGTAAGTTGTCAATCAATAGTCAATCAGTCAATGATCTGTGTATATTTAACATTATAAGCTGTTATTCTTAATGCTTTTCCTCACTTTTGTTTTATTCTTAATCTTATTGTTCTTTCTCTGTTTGTGGGTGTGTGTTTCTGTTTCAGAAAGCAGTCACTGGAGTTAAGAAACAGCAAGAACTGCAGCTATGCATAGCATGTTTTGATTTTTTTTCAAGTACATCAAGTACAGTACTTTTTTACTTAACATTTAAGTACAGTGCAGTTATTTAACTTTTAAGTACATTTTCATTTAATCTTTAAGAACTGTCTTAATATTTATTTTAGTACAATGTTTTATTTCACTTTTATGTGCAATTAATTTTATTTGATTCATTATTTAAGTACAGTGTTTTATTTTCCTATATTTAAACAGTGTTACTGTTCAAAGTACTATGTGTAATGTTACAGTGGCCAACAATTAAATATACTTGTTAAATAAAACCTCCGCCTTGTTTTTAATGAATACTTAGGCCTACTACGCTACTGTATTTTAATGTTGGTCATTATGGTGGTACTTGGAGAGCCAAGTATTTTCTGAGGTGGTACTTGGTGAAAAAAGTTTGAGAACCACTGCTCTAGAGTTTACACAGAATGGTACGAAAAACAAAAGAACATTGAGTGAGCGACAGATCTGTGAGTGGAAACAAATGCCTTGTTGATAAGAGAGGTCAGATGAAAATGTCCAGATGGGTTCGAGCTGCCAGGAAGGATATAGTAACTCATAGCAACTCTTTACATCCATGGTGAGCAGAAAAGCATCTCAGTATGCAACAGCAGAAGATCACATTGGGTTCCACTCCTGCAACCTGGAACAGAAATCTTAGAATCAAGAACATTAATATTAATCAAGGAAAAAGGCAGTGAAGCATTAATATAAACCTGGGATTTGGCTTGCAGCAAATTAATCAAATCCTCCTGACCAATCACAATCAAGAATTGAAACCACAGTGTGGAACAACTTG
Source organism: Neoarius graeffei (assembly GCF_027579695.1). Lineage (NCBI taxonomy): Eukaryota > Metazoa > Chordata > Actinopteri > Siluriformes > Ariidae > Neoarius > Neoarius graeffei. Next base: position 26,476,509 of record NC_083587.1, read on the forward strand.
TACAAGCAACTTCCTATTTCAGCTCATATCTCTGTGATCTCTGATCTTTCCAGCATGTGAGAATTAACCTCAAAATACTCGACATGAAGGGAGCAATCAAGGTGTGTAATAATAATAACAGTGTAAGTGGACAAGAATGTAAGTGGTGCACATCCTCTACATCTTCTACACCCTTTATCTTTGTCCCCAGTGAAGTCCAAATTAAGGAAACAAAGTTAAAACAATTAATGGCTTCACTGCCTTTCACCTTGATGTAATTCTTCATCTCTGAAGGTGCTTTAAATTAGCAGAGAGTTCAGAGATTAAATGTGACACGTGCCTGTGTGAGTGGAGGACGATTTCTGAGCTTCACCCTGTCTTCTCTATTTCAAACCCATTAGCACAGCTGAATGCAGCGTGAAAGAAAATTAAGCAGCAATCCTTTCCGAGCTAATGCTTGTTGGCTGTACCCCCTAAGCACAGTTATGAATATGAAAGTTTTCTGGTATCTTTTTTTTCCCCCTGACATATTCTCCTATGAGTTTTAGATGTTCTGTTGGGACTTGATCTGTCATGAACACTGGGATTAATTGAGTTAAAGCCCCAACCATCTGCTGCTGAAGTGCTGGAGCTAAGTAAGAATTTTACACACCATCTTATTTTTCTCGAAGCAGATGCATTTTACTAAGTTTGGTTTAAAACACACACACACACACACACACACTGAATCACATTTAAATGTGTATCAGAGGAAATTGGGTGTTAATTTCCCATTCTTTTCACTATTCATACTATTATCATAGCAATTTATAACTGTAACTTTCATTTAAAGTATGATTCAGGCAAACTTACAGCATATTTATGCAACATGTTGTATCTTGATGTCAGCTATCTTGATATTAATGTCCTTTTTATTACAACCCCAAATCAGGAAAAGTTGGGACAGTAGGGTGAAATTGAAAATAAATCTAAAAACAATGGATTTGTAATTAATCTTTGACCTGTATTGCATTCAAAACAATATAACAGCACATTATTTGATGTTTTACTTCATGAATTTTATTATTTTTTCTCTTTCAAAATAAATGCTTATATCAATTTTGATTCTTGCAACACATTTCAAAAAAGTTGGGATGATAAAGCGTTTACCACTTTGTAATGTTGCCATGACTTCTCACAACACTTAAAAGATGTTTAGAGACTGAAGACACCAAGTGATGAAATGTTTCAGATGTTATTTTGTCCCATTCTTCCTGCAAGGTGTGCAACAGTACAGGGCTGTCATGGTCATATTTTTCATCCCAAAATTCACCACACATTCTCTATCGGGGACAGAGGGTACCCTTGCACCCTCTTCTTCCACAACCATGCCTTTGTAATGTGTGCAGAATGTGGTTTTGCAGGATTTTGTTGAAATTTCCCTGGAAAAGATGTGTCTTGAAGACAGCATATGTTGCTCCAAAATCTCACTGTACTTTTCTGCATTAATTCTCCATCACAGAAGTGTAAGTTACCTTTGCCAAGGGCATTGACACAACACCATACGATGACACCCTGGCTTTTTGTTGCTGTTTTCAGTCTGGATGGTCCTTTTCGTCTTTGATATGAAAGCACACAGCATCCATTTCTTACAAAAAATATCTGGAATACTGATTAATCTGATCACAATACACATTTCCACTGTGTGATGGTCCATCCCAGATGCATCCGAGCCCAGAGAAGTCGACGGCGCTTCTGGACACAGTTAACATAAGGCTTCCTTTTTGCACAGTAAAGATTTATTTGGCACAAAGTTTAAAACTTTGCTGAATGTGTAATTCTGATGAGACACAACTGACATGACACAAATTGACATTGTTTATCTCCATACAAACTGACTTAATTAGGTTTATCTCTATTTTGCTATAACAGATAGCTATCCAAAGACTTGGTCAATACTTGACTTTTACTGTGTGAGGTGTCAGACATTTTGTGACCAGTTTTTTTTTTTTTAATCTGGCTCCTTCCACAATATGATAGTTGTAGGCAGAGAACCAAAACATGATTACAAATTATAATGATTGATTGAATATGATTAGTTAAAGTAGAAATTTTATTGATTACTATTGACTAATAATCTAATTTTGTTCAAAACTAGATTTTTCCCCTCAAAATTCTACAAAATTAGTTTTTCATGTTCACTTGAAAAGCTGAGTCAAGCAAATAATTGGATATGTTAAAAAATAATAATAATTCCATCCATTATCCACAGCCACTTATCCTGTGCAGGGTCGCGGGCAAGCTGGAGTCTATCCCAGCTGACTATGGGTGAGAGGTGGGGTACACCCTGGACAAGTCGCCAGATCATCACAGGGCTGAGACATAGGCTACATCCACACGACAATGGCAACGAGATTTTTTTTTTTTTTTAAATATCGCGTCCACATGGGCAATGGATCAGTTAAATTTCAGGTCCATATGGCAACGCAACGCTTGCTGAAAACGATGCAATACACATGCCACACCTCTAGGTGCGCTGTAAGACGGTCCCATCGGAGACACCAGAACAACAGAAGTAGACGCATGCGCATAACTGCGCATGCGCACAGTGACTATCCCTGTCACACACACACACTTTCTCACTTCCTATCCTATGGATATAGTCCCTTTAAATCACGTGCTCGGTTTTTGAATGGAGACGCGGAAAGAGGAATGAACGGGGGTAGATGGAAGCCGGTACGCCAACATTCTGATATCCTCCAGAATTCTTTAATGGTCCGGAATAAATTGAATGCTACACGTTGATGGATTACTTTATTCTTCTACGCCCTTTTTGAGGAATATATTGTCGGACTTAAACCAACATCTGAAGAGGTGAGATCGCTCCATTTCCCTATTTTTGCTGGCGGGATTGACTTTGCCCTAAGGGCTATTCTCTCTCTCTCTCTCTCTCTCTCTCTCTCTCTCTCTCTCTCTCTCTCACTTTGCACCATTACACAATAAATATTCACAGTGAAAATATTTTGTAAGCGTGTTTCATGAACCAAGTTATAGGATTTGTTGACAACTCACATCGAGTTTGTTACACTTCTACCCGGCGTGAAGCACATGTGGTTGTGATGTCATCGTAAACAAATCCGTTCTACTCATCCAGACGACTTCGCAACGGCTCTGTTGCCAGATTTTTCCACTCTGAAACCCATTCTCAAAAGATTTCATTTTGGGGCACCCAAAACGCCAGTGCCGTGTGGATGCCAGGCCGAAACGATAAACAATTTTATCAGATTCACCTGAATCCGTTGCCGTGTGGACAGGGCCATAGAGACACACAACCATTCACACTCGCATTCACACCTACAGTCAATTTAGAGCCACCAATTAACCTAAAGGCTTACTCACAACCTGCCACACATGCGACTATGGGCGGTCTACGGTAAAAAATTTGGCAAAACCGTGCTTGAGACTTGCATGACACATGCGTGTGATCAGCGCTGTGGAAGGTTGCAGACTGGCCGTGGAGACTTTTGGTTCTGCACATGCAAATTCTATGGGTCTTGAGAAAAATCAAGAACGCATACACTACATATGGGACCCGTACTCCTTTTGTACTCCTGAACCAAGTCAGCAGCATGGCTAGTAGGGGCTTTGCAATGACAGTAAGACGCATAAGTGACACACGGTCATTGTACGAATGATGTGCCTCAGAAGTACTACACAAGTACTCCACACTTGCTATTTGTGCAGCCCCCAAGACAGAAGTACATCTCACTTTCTACCCCTATGTGTGACATGCACACAGAGCATGTGACACGAGGGGCAAGACTCTGGGTATATATATTGGGGAGGAACCAAGGAACCAATCATGTAACATGTAGCATTGCAGAAGGGAAGAAGATGGCTGTCGCCATACCACCACAATGACTGAGGAAGTTGGACCCTTATAGGCAGATGATAGAAGCTGAGGAGGAGCACAAAGCAATATTGTTCTTCAGCCGAAAGACAGTTGCAGAATGCTGCAGACACGCTGGTTTTATACCCACTCCTGGCTTGCATCACATGCAAATCATGAGTGATTGTCATGTGTTAATCACGTGTGTCACACATGCTTCACAAGTACGGCCTGTACTCCTAGCGCAGGAAACTGCAAGTCACACACACTCCACATTCACTGAACACGCACTGATCATGTGCATCAGACATATGCTTTCCACAGGCTAACAGCGCAATTTTTCCCACACCTCGAGGAAGTCAGGCATGCAACCTGTACTTGACAAGTACTTTGCCCATACTCCTCCCCCAAACTTTCCCCCGGGTTCACCGCGTCCCTGCGGCACGGCTGCGAGCTACCAAACCCTGCGACCCGTGCGTGTCCAAAACACTTACGGCGGGTTGTCAGTGTGGCATAACCTGCATGTCTTTGGACTGTGGGGGAAACCAGAGCACCTGGAGGAAACCCACACAATCATGGGGAGAACATGCAAACTCCACACTGGGCTCGAACCCAGAACCTTCTTACTGTGAGGTGACAGTGCTAACCACTGCACCACTGTGCTGCCCTATATTATTATTATTATTATTATTATTATTATTATTATTAATGTTATTATTATTCTCATCTCATCTCATTATCTCTAGCCGCTTTATCCTGTTCTACAGGGTCGCAGGCAAGCTGGAGCCTATTCCAGCTGACTACGGGAGAAAGGCGGGGTACACCCTGGACAAGTCGCCAGGTCATCACAGGGCTGACACATAGACACAGACAACCATTCACACTCACATTCACACCTACGGTCAATTTAGAGTCACCAGTTAACCTAACCTGCATGTCTTTGGACTGTGGGGGAAACCGGAGCACCCAGAGGAAACCCACGCGGACACGGGGAGAACATGTAAACTCCGCACAGAAAGGCCCTTGCCAGCCACAGGGCTCGAACCCGGACCTTCTTGCTGTGAGGTGACAGCACTAACCACTACACCACCACCACCGCCCGTGTTTGAATATGTGAGGGCATAAAGAAAAAAAGCCCTCCCTGAGTAAATGAAGGAAGAGCAACACTGATACCTGAACAAAGAGGGAAAAAAAGTAAATCAGCTGAGTGCTTGTGAGCATGTACTCTTATCTGAGAGTAATAATGAGTTTATACCTCCACTGATTGAGTGAGTGCTATTACACTATCAGATAAAAGACCTTTCCACATCCTCTCATTACAGCTCACACTGAACTCAGCAGTCGATGTTTACAGTGAACTGATCACTGCTTGTTGCGATGTTTTCATACGCACGCAGAACAAGCACTAATGATACAAAATCTGTAAATTCATTAACCCCAAACACTGAACTGAATGTAACATCACCAGTATCTCTTTAATCCATGACTACTGGTGAAAAGTGTGAGAAATAAATGAATTATTTTCATGAACATTTCAGTCACTGAGCTAAAGATCGGGGGTATACTCTATAAGGCGTCTCTGTATGGATTACGATCTTGTATAAGTGAGATTTCATTGCTTCTTTGAAAACTAACGCAATGTATTACTTTATTTTTTAATTTCCTTTAACATGTTTAGCATGTTTAGGCAGAAACACAAGCACATATGTAACCCTCCATTACAAAACCTTTTGGAAGTTACAAGCTGTGTTTTTGAGATACATGGGGAAATACACTGCGTTGCCTAAAATGGTTGAATTTTAGATTTTAACATAATATCAGAGTAGAATGTCTACACTTTCATGTTTTGAAAGAATTGTGCAGAAATTCATAGTGTATTACCTTTAAAACATGCTTTTATTGCAGTGAGGTGTTCAAATCCTGGTAGTAATTTGAAAAAAAAAAGAGCAAAATAACACCCTTAAGACTTTGTACCAGTGATTGTGTATCTCATCTCATCTCATTATCTCTAGCCGCTTTATCCTTCTACAGGGTCGCAGGCAAGCTGGAGCCTATCCCAGCTGACTATGGGCGAAAGGCGGGGTACACCCTGGACAAGTCGCCAGGTCATCACAGGGCTGACACATAGACACAGACAACCATTCACACTCACATTCACACCTACGGTTAATTTAGAGTCAGTGATTGTGTATTTCTGAGAAAAACCTTTCATGTCTGGTATCAAAATACAGTACAAATGTCCCACTCAATACATTCAGTATCCATTGTGGCATAATTTCAATAACTAACCAATAAAATGGTATAAAACAAACTCATCTTGGTGTAAACAAATTCATATAACTGGCTCGCCAGTTATTTATATCCATCCTGGCAATCTGGGGTGTCAGCTTTAAGAGCAGGGCATCAAACTGGGTTCTCTCCAGCCTGAAATAATTCTGGAACCTTCCATTATCCAGATGCAACTCCTGAACTAGCGGATGGAATTCACAGGTCTTGTTGCAGGTCTGCAGAATACAGTCAGTTCTTGAAGTCGATGTGTTGAAAGCAGGAAAAATGGGCGAGTGTAAGGATCTGAGTGACTTTGACAAGGGCCAAATTGTGATGGCTAGTTGACTGGGTCTGAGCATCTCCAAAATAGCACATCTTGTGGGGTGTTCCCGATATGCAGTGGTTAGTAACAAACAAAAGTGGTCCAAGGAAGGACAACTGGTGAACTGGCGACAGGGTCGAATGCTCATTGATTCACATTGGGCACGAAGGCTAGCTCATATGGTCCAATCCCACAGAACAGCGACTGTAGCACAAACTGCTGAAAAAGTTAATGCTGACACCTTTCTGTTTGAGCAAGTGTTAACTTTTTCAGCAGTTTGTGCTACAGTAGATCTACGGTACAGTAGATCATCTAGTCATCACAATTTGTCCCTTGTCAAAGTCACTCAGATCCTTACATTTGCCCATTTTTCCTGCTTCCAACACATCAACTTTGAGAACTGACTGTTCTCTTGCTGCCTAATATATCCCACCCCTTGACAGATGGCACTGTAATGAGATAATCAATGTTATTCACTTGACCTTTCAGTGGTCTTAATGTTATAGCTGATCAGTGTATTTGTATAATATTCATTAGTGTGTGTATATATATATATATATATATATACCGTATATGTCTCATCTCATCTCATTATCTCTACCTGCTTAATCCTGTTCAGGGTCGCAGGCAAGCTGGAGCCTATCCCAGCTGACTACGGGCAAAAGGCGGGGTACACCCTGGACAAGTCGTCAGGTCATCACAGGGCTGACACATAGACACAGACAGCCATTCACACTCACATTCACACCTACGGTCAATTTAGAGTCACCGGTTAGCCTAACCTGCATGTCTTTGGACTGTGGGGGAAACCGGAGCACCCGGAGGAAACCCACACAGACATGGGGAGAACATGCAAACTCTGCACAGAAAGGCCCTCGCCGGCCATGGGGCTCGAACCCAGGCCTTCTTGCTGTGAGGTGACAGCGCTAACCACTACACCACCGTGCCGCCTACCGTTACCACTCATTGTATTTTAAGTTGTAACTTTATACACCTAAGGATTGGTCCGCTCACAGAATAATCATCTCATCTCATCTCATTATCTCTAGCCGCTTTATCCTTCTACAGGGTCGCAGGCAAGCTGGAGCCTATCCCAGCTGACTATGGGCGAAAGGCGGGGTACACCCTGGACAAGTCACCAGGTCATCACAGGGCTGACACATAGACACAGACAACCATTCACACTCACACCTACGGTCAATTTAGAGTCACCAGTTAACCTAACCTGCATGTCTTTGGACTGTGGGGGAAACTGGAGCACCCGGAGGAAACCCACGCGGACACGGGGAGAACATGCAAACTCCGCACAGAAAGACCCTCGTCGGCCATGGGGCTCAAACCCGGACCTTCTTGCTGTGAGGCGACAGGGCTAATCACTACACCACCGTGCCACCCCAGAATAATCATAACTGTAATAAAACATCATGCAAAATATTTGATCACCGTTGTAACTCCATTTTCCGCATACCCAAAACCAATACGATCGTGTGTTTTGATCTAAATGGAAAGCCTCAGGGTCAAGGTCAGCACCTCACCAAAAGTAGTAACTTAAAATCACTACGCCATATAAAAATTTAGTTATAAATCTTTGATTTTGTTTAAAACGAAAGCTGAAAGTTAGATATAGAATATGTTTCTCACAGAATGTTACAATGGTAGCTGGTCTTGTATGAGTTTCTGAGCTATAAAATGAGTTGTGGTCTATTTTTTTTTTTTACCATAGCATGTTATTTGGGGCGGCACGGTGGTGTAGTGGTTAGCGCTGTCGCCTCACAGCAAGAAGGTCCTGGGTTCGAGCCCCGGGGCCGGCGAGGGCCCTCCTGTGCGGAGTTTGCATGTTCTCCCCGTGTCCGCGTGGGTTTCCTCCGGGTGCTCCGGTTTCCCCCACAGTCCAAAGACATGCAGGTTAGGTTAACTGGTGACTCTAAATTGACCGTAGGTGTGAATGTGAGTGTGAATGGTTGTCTGTGTCTATGTGTCAGCCCTGTGATGACCTGGCGACTTGTCCAGGGTGTACCCCGCCTTTCGCCCGTAGTCAGCTGGGATAGGCTCCAGCTTGCCTGCGACCCTGTAGAAGGATAAAGCGGCTAGAGATAATGAGATGAGATGAGATGAGCATGTTATTTGTGTGCGGGGAAGGACACACATTAACAATTTGCATGTGTAGAATGGAATTTTCCACTCCAACAGTCAGAAGTTGATCGTGCTTCCATTTGCAGTCTTTCTGTTACGCGAGTGATCTGTTCGGACGTTATCACTGAAAAGGTGAGTTTTGACAGTTTTACTTTGTTTTAGTCTTGCAGTATAAGGCAATAGGCGGCACGGTGGTGTAGTGGTTAGCGCTGTCGCCTCACAGCAAGAAGGTCCTGGGTTCGAGCCCCGGGGCCGGCGAGGGCCTTTCTGTGTGGAGTTTGCATGTTCTCCCCGTGTCCGCGTGGGTTTCTTCCGGGTGCTCCGGTTTCCCCCACAGTCCAAAGACATGCAGGTTAGGTTAACTGGTGATTCTAAATTGACCGTAGGTGTGAATGTGAGTGTGAATGGTTGTCTGTGTCTATGTGTCAGCCCTGTGATGACCTGGCGACTTGTCCAGGGTGTACCCCGCCTTTCGCCCGTAGTCAGCTGGGATAGGCTCCAGCTTGCCTGCGACCCTGTAGAAGGATAAAGCGGCTAGAGATAATGAGATGAGATGAGTATAAGGCAATAGAATCTTACTTTCATATTTCGTAATGTTTGCGTATTTTTGGCCAATATTTTGCAGCCATGGTCAATTTAGATCGGACTTTTGATAGAATCTACGGCCAGTCATTGCCCCGCCCCGCGCTCCATCCGGTGCAGTAATGATGTCCTGTTGCTCACGCGCCACAGCAGAGACCCGCGCAACCTTCAGCCACTACAGTCGCTGTTTTTTTTTACCAGCGCCATTATTCTCATCTTTTAGTGTGTTCTTGATTTTTCCATTGTGCCCTATTTTGCCATATCAAATACCCAAGATGTATCATATTATTCATATTTAAGTGAATAATCAATTCAGTCATCATAACTTGGCATTTTTAACCCAAGCAATCAAAAAGAGGACATTTATTCAATATTTTCTCTCATCTGTGAAGAAGAGGCTTTAATTCTTCATGATGTAGTTATTTTATATGTAAATCAATTTTACAAAAGCATTTGAATTGTAAAAAAAAAATTCCACAGTGGAGGCCAGATAAAGCAAGATGCTATCTTTATTCTTATTAAACATGACAAAAGAAACATTGAGTGTTAGGTAAATGCAAAAAAAAAAAGTAAAATTAGAAAATTTATTTTTTGACCATAATGTCCCAAATGAGAGACCAGTTTCTGAGACGGACTTATATATATAAAAATTTATATATCTCGTCTCGTCTCATCTTCTTCTGCTTATCCAGGGCCGGGTCGTGGAGGCAGCAGTCTGAGCATGGATGCCCAAACTTCCACAAAGCACATGTGGGCTGGTTGGGCAAACTGCCATGAACCCTCGAGCACCCTATGAAGGGTATAGAGCTGGGCCAGTGTTCCGCGACCAGGACGAAAACCGCATTGTTCCTCCTGGATCCGAGGTTTGACTATTGGCCAAATTCTCCTCTCCAGTACCCTGGAGTAAGCCTTCCCTGGGAGGCTGAGAAGTGTGATTCCCCTATAATTGGAGCACACTCTCTGGTCCCCTTTCTTAAAAAGAGGGACCACCACCCCAGTCTGCCACTCCAGAGGCACTGTCCCCAACCGCCATGCAATGTTGCAGAGGCGTGTCAGCCAAGACAGCTCCACAACATCCAGAGACTTGAGATACTCGGGGCAGATCTCATCCACCCCCGGTGCCTTGCCACCGAGGAGCTTGCTAACCACCTCAGTGACTTCGGCTTGGGTAATGGACGAGTCCACCTCTGAGTCATCAGCCTCCACTTCCTCAATGGAAGACATGATGGTGGGATTGAGGAGATCCTCGAAGTATTCCTTCCACCACCCAACAATGTCCCCAGTCGAGGTCAACGGCTCCCCACCTGCACTGTAAACAGTGTTGGCAGAGTACTGCTTCCCCCTCCTGAGGCGCCGGACGGTTTGCCAGAATTTCCTCGAGGCCGAGCGATAGTCCTCCTCCATGGCCTCACCGAACTCCTCCCAGTTCTGACTTTTTGCCTCCGCAACTGCCCGAGCTGCGGCACGCCTAGCCTGCCGATACCTGTCAGCTGCCTCAGGAGTCCCAGAGGCCAACATGGCCCGATAGGACTCCTTCTTCAGCTTGATGGCATCCCTTACTTCCAGTGTCCACCACCGGGTTTGGGGATTGCCACCACGACAGGCACCGGAGACCTTGCGGCCACATCTCCAAACAGCCGCATCGACAATGGAGGCAGAGAAGATGGTCCACTCAGACTCAATGTCTCCCGCCTCCCTCGGAAGCTGGGAGAAGCTCTCCCGAAGGTGAGAGTTAAAGACCTCCCCGATAGAGTGCTCGGCCAGACGTTCCCAGCAGACCCTCACCATATGTTTAGGCCTGCCAGGTCTGTCCGGCTTCCTCATCTGCCAGCGGATCCAACTCACCACCAGGTGGTGATCAGTTGAAAGCTCAGCCCCTCTTTTCACCCGAGTGTCCAAGCCATAGGGCCGGAGAGCCGATGAAACGACAACAAAGTTGATCATCGACCTCCGACCTAAGGTGTCCTGGTGCCACGTGCACTTATGGACACCCCTATGCTCGAACATGGTGTTCGTTATGGACAAACCGTGACTAGCACAGAAGTCCAATAACAAAACACCACTCGGGTTCACTTGGGTATATATAAAATTTATTTATTTTTAAAATTGATGCATCTCCCATCAATACATTTGTAGCCCACTTCCTCAAAGCGTTGTTGGTTGTTAAGCCCACAATCTGGCTGCAAGCAACAGCAAAATGGTTAGGTGTAGAAAACATTATTTAGCAAGTTTCAAGGTGCTCAAACTTCAGGAAACATTGCTTTCAAACCCATAAATGCATCTGGATGGTTTGCAGTTACATGATGTTATGATGAAAAATTACTTCAAACATGATTATGTATATTAAAATTCATAATTCAATAATTATAGAGGTAAACATTTTAGACTGGGGAAAATCATAGATGGGGAAGCCATGGCCTAATGGTTAGAGAAGCAGCTTTGGGACCAAGAGGTTCCTGGTTTGATTCTCTGGACCTGCAGGAACAGCTGAAGTGCCCTTGAGCAAGGCACCTAACCCCCAACTGCTCCCCAGGCTGCTCTGGGTATGTTGCACATCGCTCTGGATAAGAGCGTCTGCTAAATGCCTGCAATGTAAAGTTAAAAAAACAACTCATATTTAGGAAGCTTGTATTCATCAACAAATTCCAACGTGTAAGCACAATAAGTGTGCTTTTGGAGTAACCAATGCTATTTAGCATTTTTCAAGGTGCTAGCAAACGCAAAAACACGACTGGATGGCTTAGGGCTATATGATATTGTTCACATGGTTATGATGAAAAATAGCTTCAAATATGATATATTCAGAATTTGATAATGTGATAAAATGTCAAAAAACAGATTGCAAAACATTACGAACATGTACATACTCAATTATAGCTGATAAAATACCTCCACTAGAAGGCTATTACATCAGAAATACACAAGAAATTCAAGAAAATAAGGACAACAATCATCTGATCTGCAAGTCTTGGATTAAAGACTTGATGATACTAAAATCTCTCCCAAATTTATTAGAGATCAGTGTCCATGAGGAGACTGTATACTGAAGAGAATATGAAGAAGTGATGCTTGCATGAACTTCTCAACAAAATGAGCTGCTCAAGCTTGGATATGAAATAAAAATAAATAAATCTTCCACAATAAAGCCTTCTGAGACTCAACCAACAGCCCCCTAACTAACAGACAAACCACAGCATCTGGAAGAGCCAGAATGATTTTCCACAAGTTTTAAAAGTTATCAGGAACATCTGTTACCTCTCTCTCATACCCTTGCAACTGAGTGTTTGCCTGAGCATGAGAGTAAAAGGAGCATGGACTGTTAAAGAAAGTCCCAGTGAGGGACATACGACAAGATACACAGGAGAAATAGTCACATCTGGTGAAAAACACAAGAGCAGTATAGCAGCTGGTCCACAACCAGGATATGTGTCTATATGACAAAGTGGCAAGGAAATTCAAATACAAAATCAAAACAGGATGACATCAGCTCTCGTTAGCTATGCTTGGACAACTATGTTACTGCAGCCTGATTTTGTCATCGTCTAGTGTTATAATTAGGTGAGGAGAGGGACTTTCCAAACACACTCACTGTAAAGCATTCTGTAGAGGGACCAGTACTCAGGGTGGGTTTTCTTTTTCTACTCGAGGAGATCCATATGCTTTTTTCTAGCCCTTAGCAGAGGAACATTTTGAGACTGCTTTCTTTTAAAGCTCCTCTGTGATTTCAACACACTTCAGATGCCATTAGAATCAGCATTATCTGAACTTTTGCGTGACAGCTGTAGTTCAGTAGGCTGGGGACAGAGGGCGCTGTGTGTCACGGGAATTGTAGTCCTGAGTGTTTGTATTCTGATCCTTCACACCAGGATTACTAACAGAACCCCCCCGAGGAGCTACCTCCGGGAGCTACACTCTTTCCAGGACGACCTCTACCTCTGGGTGCTTGCTTGTTAGGATACTGGGCATGAAACTCTTGCTTCAAGAGTGGGTCGAGAATGTCCTTGAACTTGACCCAACTTTGTTCCTCAGGTCCATTTCCTTCCCAATCTACCAAGTACTCGATTTGGCCTCCTCATTGTCTGGAGTCGAGGATCTTGTTTACCTGGGAGATTGGGTCTCCCTCAAGGTTGAGTGCAGAGTGTTCCTGGTCTGGTGAGTTGTGGGCAAGGGGCCCTGGGATAGCAGGTTTGAGGTGTGAAACATGGAACATAGGGGATATTTGACAGTGAGGTGGGAGTTCAAGACGGTATGCCACGTTGTTGATTTGGCACAAGACCTTGAAGGGCCTGATGTAGTGTGGCTGGAGCTTCTTGCAGGTGTTCACTTCTCTCAAGTTCTTTGTGGCTACTCGCACCTTGTCACCGGGGAGGAAGTCGGGAGTCTCACCTCTATGTTTATCTGCATACTCCTTGTACTTAGCGCTGACTGCTTCCAGATGCTGGTGGACCTCCTCCCAGATGGTTAGACTTTGTCGAAACCAGTGGACAATGGCCTGTACTTGGCTGGGTGTTTCATCCCAGGGAAACAAGGGTGGCTGATAGCCAAGTATGCACTGAAACGGTGTTAGCTGGGTGGCTGAGTGTTTGAGCGAGTTTTGTGCATACTCAGTCCAAGATAGGAAGCGCGCCCAGTCCCCCTGGTTGCACATGCAATATATTCTCAGGAAGCAGCCAATTTCCTGGTTTGCTCTCTCCACTTGACCGTTAGACTGGGGGTGGTAGCTGGACATGAGACTTACTGATACTGCCAACCTTTCAATGAAACTTGCCCAGAATTGTGAGATGAATTGGGGATCCCGGTCACTGACTATATCTTTGGGGATGCTGTAGTATCAGAAGACTTGTTGAAATAACAGCTCAGTGGTCTGAGAAGCTGTGGGGATGCCAGGTAAAGGGATGAGTTTCAGAGCTTTTGAGAATCAATCGATAGTTACCATTATGGTGGTATTCCCTTGAGAGGGTGGGAGATCTGTGATAAAGTCAATTGCCAGATGTGACCAGGGTCTTTGTGGAATTGGTAGAGGGCCGGTGGGGGGGGGTCTCGGAACCTTTGCTTGGGCACATTCGGAGCATGAGGCGATGAACTGATTGATTTCGGACAACATGTTCTCCCACCAGTATCTGTTTCTTAGCATTTGGTGAGTATGTTGGCTGTTGGGATGTCCAGTGGCGGGAGATGAGTGAGCCCAGGTGATGAGTCAACTGCATAGGTGCTTGGGCACATAGAGAAGACCAGGTGGGAGATAAATGGGGCGGGTTCAGGGCTGAGACTTGCTTATTTCTTTGTCCAGGTCCCAGGTGATGGATTGCGCAAAACAGTGCAATGGGATGATGGGATGAGTGCTAGAGTCTTATTGAGAAGTACTGAAAGTTCTGGATAATACATCTGCTTGGTGTTTTTGGAACCTGGACAGAAAGAAATTGAGAAATTGAAGCGGGTGAAGAATAATGCCCACTTGGCCTGCCTGGGGTTTAGCCTCTTGGCCTTTCGGAGATACTCAAGATTCTTGTGAGCCATGAGGATGACGAAGAGGTGCGTGGCTCCCTCTAACCATTGCCGCCATTCTTCGAGGGCTAATTTAATAGTAAGGAGCTCTCTGTTCCCCACATCATAATTTCTTTCTGCTGAAGTTAATTGTTTAGAAAAAAAGGCTACAGGGTGTAGCTTTGGTTTCTCCCCAAAGCATTGTGACAGGATGGCCCCTACCCTGGTGTCGGATGCATCTACTTCCACGATGAACGGCTTAGTGGGGTCAGGGTGTTGAAGTATAGGGGCCAAGGTGAATGCAAGCTTAAGTTGACTGAAGGCTTCCTCAGCTGCAGAGTTCCACTGAAGGCGCTTGGGGCTCTTCTTCAACAGTGTGGTTCGGGGAGCTGCTAGAGAGCTGAAACCTCGAATGAACCAGCGATAAAAGTTTGCGAAGCCTAGGAATCATTGGAGCTCCTTTACAGACTTGGGTGTAGGCCAGGACATGATGGCTGTTAACTTGGAGGAATCCATGTACACTCCTTTGGCACTAATGATATAGCCCAGGAAGGAAATCTTGTTTAGATGAAACTCACACTTCTCGGCCTTTACATAGAGGTTGTTCTCTAATAGCCACTTGAAAATGGTTCTGATGTGTTCCTGGTGACTCTGGACATCTGAAGAGTAAATCGGGATATCATCGATATAGGCGATGACATATTTTCTCAGCATGTCCCGTAGCACGTCATTGATGAAGCACTGAAACACACTGGGTGCAGAAGAAAGGCCATATGGCATGACCTGATACTCAAAGTGCCCTGAGGTCATGCTGAAGGCCATCTTCCATTCATCACCTCTCCTTATTCAGATCAGGTTGTATGCACTTCATAGATCGAGCTTTGAAAATATCTTAGCGGATCGAAGCTGTTCAAGAGCTGCTAGAACCAAGGGAAGAGGATAAGGATACTTTACAGTGACCTGGTTTAAGTCTCTGTAGTCGATGCAAGGCCTCAGTCCACCTCCTCATTTCTCAACAAAAAAGAAACCAGCCAATGCAGGTGACTTGGAAGGCCAGATGTGTCCCTGCTTGAGAGCCTCCTGAGTATATTCCTCCATGGCCGCCTGTTCCTTTTGGGACAAGGGATAAATACGACCACATGGAGGAGACATACCTGGCAGTAAGTCGATTGGGCAATCGCACAGCCTGTGAGGGGGTAACCCGCAGGCCTTCCCCTTACTTAAGACTTCTGCAAGGTCTAAGTAACAATCTGGAATATTGTCTATGGAGTCGGATTGGGGGCTCTCTATGGAGGTAGAAGCTACTCTGATCTGAGGGAGAGAGAGGCAGCTCTGGAAGCATGTGGGTGACCATTCAAGAATTTCCTTGTTTTGCCATGAAATCAATGGATCGTGTAGCTGCAGCCAGGGATAGCCAAGGATGATGTCATGATTGATGGTGGTAGTTACATAGAGTGATATGAATTATTTGTGTAAAGCCCCTGTTTAAATCTGTACTGGTTGTGTGCGAGTGGTGACCAGTCCATTGCCTATGGGTCCTCCATCAATGGTCTTGATACTGAGTGCACTGTGCAGGGGATGGTAGGTAGATCGAGGTTCTGCACGATGGCACTACTGATAAAGCTCCCCTCTGCCCCTGAATCAACAAAAGCAGATAAGACATGAGTGGAGGACCCTACCCTGATTAGGACTGGGATGGTAAAGGATTTAGAACTGAATTTTCTCACTGGACTTGTGGAGCTTACAGGCCTCTCTGTTGGGGTCTCTCAGGCTGGTCGTATGGGACATTGCCAGATACTATGTTCAGGGTTCCCACAGTAGAAACATAACCCCTTCTTGCACCGCCTAGCATGTTTGCTGTGGGTTAGACGGGTGCGTGAGACCTCCATGGATGAGCCATCCTCCATAGACTGGGCAGATTTGGTGTTGAAGTGGATAGATGGTCGGTGCATTAACAAGTGGTCGAGTCAAATAGCTAAGTCAATAAGGGAGTCCAGAGTGAGGTTCTCATCTCTACAAGCCAGCTCACTGACAATCTCTGGACGTAGGCCTTGGTGAAAGACCACTTTCAGCGCCGGATCATTCCACCCACTGGCAGCTGCTAGTGTCCTGAATTCCAAGGCATATTCAGCAACACTTCTGGAGCCTTGGGAACTGGCAAGAAGACTCTCTCCAACCTCTATCCCTTCTGGTTCATTATCACACACCCTTTTAAACATGGTGAGGAATTGTTCATAGGACTTGGTTTGCTCATACCCCTTATTCCAAACTGTGGTGGCCCAGCGAAGTGCTTTGCCCATGAGAAAAGATATAAATTTTGCAATCTTGTGCTCTTCCGATAGATGTGGTATGGTGGAAAAATATTTAGAATATTGCAGTAAAAAACCCTTACATGCGATGATTCCAGCAAACTTCTCTGGAGTGGGGAGTTGAAGCGCTGGGCTAGGAGGAGGCTTAGAGCATGCTAGGAGGGCCTGCAATATCATAGATGTGAGCTGCATCATCCGAGTGTTAAGGTCGGCGAGCATCTGTTGATGTTCTCCTAGCAAACGCCCCTATGCATTTAGAGCAGTCTGTTTAGGACCCTCCACTACATCCATTATGGCTAAGTATCCTGTGAGAGTGCAGGCATTTACTGATGTATGTGCGGAGGAAGCAGATCAGCAGACTGTCAACAAAGTCAAAACATGTGACTGAAATTGGTTTTGGTAAACTAGCAGGGGTCAGGCGATTGGCGAACAACGTGACATGGAGAAGACAAAGAGTGAAAATGGAGAGGAAATAGCAAAAGGTCAGAAAACACGAGAGACAGTCAGAAAAGATACAAGGCTTGGTATGTACTGAAATGGCAGGACGATACTTTGCACTGGAGTGGTGTGAATGAGTGGCTTAAATAGCGGAAGCAGTGATTAAGGAAATGTATGACAACTGTAGTTCAGTAGGCTGGGGACAGAAGGCGCTGTGTGTCATGGGAGTTGTAGTCTTGAGTGTTTGTAGTCTGCTCCTTCACACCAGGATTACTGACATAATCACTGTATTCTTTCATGTAAATGAGAGTTTAGTTTAATCTCCCCTTCTCCCATCAGCGTTTAGTGTCTCAATTGACACAGTAAGTATAAATCTACATTATTGATTTTTGCTACCTTGTTGTATAATATATGCATATGGTGGTGTAGTGGTTAGCACTGTCACTTCACAGCAAGATGGTTCTGAGTTCAAGCCCGGTGGCCGATGGGGGCCTTTCTGTGTGGAGTTTGCATGTTCTCCTCATGCCTGCATGGGTTTCCTCCCACAGTCCAAAGATATGCAGTTAGGTTAAGTGGATACTCTAAATTGCCTGTAAGTGTGAATGTGTGTGTGAATGGTTGGTCCCAAGCCCAGAAATGGAAGGGTTGCGGCAGAAAGGGCATCCGGCAAAAAACTCTGCTCCAATTAATATAACATGTTGAGGACATGCCAGTGGCCCCACACACAAGTAGGACAAGTTGGAAGAAGAAGAAGAAGAAGAAGAGGTTGTATAACATATGCATGTGTAACACTGGGGTGAGTCAGAACCATACCTGTCAACCCTCCCGTTTTTCCCGGGAAATCCCTTATTTTGACTTATTTCCCGCTGTCTTCCCGTTTTTTTATTTTCCCAAAAATATCCCGTATTTTCACATTATATAAAAGTCCCGTATTTTCACAATATAAAAAAGTCAGGTCCAGAATTCATGACGCGCCTCTGACAGGAGTTTACAGCAGGAAATCGGGCCATGAATTCATGTCCCCGCCCTCTCAGGCATCAGTAGTTACATAACTACATCCGGAGGCGAGGCTGAACAAGTGATTAGGTCCAGTGTTGCCAGATTGGGCAGTTTCCCGCCCAAGTTGGGCGCTTTCAAGTGCATTTTGGTGGGTTTTGAACATATTTTGGGCTGGAAAACGTCAGCAGTATCTGGCAACACTGATTAGGTCTGAGGTGAAGATGGCGATGCTAATAGCTAAGAAAAACATTAGCCTCTCTGATGATTTCAACAAGTGCGTGGCTGGAATGTTCCCAGACTCTTCCATCGCAAAGAAATTTTCCATGGGGAAAACGAAAGCCTCCCAAATAATCAAAGGTAAGCTACGCATGTTTACATTAAGTATGTCCTGGCTAAGACCTCATAAATAGCCTAGTGTAAACTAATTGGTGTATTAGCTGTTTTATCCACTCATTGTTAAACAAATGAGACAAAAATATGATACTTGGTCATTTATTTATTGAGGAAAATGATCCAATATTACATCTCATCTCATCTCATTATCTCTAGCCGCTTTATCCTGTTCTACAGGGTCGCAGGCAAGCTGGAGCCTATCCCAGCTGACTACGGGCGAAAGGCGGGGTACACCCTGGACAAGTCGCCAGGTCATCACAGGGCTGACACATAGACACAGACAACCATTCACACTCACATTCACACCTACGGTCAATTTAGAGTCACCAGTTAACCTAACCTGCATGTCTTTGGACTGTGGGGGAAACCGGAGCACCCGGAGGAAACCCACGCGGACACGGGGAGAACATGCAAACTCCGCACAGAAAGGCCCTCACCGGCCACGGGGCTCGAACCCGGACCTTCTTGCTGTGAGGCGACAGCGCTAACCACTACACCACCATGCTGCCCCAATATTACATATATTACATATCTGTGAGTGGTAAAAGTATGTGAACCTTTGCTTTCAGTATCTGGTGTGACCCCCTTGTGCAGCAATAACTGCAACTAAACATTTCTGGTAACCGTTGATCAGTCCTGCACACCGGCTTGGAGGAATTTTAGCCCACTCCTCCGTACAGAACAGCTTCAGTTCAGGGATGTTGGTGGGTTTCCTCACATGAACTGCTCACTTCAGGTCCTTCCACAACATTTCGATTGGATTAAGATCAGGACTTTGACTTGGCCATTCCAAAACATTAACTTTATTCTTCTTTAACCATTCTTTGGTAGAACGACTTGTGTGCTTAGGGTCACTGTCGTGCTGCATGACCAACCTTCTCTTGAGATTCAGTTCAAGTACAGATGTCCTGAAATTCTCCTTTAGAATTCACTGGTATAATTCAGAATTCATTGCTCCATCAATGATGGCAAGCCATCCTGGCCCAGATGCAGCAAAACAGGCCCAAACCATGATACTACCACCACCATGTATCACAGATGGGATAAGGTTCTTATGTTGGAATGCAGTGTTTTCCTTTCTCTTCAGTTGCTTAGATGTTACCCTGGGGTCCTTTGTGACCTCACCGACTATTACACGCCTTGCTCTTGGAGTGATCTTTGTTGGTTGACCACTCCTGAGAAGGGTAACAATGGTCTTGAATTTCCTCCATTTGTACACAATCTGTCTGACTGTGGATTGCTGGAGTCCAAACTCTTTAGAGATGGTTTTATAACCTTTTCCAGCCTGATGAGCATCAACAATGCTTTTTCTGAGGTCCTCAGAAATTTCCTTTGTTCGTGCCATGATACACTTCCACAAACGTGTTGTGAAGATCAGACTTTGATAGATCCCTGTTCTTTAAATAAAACCGGGTGCCCACTCACACCTGATTGTCATTCCATTGATTGAAAACATCTGACTCTAATTTCACCTTCAAATTAACTGCTAATCCTAGAGGTTCACATACTTTTGCCACTCACAGATATGTAATATTGGATCATTTTCCTCAATAAATAAATGTCCAAGTATAATATTTTTGTCTCATTTGTTTAACTGGGTTCTCTTTATGTACTTTTAGGACTTGTGTGAAAATCTGATCATGTTTTAGGTCATATTTATGCAGAAATATAGAAAATTCTAAAGGGTTCACAAACTTTCAAGCACCACTGTAAAAAGGCAAGCTAATCTAAAAATAAACAAAGAACAGGTGAACACAATGGGGCAACAAACTAAATGACAAGGCAGTGCCAGAGATCAACACAAATCAAAACAAACACATAAACAAACTTGTGGGTGGCCTAAATTAAACCATAACAATTCTGACCAGGCAGTTACTAAGGATCGCCACATTCATATTAAAAAATATGAATAGGGTTGCATGGTGGTGTAGTGGTTAGCACTGTTGCTTCATAGCAAGAAGGTTCTGGGTTCGAGTCCAGTGGCTGATGGGGGGGCCTTTTTGTGTGGAGTTTGCATGTTCTCCTTGTGTCTATGTGGGTTTCCTCCGGGTGCTCTGGTTTCTCCTACAGTCCAAAAACATGCCGTTAGGTTAATATGGGGCAGCCATGGCCTGAAGGTTGGGCTTAACTGCCCTTGAGCAAGGCACCTAACCCCCAGCTGTTCCCTACGTTCTGTAGCATATCTGCTCACTGCTCTGTGTGTGTGTTTGTGTGTGTGCGCGCTCATTGCTCACTTGTGTGTGTGTGTGTGTTCACTGCTTCAGATAGGTTAAATGCACACTGCAACAAATGATATCTTAGCAAGTGAAAATATCTTGAAAATAGTTGAAACAATCTAACATTTCCTATTCGAAGAAAACAAGGCACCAATTATGAGATTATTAAACTTAGTTCTAGATTGCAACCAACTTATTCTAAGATGTCTTATCAAGTAAAAATATCTGTCCATGCAGCACTAGTATTAAGTAATTTTCTCCTCAAATTCAGTTTTCATTTTTTTGCAGTACAGAGGAGGAATTTCACTGTGCTTAAGTCTGTACTCAAGTGTACGTGTGACAAATAAAGGCTTTGTTTTCTTGTTCTAATAAATCCTTTACTTGTCTTACAAGCTTCATACTTGAACCGCTTCTCGCTCATACTGCTTATTTCTTTCCTCCAACAGGATACCAGTTCTGATGTGATCCAGTCTCAAATAGATGCCCTTTACAGTGTGCCTCCTATTTATATTTGTGTTAATTAAAACCACATTTTTAAATGAATGGTCAGCCCCTGTAAAGCAACATTGGCACTGTGAAAGGCGCTATAGAAATTTAAATTATTATTATTAGTAGTAGTATTATATTATCTGTCCAATCTGAACAATGTATTCATACCTGACTACATTCCTAAGGTAAGGTAGAAAGAAAGAAAGAAAGAAAGAAAGAAAGAAAGAAAGAA
Organism: Neoarius graeffei; assembly: GCF_027579695.1. NCBI lineage: Eukaryota > Metazoa > Chordata > Actinopteri > Siluriformes > Ariidae > Neoarius > Neoarius graeffei. The sequence goes on from NC_083587.1 coordinate 26,498,221, forward strand.
AGAAAGAAAGAAAAGAGCCTTTCAATCAATAATGTACAGTCTGGGTCTTTTTTATGTTTGTTTCCATCATGAGACACATGATTGAACATTTAGATGAATCTAGTTACAGTTAAAAATAGGAAATCAATGAGAAATGAAAGGGGGAATAAAACATCAATTGCTCGGTTTTCAAAGCTTAAAAAAATCATCTAATTTTTCACCACCAGCAACCCTTTAATGAGACAAATAAACTTCAGCTCTGTTTGAAGAGCTTTTACAGAGTGAACTTTTCCATTATGGGTAAATATTAATAATATTAAGTGTAGTTTAACATCTGAATCAAATACTCCAAAACGCTTCACAGGGAACACTTATGAGAAATACACTCACCGGACACTTTAATAGGAACTAGTTCTTGATCCCTGTAAGATTCCTGTTCTTGGCTGCAGGAGTGGAACCCAGTGAGCTCTTCTGCTGTTGCATGCTGAGATATTTTTCTGCTCACCACGACTGTAAAGAGTGATTATATGAGTTACTATATCCTTCCTGGCAGCTCGAACCAATCTGGCCATTTTCCTCTGACCTCTCTTATCAACAAGGCATTTGTTTCCACTCACAGAACTGTCACTCATTCAGTGTTTTTTTTTTTTTTTGCACCATTCTGTGTAAACTCTAGAGACTGTTGTGTGTGAAAACCCCAGGAGATCAGCAGTTTCTGAAATACTCAAACCAGTCCATCTGCCTCAAACCAACACCCATGCCACAGTGAAAGTCACACTTTGAGATCATAAGTTTTCCCATTCTGATGTTTGAAGTGAACATTAACTGAAGCTCTTGATTTGTATGTGCTTATGGGTGTTCCTGGTGGCACAGTGGTGTAGTGCTAAGCATTCACAGAAAGAAGGTTCTGGTTCGAACCCAGTGGCCAACAGGGGCCTTTCTGTGTGGAGTCTGCATGTTCTCCCCATGTCCAAAGACATGCAGGTCCAAAGACATGCAGGTTAGACTAACTGGTGGCTCTAAATTGACTGTAGGTGCGAATGTGAGTGTGAATGGTTGAGAGAAGAAAACCTCTATAATAATCCAGTAGAAGGCAACGGGAAACCATTACTGTAACGTTCCCTAGAGACTTTGATGGCTGAAGCCGTCAGAGTGGCCACATCACTGTAGTGATATGCCAAAATGGATGGATGGATGGATGGGTGTTCCTAATAAAGTGGCTGGTGAGTATAGCCTTTAGATCAGCCTTTCTCAACCGGGGTGCCATCTGGCTTCGTTAGGGGTGCCATCAAAAAATTATATATTCTAACACTGAAATAAATAAAATGAATTAAAATTCCAAAAAACGATAGTTACACTAATACAGATCATCGCCGCCTTATGCATCATCAAAATTTGTCTCATGGCCCCCTTTCCCATGTCACAACGCCACTGCCGGGGTCAGCGAATGGTCAGCGTGACTGCGTATATTTTATGTGGGGGGGGCCTTGAGAATTTGCATACTTCTGAAGGATGCCGTGACTGAAAAAAGGTTGAGAAACGCTGCTTTATACACTGAGGGTGATTTCACAACATGATGTATAGCAAAATAATAGAGACTGTGGACTTTTCCTGAGTGGTGTCACTTTAATTTGGCTTTAATCTAAATTGCTTTCATGCAGAGCTAATTTAACTTTTATGCTCAACTGTCTTTAAGGCTTATAAAAAGGGATGGTATTTAGCATAAAAATGTGCTGAGGAAGACGTTTAAAGATTCTCTTTCCTGTTCCACTTTACTAACCAGTGTGGCCGTGTGAAAGTCGGAGCTAGTATTTAATCCACACATTACTTACAGTGACATGGAACACCTAAATGCAGGAAGGAAATCCACACAAGATCATCATACACGAGCCAAGGATAATATGATGAATGTATTATAGTATGCTGTTGTTATATTATGCTATTTTTATTCATTAATATGTTCAATGGCTCATGAAATCTCAACATGGATGATTAAAAAGTCAAATTTGGAAATATTTCATGTAGAGTGATATTTATTAGAGTAATATTCCTCTCCATATGAAGCAAAGGCCTTCCGTTGACCATCATTTTTGCATCTAGGCAGTCAACACAATGAAATTAGCCAAATAAATCCACTGAATCTGATAAATAGTCCAGAGAAAAAGAAAGGAATCAGATAATAACCAGCATGGTGTGGTGAAATGGTGCTGGACTAGACACCATGGATTCACTGACAGTGGTGAGCAAGCAGTAACAAACCACTTCTCATTAGCTGCTTACAAAAAACTTAACCAGGATTAGTGATTTCTTGAACTGATAATCTCTGATTTTGCTGTCAGTGTGGCTCTGATTGGACAGAGTGCTTGATTTGATGACTATATCCAATTAAGTCTGCTGTGCTTGAGCTCATGCCTCTTAGCATGAACAGGCCCAATTACACTGCCAGTTGGCCTTCGTAGCACAGAGCTAGAACTGACACCACGCCATGACTTTAACCTCTGCTAAAAAGACATGTTGTCAAGATGAAAATGGAACACCAGACATCTGCACTAACTCAATATTTATGCATAATATGAAGGACATATTATATGGCCAGTGATTTATCATAAATAAATGCTCCAAACAGATAAAATATCCAGAAATGATAGCCAAAAATATTGGAAAATGTGCATTTCCACCATTTCAGATTGAAGGTACATACACCAGGCAGTATGGTGGTGTAGTGGTTCGCACTGTCACCTCACAGCAAGAAGATTCTGGGTTCGAGCCCAGTGTCCAACAGGGGCCTTTCTGTGTGGAGTTTGCATGTTCTCTCCGTGTTTGCATGGGTTTTCTCCCGTTGCTCCAGTTTCCTCCACAGTCCAAAGACATGTACAGTGCTCAGCGTAAATGAGTACACCCCCTCTGAAAAGTAACATTTTAAACAATATCTCAATGAACACAAACAATTTCCAAAATGTTGAAAACACAAAGTTTAATATACTATCTGTTTAACTTATCATGTGAAAGTCAGGTTAATAATATAAACTTAGATTACACATTTTTCAGTTTTACTCAAATTAGGGTGGTGCAAAAATGAGTACACCCCACAACAAAAACTACTACATCTAGTACTTTGTATGGCCTCCATGATTTTTAATGACAGCACCAAGTCTTCTAGGCATGGAATGAACAAGTTGGCGACATTTTGCAACTTCAATCTTTTTCCATTCTTCAACAATGACCTCTTTTAGTGACTGGATGCTGGATGGAGAGTGATGCTCAACTTGTCTCTTCAGAATTCCCCATAGGTGTTTGATTGGGTTCAGATCAGGAGACATACTTGGCCACTGAATCACTTTCACCCTGTTCTTCTTCAGAAATCCAACAGTGGCCTTAGATGTGTGTTTAGTCATGTTGGAAAAGTGCACAACGACCAAGGGCACGGAGTGATGGTAGCATCTTCTCTTTCAGTATGGAGCAACACATCTGTGAATTCATGATGCCATCAATGAAATGCAGCTCCCCGACACCAGCAGCACTCATGCAGCCCCACATAAGGACACTGCCACCACCATGTTTCACTGGAGGCACCATGCATTTTTCTTTGTATTCCTCACCTTTGTGATGCCATACAGTTTTGAAGCCATCAGTTCCAAAAACATTTATCTTGGTCTCATCACTCCAGAGTATAGAGTCCCAGTAGTCTTCATCTTTGTCAGCATGGGCCCTGGCAAACTCTAAGCGGGCTTTTTTGTGCCTGGGCTTTAGGAGAGGCTTCTTTCATGGATGGCATCCATGCATGCCATTCCTCTGCAGTGTACGCCGTATTGTGTCACGGGAAATAGTCACCCCAGTTTGGCTTTCTACTTCTTTAGATAACTGCAGTGAACTTGCATGCCGATTTTCTTCAACCCTTCTCATCAGAAGACGCTCCTGTCGAGGTGTTAACTTCCGTGGACGACCTGGACGTCTCTGTGAGATGGTTGCAGTTCCATCTTTCTTACATTTTTGTATCACTTTTGCTACAGTATTCTGACTGATAAGTAAAGCTTTGCTGATCTTCTTGTAGCCTTCACCTTTGTGGTGTAAAGAAATTATTTTCTTTGGGGAATTCTGAAGAGACAAGTTGAGCATCACTCTCCATCCAGCATCCAGTCACTAAAAGAGATCATTGTTGAAGAATGGAAAAAGATTCATGTTGCAAAATGTCGCCAACTTGTTCATTCCATGCCTAGAAGACTTGGTGCAGTCATTAAAAATCATAGAGGCCATACAAAGTACTAGATGTAGTGGTTTTTGTTGTGGGGTGTACTCAATTTTGCACCACCCTCATCTCATCTCATTATCTCTAGCCGCTTTATCCTTCTACAGGGTCGCAGGCAAGCTGGAGCCTATCCCAGCTGACTATGGGCGAAAGGCGGGGTACACCCTGGACAAGTCGCCAGGTCATCACAGGGCTGACACATAGACACAGACAACCATTCACACTCACACCTACGGTCAATTTAGAGTCACCAGTCAACCTAACCTGCATGTCTTTGGACTGTGGGGGAAACCGGAGCACCCGGAGGAAACCCACGCGGACACGGGGAGAACATGCAAACTCCACACAGAAAGGCCCTCGCCGGCCCCGGGGCTCGAACCCAGGACCTTCTTGCTGTGAGGCGACAGCGCTAACCACTACACCACCGTGCCGCCCTTTGCACCACCCTAATTTGAGTAAAACTGAAAAATGTGTAATCTAAGTTTATATTATTAACCTGACTTTCACATGATAAGTTAAACAGATAGTATATTAAACTTTGTGTTTTCAACATTTTGGAAATTGTGTTCATTGAGATATTGTTTAAAATGTTACTTTTCAGAGGGGGTGTACTTATTTACGCTGAGCACTGTAGGTTAGGCTAATTGGTGGCTCTAAATTGACCGTAGGTGTGAATGTGAGTGTGAATGGTTGTTTGTCTCTGTGTGTCAGCCCTGCAATGACCCCGCCTCATGCCCATAGACAGCTGGGATAGGCTCCAGTTTGCCTGTGACCCTGTGCAGGATAAGTGGCTACAGATAATGGATGGATGGTACATACACTCGTGAGCCATCTTGAGCTTCTGCAATCATGATCTCGATCATTAAGCCCATGTTTACATTAGACCGTATCAGCGGATCATCAGATTAACGTTTTTAAAACGATTAGTGTGCACACAGTAACACCAATACACGATTTGCGTGCACACAGCAACACCAATACACGGATACGCTTGGCTCCGCAGGCATCCTGCGCTCCAAATCACTCCGCCCTGAACAGCGAGTGCCCTCTGGAGGGTGCGCACTCCGGCCTTGCGCAGCTCACAGAGCACGCGAGTGAAGTGCACAAGCTGTGATTCGGGACTGAGCCGCTGTGTGTGTGATCCCAGCGCATATCACTTACCACTTGCAAGTGGAAGGATGGCAAGCCTAAAGACAATCATAACTACACAATGGGCAGTATTTGCATCAGTATTTGCAGTATTTTCATACTTTTATACTCTTTAATGAAAGGTGATACAAGGCGGAAGTCCGCGCCGTTTTTCAGCAGTCGCGTCACATGACCAACGCCAGCGAATCAGGAAGGTGGATGTCACAGTGACGTTGTCCAATGACGACGCCAGCTAGAGCTCAGCACAGCGTATCCGCGTATTCTCAATGTTTACACAGCACCGGAGCTGACACGATCTGGATTGAATACGTGGACCCTGGCGGATTCCCGTTTCCCAGCGTTTCCAGGCGGTTTAATGTAAACGGACAGTGCATCCACGAAGAAAACGAGACAGATACGGTCTAATGTAAACTTGGCCAAACTCGATGCAGTCAGGACCCTCATAATGAACACACTCCCTGTACACTGCTGCTACATTTAGTGGGATGTATTTCGCTGTCAAAATTTCCTGCTGGAGAAAAAAAAAAAGGTGGCTCTGTGTCAAAATGTCCATTCTTCAGGAAATTAAAGCTAGTGTTGATTAATGAGCACAGAGCACAAAGGTACGGAGTAAATTGTAATCTGTGGATGATATTGAAGGTACTGTGCAATGAGCTAGCTTTAACAAACATAATCATGGAAAAACTGAAAAAGGAGCAATTTTGCACTCTTCATTCTGAGATAAAGTAACCTTAGCTTCAATATCATGCTATCCATATATCCATATCTGTACAACAGTAGCCCCCAAGCATAACTATGTCATCACTTGTTTACCGAAATACATTGTGGGGGATAGCTGGGGTCAGTAGTTGAGTGATATGACGGATGTCAGATTAATTTTACGTGAGAGCGATGTGAGAAGAGCGATTTTGCCATGCTCTGTCATTGAAGACAATGAAATTGGTGATTTAAAGAGGTGGATAACATGTCGGGTTTACAGAAGGAAAATCAGAATCCAAATCAGCTTGGTGAGAAGGTAAGGGTCTAGACCGAGTCTACCACACTGTACAACAACAACAACAACAAATCTCAGAATGTCTTATTTCTGAGGATGTATATTGCACCAGCTAAACTTTATCAAGAAAACAAATCTATTTAAATATCGGGAATTGGCACAGAGCAGCGCTCTTGCGGGGGATTCATGGGCGAATAATGGTCCGAGTGATAAATGAGTGATTATTTAAATAAAACTTGATATCAGAAAACATTACAAAAAAAAAAAACAACTTTGGAAACCCGTTGATCTGCCATGTCATGTTCAGTATAAATGCATTTTCTTCAGTAAATGTCGTTAGTGAGGTACACTGAACATTATACATACCCGATAGAGAACCCTTCATGGTTTGGGAATTTTATCACTCCAAGAGGCTCGTTTAGCTGCTGAGTGCTTCGGTACGTTGAGAGGCAAAGGCCAAAGAATGTTTGTTTGTTTTACAGGCTTTGGAATATCGCTAGTTTCAGACAATGAACAGTGTTGATTGTTATAATCTTCTATAACCGGAGGCCATTCCGCAGACCATGGAAATATTGCTGAGTCACAGTTTATTGCATCTTTTTCCCATGAGAGAAATGTAAGCTACAAACACTTGTCCATTTCGATTCAGTTTGAAGGTTTTCGTTGCGGATTAAACTTATCCATTTGTTTCTTCTCTTCTTCTCACCTGGCAGCTGATAAAAGCTCAAATTAGGTGTTCTCTTTGTTGTGGAGACACACTAAGGCACACAGCAATTCACTTTAGGCATGATTAAAACCGGTTAGACAGAACAATGAAGTGTTTAACAAAGGTGAAAGTAAACAATAAGGCAGAGCTGACCCCAGGTATCACCCATAATGCATTGCGGTAAACAAGCAATGACGTAGTTATGGGTTAGGTTCATTGGTCATATATTCTGATATGCTTTTCTGCTCACCATGATTGCAAAGAGTGGTTGTTTGAGTTACAATCAGCTCAAAACAGGGTGGCCATTCTCTTCAGACCACTCTCAGCAACAGTGTTTGCCAGCTGCAGAACTGCCACATACCATCCTGTGGAAGAGATTGGTGGTGGTGGGGAATCACAAGAGATCAGCAGTTTCTGAAATACTCAAACCAGCCTATCCGGCATCAACAACCATGCCATGGTTAAAGTCACTAACATCACATTTCCCCCCTTTCTGATGCTTGATGTCAACATTTACTAAAGCTCCTGACCCATATCTGCATGATATATGTATTACACTGCTGTCACATGATTGGCTGATTGGATAACTGTATGTACAGTGGTGCTTGAAAGTTTGTGAACCCTTTTGAATTTTCTTTTTCTGCATAAATATGACCGAAAACAACATCAGATTTTCACACAAGTCCTAAAAGTAGATAAAGAGAACCCAGTTAAACAAATGAGACAAAAATATTATACTTGCTCATTTATTTATTGAGGAAAATGATCCAATATTACAGATCTGTGAGTGGCAAAAGTATGTGAACATTTGCTTTCAGTACCTGGTGAGACCCTCTTGTGCAGCAATAACTGCAACTAAACATTTCCGGTAACTGTTGATTAGTCCTGCACACTGGCTTGGAGGAATTTTAGCCCATTCTTCTGTACAGAACAGCTTCAACTCTGGGATGTTGGTGGGTTTCCTCACATGAACTGCTCGCTTCAGGTCCTTCCACAACATTTTGATTGGATTAAGGTCAGGACTTTGACTTGGCCATTCCAAAACATTAACTTTATTCTTCTTTAACTATTCTTTGGTAGAACGAGTTGTGTGCTTAGGGTCATTGTCTTGCTGCATGACCCACCTTCACTTGAGATTCAGTTCATGAACAGATGTCCTGACATTTTCCTTTAGAATTCGCTTGTATAATTCAGAATTCATTGTTACATCAATGATGGCAAACCATCCTGGCCCAGATGCAGCAAAACAGGCCCAAACCATAATACTACCACCACCACGTTTCACAGATGGGATAAGGTTCTTATGCTGCAATGCAGTGTTTTCCTTTCTCCAAACATAGCGTTTTTCATTTAAACCAAAAAATTCTATTTTGGTCTCATCCGTACACAAAACATTTTTCCAATAGCCTTCTGGCTTATCCACATGATGTGTAGCAAACTGCAGATGAGCAGTAATGTTCTTTTTGGAGATCAGTGGCTTTCTCCTTGCAACCCTGCCATGCACACCACTGTTGTTCAGTGTTCTCCTGATGGTGGACCATTAGTCAATGTGAGAAAGGCCTTCAGTTGCTTAGAAGTTACCCTGGGGTCCTTTGTGGCCTTGCCGACTATTATACGCCTTGCTCTTGGAGTGATCTTTGTTGGTTGACCACTCTTGGGGAGAGTAACAATGGTCTTGAATTTCCTCCATTTGTACACAATCAGTACACACACACACACACAGTACTATGCGAAAGTCTTAGGCACATGTAAAGAAATGCTGTAGTGTAGACCCAGTATGAAATTACAACCCTGATTCCAAAAAAGTTGGGACAAAGTACAAATTGTAAATAAAAATGGAATGCAATGATGTGCAAGTTTCAAAATTCCATATTTTATTCAGAATAGAACATAGATGACATATCAAATGGTTAAACTGAGAAAATTTATCATTTAAAGAGAAAAATTAGGTGATTTTAAATTTCATGACAACAACACATCTCAAAAAAGTTGGGACAAGGCCATGTTTACCACTGTGAGACATCCCTTTTTCTCTTTACAACAGTCTGTAAACGTCTGGGGACTGAGGAGACAAGTTGCTCAAGTTTAGGGATAGGAATGTGAACCCATTCTTGTCTAATGTAGGATTCTAGTTGCTCAACTGTCTTAGGTCTTTTTTTGTCGTACATGATGCGCCAAATGTTTTCTATGGGTGAAAGATCTGGACTGCAGGCTGGCCAGTTCAGTACCCGGACCCTTCTTCTATGCAGCCGTGATGCTGTAATTGATGCAGTATGTGGTTTGGCATTGTCATGTTGGAAAATGCAAGGTCTTCCCTGAAAGAGACGTCGTCTGGATGGGAGCATATGTTGCTCTAGAACCTGGATATACCTTTCAGCATTGATGGTGTCTTTCCTGATGTGTAAGCTGCCCATGCCACACGCACTAATGCAACCCCATACCATCAGAGGTGCAGGCTTCTGAACTGAGCGCTGATAACAACTTGGGTCGTCCTTCTCCTCTTTAGTCCAAATGACACGGTGTCCCTGATTTCCATAAAGAACTTCAAATTTTGATTCGTCTGACCACAGAACGGTTTTCCACTTTGCCACAGTCCATTTTAAATGAGCCTTGGCCCAGAGAAGACGTCTGCGCTTCTGGATCATGTTTAGATACGGCTTCTTCTTTGAACTATAGAGTTTTAGCTGGCAACGGTGGATGGCACGGTGAATTGTGTTCACAGATAATGTTCTCTGGAAATATTCCTGAGCCCATTTTGTGATTTCCAATACAGAAGCATGCCTGTATGTGATGCAGTACTGTCTAAGGGCCTGAAGGTCATGGGCACCCAATATGGTTTTCCGACCTTGACCCTTACACACAGAGATTCTTCCAGATTCTCTGAATCTTTTGATGATAGTATGCACTGTAGATGATGATATGTCAAACTCTTTGCAATTTTACACTGTCGAACTCCTTTCTGATATTGCTCCACTATTTGTCGGCACAGAATTAGGGGGATTGGTGATCCTCTTCCCATCTTTACTTCTGAGAGCCGCTGCCACTCCAAGATGCTCTTTTTATACCCAGTCATGTTAATGACCTATTGCCAATTGACCTAATGAGTTGCAGTTTGTTCCTCCAGCTGTTCCTTTTTTGTACCTTTAACTTTTCCAGCCTCTTATTGCCCCTGTCCCAACGTTTTTGCGATGTGTTGCTGTCATGAAATTTCAAATGAGCCAATATTTGGCATGAAATTTCAAAATGTCTCACTTTTGACATTTGATATGTTGTCTATGTTCTATTGTGAATACAATATCAGTTTTTGAGATTTGTAAATTATTGCATTCCGTTTTTATTTACAATTTGTACTTTGTCCCAACTTTTTTGGAATTGTGGTTGTAAATATTTCAACATTAAAAAAATACTATAAACAGCAGTCAGCCTTAATAAATGAAAAAAGTCAATATTTGGTGTGAGACGACCCTTTGCTGAAAAAAAATAGTAGTCTTAGGTACAATGAGTGCAGTTTTATAAGGAAATGAGCTGTAGGTTTTACTGAGCATCAACCAGCCACAGTTCTTCTGGACACTTTGACTGCCACACTCGCTTCTTAATTTTGCACCAAAACCCAGGAGCATTCATTCTGTTTTCTTTTTTAATCTGAAAAATGCTCTCTTTATGGAATATGCTGCTCAAATACAAATGTGTCATAATTTCACTGCATTGCCTGATATGGCTCAAACTTCACAGGTTATGATATGATATGATGGTTCTGATGATATCCACATGCCCAAAACGACTCTCTGGTATAGCCCCACCATTTGGACCTGGACAGTAATGACTCAATTGCCTAAAAACTCATCACTGCTGGTTCACACATCAGATACCCAAGCTTTTGTCGCGTATCTCAGATGTGTGTGCATTGTACGTTGACCACGTGTGACGGGTTGCAGAACCAGAGGTGCGAGGGCCCTTCATCACTGCTTGCGGCTATATTTATATTTTCTATTTTAATCTGAAAAGTGCTCTCTTACGTCATATGCTGCTCAGATACAAACTTTTTTTTCTGTAACATTTAATTTTGTGGGGCAGCATGGTGGTGTAGTGGTTAGCGCTGTCGCCTCACAGCAAGAAGGTCTGGGTTCGAGCCCCGTGGCCGGCGAGGGCCTTTCTGTGCGGAGTTTGCATGTTCTCCCCGTGTCTGCGTGGGTTTCCTCTGGGTGCTCCGGTTTCCCCCATAGTCCAAAGACATGCAGGTTAGGTTCACTGGTCACTCTAAATTGACCGTAGGTGTGAATGTGAGTGTGAATGGTTGTCTGTGTCTATGTGTCAGCCCTGTGATGACCTGGCGACTTGTCCTTGGTGTACCCCGCCTTTTGCCCGTAGTCAGCTGGGATAGGCTCCAGCTTGCCTGCGACCCTGTAGAACAGGATAAAGCGGCTAGAGATAATGAGATGAGATAATGAGATTTAATTTTGTGCTGGAAAATGAACGTGTGGACTCTAAAATGTGTTTGTACTGACTCGATAACATAGAAGTCATAAAACAGAAATCTATAACAAAGTCTGTATGAAAAAAATTGGGGTGGCTAAGACTTTTGCACAGAACATACCGTAACATATAGATATGTTCTATTTGATATTTATGAATGTAGTGAAGGAGGACATGAGAACGGTTCATGTGACAAAAGAAGATGGAGGGACATTACTCTCTGTGGTGACCCCTCACAGGAACAGCCAGAAGAAGAAGAAGAAGAAGAAGATGACGATGATGATGATATATGTTTGGGTTTTTAGCAAGGTCACAGGATTTCTCAAGCAATTTTCTTTGGCATTACTTGACATTTTCAAAAAATGAATATTTTTACACTTATAATGCTCATCATGCTTCACTATCCACCACAGGATTGGATGATAGTTTAAATTAATCTTTTAAAACTTTACACCAATCCATCACAATTCCTAATAGCAGTATGAACATGCTCTTTGTCTCTTGACCTTGTCCGATTTCTGCTGAATCCATCTATTAAAGCGATAAATGCAGGCTTCAGGGATGAGAGCCAGAACTTTATATCATACAGTATATTTCTGAGCTGGTTATACTGTAGTGGGAGGAAAGGAATTCTGACAGGAAATAAAATGGTCATGATGAGGAAGGTTAATAGCAGCATTTAAACTGTCACACTAGCACATCAACACAAAGACTTAAACAACACCAATAAAAGTAGATCATGCAGGGTATAAAACTTGTACTTCATGCAAACACTGGACTATGAGACATCAGACATGAAGGTTTTGATTGTGGTTTGTTCATATTTAAGGAATAACCAGAACCCGAGGGTTTATGGTTGAGTTTCAAAAAAACGCTAGTGATAAGTTCAAAGCAAGTAATCTGCTGAAATATGAGTTGCTTAAAGGTATGCTTAGAAACTAGGATAAATGGGGTGTTCATATTGGTCAGAGGGTTTTGATTTGTTTTCTATTGCAGCAGCTTTGACAGTAGTTCAGGCTACAAGGCAAGTACAGGTTTATATTAATGCACTCATTGTATTGAATTAAAGGGATCCTCCAGCAGATTTATTATCAAACTTATTTTAAGTAAAATTAGTCACAGATTTCAAAAATCAAACTTTCATTTTCGGAGACCAAATATTCTTCGAGAAAAATTAATTTTCTTTCAAATGTCAGATCAGATGCGCTTCCTGTGGTGGTGATGTGTGTGATGATGTCAGGTAGTGGTCGCTTGGAGCCACTCAGCTGTTTATATTCTCTGTTTACAATCGTAGTTTTGCTAGTTTTACAATAATTATACAGAATGAATCAGTTTTTAAATAAGTATGCCTCATTGTGTAGCATATAAATGCCACAGTGATGCCAAAAAGAAAGCACAAGCTGGAACTAGACTGCATTTCCACAGAGAAAATGCAAAGTGTGCTTGCTCAGGTGTATCAGAGTGTCATCGACAGAAACTGGATCAGACATGAGACCTTGCGGTGCATCATTTTATTTTTATTTATTTATTTATTTTACATGATCTACAGAAAGTATGTGTGGCATTGTGAGTGTGTGGCAAAGTGTCACCGGCACTACACTATACACACTGCACACACTGCGCCACACACACTTTCTGTAGATCATGAGAAAAAAAAAAGATTTTGCAGCGTGAAGTCTCATGTCTGATCCAGTTTCTGTCAGTGATACTTTGCCACACACACACGCACACACACACTTTCTGTCGATCATGTGAAAACAAAAATATTTTGCAGCGTGAAGTCTCATGTCTGATCCAGTTTCTGTCAGTGACACTTTGCCCCCCCCCCCCCACACACACACACACACACTTTGCCATACACACTTTCTGTAGATCATGTGAAAAAAAAAAAAGAATTTGCACTGCCAGGTCTCATGTCTGATCCAGGTTCTGTCTGTGACACTTTGCCACACCTGAGCAAGCAGACTTGGCATTTTCTCTGTGGAAATGCAGTCTAGTTCCAGCTTGTGCTTTCTTTTTAGCATCACTGTGGCATGTATATGCTACACAATGAGGCATACTTAGTTAAAAACTGATACATTCTGTAAAATTCTTGTAAAACTAGCAAAACTACAATGTAAACAGAGAATATAAACAGCTGAGAGGCTCTAAGCAACCACTACCTGACATCATCACATACATCACCACAACAGGAAGCGCATCTGACATTTGAAATAAAATTTTTTTGGTCTCTGAAAATGAAAGTTGATTTTTGAAATCTGTGACTACTTTTATTTTTTTTTAAATAAGTTTGAGAATAAATCTGCTGGAGGATCCCTTTAATGTTTCTCTAGTAACAGAGACATGGTGGTGTAGTGGTTAGCACTGTCGCCTCACAGCAAGAAGGTTCTGGGTTCAAGCCCAGCAGCCGACAGGAGCCTTTCTATGTGGAGTTTGCATGTTCTCCCCGTGTCTGCATGGGTTTCCTCCAGATGTTCTGGTTTCCCCCACAGTCCAAAGACATGCAGGTTAGGCTAATTGGTGGCTCTAAATTGACTGTAGGTGTGAGTGTGAACGGTTGTTTGCCTCTATGTGTCAGCCCTGTGATGACCTGGCGACTTGTCCAGGGTGTACCCCACTTCTCACCCATACTCAGCTGGGATAGGATCCAGCTTGCCCACAGCCCTGCACAGGATAAGTGGTTACAGATAATGGATGGATGGATGGATGGATGGATGGATGGATAGTAACAGCTACGCTATATTTAAAGCCCATGCTAAACACATCTTCCATTGAATCAAATGAATACACTTCCAAAAGATGTTTAACTAGGGTGCAAACCTAGAGAAAAACAGAGAGAACACATAAGTTTAATCTCTTTCCATTTATTCCTCGGTACATCGCCTCTCCTAACTGCCTGTGCAAACTGCTCAAATCTGCTTCAATCAAGCCACTGGTAAGATCTTCTCTGAGAGAATTCCATTTCCTTCTGTAGGGTAAACAGAAACACAGACATGGTATATTTGTTCCTTTGTGTAATTCTGGGTATCAAGGGACTCTGGGTAATGATGCAAACTGATGAGACACAGCATCAGGACAGAAGAAGGTTTTTTTTTTTTTATACAAGCACTAAGAATTGGAGAACGGGGAAGCCATGGCCTAATGGTGAGAGAAGCAGCTTTGGGACCAAAAGGTCACTGGTTCAATTCCCTTGACCAGCAGGAATGGCTGAAGTGCCCTTGAGCAAGGCCCCTAACCCCCAGCTGCTCCCCAGGCTGCTCTGGGTATGCTGTATGTCGCTCTGGATAAGATTGTCTGCTAAATGCTATTAATTGCTATTATCCCACCCCCCCAGTGCAATTATCACCTATGCAACTTTACACTGTTATGCAAACATTGAGTGTGAGTCAGTTTGAGCAAAAAGAGAGAGAAAAAAGTGTCACATAAGAGTGATACACGCATTAGTGCAGAATGTGTAACTTTCAAGAGAAAGAGTATCAGACGCTGCAAAAATAAGTATGCTTTTATTCAAGACTATAACTGAGTGAAAAATTGATTTGAATGTTGCTGTGAATGCATTCATTTTGCGTGTGAATGATATACAGTACTGTGCAAAATTAAATGTTACAGAAAAAAAAGTTTGTATCTGAGCAGCATATTACATAAGAGACCACTTTTCAGATTAAAAAAGAAAATATAAATATAGCCGCAAGTGGCGATGAAGGGTCTGAGCACCTCCGGTTCCGCAACCTGTCGCAAGTGGTCAACATACAATGCACATGCATCCGAGATATGCGACAAAAGCCTGGGTATCTGATATGTGCACCAGCAGTGATGAGTTTTTAGGCAATTGAGTAATTACTGTCCAGGTCCAAATGTTGGTGCTATACCAGAGGGTCACTTTGGGCATGGGGATATCATCAGAACCATCATATCCTATAACCTGTGAAGTTTGAGCCACATCAGACAATGCATGGCAAATTTCTGACACATTTCCTGTTTGCATGGCTTAAACATATTGCTTTGCCTTTTCAACATCTTACATGACATCGCAACTCCCTTTGCAATTCAAAATCGGCAACATCACGTATACCAAATTTGGCATGAATCCAACAAACTGCCTAGGAGGAGAACATCAAAATGTAACACTTGTCAAAATGCACAAAACTGAAAATAACTCATTTCCTGTTGAATATTGCTAATAGAATGTACATTACAATTTTGTTCGTCTTGGGGCACCCCACACACCTACCAAATTTGACATGGATAGGTGAAACTATATACCAGGCAGGAGTCTCAATGACATGTGGGGGTGCTATGGAGTCCCCTGGATACACCCAGGGCCAAGCCTCTATCCCTGAGTAGCACTGGCCAGGACGGGTGTGTGTACCAAAGTTCATGAGTTTTTGCCTATGGGAACCACCTCAAAAATGGGCAAGTGTTGAAGAAGAAGAAGAATCCTTAGGAAAACAATAGGGCCTTGCACCTGGGTGCTCGGGCCCTAATAAAGGCTGCTGGGTTTTGGTGCAAAATGAAGAAGCAAGTGTGACAAAGTGTCCAGAAGAACTGTGGCTGGTTCTTTAAGATGTTCAGTAAAACCTACAGCTCATTTCCTTATAAAACTGCACTCACTGTACCTGAGACTACTATTTTTTTAACACAAAGGGTCGTCTGTCACCAAATATTGACTTTGTTTCATTTATTATGGCTTACTGCTGTTTATAGTATTTTTTTTTTATGTTGAAACATTTCATTTCATTTCATTATTTTTAAGCCATTTTTCATCTACAGCATTCCTTTACATGTGCCTAAGACTTTTGCACAGTACTGTATGTGTGCATGTTTTAATATGTTCAGTGTGGTGTGAATGACAGAAAATATGAATAGGTTAAAAAAATCATTAAATTCAAGTGTAGACTGTGTGTAATCTAAACTGATGGTAATGAGAAATGGTTGTTAATTTACAAAGGTGATGACTGCACTGAAGCGGGAGGGGTGAGCTGGTGTGAGGAGAAAGAGGATGGGCACCCCTTTGGCTTCGGATGAAAATTCTTGCAGCTCTCCAGAATTATATTGTTAAAACACTGACTTGAAGCCATTCATGCACTAATACATGAAAGTGTACAATGGAAAGGCTTCAGGACATTCTCTAGAGAGAGAGAATGATGTTCTTCTACTGAACTACAGTTTGCAATATAATAATTTGTGATACTTTATTATACGTAGAACCAGCATCAGTCTGATATTCTTGAAGCAACAGCTTGGCTTCTGCCTCTCTTTAATATTTCAAGTGTTGCCCTGCAGTGCTTATGCATTGTGCAGTTTGTGGTATTAAAAATGATTGACACTGACAACTCTTTTGCTAAGCTGAATTTAATAGCTTACAAGATGTTCCAAATGTATAAGCTGTGGGGGTGTAAATCCTATAACACTGAATGCAGTACTAAGCTAGGAAGATAATTCTAACGTTCTCATGGAAGATTCTACCATTGAGTAGTGTGTGAAAAGTAGCACTCAATTTTGGATGCACTGATATATGGGGCGCTGAATGTAAAAATTTGGTTAGTTATATAGCTGACATATTTTGGAATTACTGTCAGTTAAGCAGACCATCCAGAATGAGTAAAGAAGTTAAAATTAAACTATTTAATTTACCATAAGTGGTATGGACTATACCGATGGAACTGCACCTTGGAGTGCAGCCTGCATATCGGCAATAACCCCCCGCTCAATCACTCCTATTGGGAGCTAACCAGCTATGTTTGTGTCACTTGCCCTTGTCTCACCTACTGATCCACAGTCAGCAGAGTGGGTGGGGCCGTGTAAGCTGAGGCTATGGCAAGGGGCATGGACTAGAACCCTGATGTAGATTATTTGCCTAGTTTCTAAATATTTAGCTTTACACTTGGCGACCAATTTAGATTTAGATTTAATATTTAGATTTAGAGTTAACATTTAGATTTAATATTTAGATTTTTATTTAATATTTAGATTTAGATGTAATATTTGGATTTTGATTTAACATTTAGATTTAACATTCAGATTTAGCTTTAACATTTAGATTTAATATTTAGATTTAACATTTAGATTTAAAATTTAGATTGATTTTAATATTTAGATTTAACCTTTAGATTTAGACTTAATATTTAACTTTAATATTTAGATTTAGATTTACTAATTAGATTTAAATTAAATATTTAGATATAATATTGCTTTAACATATAGATTGAACATTTATATTTAACATTTAACACTTAGATTTAGCATTTACATTTAGATTTTACATTTAGGTTTAGATTTAATATTTAGATTTAATATTTAGATCTAGATTTAACATTTAGATTTAATATAGATTTAACATATAGACTGAACATTCATATTTAGCATTTACATTTAGATTTATTTTTTATATACACATTTTTAACAATTATATGTAACATTGTTTTATATGAATTTCTGTCTGAAATGAAAGAAAAATGAGCTACAGGTGAAGAAGATGAGCTAAATATCCATGTGCGATGCATTTGTCAGTAGTGGTTTAGACTGTGTGAGGATGTTGAGGATTTTTTTTTTACTGATAAATCCTGCAAGTCAAAACTTTAAACCGTTCTTCTATCAAAGCATTTGGTTCTTATTTCCTGCTATGATTTTCTTCTTAGACACCCTCATATTGAAGTACACTCAATAATCATTTGCACAACAGCAACTTGTTTTAGATTTGTATCATTGTACTTAAAGCTCAAGAGGTAAATTGCTCTGTTTGATTAGAAATAGCTGTTTTGTCTAATCTAATCAATGCTATAATTCTGAGCTTGTCTCAAAAAGACTTACAAGGGACGAGAGTTTTTCTCCACACATGCTGATGATGGTGATGTAACTCTATAACTCCCCATTACAGACAGATTAACTACATTTAATTTGTGCTTGATTAAAATATAAATGGACATTCTGATTAAAGCCCAGTGCTTTAAAGCTGAGAGCTTTTACGTTCAGGCAATAAAAATCTCATGAGTCACACTATGAATGGATTATGCTTAATTAGGTTGTATATGATCATCTACCCATGTAAAAAAAAAAAAGTAAATCTTGAATCTCAGAGATTAGGCCATTTTATATGTGTAATGGACACCATTTGGTCTATGGACCTAAAATAGGCCAACAGTGTGCCACACTCAGGGTTGAGTGTCATTGTCAGTGTTTTATTTCTGAATTTGAACTTGTAGCAAATTTTTCTTTTATCATTCAAGTGCAATATTAAATTCATAAATATGACACAATGAATTAACACTTTAGTACTGTCTATTTAAATCCATTTTTTTCACATTGAGGACATTGAAAGAAGCAGAACTGTCAGTGGAGACATTGGTTATCTCAAGAAGCATTTTTTATGGATAAAATTATAAACAATGCTTACAATGAGCTTTAAGCATATCAGATGAATGTTCAGTCAACTTATCTTTCAAACTATGAGACATTATTTGTTAGGACTAGGACTGTTTTGGCCTCTAGAGGCCGCTGTTATTTCCTTTTCATGTCGTGTTTATTTTGGCCTCTAGAGGCCGCCACTGTTCCTGTGTCTTGTGTTTGTGTTAATTGCCTAATTATCTTCACCTGTGTCCTTAATTAGTTTGTCTATTTATACCCCTGAGTTCAGTCCTCTTGTCACGGAGTCTTTGTGCTGTTATGTTTATCTCCAGTTTCCTTTGTACTGTGTTTTTTGATCTTCTTAGCTTTTGAATTTTTGCACTTTGCTTTTCTTTTGGATTATACTCTTTGTTTTTTTTTTTTGTCTTTTGTTTTGCCCTGTATATAGTGTATATAGTTTAAATAAACCTTTTGATTCTTTTTCTACTTCCGCCTCACGCCTCTGCATTTGAGTCATCCCCCTGGTGGCCTAGTGGGGGTTTGCTGGATTATCACACCAACGAACCAGGTTCGAATCCCAGCAAAACCCTAACAGAAAGACTCCGTCATGACCGACTCAGCAGAGGCTGCTTCAACTGTCTACCCGGCCAACCTTCAGGGAATTATGGCAGCTTTGACACGCTTCGGAGCGACCATGGACGCTCATGGACGTACGCTCACCAGCCAACGTGAGGCCCTCGCTCGCCACGAGGAACTGCTTCAGCAAATTGGGAAAACCCTGGCACAGCTGACATCTCTGCCTGCATCTCCTGCTCCTGATCCAGTTCCTGCTCCTGATCCAGCTCCCACTCCTGCTCCAGTGCCTCCTGCAATGCTGCCTTCTTCACCTCGCGAACCCAGCCTTCCTGCACCACAGAGGTATGACGGCAAGCACAGTGAGTGCCGAGAGTTCCTTACCCAGTGTCAACTCACCTTTGAGCTTCAGCCTACCACCTACACTACGGATCGCCGCAAGATTGCCTTTGTGATCACCTTATTAGCTGGTAAGGCGCGAGCCTGGGCTACTGCTATCTGGCAAAGACAGGGACCTGAGTGCTTTGATTTCCAGCTGTTTTCTGAAGAGATGCTTCGGGTCTTCGATCAGGCAGACATCAGTACCGACGCAGCCCGAAAGCTCATGTCCATCCGGCAAGGAGGAAGCGTCGCAGATTACGCCATCTCGTTCCGAACACTCGCAGCAGTAAGTGGATGGAACGAGACTGCCCTGGTGTCAGCCTTCCACCATGGTCTGTCTGACCCCATCAAGGACGGTCTGGCCTCTATTGGATGCCCAAGTGACCTCGAAACCCTCATCTCACATGCTATTCGTCTGGACAACAGGATGAGAGAACGCCACCAAGCCTTGAGCCCCCCCAGCCTCCCTACCTCTACCTGGAGACCGTCTACCTCCTTCAGTGACTGTCCAGAACCCATGCAAGTGGGTCGTACTCGCCTCTCCGCATCTGAGAGGGAGCGCAGAAGGAGGGACAAGTGCTGCATCTACTGTGGCAAGCCTGGTCACTTCCGAGCATCATGTCCCGAACTCTTGGGAAAAGGACCGCCCCGTCCAGCCGAGGGAGGGTTGTGACGGGGCCTACCCTCTCTCCCGGACTCCCTGGCCAAGGAATCTACATCCCGGTCTCCATCTCCTGGGGTGAGTCTGTCCACTCTTGTCAAGCTTTGATAGACTCAGGGGCGGCTGGGAACTTTATGGATATTCACTTCGCCCAAAGCATCAATATTCCGACTGCACCTCTTGAAGTCCCACTGTCTGTGTCTGCCCTCGATGGCCAAGCGTTAGGTGATGGAAGAGTCACCCAAGTTACTTCTCTAGTTTTCCTCCAGTCTCAAGGTCACAAGGAAGAAATATCCCTGCACCTGATTCCTTCACCTGAGTTCCCAGTTATTCTAGGCCTTCCTTGGCTTACTCGCCACAACCCTCGCATAGACTGGGTAACAAGCCAGGTTGTGGAATGGGGCCCTGCATGCCATGCCTCTTGTCTGCTCTCTAGCTCTCCTGTGTCTCCTGCCGAGCTCCCTGATCTCACCGAGTTATCTCAAGTTCCCACAGAGTACTGGGATCTCAAGGAGGTATTCAGCAAGAGCAGGGCCGCCGTTCTTCCTCCGCACCGGGCCTACGACTGTGCCATCGACTTGCTCCCTGGGACTACCCCTCCTCGTGGCAGACTGTTTTCACTCTCTCAGCCAGAACGCAAGGCCATGGAGGAATACCTCAAAGATGCCCTGGTCTCTGGGTTTATTCGACCCTCCACTTCACCTGCTGGAGCCGGCTTCTTCTTTGTCGGCAAGAAGGATGGGGGGCTCCGACCATGTATTGATTACAGGGGCCTGAATAAGATCACTGTGCACAACCGATATCCCCTTCCGCTGATGTCCACAGCTTTCGACCTGCTCCAAGGCGCCACCGTCTTCACCAAGTTGGACCTACGGAACGCATACCACCTCATCCGTATCCGACAGGGAGACGAGTGGAAGACTGCCTTTAACACCCCGTCTGGGCACTACGAATACCAGGTGATGCCCTTCGGACTCACCAACGCACCAGCTGTTTTTCAGGCCCTAATCAACGACGTCTTAAGGGACATGATTAACCTATACGTTTTTGTCTACCTCGACGACATCCTTATCTTTTCCAAGACCGTGCAGGAGCACCGCCACCATGTCCGCCAGGTTCTCCAGAGGCTGCTACAGAACAATCTGTTCGCCAAGGCCCAGAAATGCGAATTTCATGTTCCCGAGGTCTCCTTTCTGGGATTTATTGTACGGACAGGCCAACTCCAAATGGACCCTGCCAAGACCCTGGCCGTCCGGGATTGGCCTACTCCCAAGTCCGTTAAGGAGGTTCAGCGGTTCCTAGGATTCGCTAACTTCTACCGCAAGTTCATCAGGAACTTCAGTTCTGTGGCAGCACCCATGTCAGACCTCACCAAAGGGACAGGTGGATCTTATGGCTGGTCTCCTCAGGCAGAAAAGGCGTTCAAAGACCTCAAGGACCGCTTCTGCACGGCACCCATTCTGGTTCTCCCGGACACCTCCCAACCATTCATCGTGGAGGTGGACGCCTCGGACAGTGGTGTCGGCGCGGTGCTCTCTCAACGTTCGGAAGGAAAGCTGCACCCCTGCGCTTACTTCTCCCACCGCCTGAGTCCTGCTGAGTCCCGGTACGATGTGGGGGATCGAGAACTGCTAGCGGTCAAACTGGCCCTTGAGGAGTGGAGGCACTGGCTGGAGGGAGCACAACATCCATTCCTGGTTTGGACTGACCACAAGAACCTGGAGTACCTCCAGCAAGCCAAGAGACTGAACCCTCGACAGGCTAGGTGGGCCCTGTTTTTCAGTCGGTTTGACTTCACCCTCTCATACCGCCCCGGCTCCAAGAACACCAAACCTGACGCACTGTCCAGACTGTTCTCTGCCACTAACAGGGAGAGTGAAGTCGGGCCTATTATCCCTGTGTCCCGGATTGTGGCCCCTGTCCGCTGGGGTATTGAGGAGGCTGTCCGACGAGCCCAACGCCAGGACCCCGGTCCTGGGACGGGGCCACCAGGCCTCTTGTACGTCCCACATCAAGCCCGGGCCAAGGTTCTCCAGTGGGGTCACTCTTCCCCTCTCACCGCCCACCCGGGAGCTCGGAGGACCCTGGACTTCCTGAAAAGACGCTTCTGGTGGCCTAACATGGAGAAGGAAGTAAGGTCATTTGTCCTGTCCTGTGAGGTTTGCACCAGAACCAAGAACCCACGACAGCGTCCCCAGGGTCTCCTGCATCCTCTGACCATTCCCCGGCGTCCCTGGTCCCACGTGGCAGTCGACTTTATCACGGGTCTCCCTGAGTCACAAGGTAACACGGTCATTTTGGTCTTAGTTGACAGATTCTCCAAGGCCTGCCGCTTCATACCACTGTGCAAACTCCCCTCTGCTCTTGAAACTGCGAAACTTTTGTTTAATCATGTCTTCCGAGTCTTTGGTCTTCCACAGGACATCGTCTCAGACCGAGGGCCCCAGTTCTCCTCCCGAGTGTGGCACGGGTTCTGCAAGGTCATCGGAGCCACTGCCAGCCTCTCCTCTGGGTTTCACCCACAGTCCAATGGTCAGACGGAGAGGCTCAACCAGGACCTGGAAACCACCCTGCGAGGCCTGGCTATGGATAACCCGACATCGTGGAGCACCTGGCTGCCATGGGCGGAGTACGCCCACAACACCCTGCAGTCATCGGCCACCAAGCTGTCGCCATTCCAGTGCCAATTCGGGTTCCAGCCACCTCTGTTCCCGGACCAGGAGGAGGACGCGGGGGTGCCCTCGGTCAACCAATATGTGAGACGGTGTCGCAAGACCTGGAGCAAGGTCAGGAAGACCCTCATACAGACCTCCAGAACCAACCAGACTCAGGCCAACCGCCATAGAAGACCTGCACACGCTTTCCGCCCTGGGCAGCGTGTTTGGCTGTCCACTAAGGACCTTCCACTGCGGGTGGAGAACCGCAAGCTTGCTCCTCGCTACATTGGCCCCTTCAAGGTGGTGCGCAGGGTGAACCCTGTCTCCTACCGGCTCCAGTTGCCCCGGACTCTGAGGATCAACCCCACTTTCCATGTTTCCCTGTTACGGCCCGTACTGACGTCTACGTATGCCCCTGCCCCTAGGAACCCCCCACCCCCCCGCATCTTCCAGGGGCAGACTGTGTTCACTGTGAATCGCCTGCTTGACTCCCGCCGGGTCCGCGGCGGGTTGCAATATCTGGTGGACTGGGAGGGCTATGGTCCTGAGGAGCGCTGCTGGGTTCCTGCTCGGGATGTCCTTGATAAAGAACTATGTCGGGACTTCCATTCGGCCCATCCGGATCGCCCTGGGAACGTCAGGAGACGCTCCTAGAGGGGGGGGTCCTGTTAGGACTAGGACTGTTTTGGCCTCTAGAGGCCGCTGTTATTTCCTTTTCATGTCGTGTTTATTTTGGCCTCTAGAGGCCGCCACTGTTCCTGTGTCTTGTGTTTGTGTTAATTGCCTAATTATCTTCACCTGTGTCCTTAATTAGTTTGTCTATTTATACCCCTGAGTTCAGTCCTCTTGTCACGGAGTCTTTGTGCTGTTATGTTTATCTCCAGTTTCCTTTGTACTGTGTTTTTTGATCTTCTTAGCTTTTGAATTTTTGCACTTTGCTTTTCTTTTGGATTATACTCTTTGTTTTTTTTTTTTGTCTTTTGTTTTGCCCTGTATATAGTGTATATAGTTTAAATAAACCTTTTGATTCTTTTTCTACTTCCGCCTCACGCCTCTGCATTTGAGTCATCCCCCTGGTGGCCTAGTGGGGGTTTGCTGGATTATCACACCAACGAACCAGGTTCGAATCCCAGCAGAACCCTAACATTATTATTATATTACATACCCTATATTGTGTGCACACATTGTTTTATTACAGTATATGCATGATTAACTATTAAAGAAAAAATTAAATGTGAAATAATAGCATGTGCTGGATCAAGTGCTATTTTATAAGCTGTTGAATAATAAGGTCCAAAGCCATACTGTTAAATTAAACCAATTTTGCAGTATTTAATGTGATTAATTGCTTCAAGGATTATTCTTAAATGTAATGCAAATGTAATATCAAAGTAATTTCTGCAAAAATATACACTGCCTAACCAAAAAAAAAAAAGAAAACATACAATCTAGTATTTTGTTGGACCACATTTAGCTTTGAATACGGTACACATTCACCAGGATATCATTTTGACAATTATGCAATGTCAAAACATTTATTTCTATCCAGAGTTGCATTAATTTTTTTGCTGAAATCTTGTCTTGAGGACGGGAGAGTAGAACTACGATGTAACAATTTCTCCAAAAGAGCACATACCGAAGACTTTTAATGGGGTTAAAGTCAGGACTCTGTGGTGGCCAGTTCAGGTATGAAAATGATTCCTCCTGCTTCCTGAACCACTCTTTCACAGTTTGAGTGCCAATTTAATGCCTGTGCCATCAAGGAAGAACAAATCCATTAATGTGATAACCTGTGCTGAGTTTCCCAAAAGCATCACAGCACAAGTATCATCATTAAATGGTAGAGCGAGCAGCACATTGAATGCTCTCTCTCTCTCTCCTAGTTAAGCTGCTCTTAGTGTTAAGAGGCTTTTGGGAAACCCACCACTGGTCATTCAGTACATTCAGGTCATCAGCTGACTTCATTTTATTGCCCTATAATGTTGCTGAGCCTCGACCTGACCAACTGAAGCAACCCCAGATAATAACACCGCCTCCAGAGGCTTGTACAGTGGCCACGATGCATGATGGATGCATCGCTTCATGCACTTCCCTTCTTACCCTGAAACATGCCCATCACTCAGGAATTGGCTAAATCTGGACTTATCAGACCACATGACCTTTTTCCATTGCTCCAGAGTCCAAACTTTCTGCTCCCTCACAAATTGAAACCTTTTCTCAATTATCCTCACTAACAAGTGATTTTCTTATGGCCACACAGCTGTTTACTCACAAGAGTGAGTTCTCATCGCATTATCAGAACCAGAAAAAGCTTTGCTGCCAAGTAATTGTTGCAACTACAACGAATTTGGCTTAGAGTTAAGGTGCTAAATAAATAAATTCTAAATAAACACAGTCTATTCTAATAAAGGAGCTACATAAAAACAGTCTATTCTAAGATATTAAGAAATAAGAAATAAAATAAACAAGCTAGAAATAAAATAAAATAAATAAGCAATTGTGCAAATCAGATAAAAACAATAAGATAAAATAAACAACTGTGCAGGCGGCACGGTGGTGTAGTGGTTAGCGCTGTCGCCTCACAGCAAGAAGGTCCTGGGTTCGAGCCCCGGGGCCGGCAAGGGCCTTTCTGTGGGGAGTTTGCATGTTCTCCCCGTGTCCGCGTGGGTTTCCTCCGGGTGCTCCGGTTTCCCCCACAGTCCAAAGACATGCAGGTTAGGTTAACTGGTGACTCTAAATTGACCGTAGGTGTGAATGTGAGTGTGAATGGTTGTCTGTGTCTATGTGTCAGCCCTGTGATGACCTGGCGACTTGTCCAGGGTGTACCCCGCCTTTCGCCCGTAGTCAGCTGGGATAGGCTCCAGCTTGCCTGCGACCCTGTAGAAGGATAAAGCGGCTAGAGATAATGAGATTTAATGTGAACCATTTTTTTTAAGTTTAACCAAAATAGTGCATTTTGTACAAAATATGTCCAATACCAGTCAAAAGTTTGAACACACTTCCTCATTACTTATGTATGAGTAAGTATGTCCAAACTTTTGACTTCTTCTGTCTATACAAATGATGCTATTTTTAAAATCACATTTGTAGGAAAAGATTGATAATTTCTTCACAAAATTATGTAATGATGGGAGCCACAATGAAAAAATAAGCAACCAGCACACACCAATTTAAATGTGCTGAAAATTTGCCTATTTTGATTTTTTATGGAAAAATAAAACTTTTTTTCAATATTATGCAAATTTGAAAATAAATATTCATATAAATTAATTATGCAAACTTAATATATAAGCTGTTTCTTTTCACTCAATGCCACAGTGGATATATTTGGCTCTGAGGCTGACAGCTGATGTTTGAATAAGGAATAATGAGTGAAAAAGCAGGGAGTGTGTCTTTGGAGAGAATGTGTGTGAACTCAAAGCTGATCCAACCCTTTTCACTCCAATCCAGAAGGATGAAGTGAAGAAATCGGACCATAGTGCATCATTAAAGGAACAGTCCACCGTACTTCCATAATGAAATATGCTCTTATCTGAATTGAGACGAGTTGCTCCGTACCTCTCCGAGCTTTGCGCGACCTCCCAGTCAGTCAGACGCGCTGGCACTCCTGTTAGCAATGTAGCTAGGCTCAGTATGGCCAATGGTATTTTTTGGGGCTGTAGTTAGATGCGACCAAACTCTTCCGCGTTTTTCCTGTTTACATAGGTTTATATGACCAGTGATATGAAACAAGTTCAGTTACACAAATTGAAACGTAGCGATTTTCTATGCTACGGAAAGTCCGCACTATAATGACAGGCGTACTAACACCTTCTGCGCGCTTCGACAGCGCATTGATACGGAGCTCAGATATCAATGCGCTGTCGAAGCGCGCAGAAGGTGTTAGTACGCCTGTCATTATAGTGCGGACTTTCCATAGCATAGAAAATCGCTACGTTTCAATTTGTGTAACTGAACTTGTTTCATATCACTGGTCATATAAACCTATGTAAACAGGAAAAACGTGGAAGAGTTTGGTCACATCTAACTACAGCCCCCAAAAATACCATTGGCCATGCTGAGCCTAGCTACATTGCTAACAGGAGTGACAGCACGTCTGACTGACTGGGAGGTCGCGCAAAGCTCGGAGAGGTACGGAGCAACTCGTCTCAATTCAGATAAGAGCATATTTCATTATGGAAGTACGGTGGACTGTTCCTTTAAATATCCTGACAAACCTAGAATTTCCTGTAAATGTCTGGAAATAAAGATACAATGCCACAAACTTTGGAAATATTAATTTCCAAACAGCAAACATGAGGTAACTTTTGTTTTTCGTTTTACTGTTATTTAAAAAAAAATCCCAAGTATATTCCTTCCTCTGACAGCTTCCAATCAACAAGTTTTACACTAATTGTTCAACATGAATTCATTTGGATGTAGTTAATTCTAGCCCTGGTCCTGAAGCAGTTAGTGTGTGATTAGTTGGCTAAATTTGAAGCCACACTGAGACTCTGCTGCCCAGCATGTGGTTTAATCAAGTACCTTCTTAATTTAAAGTGCACGAAGAGCAAATGAGGCACTTTCAGTAGGAGAGGAATCAAGAATTAGGCATCGGACTAACTATGACTGTCACGAACTGGACATTTATTGGTTGCCTTATTTATAATGTAAGTTGGTTTATGTCCTAAGGAGGTCCAAGAAAATACCAGTCAAAAGGACAAACCAGTGTGATTTAGCAACTTTTTTTTTTTTTTTGGGGGGGGGGCAGTAAGCAAACAAACTTAGGTTTCAAACAATTTCAAATCCCATTAGATCCCATTTCTCGGAAACTCTTTCAAATGAAAGTTGTTACTTTTTAAATAACTAATGCATGACTATGTTTTGCAGATGCATGTGGAAGAAAGAACAAGCAAGCGATTTAGAATGAGCACCAACCTCAACTATTTTATACAACAGTCCTGTTAAATTCTCAATTCTGATTGGTCAGAGGGTGACAGTCATGCCAGCTGTAATTCAAATCACATATTGATCTAGTATGTGATTGTTTCCATAGTCATGCCTCTTTCCCAGGAAGTTGTATGACATGCTCAAAGTGAATGGATTTTTAAAAAGAGTGTTTAAGTTTTTGTAAGGCTAATGTAACACTCATTTAATTATGAAAGGAGTCTCCAGTGTCAGTGCTTGCCAAATCAATTGACTTGTTCCTCAGTACAAAATTTAAGTGGATAGTTTATTATAAATGTAATGAAAATCCAATAATTGCACCCACATGCAACGGATTAATCTGAAACCTCAGTGGAAATGTCAGAATCTGCAAACCTTTCTGAAAAAGTGTGAACTAATTAAAATCAGAAATTAAAATTCACTGAAAGCAGTGATACAATCACAACTCTAGATGATTTACAGACTTTTTTCTGTCTTAGGTGTTGTCACTGTCACATCTGAGAGTGCTTTTTTCTTATGTGCCATCACCCAAAGACAGAAAAGACATCTTTCTGCCCCGAGAGCGAAAATAAAATGTGATCCAGCATTTAAGAGACTATTATCTTCGTGGCTTGGCGTCTTCCTCTACCTTCACATTCACTTGGGGGCTTTTCTGACAGCTAAGACAAGCTATTTATGTGACATAGAGTTAGAAGGCGAAATTGAGAGATAATGAGAAAGGAGACATTGAGAGAGCGAGAGAGAGAGATGACAATGAATAAATATATAGATATTGAATTTTCCTGATACATAAAGTAGAAATTTAGAGCCTGAGGAGAGGCAAACACTGGTTTACTGTCAGAACATTGTGTCTACTAAGTGAAATACAACCTAAAAGCCTGAAGACATGACTTTGGACAATGTACACAATGTAAATGTCCATCACGAAGACAAACACTGAAATGAAGAAATTGAGAGATAATAAGAGAGGAGACATTGAGAGAGAGAGAGAGAGAGAGAGAGAGAGAGAGATGACAAAGAATAAATATATAGACGTTGAAATTTCCTGATATTTAAAGTAAAAATTTAGACTTTATTTTTTTTTTTTTAAACAAGAACCAACAAGTTCTTTGTGTTAACAGGTAAGAAAATCATTACACAAATGGATTCTATGTGAAATGGATTTGGACAGCATGGAAGTGTTAAATCCTCACAGAATATCCCAAAATCCAAATCGAGTACCAGTCAAAAGTTTGAACACCCCTTTTAATTCAATGGTTTTTCTTTATTTTTATTCATGAAAAGACACTTCATGTCTTAAAGTAATGATGGATGTCATTTCTCTTTACTTAGTTGAGTGCTTCTTGACATAATACTGGATGGATAACTCCAGTTGTTTACTGTATTAGGGCTATTTACTGTATTTTTATTATTTACTATTTGCTGTTTGATTTGACCGCGAGTTGGCCTAGTGGTTAGCGTGTCCGCCTCTCAACCGGGAGATCAGGAGTTCTACTCACAGTTGGGTCATACCAAAGACCATCATAAAAATGGTACCTACTACTGTCTGGCAAGGCACGCTGCAATACAGATGTGAGTGGGGAAGTCAAACTCTCATGGTTACCAGAGGACTAGATCCCCACTGTAACCCTAGCTGTATAGGCGAGAGGCTGAGGGCTATCGAAATAGAGATCGGTGCCATACCCATACACCTTAAAGAGTTGGTTAGTACTGGGACAGGAGACTGCCTGGGAAGACCAGATTCTGGCATGGAAGGGACTTTGACATTTTTAACTGCTTGATTTCAAACGCATTAAAAAGGCAAGAAACTTGTTGATTAATTACCTTTTGATGAGGCA
Source organism: Neoarius graeffei (assembly GCF_027579695.1). Taxonomy (NCBI): domain Eukaryota; kingdom Metazoa; phylum Chordata; class Actinopteri; order Siluriformes; family Ariidae; genus Neoarius; species Neoarius graeffei. The sequence goes on from NC_083587.1 coordinate 26,528,148, forward strand.
CACTCGTTAACTGAAAAGTGTTCCAGGAGATCACCTCATGTAGCTGGTTAAGATAATGCCAATAGTGTACAAAGCATCAAGGTAAACGCTGGCTACTTTGAAGAATCTAAAATATGAAACATTTTGTTTTTTAACATGTTCTTGTTTACCACATAATTCCATATATGCTCCAGATGTTATTTCATAGTTTTGATGTCTTCAGTATTGTTCTACAATGTAGAAAATAGTCAAAATACACAAAAACCTATGAATAAGTAGGGGTGTACAAACTTATGGCCAGTAATGTATGTCAGAGGCAAGAAGCACTCACAAGCAATTAGTCATTTTTTCCATTACCAAAAGCCTCACTCACAACCCGCCGTATGTGCTGCTAGGGGCAGTCTATGGTAAAAAAAAATTGGCAAAACCGTGCTTGAGACTTGCACGACACTTGCTTGTGTTCAGCGCTGTAGAAGGTCGCAGACTGGCCGTGGAGACTTTTGGTCCTGCACATGCAAATTCTACAAGTCTTGCAACAAATCAAGAATGCATATACTATGTATGGGACCCGTACTCCTTTTGTACACCTGAACCAAGTCAGCAGCACGGATAATAGGGGCTTTTTGCGATGACAGTAAGACGCATGAATGATGCACGGTCATTGTATGAGTGATGCACGGTCATTGTATGAGTGATGTGCCTCAGAAGTACTACACAAGCATTCCACACTTGCTATTTGTGTGGCCCCCCAAGACAGAAGTACATCTCACTTTCTATTCCTATGTGTGGAGTGCACGCAGCGCACGCGACCTGCACACAGCGCACATGACCTGCATACAGTGCATGCGACCTGCACGCGACACGAGGGGCAAGACTCTGTGTATATATATTGGGGAGGAACCAAGGAACCGATCGTGTAGCATGTAGCATTGTAGAAAGGAAGAAGACCACCTAATTTGCTGTTTTTATTTGAGTTTAATTTACCATGCAAATGTCAAATAATAAAACATGAGTATAAGGGAATAATGCATTTTATCTCGTCTCGTCTCATCTCATCTTCTTCTGCTTTATCCAGGACCGGGTCGCGGAGGCAGCAGTCTAAGCAGGGAAGCCCAAACTTCCCTTTCCCTAGACACCTCGGCCAGCTCCTCGGGAAGAATACCGAGGCGTTCCCAGGCCAGCCGAGAGACATAGTCCCTCCAGCGTGTCCTGGGTCTTCCCCGGGGCCTCCTCCCGGGGGAACATGCCTGGAACACCTCCCCAGGGAGGCGTCCAGGAGGCATCCGAAAAAGATGCCCGAGCCACCTCAGCTGATTCCTCTCGATGTGGAGGAGCAGCGGCTCTACTCCGAGCTCCTCCCGAGTGACTGTGCTTCTCACCCTATCTCTAAGGGAGCGCCCAGCCACCCTGCAAAGGAAACTCATTTCGGCCGCTTGTATCCACAATCTTGTTCTTTCGGTCATTACCCAAAGCTCATGCATAGGTCATAATGCATTTTATTACACTGTAAAAAAATCCCAACTAAATAGCCCAACAGTTTGAGCACTGAAACACACTTTGACTGCTCCTACTCCTGCTGAATGGTGGTACGGGGTGTCGGGATGTCCTTGCCCTTGTCCTTATCACTGAGCATGGCACAATGGCCTGACAGTGATGATGGGATTGCAATGTCCTCACGTCTGGGCGTTGTTAGCTGAAACATACATGAAAATCAGCATATATAATATTAATTACATAAGCATAGATACTGAAATGAATGTTTAAAGCATGTGTATTTACCTGTGAAAATACCTCTGGCGGGATGCTGTGCCTTCTGCTGGCTTTAAGGCACAGCATACTTCTCCCTGTCTGTGCAGGGCTCGCTGGTGCTGCTACCATCATCATCATCATCATCATCATCATCAAATTCTTCCTCCTCCTCCTCTGCTGTTTCAGGCTGGGTTACTTCACTTTTGCTCGCTTCTTCTTGGGTCCCATTTTCTAAACTTTAAACTGAAAATTTTTCCCACAAAATATCCAATGTTCTTCAGTCGAAAGACAGATGCAGAATGCTGCAGACACACTGGTTTTATACCCACTTCTGGCTTGTGTCATATGCAAGTTATGAGTGATTGTCATGTGCTAATCACATGCTTCACACATGCTTCACAAGTGCGGCCCGAACTCGTAGCGCAGGAAACTGGTCAAATGCAAGTCTCACACACTCCACACTCACTGAACACATACTGATCACATGCGTCAGACAGGCTTTCCACAGGCTAACGGCGCAATTTTTCCCACGCCTCGAGGAAGTCAGGTGTGCAACCTGTACGGGTACTTGACAAGTACTTTGCCCGTACTCTTCCCCCAAACTTTCCCCTGGGTTCACTGCAACCCTGTGGCACGGCTGCGAGCTACCAAACCCTGCGACCTGTGTGTGTCCAAAACACTTACGGCGGGTTGTGAGTGAGGCTAAAGCAATGATGAGATAATATAAAGGCAGGCAATGTTTTCTTGAAAGAAATCAGATTTGTCTGCATGGAATTTGTTGCAGAAATGTGTACTGTTAATAATAGCAGCTTATTTAATAATAATAATAATAAGAGGAAGAAGAAGATTTCAGTGAATTACCACCACAGGGGTATTTCTCTGATGCCAGGGAAAATGAAGTCTCAGATCAAAGTGCGCTTATTACACCATATCTGTTCTCCCCAATTTGATGATGTAAAGTAGTGTATGGTTTAAGGTTTGAGTTGAAGCAGAATGTCAGCTCAGGTTAGAAATTGTGAGCACTGTCTCTAAAACTTGATCTTGATTCACCAGAAGTTAGAGGTCATGGAGAAGATGTGGATCAGTGGCTCAGCAGTGTCTTCCATTCTCTATGGAGACAGTAATCTTCCCCATCAATATTTTCCAAGTTCCAAACCTTCAGTTGTTTTTTGAAGGAACTCGTGCCTTTTTGAACCATCAGTGTTATAACTGCCATTATGTGCAGTGAAATGTAACTGAAACTCAAACATAATCTGCATGAAGTTTCAAAGATTTCTCACAAGTGTCTCTCACAAGTCCGGAATTAATTAAGGTGAAAGTGACAGGCAGACAGCGTTAGTGCACATAGATTTACAGTGGTGCTTGAAAGTTTGTGAACCCTTTAGAATTTTCTATATTTCTGCATAAATATGACCTAAAACATCATCAGATTTTCACACAAGTCCTAAAAGTAGATAAAGATAACTCAGTTAAACAAATGAGACAAAAAATATTATACTTGGTCATTTATTTATTGAGGAAAATGATCCAATATTACATATCTGTGAGTGGCAAAAGTATGTGAACCTCTAGGATTAGCAGTTCATTTGAAGGTGAAATTAGAGTCAGGTGTTTTCAATCAATGGGATGGCAATCAGGTGTGAGTGGGCACCCTGTTTTATTTAAAAAACAGGGATCTATCAAAGTCTGATTTTCACAACACATTTGTGGAAGTGTATCATGGCACAAACAAAGGAGATTTCTGAGAACCTCAGAAAATGCATTGTTGATGCTCATCTGGCTGGAAAAGGTTACAAAACCATCTCTAAAGAGTTTGGACTCCACCAATCCACAGTCAGATAGATTGTGGACAAATGGAGGAAATTCAAGACCATTGTTACCCTCCCCAGGAGTGGTCGACCAACAAAGATCACTCCAAGAGCAAGGTGTGTAATAGTTGGCGAGGTCACAATGGACCCCAGGGTAACTTCTAAGCAACTGAAGGCCTCTCTCACATTAGCCAATGTTAATGTTCATGAGTCCACCATCAGGAGAACACTGAAAAACAATGGTGTGCATGGCAGGGTTGCAAGGAGAAAGCCACTGCTCTGGACGCCTCTGGATCGTCCTGCGGTCCCATCTTCATGAGGGTGGTGGCAGCGGTGGTTGACGCCCCTGCTGACGTGAGCAGGTGCCGGAACGCCTGGTGATCTTCCTGCTGGGCCAGCATCAAGGCTTTGAAGTGTTGCTCCTGCTCCTTTCGGAGGGTGATTAGCGCTTGATGCTAGTTCTGCTGGGTGGTAGCGAGGGCAAGGATGAGCTCTTCAAATGGCGAGGACTCCATGGGGTGGTTCCCTTCCATGCTCCCGGGTTTCAGCACCACTGTAACACTTCCTGATGTGGGTGGAGCACAGAAGCTCGGCAGGCGAGAGTTGATGGTTGCGTAAAACACTTTATTTTCACTTTTCAGCTTCCCTTCTTTCTTTCACTCACTCACTCACTCTCACTTGCATTGTGGTTGGGGAGAGAGTTTCTTTTCTCTGCTCTCTGTCTCCTTTTATGCTCCATCCCTGTATCAAACACACACACACACACACACATTAATTGACAGCAGGTGGGATGACTTAGCCACTTACCTTCCCCGACCCCACCCTCCATTCACAGACTGCTGCTTGGCCACGCCCCTACTGCCACATGCATATACAGCACATTCATAAGTGTTGCAAACATGTTTTATCAAGCACTGATGGAGAAATTATGAAAGGGTTATGACTGAGATACAGTGTTATTGTATACTGTGTGCATATCTTGCAAGTTAGCTTGTTTGTACTAAGAGCACATTCATGACACTTTGGCCTGGTTCACACCTGGCATTAACATGCATCCTGGGTGATCGGATCATAAGTGGACAACACTAAGTCCAGGTGAGAACAGGGTCAAATGGACCGCAAACACTCACTGTGATCTGAAAACTCAAACCACATTTGGAAGTACAGTAATCTGGGATGCATCACATTCATGGTGTGTGAGCACAGATATGTCTCGATACGTGTCAGCACCCTAGCCAGAAAATGTGCCATCATTGCGAGATTGCTTGGAAATCAAGCTGAACAGTAGCGCTCTTAGCCACTAAGTTAATGGATAAAGGAGATGCTATAACAGCAGGGATGAAAGCAGACACTTTTCAAAGCTTCATTTGTCATCTTGTCTGTCATTCATGTGTAAGTTCTGTTCACAGATGACTCAATAAAAACATGTGAAAGAAAGAGCACGTACAGATACATGAGATAAGATTCGCAGGACATTTCTGCCTGAAACTAAATGCAATCAAAGACCAACATTATAAATGTGCATGACAGTCTTTCTCCAGTGGAAGTGGCATATTAAATTTGATCACAAGTGATCACTGGAGATGCATTCATAATAGCATTTGTGAATTGCTATGCGTCTCGCGTATCCATTTGTGATCCGATTACCCAGGATTCATGTTAATACCGGGTGTGAACGAAGCCTTTGAGAAAGCTGTAGAAGGTCCACATAATCTGCTTTTACACAGCTAGCAGGAACGAGCTGCACCCAGAACAAGTTGCAGCCACTGACAATTAACTGTCAAGTGAATTACAGTGGATTTATCATGTTTTGGAACCAAACTCTTCATTTTACTGAGGTAGAGCCAGCCAATGGTTGGTGTTTATCATCAAGTTTGGCACTGCAGTCCAGTGGCTTATCCAGGTTCACACAAAAACATACCGATTGCTATAGCACTAATTACATTGGTTCAACCCTGGTCACACTACAGCTCGCAATGGGTTTGCGAATACTTGGAGATGAAAAATTGGTAGCAGCGCCAACAATCATGCAATACATGATGAATGTTCTCTAAGTTTTGTGAGTTGTTTGTTGTTGCATTTCTGCCTTGTGAGTGGCCAAAAACGTCGCAAAAAATTTCAATGCATGCATTGAAATTTGATGGCAATGCTTTTGTTGGCAAACTAAGCAGCAAATACTCACAGATGGGTTTGGGAATACTTCCAGAAGCTCAGTAAATCTTCTTCAAGCCTCTTGATGTATTCGTCTCAAATCCATGTGTCCCCAATGCTCGCACACTGCAAAAACTGGCTATCTAACCAAGTCTTACAATCTTATATTCAGACAAAAAAATTTTTGATCTTGTTTTGAGAGTGATATGCTAAGCAATAGCAGATTGTGTAAAATTATTAATCTTGTTTTGAGAATATATGCCTTTTATTGTGTCCTAAGTTGCTAAATCATAAAATTAGTTACTTTAAATGCATATTAGGCCAAATTATATCACTGAGACACTGTCATTTGCAAAGCTGCAGTGTAATATCATATGTAATATCGATTCAATATCACAACATAGATGATACAAATCACCGGTATCGTATTATCAACTCACCATTTTCCACTGTTTGAAGTATGATTATTCATTTTAACTTTTAAGTGCAATGACATCATCAAGATTATATTTTGTCAGAACATACACACTTCTTCTGAAACTGACTGGATAATATGATGTATGATCAACTAGCTTTTCAGCATATATGAACTCTATTGCCTGGGCAAGATTAGGCACTGCAACTAAATTTGTAGAGACAGTTAGATTGCTAAAGGAACGGGATCTTGAATTTGCCATTGATCACTCTAATGACTCGCAGTTCACACCCAGCTAACAATAGAGCCATGACTGAAATGATTTACGGCTTGCGTTAGTCTACAACTTTAGTCAGACAGACATGTTACACAGTGACGGTAGGCTTGACTCAATGCTATCCCAGAAATCCTTCCTGTAATATTGCAAATTTGGCTGTCCAATCAGAGGCGGCCAAATTTGCATATTACAGGAAGGATTTCTGGGATAGCATTGAGTCAAGCCTACCGTCACTGTGTAACATGTCTCTCTGACTAAAGTTGTAGACTAACGCAAGCAGTAAATTAAGTTACTTCTCTTACTAGCTCTGCTTTGCAATTAAAAAAAAAAACCATTGGTACAAAACAAGCCCATTCACTTTTTTATGCTGATCACAGAATTACAATGCTTTCTCATATGATAAAAATGTTTGATTCGCGATTAAATATTTTAATCGTTTGATAACACTAATTGTTATTATTAGAGACACTATATGCTGAATTCCGAAACAAGGTAAGTAATTACATGAGCTGTGGATATTTATGCTGAAACCCACTCAAAGTAGGGGGCGGGGCACCATCACGCTGTGTCAAGACAAGAACTTTCCTGAGAAATAACGCGAACGTCTGCATCATGCGGGATTTGGGGGCGGGAGCGGGACAAAATATGGCAGGCGCGGGAGGGAGCGGGACTGAAAATCATAATTTTTTTTTTGCGGGGGCGGGAGCGGGACTGAAAATCATAATTCTTTGCGGGCGCGGGCGGGAGTGGGACTGCACAATGCGGGCGCGGGCGGGACTGAAAAATCCGACCCGCGCAGACCTCTACCGTAAATCACTTCAGTCATGGCTCTCTTGCTAGCTGGGTGTGAACTGCGAGTCATTAGAGTGATCAGTGGCAAATTTAAGATGCCATTCCTCTAGCAATCTAACTCTCTCTACAAATTTAGGCATCTTAAAATGTTTTTATTAATACCAAATAGAATATCCAGCACAAATTATATATGATAGACATAAATTAATAATTTATAAATTTTATTTTAAACACATTTTTAGTTAGCGGGACTGCAGCTTATCACCGCTCCCGCCTGCGCCACATATGTGCACTCCCGATCCCGCCCGCGCGCGCATATGTGCACTTCCGGTCCCGCCCGCGCCTGTAATGAGCTTTCAAAATTTGTCCCGCGCCGCACTGCTTTGCGGCGGGTCCCGCGAGTCCCGCGGGACTCCCGCGGGAGTGCAGGGCTCTAGTTCAAACAAACGCCGTCACATTGAGTTCTTACCAAGTGACCAGGGAGATGATTATGATGCAGACTCAAGTGGTGGATCAACAGTTCTTTTGCCACCAGGGAGCAGTTCTGATGGCGAAGGTTCATGTAAGTGGGAAAGTTGTAATTCTGGCAATAATGATGGACATGGACTTAGTGATTTGTATTATTCCTTTTAGTCAACATGGATAGTCTGGCAACACAAGCCAGACATTACAAGACTCTGCAGGAGATGTATAAGAAGCCAAAACCCAACCAAGATGCTGTCTGCCAAATCCTTGACCTCAAGTTTCAGTCAAGAAGAGCCTTCATTGACAGTAATGTTCTGAAAGAATAGGATAGGCCAACAAAGATTCTGGATGCATATCCATGTTTCAAGGACCTTCAGAATGTAAGTGATTTACTTTTTACTGTGGCTTCCCAATAAAGCAAGCCCTGTTGCAGGTTTTAACACTAGCTTGCACCATAGGTGATGATGAGCTGCAGTGGATCCTGGGTAAGGGCAACAGCAAATTCATAGCTGAAGTAAAGAAGAGATGGGAAGACGTCTGCTCCATTGTGCAGTTTTATGGTGTTTGGAAGAAGGTGTTGAAGCCTCCCATGATCCTGGATGGAGGTTAGTCATTGTGCTGTCTTTAATACACCATGTAGCTGTTTCCATAGGCATGAGTATGAATATGATTGTGTATATTGTCAAAGCTAATGAAATAAAACTGAAATAACAGTACTGTTCATTCTGACACAGAACTTTCTGTTACCTCAAGATGAAGCTGTCAATCAAATTTAGGCAGGGTAACAATGAACTAAAAGTTGATTTATTCTGTTCCAGTGGAATACAACATAGCCCTATACAGGGCACTCCCCACACTTTTCTCCTCATCAGTTCTACCACCCAAGAAGCTGGGACATGCCAGTGAGGCATTGCTTCACGTCCTTCAGGTCAGAGTTTGTTAATACTTTGTTATCAGTTAATGTATCTCTCTAAGTGCTTTAACTTTGTAGTTTTACAATTTAACAGTTTATTTGCCATCTGGTCTTTTTAATGCATCTTGGCTCCTAAAAATATCAGAATATACACTGGGAAATTGATACTGAAATCTTCGCAGCATTATGTTGGTCACATGACATAGGGTAGCCTGCTGAAATACAAATGGCACCCAAACACAGATTGATTAAAAAAAAAAACCCTTGTCATAATGATTTCATTGGTAATCATATTTAACATCTTCTGAAGGGTGTGTTTTGACCTACAGAAACAAAAAATGAAATAAAGATAATCTGTATTACATGTATTCTGTGGTTGTGATCATGGATATATGGTCATAAATAATGGTGTCTCAGTAGTTGGACTACTCTGGTAGTTTTTCATTTTCTTTGTTTTACTCTGAAGATTTTTTTGTCCTTCTTTTCTTTAGCCAGCAGAAGATCCAGCCATCTACCTCCAGAAGAGATCTCTCTTCAGCCCTGTTTTACTCTTCGATGGGTCCCGCTGTCTTGTGGCAATTGGAACCACTCCCATTACCACATTTGCCAAAGAAGACCTTGGTCAAGGTTTGCTGTATCTGATGGCATACTACCAGGGGTTAAATTGGGCCGGGGCTGTCCGGGGCTGAGCCCCGGGACATAAGCTCGGAGCGGATGGCATATGATCACGCACACATCAAAAGCAACAAACCCTTTTCACGATTTTCAGTTCTGAATAATTAAATATCATTTTATTAATCAATAAACCCATGACTTTTATGAGATAGATCATAGTTTTCCTGATAACAAGACGACCTGTCAAAGCTATTTAGAACAGAACTTGCGATCAGAGATTCTGGTTTCTGGAACACTGCGTGGGTTGCCAATTCCACTTTTTATAAGCGACTTTGGGGTTTCTTTTTTTGTGAGCTCACTTTAAAAAAAAATCAGAAGTCGTGGTTTGCGGGTTTTTGGGCTTGTGTTTCAGCGTTGTGACTTGTTTATAATTTTCTCCGTACACCGTCTCCCCTTTTACCTGCATACGATCCTAATCCATCAGAGGTGCTTGAACGAACTGTCTGTGCATTTGGCGAGTTCAATTTCCATAGTCCCCAGTTATCGACAGAAATTAGCCAGGGGGAAGGGGGAGATGTCAGTTAAAGTTAGCTACTGAGATTGACCAAAAGTTGAGCCTAACATTGCCTCAAGTTAGCTACCTTTGGCAAACATAAACAAAACACTCGTCTTGTGCTCTAGTCATTATCATATTTTTTATTATTAAAAACAAAATATCAAATAATACTGAAGAGGGGAAAAATAATACTGATCTAAATATGTTGTGTTTTTATTTTTAGACAGTATGTGTTTAGCAAAATAATACTGATCTAAATATGTTGTGTTTTTATTTTTAGACAGTATGTGTTTAGCAAAACACATACTGTCTAAAAATAAAAACACAACATATTTAGATCAGTATTATTTTTTCCCCTCTTCAGTATTATTTGATATTTTGTTTTTAATAATAAAAAATATGATAATGATTATGTTCACTGTATTGTTAATATTATTAGTGTTTTATTATTTATTGTTAATATTTAATTTAATGTTAATTTATTATTATTTATTGTTAATATTATTAGTGTATTATTAGTGTCATTATTATTGTTATTATTATGTATTCAATTATTTATTTGGCATGTGGTGCTTTTTGTATTGTCTAGAACATACATAAGATGAGCATATTATAGCAGCAAAATAGAAGCACAATCATTTGAATGCAGCAAAACTTTTGCTGCATTCAAATGATTGTGCTTCTATTTTGCTGCTTTAATATACTCATCTTATGTATGTTCTAGACAATACAAAAAGCACCACATGCCAAATAAATAACTGAATACATAATAATAACAATAATAATAAATGCTTCCAATGTTATAGTGTTGTTTGTATTTGGTTGCATTCACTGCATGAATATATTTGATTGACAATTTGACTGACAGTGTTTTGGCATATTTAAAATTTATCCTCCAAAATAAATCAACTGTTTTGGTTTAAGATTGTGCAAGCCTTCAAATTTTCTCACTGAACATTTCTCCTTCACATTTTTCACCTGTAGGCATGTGACAAGATTTAGCATGATATTGCTCAACCTACCTCTGTAAAGTCAGCTAACAACTTATTAAAATGCACCAGAATTCAGCAAATAATATGTATGATAATAAAAAACTTCTGGGGGAGGACCCCCAGACCCCCCACTAATCATTTCCTTAAAACCAATGTACAACAACCTGTACAATCTGTTACATTGGCCAACCAATCTACATTCAAACTGCCATAATGTGTAGGGGGGCACTACAAGACACACATAGGCCTACAACACACAGATAAGGTGTATATCTCTGTGCAATATGATATGGTTATCAAATTAGAGGGTTATTTTCCAAAAAGTATATTGGGGCAGGGCGGCGGGGGCAGGGGCGGGTACGAGGCAGAGCCCCCCCACATAACCAATCCCAATTTAACCCCTGCATACTACTATACCCTGCATCTCACCTATCCAAAGTGTGTGGCAATGCTTCTGTCTGTCATTCAGACTGAAGTGTTACAGGACAATATCCACGAGAGAGACACCACAACTTCATACAAAAAAGCTGTGGCAGAGTGGAAAAGTTTTACTGAAAAGTAGAGCTGTTCAGGCCAGGGACTTTCATGTACATGTTGGAAAGTTTTGACCAAGTGTTGTAATATAGAAATTTACACTTTAATTTGTTTGTTGTTTATCTAATATAAAGTACTTGTATTCCATCAACACATCTGCCTCAAATGTTCTGCTTTAAAAAGTGAGTTTCAGTAGCTTTCAATGTTTACCAGTTGTGAGAGGAACACAAAACAATGCAACTTTATCATGATTATTTCTAGGAAAAGAGTTACTATTAGTTAAATAATGATGACATAGTGTACAATGTATGTCATTAATTGCATTATAACTTTTTGCACATTTGTGTGCGCAATGTTTCAAGCATTTGTTGCTATTTGAAGAAGCAATTCAAAAAATATTTTTGAAGAGGATATACTGTGCTTGATTTCATTTATGCTTTGTCTTATTTTAAGACAGAAAATCTAAAAATAATTCTTGAATTCAGACTATTCATCTTGTTTAGTTGCTCCTGTTTTAAGATCTTTTCTTTCAAAATTAGAAAGAAACAACAATCAAAGAAGCACTTACAGGCTAATTTTGAGTTTATTTAACTTAATGAAGAGCTTGAAATGAGTGTTTAACCACTTGTTTTAAGGTATTTCTCACTTGTCTAATGCATATATATTTTTTCTTATTTCAAGAAATCTTACGAAGTGTAATTATCTTACTGGACTGGCAGATTATTTCACTTGATTATAGTCTAAATGTTCTCAAATTTATTATGTTTTTCCTTATATTAGGATAGCTAGTTTTTGCAGTGCAGGAGCCTCATCAACACAACGGCTTGGCATAGCCTAACCTTCACCGAGACTTAAAAAGTGCATTTACATTCGGGGATCCTTCGGAGTGCATTGTGTGCGTGCTTGGGACCCAGTCGTTATGGGAAACACCTGATGCTGATTTGAGCGCAATCAGCATGTGCATACAAGGATGCTGTTTTCACAGAGACATTCTATCAGGTATGTGGCAGTGGACGGATCTAGCAGGAGCAGTTTTTATTCGCAGGCCTGATATTTACAAAAACAAAACACAAACAAAACCAAAAGCAGAGTCATAAACATGGCTAGAAACAAACGTGACCGTGATAATGATAATACTTCGCAAAGCCTCTGTGTCCTTATACAGTGCTTAGCGTAAATGAGTACACCCCTTTGAAAAGTAACATTTTAAACAATATCTCAATGAACACAAACAATTTCCAAAATGTTGAAAAGACAAAGTTTAATATAACATCTGTTTAACTTATAACGTGAAAGTAAGGTGAATAATATAAACTTAGATTACACATTTTTCAGTTTTACTCAAATTAGGGTGGTGCAAAAATAAGTACACCCCACAACTAAAACTACTACATCTAGTACTTTGTATGGACTCCATGATTTTTAATGACTGCACCAAGTCTTCTAGGCATGGAATGAACAAGTTGGCGACATTTTGCAATATCAATCTTTTTCTATTCTTCAACAATGACCTCTTTTAGTGACTGGATGCTGGATGGAGAGTGATGCTCAACTTGTCTCTTCAGAATTCCCCAAAGAAAATAATTTCTTTACACCACAAAGGTGAAGGCTACAAGAGCATTAGCAAAGCCTTACTTATCAGTCAGAATACTGTAGCAAAAGTGGTACAAAAATTTAAGAAAGATGGAACTGCAACCATCTCACAGAGATGTCCAGGTTATCCACGGAAGTTAACACCTCGACAGGAGCGTCTTCTGATGAGAAGGGTTGAAGAAAATTGGCATGCAAGTTCACTGCAGTTATCTAAAGAAGTAAAAAGCCAAACTGGGGTGATTATTTCCCATGACACAACACGGCATACACTGCAGAGGAATGGCATACATGGATGCCGTCCACGAAAGAAGCCTCTCCTAAAGCCCAGGCACAAAAAAGCCCACCTAGAGTTTGCCAGGGCCCATGCTGACAAAGATGAAGACTACTGGGACTCTATACTCTGGAGTGATGAGACCAAGATAAATGTTTTTGGAACTGATGGCTTCAAAACTGTATGGCGTCGCAAAGGTGAGGAATACAAAGAAAAATGCATGGTGCCTACAGTGAAACATGGTGGTGGCAGTGTCCTTATATGGGGCTGCATGACTGCTGCTGGTGTCGGGGAGCTGCATTTCATTGATGGCATCATGAATTCACAGATGTATTGCTCTATACTGAAAGAGAAGATGCTACCATCACTCCATACCCTTGGTCGTCGTGACCTTTTCCAGCATGACAGTGATCCTAAACACACATCTAAGGCCACTGTTGGATTTCTGAAGAAGAACAGGGTGAAAGTGATTCAGTGGCCAAGTATGTCTCCTGATCTGAGCCCAATCGAACACCTATGGGGAATTCTGAAGAGACAAGTTGAGCATCACTCTCCATCCAGCATCCAGTCACTAAAAGAGGTCATTGTTGAAGAATGGAAAAAGATTGATGTTGCAAAATATCGCCAACTTGTTCATTCCATGCCTAGAAGACTTGGTGCTGTCATTAAAAATCATGGAGGGCATGCAAAGTACTAGATGTACACTGTAAAAAAAAAAGTTACGCAAACTTAAAAATTCAAGGCAACTTACTGCACAGGATTTTTGAGTTTATGTGATAACTAAGATTTTTAAGTTTTGAAGAAAGTTGTGCCAACTTATACTTTTGGTCTCAGATAACTTAGCCTTCATATTCACACAAACTTAATTTTTTCAGTTTTACATGATAAGAATTCAACTTTAAGGCCACTAATCTTTCATCCAAGTAAAATCTAATTTGACAAACGAAATGTGCAAACAATTCAGTATACTGAATTGTTTGCACATTTCGTTTGTCAAATTAGCTTCAGGCTTAAAATAAGTGAATGTGTGACTTAACAAAAAAGCACTGCCACTACAGTTTCATAGCAGTTTTGCTACCATCATGTTAAAATAAACATGCTATTTGAACTGGATTGTTATTTGTTTTATTGTGGGATAAAAAGAAAATTGAACTCAAATTTTGAAGTTTTTACTTGGATGAAAGATTAGTGGCCTTAAAGTTGAATTCTTATCATGTAAAACTGAAAAAATTAAGTTTGTGTGAATATGAAGACCAAAAGTATAAGTTGGCACAATTTTCTTCAAAACTTAAAAATCTTACTTGTCACATAAACTCAAAAATCCTGTGCAGTAAGTTGCCTTGAATTTTTAAGTTGGTGTAACTATTTTTTTTTTTAAAGTGTAGTAGTTTTTGTTGTGGGGTGTACTCATTTTTGCACCACCCTAATTTGAGTAAAACTGAAAAATGTGTAATCTAAGTTTATATTATTAACCTTACTTTCACGTTATAAATTAAACAGATGTTATTTTAAACTTTGTCTTTTCAATATTTTGGAAATTGTTTTTCATTGAGATATTGTTTAAAATGTTACTTTTCAAAGGGGGTGTACTCATTTACGCTGAGCACTGTGTGTGTGTGCTGATTGCACTCAAATCAGCATCAGGTGTTTCCCATAACGACTGGGTCCTGTGAGCGAGCGTGACTGTCCGAGCACACGAAAGCATAACAGTCAAGTGTTTGCCTGCTGTGTGACCACAACTTTTAGCCTGCCTGTATATCACCACACATCGCCGCCAAAATGCCTCATTTTCATTGATAACCCATGGCAAAGCATCGCAAGCTGTAGTAGGACAGTAACTTTAGTTTCAAGGTCTGGATAAAAATGTAAGGACTCCAAAGTAAGTTTCTTTGTTTTCCCTGGAAATGTAATGAAGTAAAGGTGCAGGTGAGTAGTTGAATCGTGAATTTTCAAGTAGACAGGAAACATGATACTGAAGTATTGTAACAAAGTACAGCTCCTCAACTATGATTCACCCCTTTGAAATATGTGCATTTAATGATTTATGTTTTTTTTTTCTTAAAGGCTTTTAGACCTATGGTCATGAGCTTTGGGTAATGACCGAAAGAACAAGTTCGTGGATACAAGCGGCCGAAATGAGTTTCCTTTGCAGGGTGGCTGGGCGCTCCCTTAGAGATAGGGTGAGAAGCACAGTCACTCGGGAGGAGCTCGGAGTAGAGCCGCTGCTCCTCCACATTGAGAGGAATCAGCTGAGGTGGCTCAGGCATCTTTTTTGGATGCCTCCTGGATGCCTCCCTGGGGAGGTGTTCCAGGCATGTCCCCCCGGGAGGAGGCCCCGGGGAAGACCCAGGACACGCTGGAGGGACTATGTCTCTCGGCTGGCCTGGGAACGCCTCGGTTCTCTTCCCGAGGAGCTGGCCGAGGTGTCTGGGGAAAGGGAAGTTTGGGCTTCTATGCTCAGACTGCTGCCTCCACGACCCGGCCCCGGATAAAGCGGAAGGAGACGAGTCTTTTAGACCTGCTGTCTATTCAATATTATTTGGACTATCAAAAAGCTTCAGTATAAATTATTTACCCAGATGTTTCCATCCAGCCTCCAGCACCTACATATTTGGGAAGAGGAGAAGAGCAACTAATTCACATAGCAAGCTCAGAAAATGTCCAGTGAAGCCAGTAATTTTCTTGGCTTTTCTGGTACACTGCAAAAAATGATTTCTTGTTGAGAGAAAATATCTTTAATATGGGTGAATTTATCTATTATTTCTTATTAGAAGTTTACTAGAACTCAAATATAAGATTATTTAGCTTACTTTGAGACACTTTTACTAATTTCAAGCCTTAAATTTTCTTATTCTATTGGCAGGTAATTTTGCTTCTTTCTAGAATTGAATGCTTAAAATGAGCAAAATTATCTGCCAATAGAATAAGAAAATTTAAGGCTTGAAATTAGTAAAAGTGTCTCAAAGTAAGCTAAATAATCTTACATTTGAGTTCTAGTAAACTTCTAACAAGAAATAATAGATAAATTCACCCATATTAAAGATATTTTCTCTCAACAGGAAATCATTTTTTGCAGTGTATGTAATCCATAATACGAAACAAACAAACAAATAAATAAATGATTGAATGTGATGGCATTTATACTCATCGGAAAGGATGATGGAATATACTGTACTTTCCTGAAATGTGAAAATCTGTGGAAGGAAAAGTGCAGCTTAATAAGTCGGCCAAATAATTGAGTGGAGTCAATATATGTGCTGATTTTAAGAAACATTTAACCTTCTTTCCAATCCAGTGCCACATACTCTATGTATTGTTAGAATGTAATTTCTACAAAGTCTTAAAGAAGAACTGAAGGCAAATTTTTTATTATCAAAATTCTATTTATCTCATTTTATTAAATATAGGAATGCATTTTTGACGGCTATTTTGTCACTGCTATAGCAAGTTATGAGTGTTTGAAATATGCTATGTAATATATCAGTCCATATGTCAAAGCAATGGCCATAAACAAGATTCGTTGAGACCTGTGTGAGACATCGTATAGGACGGAAGTAAAACGTACAGCGGAAATCAAAGTGACCAACATCTGCCAACATTGTCAAAAGATGCATGCTCCTTCTTTCGAATGCTGATGTAATCAAACCGGAAGTTTTGTTTGTTTTGATAGCAATCAGGAAAGTTTGAAAAAAGTAGGCAGTAATCGTCATTTAAACTCGTTTTTGTGCACTGCAAAAAAAACTGAAAACTGAATTTGAGGAGAAAATTCCTTAACACTAGTGAAATTATCTTGCTGCATGGACATAATTCTACTTGACAAGACATATTGGAATAAGTTGGTTACAATCTAGAACTAGTTTTAATAATCTCAGAGTTGGTGTCTTGTATTCTTCTAATAGGAATTGCTAGATTGTTTCAACTATATTCAAGATATTCTAACTTGTTATTAAGATATCATTTTTGCAGTGTGCAATATTTCATTTGGAAAATAGTTTTCAAAATGGCGGCACTGACACCTGGCTGACACTTCACATTTCGAAGTCTCGCACAAGTCTCGTGAAGATCGTGCGGATAAGTGACGCCTGCCGTGGACCAAACAAACTAAATTCAACATGGCAAAAAACCGAACTGGCCGATAAGTATAATATTTAATTGCAATTACACTGCAAAAAATGGCCTTTCAAAAATAAGAAATAAAAGATTAAAACAAAGCATATTTGCTTGAATCAGGTGAAAAAAAAATCTGCCAATGGAACTAGTCAAATTTGACTTGGTAAGATTTCTTAAAATAAGATGAAAAATCTAACCTGTTTTTAGATGAAATAATTCCAAAATAAGATTGGGGAACTTTATTATGTGAGATCTGATTAACTCAAAATAATCAAAATAGTTCTTATAACAAGATCGTACTTCTTACATTTAGCCATTCAAGTCATTTTTATTTATTTCATTTTAAGGGTATTTCACTTAAATTCATGACAAAGTCTTAGCAGTAAAAACTGAATTTAAGATAAATATACTAAATTAGGATTGTTAAATTCTACAACTAAGCATTGCTAGCTTAAAAGATTCTCCTTTTGTGACCTGTAATTAGTAAAATACTCTAGATATGAGACCAGAGACTATCTTGAATCAAGCTGACGACACGTGTAGCATTGCAACAAGTTTTTTTTTTTTTTTCCCCATTTCAACATTCAAACATTAAAACATCTCTTAAGATTCCACTTCCCCAGGACCTCAGGCACCAAAAAAATAATAAATAAATAAAAATAAAAGTCTACGCATTTTGACTTAGTGCTTACACAACGCCAAAGCAACAGTGCATTTTGGGGGCACTGTTCATGTGTACGAGGGGTTTACAAGATCAGGCACAAAAACAAACAAACAAACAAACAAAAAAACACTGAACTTAACTCACAGCATTCCAAAAAGACCTCACTAAAACGCCCTCCACTCACTCATAGCCTTTTTGAAGGCACTTGTCTGGTCTAGAGTCTGTACAGCATCTAGAAGGAGCTCAATCTGAATGACTGGGAAAACAGTCACAGTAAACTTAGGATATGTAAGGTGGAGTTGAATTGTAATGAAAGATTCAAAGATTTCAGTAAAGTTAATTTATTCCCAAAACAAGCATACTTTGTTTTTTTTTCTTGAAACAAGATGAACCGCATTTGATAAATGTCCAAAATGTACTTACTTGTTTAAAAAAAAAAAAACTTGTTTTATTTTCAAAGGTGCTCCAAATAAGACTTTTTCAAGACATTTTGTCTATACAAGATTTTCAAGATGGACCATCTAAAAACTAGCCTTTCTAGCTAAATAAGGTTTTGCTTGTTGGGCAATTATGTCTTATAATAAGGGCGGCTAGATGTTTTGACTTGAAAATAGACAAATAAACTTCCTAAGATTTTTATTTTTTGCAGTGTAGTTGCCAATATGAGTCACGATATAAGGTTACTCATCTCATCTCATTATCTCTAGCTGCTTTATCCTGTTCTACAGGGTCACAGGCAAGCTGGAGCCTATCCCAGCTGACTACGGGCGAAAGGCGGGGTACACCCTGGACAAGTCGCCAGGTCATCACAGGGCTGACACATAGACACAGACAACCATTCCACTCACATTCACACCTACGGTCAATTTAGAGTCACCAGTTAACCTAACCTGCATGTCTTTGGACTGTGGGGGAAACCGGAGCACCCGGAGGAAACCCAAGCAGACACAGGGAGAACATGCAAACTCTGCACAGAAAGGCCCTCGTCGGCCACGGGGCTTGAACCCGGACCTTCTTGCTGTGAGGCGACAGCGCTAACCACTACACCACCGTGACACCCTATATAAGGTTACTAAAACCAAAAATGTAATTGAATAACATGTTAATTAAGAAATAAAGCAAGTTTAAAAATGACTTCAGTTCTCCTTTAAGCTTTTTGCTTTGAGAAATCTGTCTCTTCAATTAATTGCTTGAAGCAGAAGCACTACACCAGGAAATAAAAAAAGACATAGTATATAAAAGTAGAGAAGTAAAATGTCAGATTTATTTTCCAGAGCAAACAACAGCGATGTCAATAAGATGTGATGTAGCCCTAGTGGGGTCTGATATCTCGTTCTATTATGCAGTCATTACTTGACATTTGGATTCAAGAAGATTAACAGGGCATATTGCTGCAAAGTCAATATTCGGATTTGGGAGCTCTTTAAGGGATATGATGCTATCGTGCTGATAAGTGCATACAAATAGAGATAAAAACACAATAATCAGTATGAACCCAAGATCACAGAAGAGAGAGAAGAGAGAAAGATGAGTGAAGGGGTGGAGATGAGAGAAGAGCCAGGGGGCAACACTACTGCAACCTGCCATAGGGACAGATGTTCTGGGAAGATATTTGAAGCACAGTAAAGGCGACTGAAAGAAAAATAGTGCCATAATGGAGAGAAAGGAAGCAGCTTAGAAAAGAAAAAGAAGCTTTATGGAGAGATGTGGTAGTGTGGGGGAGTCTCTAATGATAAAATTGCTTTTAAAATCATGGTCATACAGGAAGGTGACTGGGGTGTGATTACAGAAAGCACCTGTAAAGCAGAGGCATGGACAGAATTCATGCTGTGCCATGCGATGTCTGTGATCAGGGCTTAAATAACCTACTTTGAGGTGAGAGGTTTTTTTTTTTCCTTCTTCTTCTTCCCATAGTTTCATAACTGACTGAATCTCAGGCAAGAGGCTTGAGTAGTGAACATTGTATTCAACCTGCAAATTTTGTAAAGTAATTCAATTCAAATGAAAGATTTAAGAAACTTAAGACTACAGAAAGATATAAGATAACCTCGCATTAGATTAAGAGGAATATGCTGTGCTGATATAAACAGCAGCAGACCGAAAGGATTTAATAAACTCAGGATAGAAATGGAATGAAAAAGAAAATGAAGTGCATCTTTTTAACACTCCAATCTCATGCATGGCCATGCTGGTATTCAGGAGAGACCTCGTTCCCAAGGCTGAATCCTCAAAACAGCCACCTTTCCCCTCTTTCAACTTCAACCGTTTCTCATCTTGCTCTCTCATTAGCTTCCCACTGGCTGGTTATTCGGCCTGATCGTCTGTCCCCTGTTCTGTTATCTCACTACCTTTCCATTTCCAGCTGTGATTGACAAACAGGTTTACACTCAAAAGGGGTTTTCTTTTCTCTTCTGTCTTTATCTTACAGTTAAAAAGATCACTTGAGGCCTGGATCTGAGGTGATATGAAGACTACTGCACTGCTGTAGATAAGGAATGCCAGGAACTTTTATAGCACAAAAAGCTTTTGGTCATGTTTGCGAAAAAATAAATTTAATACAATAAGTAATACATCATCTACAGTTTTCCGTTTCTGGTTGAGAGTATGCGGTGCGCATTCTGGCTGCCGCTTCTCACCAGAGCTTTTTATTTTATTTTATCTTTTGTTTTTCTTTTTTGTGTTTGTGTAGTGTGATGTTTATTTTTTGCTTTTGTTTGAGTGTTTTGTCCACCGGTTGTGATGTACAGTGGTGCTTGAAAGTTTGTGAACCGTTTAGAATTTGCTATATTTTGATGGAACAATGAATTCTGAATTATACCAGTCAATTCTAAAGGAAAATGTCAGGACAACTGTTCATGAACTGAATCTCAAGAGAAGGTGGGTCATGCAGCAAGACAACGACTGTAAGCACACAAGTTGTTCTACCAAAGAATGGTTAAAGAAGAATAAAGTTCATTTTTTTGGACTGGCCAAGTCAAAGTCCTGACCTTAATCCAATCAAAATGTTGTGGAAGGACCTGAAGCAAGCAGTTCATGTGAGGAAACCCACCAACATCCCAGAGTTGAAGCTGTTCTGTACGGAGGAACGGGCTAAAATTCCTCCAAGCCAGTGTGCAGGACTGATCAACAGTTACCACAAATGTTTAGTTGTAGTTATTGCTGCACAAGGGGGTCTCACCAGGTACTGAAAGCAAAGGTTCACATACTTTTGCCACTCACAGATATGTAATATTGGATCATTTTCCTCAATAAATAAATGACCAAGTATAATATTTTTGTCTCATTTCTTTAACTGGCTTCTCTTTATCTACTTTTAGGACTTGTGTGAAAATCTGATTATGTTTTTAGGTCATATTTATGCAGAAATATAGAAAATTCAAAAGGGTTCACAAACTTTCAAGCACCACTGTAGTTCTGGACCCAGTTTTGGGTGTCGGTTCCCTCCAGTCCTCGGTGCGCCATGGGTAGGGATGGGAATCGAGAACCGGTCCTTGTAGAAAACCGGTTCCCAGTATTTCAATTCCTTGGAGTTGTTAGTCTGCTTGCCTAACAATTCCCTTATCGGTTCCATTAACGTGAGGACGCATTATGATGATGTCATACACACGCGCCGTATTTGTTTCAGAAGTATCCAACATGACATCGAGGCAGAAGCGCTCGAAAGCGTGGTTATATTTCTCTCGGAAAGATGATAGTAGGGCCACTTGCAACACGTGCAAAGCTTCAATTACAATAAAAGGGGGAAATACCTCCAACATGCTCAAACATTTGAATGTGCAGCATGCAATTAATTTGCATGAATCTTGCAATGTGTTTGCTACACTGCTTAGCGGTGATTCTCAAAGTGGAGCTTTCAACACAGCATCCTCCATCTTAAATGTTGCGGGTAACATTAAACTCTCGGTCCTGTAGATTGTATTAATGTTAGCACCATTTCGCTGTGTCAACCTGCTGTCACTATACTGTATGAATAACCTCTACCTCCTATCAACATTTAGTTGACAAGGACTGCCAGAGTCTGACTGGCTCAGAGGCTGGTTCAGAGTCTATTTCTCGCACACCATTAGCTACCCTTTTCATCGAGGCAGGGAAGAGTAAAATGACCTAGGCGAAAATAAATGAATGTCACCAAGCAGTGACTAGATTTGTGGTGAAAGGTTTGCACCCCTTTGCCACAGTGGAAGCCCCTGAATTTTGGTAGGATAATTTCCTGCATATTATCTGGCATGGCTCAAATGAATAGATAGGCAACTTTAGACAACTTTGAAATTAGAATTGTTAATTGCATGTTGTTATTTTAACCAGTACAGTTCTGTTTCATTCATTCCCATTACATATTCTCTGTAGGGAGATGACAAAGACTCTGAACTCAAAATACAATCCTCCAAGCAGAGACAGTTTAACAAACCATCTGATCCCTGCTTGGTATGGGGTTGAAAAGAGCAATCTGATCTCAGACCTGAAACAAGTCACAAAGGCATCCATCACACAGCAAAATCCGCATACCCAAATTAACACTGTCAGATTTAATTTCAACACTTTTAAAGTGTCTATATGGGTCCACCCCATGAGTGTTAATTTAACTCTTTTTGCAGTGCTGGTACCTTAACACTAATTTGGTGTCATTTTTCACTCTTTTTGGAGTTAAAAGTTAACTTATTAACAACATCCAGTGTTAGTTTTTCTCAACACTGATATGTAGTGTTAGACATTAACTCTCTCAGAGGATCATTTGTTGACTATAAACGTGTTAGCCCCATAACACTTAAAAGGTGTAAATACAGCTCTTCCTGGAAATGATTTTCAGATTAAAGTTTGCTGAAATAAAGGTGGACATATTTTTTTGTTTTACAATTAAACATTTATTTTAAACATTTGCACCCCAAAAAAATGAAGTCACATTAAAAAAATGTAACAATATGGAACAATATATGTCCTTTCACTCTCATTAGAATATTGCTTCTGAAATGGTCTAAAGTAAGTCAACTGGTCAACAAAAATCAAAGTATGCTCATTACTTTGTTCCTGTATACAGTATGCATGAAAGTGTTCATCAAAATAAATGCAGGTCATTAGCACGGTCCCTCATGCAGCAGTTGGTGAAGCGCGCATAGATCTTCTGGCTTTAGCCAATCGATGTGTGTCTATGCAGTGGGCGGGGTGACATGAACACTTCAAGTGTAAAACCCAGGATCGGAGTTGAGAGTTAGAAGTTCAGAGTTAGTATTTATACAATTACACTGACAGGTTTGATTTAGTGACGCTTTGTTTTTACACCCGATTTTGACACCAACTACTTATCAACTGAAGTCAAATATAATGTATTTAACTCTATCAGAGGAAAATTAACTCTACTTTTGCTCAAATTTCACTAACACCCAAAATTTAACGCTTCTGAATTTGCTGTGCACAGCTGATGGTTGGACAAGTTTTACTCAAGACCATTACCTCACTGTCATATTGCACTATATCAGGGAAGGTCAGAATAAGGAAAAAGTCCTCAAAACCAAAGCAGTGTATGAATCACAGACAGGGACAGCTGTGGCAGAGGAGATTGAGGGGGTCCCAGAGGAGTTTGGAGTAAAAGAGAAGGTTGTGGCAGCCACTGTGGATAATTCAGCAAATATGGATGTAGCTGTGAAAAAGCTGAATATTATCAAGTTTCCATGTTTTGCGCACACACTAAACCTTGCAGCTCAGAAACTGTACACCTGCAGTACAATTTCCAAATGGGCAGCAAGGATTCGTTCTGTGATTGTATGGATGAAGAGATCCCACATGGCAAAAGTAGTCCAGGAGAAGCAACAACTCTTCGGTAAAAGTATTTTAAATACTGTAATCAAAGCCAGCCAAAATGTAAATGAACAGATTAGGGTCAATCTAAAATTATAATGATAATATAATGTTGTTTATACTAATCTCATCATGTCATTTGCGCGCGCGCGTGTGTGTGTGTGTGTGCCTTTCAGAGCTGCCCCAGCACATGCTCCTCTTAGATGTGAGGACAAGATGGAACTCTGTTTTTGATGATGGAGAGGTTCTGTGAGCAATTTTCTGCCATCCAAGCTGCAGCTATAGACCCAAGGCTAAAAAAGCCCATGGAGAAGGAGAAATTGGCCAGAATTGGCAATGATGACCTGAGGAAAGCAGAGGAGTTTGTGCTGCTGATGCAGAAGTATTACACATCTACACTTGCAGTCTGTAGCAAAAAAAGTCTGACCTGTGGCCAGATACTGCCCATCATTCAGAAGCTGCACAAACATTACACAGTGCAGGCAAATGACTCTGCATTCACCAGGGGCATCAAGGAAAACATTTGGAATGATCTTTCTAAACATTACAAGGATGATGACATCCAAGCATTCCTGGAGGAAGCAACTGTTTTAAATCTGGGGTCTAATACAGTTGCTTCCTCCAGGAATGCTTGGAGAAGGCAACTGTATATAGAAGCCTTCCTCCCATTCCAACCAAGGACAGCCCCACTCTCTGGTGGTGGATGAAGAGGGACACATCATCAATGTTATCAGCTTTAGCTGAGAAATATCTCTGTGTCCAAGCATCCTCTACCCCATCTGAGAGGGTGTTCTCCACAGCTGGAGATACCTTAAGTCCAGAAAGATCTTGTATCCTTCCTGAGAAGGCAAACATGCTAATTTTTCTGCACAAAAATTGTTAATTTGCCACTCGGGGCCAAATGGAGCCAGCAGAGATGATGCAAAAGTCATGTTAATAATGACCCCAGACACACACACACACACACACACACACTCTGTCATGCTAATTTTTCTGCACAAAAATTGTTATTGTAAATTCTTTTTTCATGCCAGTTTTAATTTTATTCTAATTTCGATATACTTTACATTAAAGACTTAATGTAAACAAACCCATTTCTACTATATTTTATTTCCTAACCCAATGAGAATTGATAAGAGAATTGATAAGGAATCGAATCAATAAGTGATATCGATAATGGAATCGGAATTGCTAAATTCTTATCGATTCCCATCCCTAGCTGTGGGTGATGCCTCTGCTCCTTGCTATGGATTGCAGTGAGCTCGTTGCTCATTTTAACATCGGGGTTGTCCAGCGCTCTGTGTGGCAGTGCTTTTGTGCTTGGTACAGTGTTCCGGGCGGTGTTGCCCAGCGGCATCGCGGCGGCTGTGCAGGCAGTGTGGGACTTGTTTTTGTGCACCTTTTGGTGGGACGGTGGCTGCTACATCATTGGAATGACATCCTAACCTTTATTTGGTGGACTTTTTTTTTCCTTTTTTCCCCCTCCCTTTCCTTATAATTGTAAAGCAACCTTGGGTATTGAGAAAGGTGCTATATAAATGTAACTTATTATTATTATTATTACACTGATATTCAGACTGATGCTCTTTAAATTCTAAACAACAGTTACACACTTGGTGTGGATTTAGTCTAAAGCAGAGGCATGTCTGTGTTGTGTTTGATTCAAACCTTGGACTTAAGAAATTGTTTTCTTCTGCAATATTGGCTCAAGGAGAGAGAAGTATTCATTCAATATAAACACAATATAAAATATGACCCCGATTCCAAAAAAAAGTTTGGATGTAAATAAAAACAGAATGCAATGATTTCAAATCCTTTTAGACTCACATTCAATTGAATGCAATACAAAGGCAAGATGTTTCATGTTCAAACTGACATATTTTATTGTATTTTGTAAATATGCACTCATTCTGAATTTGATACCTGTTCCAACATGTTCCAAAAAAGTTGGGACAGGGGAATGTTTACCACTGTGTTCCATCACATTTTCTTTTACCAACTCTCAGGAAGCATTTAGGAACTGAAGACACTAATTGTTGAAGTTTTGAAAGTGAAATTATTTCCCATTCATGCTTGATATATGACTTCAGTTGCTCAACAGCATGGGGTCTCCATTGTCATATTTCATGCTTCATAATACACCACACATTTTCAATAGGACACAAGCAGGCCAGTTTAGTCCCCGCACTCTTTTACTACAAACCCACGTTACTGTAACAGAATGTGCAGAATGTGACTTGAAATTGTCATGCTGGAATAAGCAGGAATGTCCCTGAAAATGACGTTGTCTGGATAGCAACATGTTGCTCCAAAACCTGCATGTACATTTCAGTATTAAGAGTGGCTTCACAGATGTACAAGTTATCCATGCCCTGGGCGCTACACACCCCAATACCTTCACAGACGCTAGCTTTTGAACTTTGTGCTGGTAACAATCTGGATGGTCCTTTTCCTTTTTAGCTCAGAAGACATGACATCCATGATTTCCAAAATCAATTTGAACTTGTCAGACCACAGCAGACTTTTTCACTTTGCTTCAGTCAATTTCAGATGAACTCAGGCCCAGAGAATTCAGTGGCATTTCTGGATATTGTTGATATACGGCTTTCACTTTGCATGGAATATATAGCAACTAACTGCATTTACTGACAATGGATTTCTGAAGTGTTCCTGAGCCCATATAATAATGTCCTTTATATAATCATGTCAGTTATTAATGCAGTGCTGCCTGAGGGATCAAAGATCACGGGCGTTCAGTGTTGGTTTTCGGCCTCACCCCTTACAGGCAGAGATTCTCTGACACTTTTGATGATGTTATAGATTGTAGATGGTGAAATTCCTAAATTCCTTGCAATTGTATGTTGAGAAATGTTGTACTTAAATTATTGAACTATTTTCCCATGCAATTTTCACAAAGTGCTGAACCTTGCTTGGGAATGACTGAGCCTTTTGAGGAGGCCCCTTTTACCTGTGGCCAATTAACTTATTTGCCTGTGGAATGTTCCAAACAGGTGTTGTTGAGCATTCTACAACTTTCCCAAATTTTTGTTGCCCCGTCCCAACTTTTTTGGAATATGTTACAGGCATCAAATTCATAATGAGTGTATATTTACAAAACAAAATATAATTTATCAGTTTGAACATTATATATATATATATATATATATATATATATATATATATATATATATATATATATATATATATATATATATATCTTTGTATTGTATTAAACTGAATATAGATCAAAAAAGGTTTGCAAATCATTACATTCTGTTTTTATATACATTTTACAAAGTGTCCTAACTTTTTTGGAATTGGGATTGTACATACTGTAAAAATGGCACTATTTATTAATTAATATTATTATACATTAATATTATTATACATACAGGCCACTTTTTCCATGGAATAAAAACATGTATTCTATTCCCTTCTCGTGGGTTTGCTGATGGCATGCAATATTGTTATCATATAATTTATCCTCCATGTATTACACCACTTTCCCCAATGGAGAATGGGCATGCAATATTGTTATAATATTGCACGTTGTCAAGACATGACGTCATACTTCGGAACTCATGCGAAGATCCAATGGCAAAGCTTTTCTGCTGCTCATGAGCACAATCATTTCTTTGTCAGCCGGGAGAGAGACAAGACAGGGTTAATTCAGTGCTCGGATTAAGGACTAAATAAATAAACTGAAAACTGAAACTAAAGATGCACTGAACATCTGAAAGGCTACCAAAACTTCATTATATATTCTTCATGCATATTTACAAGAGAAAAACAGACCAATGTACATCGAAAAACTGGAAAAGAGACAGATCGGAGACGTAAAACATCTGTGCTAGCAAGTGACTATAACAGTTTGTACACAAACATGGCCACGAGGTTTGCTTCATTAAAAGTGGAAAATTGAAAGAGACAGATGCGCTGGACACCTGAAAGGCTACCAAAACTTCACTGGATATTTTTCATGCATATTTACAAGAGAAAAACCTACCAATGGACATTGAAAAACTGGAAAAGAGAACAATAGCAGAAGTATAAAGTTCAATTTGGAGGTGAGGAAAGGCGACGGAGACTTTTACAAGAGGACTTCGCTTGTGGACTTCACTCAGCAAAGCCCTTTTGTTTTGAACAACTGCAGTGTAACAATGAATTACTACCAAAAGTAACTTTGAACTTGAACTGTTAACCTGTATATAGCTTGTTTATAAGTTGGGTTGTTGTTCAGGCTTTTTGGACTTGTACCATTTTTATTGTTAGAACTTTGACTTTGTACATGTACACTGGATTGACAGAACATTGGATTACATTCGATCAGAATCAGCATTCAATATTGGTAAGTTACTGCCCTGTTCTTAACTTTTTGTAAACTCTACAATTGTTCCATCGAATGTGTATGTATGTATAATAATAATAATAATAATAATAATAATAATAATAATAATCCCTGTGATGACCTGGCGACTTGTCCAGGGTGTACCCCGCCTTTCGCCTGTAGTCAGCTGGGATAGGCTCCAGCTTGCCTGCGACCCTGTAGAACAGTATAAAGCGGCTACAGATAATGAGATGAGATAATAGCTGATTTTTTGTGGTATATCAGATATATTCCATTCAGCTACTTGTCTTTGACTCATTCAATATCATGCTAGCTGAATGGAATATATCTGACATACCACGAAAAAAGCCAGCCAATATTACTTAAATATCTTCCCTTTAAAATCCACTATTTTTTTTTTTTAAGGGACAGAATCCTGAGACATTAGAGGCTTATTTCAAAAATGGTTTTGTGAAATGTAAGCATAGAAGATGAGATCCTTATTCAGATTGGTCAGTGAATTCCTTCAAACTATGGGCACATTTTCTTTCTTTGCAAGCATGCCAAATTCAACAACTCAGAGCTGTATGATTTGTCTCTAAATATGCATAACTTTCCCCATGTAAAGATTGATGTAACTTTTGGACTTGACTTGCTGACTCTGAATGCAGCCCAAAGCAACAGCTAAAAAAAGAAAAAAGAAGATAAAGTTTGATTTTTAATATTAAGAGTAAAGCATTACTTTTTAGAGCACGTAGGCAGGTAGGACTTGTTACTTATTAAATCTGACCCATATTTATATTTATAATATATGTAAATAGTATACCAACATTAAGGAAACTGTAAAATTAAAATACACAGTATGCCTGTATTTTACCTAACTTATTATAACTACTACAAATCACAAGTATTAAAAACCTCATGACCTGCTGTCATATTCATGTAAATGCTAGGTGCAATTGATTTTTGTCCACACCAGTGATTTTTGAATAATAAAAGAGAATCATTACAAATCACTAGAAGTGTTCTACCAGTCCAGAAGTGTCATCAGTAATGTTCACTAGTGAGAGCAACAATTTGTGGCTCACATATAGTCATCCTGATGAACCTTCATTAGCCATGATAGTCATTTATAATGCTGCAGCTAATGGACTGTCTCAGAGATATCATCAGCTATGAATATGCCAGGGTGCCATTATCAATGTTCAAGGTACAGATAATAATTTGAGGTCCACTGGTTGACAGCTGCTAAAAACCGCAATTAAAACTACTTTATTATCACCACTATAATGAGAATCTAAAGTCTGATAAGTCAGGAGGAGGGATGATGTCACAGTGAGGAAAGGAAACATGTCCTAGTCTTAAATTTAAATCCAAAGGCTGATGATCACACTTTTTGTCCACCAGTGAGTAGGTGTTGGTTGCAGTGTGATTGCACACATTGTGTCATGGAGATCCTGCTGATGGAAGCAAAGCCTCAGGCAATGTCTCATTGATTATTCACACAAAGTCCAATAAGAGAGGGTCAAATACGAGAACGTGCCTTACACTCAAATATTTGTTTTAGAGATACAGTCAGGTCCAGAAGTCTGATTACTAAATTGATGGTAATTACATTTTATTTCAAGTTTTCAAAACTTGCCATGTTTGTGTGTGCGAAAGAGTTTAAGGTCATACACTTTCTGTCCTGTTTGGTTTGGTGTATTCAGGAGTGTATGGGCAAGTTACAATCCCACACATTTTACAACTTATATTTTCACAACCACAAGTTAGGAATTTGTTGAAACCAGAGACTTATTTATGTTAAGGAAGGATCCTTAACAACTGCATTTCAAGAATGCCATGTCATCACACCCGACTGAAGAATTACTCTGATGTCTCGGATCCCTTGAATTCTACCAAGGACCGAGTCCTTCGTTCAGAAAATTTTCAAGGATGTCTGTATGTATCCTTGGCATTCTTAAAGCATCCACATTCCGATGCGCATGTATAAGGCAGGACCTTTCCAATGACACACACCTGCACACTTGATAGACTGTTCCATGATGTGTAGGAAGAAGTCTTGCCTAGCCTCTGAAAGACCCGACTTAGAAGGACCCATCCTACGAAGGAAGCACTGTTCACTTTGAGAAATACCTTATGCATATGGGTGGGCATCAAAATGGAGAAGCAGCTTTGGAACCAAAAGGTCACTGGTTTGATTCCCTGGACTAGCAGGAATGGCTGAAATCCCCTTGAGCAAGCCACCTAACCCCCAGCTGCTCCCCAGGCTGCTCCGGGTACATTGTACATTGCTCTGGATAAGACCGTCTGCTAAATGCCTGTAATATAATGGATGGAAAATGAAACCAAAATGGCTTTCAAGCCCCCTAGTGGCTGGCTGCAGTATGATTTTAACCCCATGCTTTTCCATGTACATGAATAGAAAACAAACCAAAATTACATTTTAAGTTACATAAACTGTTCTGTTATTTTTACAATTTCAGTTGACCTTGACTTATTGGATGATAATTATATGGGCATGGTCAGTAAGGTGTTTGACAGCCTAGAAATGAGAATTACAACACACACCTAAAGATCTTCATGACTATAGCAAACTTTCTTGACTTTATCTTTCAAACTTTGTACCAAAGATCTACAGTGTTGACAAAATTGACAGTTCTGTAGTAGAACCCATGTTTTATTCTACTGTAAAATTTTCAAACAGACCCTCAACAGGAAGTTCTTTGCAGTTTTTCTGGTATGTGGCTCATTTTGATGCCTAAACTAACTCATGAACAACCAGCTAGCTTGCTGCCAGATAAAATTAGCAAACTGAAATACCCATCCATCCATCCATTATAGTCTCTTATCCTGTACAGGGTCACAAGCAAGCTGGAGCCTATCCCAGCTGACTATGGAGAGGCAGGGTACACCCTGGACAAGTCACCAGGTCATCACAGCAAACTGAAACACCTTGAAGGGAAAATGAAATATTAGCTTGCTAGCTTTTCATTTTTCTTGTTTTTCCTTTTGTGGTTGTGTAGTTTGATGTTTGTTTGTTTGAGTGTTTTGTCCGTCGGTTGTGGTGTAGCGCCGAACCCAGTTTTGGTGTTGGTCCCCTCCAGATCTTGGTGCGCCATGGGTGATGCCTGTGCACCTCACTATGGACTGCAGTGAGCTTGTTGCTTTCTTAACATTGTGGTTGTCCAGCGCTCTGTGCAGCAGTGCTTTTGTGCTTGGTGTGGTGTTTAGTGTGATGTTGCACGGTGGTGTCGCAGTGGCTGTGCAGGTGGTTTGGGACATACCAGTGCTCTGTGTGGCAATGCTTCTGTGCTCACTTTGTGGATCCATGGTGCGGTGTTCTGAGTGATCTTGCCCGGTGGTGTCGCAGGGGCTGTGCAGGCAGTGTGGGATTTATCTTCATGCACCTGGTGGGACTGTGTTAGTTACGCCATTGGAATTACATCCTGACCCTCTTTTGGTGGACTTTTTTTGTTCACCCTCAATTGTAAAGTGACCTTGGGTGTGATAAAGGTGCTATATAAATTGAACTGATTATTATTTAGCTTGATATTTGGATATCTAAATTTCCCAAGTCAAGTCATACTGAAATTATGTAAACATCCTGTTCATTTAGGTAGCCAGGTTAGCAAGTCACTTATTTTAAAATATATTTCACCAACAGAACAAGCAAAGCATAAGAGTGCACTTCTCCATTTAGATATTGAATGTAAATGTTGACTGATATTTAGCATTGGCTCCAACTGTCCGACTTCCAATCCATACAATGGGAGCCAATGCCACCACGATGTCTACTCATTTATACAGTCATTGGTTGAAACCCCGTTGAAGTGCACATCCAAACGATTCTCCAGTTACAGACAAACAAAACAAAGCTTACTATAGTCTCTAAGGTACAGTGACTAAGAGACTACTGGATGATACATTTCTAGATAACAATCTCAGCGAAACAATGAAAATGTAATGCAAATATGAGTGTTCCTCTTTGAACAGTGTCGAGAATAAATATTCACACACACACACACACACACACACACACACACACACACACACACGTATATATCCTCCCACACCCGCCTGAACTTTTCCACATTTTATACAGCAACCTGGAGCTGAAATGGATTTATAGTTGGGGTTATATGCTATGAATGTAAATAAAATAGCCCATAGTGAATACTTACACATCCATCCACCCATTATCTATACCTCTTATCCATCAGGGTCATGGGGGAAGCTGGAGCCAATCCCAGCCATCTTCAGGCAAGTGGTAGGGTACACCATGGGCAGGTCACCAATCTATCGCATGGCTAACATGGAGACAACCAACCATTCATACTCAAGTTCACACCTATGGGAAACTTAGGCCCTGTCCACACGGCAACGGATTCAGGTGACTCCGATACAATTGCTTATCGTTTAGGCCTGGCGTCCACACGGCACCGGCGTTTTGGGTGCCCAAAACGCAATCTTTTTGAGAGCGGGTTCCAGAGTGGAAAGATCTGGCAACGTTGCCGTTGTGAAGTCGTCTGGATGAGTAGAACGGATTTGTTTACGATGACGTCACAACCACATGACTGTGAGTGCTTCACGCCGGGTAGAAGTGTAACGAATATCACCAGGAAAAAGCCTTACAGAGCACTAGTGAGAGTGAAACACGAGCTTGGATATTATTATTATTATTATTATTATTATTATTATTATTATTATTATTATTATGTTCAGTGTTAGTTCACAGTAGTAATGCAAGAAGCAGAATAGTGACAGTAATAGTGAAGCAAAAACATGCAATTGTACAAACACTGCAGCTCTACAGCAAAATATTCATTTATGAAATGGTCTGATTCTTAACACCAGTAGTGCCAATGATCTTCTCATTGCGATGCGAGTTGTCAACAAATCCTATAACTTGGTTCATGAAACGTGCTTACAAAATATTTTCACTGTGAATATTTATTGTGTAATGGTGCAATCCCGCCAGCAACAATAGGGAAAAAAAGGAGCGATCTCACCTCTTCAGATGTTGATTTAAGTCCGACAATACATTCCTCAAAAAGGGCATAGAGGAGCAAATTAATCCAATTTATTCCGGACCATTAAAGACGCCGCCTTCCGCGTAGAATCATACGTCATCCTCGCCGCCATATTGGAGAGGTCAAAGCAGAGAATAAAGATTAGCTGCGTTTAACTGTATCAACAGGTTTACCGTCCAAATGAGATCACATGGGATTACCTTTCACAGGTGAGACTGGAAAAATACTTTTCATTGTATTTGGTCATTATAATGTAATTTTACAAACAGATTTTCCTGACTTTGTGGCTAATATGAAGTCTTGCGCATAATAGTTTATGCGCATGCGTTGTTACTTCTTCTATTGTTCTGGTGTCTCCGAAGGGACCATCTTACAGCGCCCCTAGAGGTGTGGCATGTGTATTGCATCGTTTTCAGCAAGCGTTGCGTTGCCATATGGACCTGATATTTTACTGATTGTTACCCATTTGGATGCGATATATTTTTAAATAACATCTCGTTGCCGTTGTCGTGTGGATGTAGCCTTAGAGTAGCCATTTGAACTAATCCATGTCTTTGGACTGTAGGAGGAAACTGGCACACCCAGAGGAAACCCTCTCAGGCATGGGAGAGCATGCAAACTCCACAAAGAAAAGCTCCAGTCAGCCCTGAGGTTCGAACCCAGGACCTTCTCTCTTATCAACATATGATTTCCACCTACTGCTCACTGGGGGTTTTGTTGTTATTGTTGTTTTCTCGCACCTTTCTTTGTAAACTCTAGATACTATTCACACATCACATTCACATTATCTCTAGCCGCTTTATCCTTCTACAGGGTCGCAGGCAAGCTGGAGCCTATCCCAGCTGACTACGGGCGAAAGGCGGGGTACACCCTGGACAAGTCGCCAGGTCATCACAGGGCTGACACATAGACACAGACAACCATTCACACTCACATTCACACCTACGGTCAATTTAGAGTCACCAGTTAACCTAACCTGCATGTCTTTGGACTGTGGGGGAAACCGGAGCACCCGGAGGAAACCCACGCGGACACGGGGAGAACATGCAAACTCCGCACAGAAAGGCCCTCGCCGGCCCCGGGGCTCGAACCCAGGACCTTCTTGCTGTGAGGCGACAGCGCTAACCACTACACCACCGTGCCGCCCCCTAGATACTATTGTGCATGAAAATTCCAGTAGATCAGCAGTTTCTGAAACATTCAAACCAGCTCATCTGGCACCGACAACCATAGTGTAGGTGCAATGGGCTTACCAAATCAGTCTCATCAAATCAGAAATCAGTCTCATAAATTCATAATCATTAAATCAAATCAGTCTCATATAAAAAGGAATCAGTCTCATAAATTCATTAATCATTAATTCAAATTTCTAATAGTTTATAGCTATGTAAACTATTCAAATCAATCAAATTAGTCTCATGTAAAAAGGGATCAGTCTCATAAATTCATTAATCAGTCTCATAAATTCATTAACAAAATGGGTGAAGGCAATTAGAGTTCTTGTCTTGATAGAGGTTGGCACTTCAGTGAATATTGTAACAATAAACAGGACACAGTTTATTCCAAAGATACCATTTATTGGAATAGCTGACAGGAATTAGCAAACTAATACTGAGCAGATATAGCAACAATAGCATTCAAGGAATAATTCAGTATAAATGATACAATATATACAAAATATATACAAATAGGAATCAATAGTGTGTATGATAATTAAAGCACTAATGGTGATCAGAAGTAATAAGCTATAGC